>NC_142064.1:74067500-74806875 GCF_059756535.1 Pantherophis guttatus
AGGGCTCTAGTGAGCACTCAATGAATTAACTCAAATAAATTAGATTTTTTTTCTTGCAAGGTGTCTTTAAAATAATGCCTATATGTACATGGCAGTTTCTGGCTTTCTCCAGTTTATGTTTTCACTCTTTCAGGCTAATTGTCATGACTGAGAATGGTGCGAGAAGACACATTTCAACAATGCAGTTGTTTGTCACACAGCATCTGTGAACATGGTGAGGAAATTCACTCATGCATAAAGCTAGCAATCCAAACTATATAGAGCAATTGGCAAAGCTACATGAATTTACAACATTCTTGCCTAATATAATCACGAGCAAGCTTTCGCTTATGTGGCAGAAAGAGCATGAAGAAAACTGATTTATGCCTCTGTTTATGACCTACTGTTTTACAGAAATATATTACTTATTTAACAACCTGAAGGTCATCAATTCTGTGGCAGACAAATATATATGCTGCTCTTGGTGTAGAAATCATTTATTTGAAAAAGGAAAGTGATTTAGAAGCCAAGAATACTTATGGAAAAATAGAACAATTTCAAGTTCAGGGCCATCAGGCCAGATAAGTGTCTGCTGATAAGGGTGGCAGTGTATTAATAATAGATTCTTCAAGGTTGACATATTATTATTTTATTGTGTATTTATTAAATTTTGTTACCCCATGGCTTTTATTATTTTATAAGTAATTCAAGATGGCAAGCACATATAATAGTTCTTCCTCTTATTTTCTCCACAACAATAACCTTGTGAGGTAGATTTGGCTGAAAGAGAGTGGCTGGTTGACTTTTATGCCTTAGGTGGAGCTAAAATTCACAGTCTCCTGGCTTCTAGCCTGGTGCCTTAACCATCGGACCAAGTTGGCTTTTAGCTCCCATAGTCCATTTATCACATGCATGATAAACTCTAATATGTTTTATTTCCCTCAGAATTACAAACATATTGATTAAAATGATATGTAACATTTCAAATTCATTTTTAAATGCTCTACCATATGTTTTTTGTTGATTTCTCCAGATGATACACCCTCATACCCATAATTCAAAGAGGCAATACACTTGATGAAGATACAAGTATTGATACAAAGTGAGAAAATAAATTTATTTCGCAGAGGTAAGAAGAACCCTTCCTTTCAGCCTAAACTAAATTTCATAGAATTGAACTATGCATCACTCAAGAGATGGCAGTGTGATAGCACAGCAGTTAAGACATTGGATTTGTCGGGCTGGAAAGCCAACAGTCCAGTTCGAGACCTGAGCATCACGTGATGGGGTGAACACCCACCTAGCTCCTGCCCACCTAGTATGTAAATGTGAGTAGATAAATAAGTACCACTTTGGTGGGAAGGAAACAGCGCACAGCGATGTCATGCTGGTCACATGACTGCATGTGGAAACGTCTTCTGACAGTGCTTGCTCATGGCCTCAAAATGTAGAGAACACCGCCCCTATAGTTGGCAACAACTAGCACAGTAAAATCTTCAGGAACTCCTTTCCTTCACTCAATAGAACCTGGATCTGCTCTAAACACCTGGAAATCAACATTTATATACTTATATACTCCCTGTCAACTTGCAAAGCATTCCTGACCTGCTCTCGAGTTGCCATAGGCAGGGGAATGGGGAACCGAGCCTCGCAGCTGCAGTGAGGGAATCACACTTCAGTCAAAACAAAAGCACATTCCAGCCATCTCTCTATCAAGGCTATCTCCACGGATACCCACAGTGGCCAGAGGGAGGGACTCTACAACCCACAAATGTGACTGATGACACACCTTGGAGGAGGAGGAAACAGGGGCAGAGACAGGGTGTGAATTAAGTGAGGTCAAAGTTGGCTTCACTTGAAATGTGCAGACATGAAGCCCCTAATAAATAACTGGATTTTTTTTTAAGCTTGGGTCGAGGCTCATGATTTAATTAGGGCATCGGTTGGAACCCTGACACTCCCTCAAAAATAGATTCATGAAAGTAAATACCAGTTGTTAAACTAGTTATTCTAATTTATAATGTTGACTCTATTTATAAACATATTTTCCACGTTTGCTTTCTGCTTTTGATGCTATTTGGTTACAACTTTCATTAAAATAAATCTCTGCATTTTTTTAAAAGAAAAAATACAGACATCTACCGTTTCAAATGACATATTTTTTGAGTCAAAACACCTCTAACTGCACTAAGTTACTATACATTACTGTATTATGTGACAAGTTATAATCAACCCAAAAACAATTCACACAGAGAGATTTAGCTGAATAAACTAAGAGACATCAGTCTTGAACGAATAGCTTTAGAATGTCTTAGCTGAAAATATTTGTAGGTCTTGTATTTTTTTAAAAAAACATAATGTTCTCTTTGCTCTTTCTTCTCTGTCATTAGCAAAGACTAAACTAAGGAGCTTCCAAATTTTCAAGTAGCAGCTGGTGCATTATAAGTTATCGTTGTAAAACTTTGACCTTGCTCAAGCTACCCGCTATTCATATCTTCACTTTTTCCCTCTCCCATAAGGCATTTCTTATCCTCATTTACATCAGGTCAGAAGAGTTGCATGTAACAGTTTGGACAGCAGGAAATTCAGCAATTTTTCAGATTAAGATTAAGCAATATATCAATGTTGTGAGGAACAATCTACAACTTCTACAAAGTAAGCAAACACGGAAATAGGTACACAGACCAGTTTTAGTTCAGCTATATTTTAAGCCATTTACATGTCAGGTATTTAATAAGGCCATTAGACTTTGGATGAAAGAAATAATTTTACCATTAGCTTTTAATTTACATTTTCTATTCCATGTCCTCTGCAAATGTGAGTTGTTTCAGGCTCATGATAAGCTGATATTGACATGGCCTTTGAATATAAATTAATTGCTTAGTACATTTTTTTTTTCTTTTTGCTGGAACTGAACTGACAGTGGTTGTATTTAGAAGGATGGCTGTGAATTGTTCAAGAAGGTCAAAGATACCTCAGAACATTCATTGAAGAACAATGCTTAATGTATAGGCTGTAATTGGGGGAAGCTGGGTTGTTATTAATTATTGAGGTATTTAAAATAAAATATAAGCATCACTGTCACTGTTGGAAAAAAAACTGATCACTAAAGGATCAACCAGCTAGTCAGAGGCATGAAGTTCACTTTAAATCTGGTCCATATCAATGTTGCATGAATCTATTTATTTTTCCATTTCATTAAAGGTTCTGCTGCATTTCCTTCTGTTCACAGCTTTTCCTAATATTAACATTTAACCAAAGAAGCCCCCAGAAGTCAACAGCCTTCAAGAATCATTTTAACCATCCTTATTCACTTATTTTTATTACTCTTACTTCACACTGAAAGGAGGGAAAAAAATGAACCTACTGTCTCACAATTTATAAAAATACTTTTAGCCTAATCATGCGACTGGGATCACAGTTAACCAGAGCATGTTACCAATGAAATATGCCATCTATTAGTGAGATGTATTTTTTCACCTCTCTATTTACTCCCAAAATCTCATCAGAAGTCTGCAGACATTTTTGGAGGAATGCAAAAGTTGAATAGGAAGGAAAGCTGGATTCGACACAGATGATTTAAAAGTTCTCTTATTGAAATGTTAATCTTATTTTTTTTAAGTGCCAATAATATACAGTATTTCACCAGTGATCTTATTTGAGGAGCTTTTTTAAATCCCCTACTGCTCTCACTCTAAAAGGATACCCATGTTGTAGGAATTATACATCCTAAAGTCTTGTCTCCAAATCATATGCATATTATCACACATGCCACAGAAATTTAGAACATTCCCTTTAGCATTACTTTTAAAGACTGTTACAGTAATGCAGATCTGCTCAACCTATGCCTTACTATTGAGTCAGCTATGGACCCCCACTCTCAAATCTGTGATTCACCATCAAACTGATGGCCACATCTTTGTATTTGGCTGCACAATGGAGTCAAGAAGTATGACTGTGTATATGTAGCAGAATCAGAGGTGGATTTCAGCAGGTTCTGACCAGTTCTGGAGAACCAGTAGCGGAAATTTTGAGTAGTTCGGAGAACTGGTAAATACCACCATCCCCATCTATTCTCTGCCTCCCGAGTCCCAGCTGATCAGGAGAAAATGGGGATTTTGCAGTAACCTTCCCCTGGATTGGGGTAGGAATGGAGATTTTACACTATCCTTCCCCTGGAGTGGGGTGGGAATGGAGATTTTACAGTATCCTTCCCCTGCCACGCCCACCAAGCCATGCCATGCCCACCAATCCACACCCACAGAACCGGTAGTAAAAAAATTTGAAACCCACCACTGAGCAGAATGTACAGTTGATCTTTTTTGTTTATATACATAATATATCTAATAAAAACTAGATCTGGAAATCAGTTGAGATGCAAAGTGATAGGAAAACGTTACAAATCTTACAGTACATGTATGTGTGTTTAAATCAAACAGTTACATGATCTGATTATATTAAAAGTAAAAGTATTGTTTCTCTCTCTGTCTCTCTCACTGCCTCCCTCCCACTCTCTGTCTGTCTCTGTCTCTCTCCATGTACAATATGTACAAGGCTGTACAACGTATGTTTCTGATGCTTATTTTGCCCACAATAACACACATGTGGGGGCTGAGAGGTTGCCTCATTCAGGAGTGGAGGAAGACAGAGAAGGTCAGCTGGACCAGTGATAGCCAGCAAGGCCAAAAGGGTGGCAGGGAGAGTTGAGGGCATGGTTGCTGGTGTGGCCTGGGCTTGTACTGTGGTGCTAGGGTGGCTGGCTGTGATGTGGAACTTGAGACAGCAGTCCTTGGTGGCAGTGGTGATGGGGCTGAAGTTGAGGTCCAGGGTGGTGGTGTCCAGCTGAAGTTCCCTGGCCTCTACTTCAGTCCCAGTACCGTTGCTAAACTCTTCTCCAATCCCAGTACTGCTGCTGCTACGCGTGGAAGTGGGGGAAAGATAGGTGGCTGTGAGAGTTGAAATGCACCTCTGGTCATAAGTGTGGGAGGACCGCAACCCCCAAATTTTGGGCAACCTTGAGCATTCCCATAACTTTAAGCAAAAACAAAGGAATCTGATTTGTTCATTAAGCCAGATCACTTTTAGATTCTTGCGTTTTAATACAAACATAGGTCCAGATTCTTGAATCATTTGCCTGGTTGCTTCTGTCAGTCCTACGAACTAAACAAACTAGGAAGTAACCCACAAAGTGTTAGGGACTCAGAGTCTGATAAAGCAACAACTGTGTTATTGGCTGCCAGGTTTCTGACTTCCTCCAATTAGGTGCAAGTTCATTCCCCCTCCTTTGCAAGGAGAAATCTTTTGACAAAGCCTGTTCTGCTGTTCATCATTTCCAGCCTTTGGGGATTGCAGGCCTTGAAGGGGAAGCTGTTATAATTAAATATCTAAGGAAGCTAACCATCTAACTGCTTCTGGTGTGGCTGCGATGATATCATCCCAGGTGCCTTGAAATTTTAATTCAGGGATTAACCTTTGTGTTATCCTTTGTGGTTATATCAGTTCAGTTTGTAGAGACCAATAGGAAGAAGACTTTGGGGAGCCCAGTTCACCATAGTCAGGAAAACCCAATGGAGGCCACTAATTGCTCTCTTGGTTGGAGCAGTCGTAGTGTTGAACCAACAACCACTCAGTAATTTCTGACCAGCAAAGATTTTGGCTAAGGAAATTAAGGTGTCAAGCCACTCTTTCTTGGCCTGCTGGTTGTTATACCTCTGCTCCAGTTTAGCACTATGCCCGTTTATCTGCTAAAACGAAGCAAGGCTATGGCATGCACTTGCAAGAAAACTGGGATGCTTGTAATTGTGGAGTCTGTCTGGAAAGAAGAAAGAATGTTTATTCACAGAAAATATGCACGTGTAACACTTATATTGATTCTAGGTGGTTAGAGGACTGATAACAGTAACAAAGACTTAGACATCCTGCATACGTCAGCTTGAAGTTAGATATAGGGATGGCCTGGAGGAAATAGAATGTGTATTGGATAATTCCTGAAACATTCATTAGCCAAGGTTTAGGAATAGGGATGGCTAGAGACCAACAGGACAATTGTTAGATGATTACTAAAATGTTTATTAGATTGTTTGTTTTATATATCTGTTGTGAGACAGGCCCAAGTAGGTATTATCAGACACAATCAGTTCAAAAACAAACAGACTTTATTAGAACAGCTGAGAATTAACTCATTCTCAGCATAGTCCAAACTAATTCAAAACAAATTCTTCATAACACAATTCTTCAGCCTTATCACCAACCTTGGTCTAATTAGGCAACCTGCCAAAGGTTTTTCTTGGCAAAAGTTCAGAAGCAGAAGACGCCAACAAGAAATAAATGCAGCAAGACAAGAAACAAATTGTTGTTTTCCGACAAAGAGCCCAAGAGCCGTTGCTGGTCTTTTAAGCCTGATGGGAGGGGCCAATCATCTCTTGGCCTTACTCCCGAGTCATCCTTTTTGCTTTAGCTGCTCTTGCCTTCTGGCAGCTCTTCTCATGCGTGCACTAAGATAGGCTCCTCCTGTTCCTCTGCCTCTCTGCTGTCAGCCTCTGGAGGCTCCAGAGTCCACACATCATTTCCAGATGGCCCTGGCCCCATCTCTGCCTCCGACGCATAGCCCTCATCCAGGCCTTTCCCAGCCTCCAGGACTGGCCATGTTCTTCCTCAGCCTCCTCACTGTCCGACTTCTCTGCCATCTCCGCAGGCTGCTGGCGTACCACAACAATATCCTACCTTATCCTGTCTTCCATTTTAATGAAAATGTATAAAGCTTTCTTAATTCTATTGTTCTGGGTTCCATGGCATTTTATAGCCAGGACCCTTTTTCTTGGAGCGCTTCAATAAAAGGAAACAAAGCCTGCACCTCGCGTCTGGTGTTCTTCATTGGCTTGGGCACCATGCTCAGACCCAAACTGAGAACAACACCTTCATTTCTTATAGCTTATACAGTATTAATATCCCTTTTAGCCTTTCACAGTTTTCTTAGCCTATTAAACTTTGTTACGGTCAATTGATAGGACAGAAAGAATCAATGGATGCCACTTCCAATGTAACATTTGACAAAAAGGGGGGAAAAAAAACCTGGATCACCATTTATCCAGGATGGAATAAGGACTCCTGCCTTGGACAGAGGGTTAGACCTCCAACGTTCCTTCCAGCCCTATAATTCTATGAAACTGTAAAGATGATATTTTGGTTGCTATGATGGGAGAAGAACCTAGAGAACCATATTGGCTTCATAACAATAAATCAGAATTGTTATCTGACTTGTGTACAAATTCCTGGATAAAAAGGTGCTTTATAATGCATACATTATAGAACGTAGAATGTTTTATAGCAGTGTTGGTGAACCTTTTCGGCACTGAGTGCCGAAAAGGACTATGTGCACGGGGGAGCACCAGGAACCAGAAGAGCAGTTCCCCGGAGCACATGCCCAGGAGTGCCGGAAACTGGAAGAGCAGCTCCCACCAGGAAGCTGATCTTCCAGTTTCCGGTGTGTGCATGCACGCTGGTCATCTGGTCTTCTGGTTTTTGGCACGCATGCACTTGTGAAGACTAGCTGACTGGAAACTCAGCTTCCCAGCATGCGCATGCGTGCCAGAGAGCTCCTCTTCCAGTTTCCGGTATTCCCACGCACGTGAAGACCAGCTGACCCTGGAAGAGCAATGGGTGACGGCTGGCATGCCCAGAGAGATGGCTCTGCATGCCACTTCCGGCACTCGTGCCATAGGTTCAGCATCACAGTTCTATAATATACTGGTACACTTAGTAAAGGTACCTATGGTATCTAAATAAATTCATGTTTTTCCTTTGAAAATACTGTATAGTTAAGTTCTGAGAAGCTTCTGATATAGAGGCCTTCAGGGCTAAACCTGCTTAAGAAGTGGCTGAAACGTATAGAATATTGAACAGAAAATAAACCATTCATTTAATTCCCCCAAAGTAGCTGATGATGCATTTTGTTATTATAATAATATACTTGGAAAAGAAAATGCGTATTATTCTATGTAATGTTGAGATGAAGATGTTGCAAAGGATAGCATTTGGGGGAGAGGGGGAATGTTCCTGTCATATTTAAAAGTTATGACAAAACATATGACTGAACAAATTCCATACAACTTTTCCTCCTTTATGTTTTATACACAGTTTTCTATAACTACAGCAAAAGTTCCTCCTTATAAGGAAGAAAAGAAAATTGAATGTTCTCTTCACAGCTTTCTGCCTCCCATAGAAGGCCTGTAAAATAGGCTTTTGGGAAAAAGGCTTCTGAGGAAAATAAGTTGATCTGGGAAAGGATAACCCTTAGTAAGCTACGGGATCAACTTCATCACAAACTTGGTAAGATTCAGGTCTCCCTATTTTTAGAGTAAGAAGCAAACAAACAAACAAACAAAAATGAGCTGCCAGAAGTAAAATCATAATACTTATTGAAGAAATTCAACTGGAACAAAATACTTTGAGTAGATAAACGTATCTATAGTTTAATATTTTTTTTCTCCCATTACAGCAATTGGAGTTTTCTTGGTACTTGGGTTGTAAGCCAGGTATTTGGAATCATCAATACTGGGCGGAGCAAACAAGCTAGTCCTCAATTACGGACCACAACTGAGAGGGGCAACCATCGCTAGTGGCTGTGGTTGCTAAGCAAAACATCACGTGACTGTGCCGGATTTAAACATCTCATTTCTGCTTCTGTTGTTAAATGAATGGACGAGTTATGCAATGTCACATACAGGTAGTCCTCGATTTACAATGGTTCACTTAGTGACGATCTGAAGTTACAACGACACTGAAAAAAGTGACTTAGGGGTGAAATCCAATTTTTTTTACTACCAGTTCTGTGGGCGTGGCTTGGTGGGCATGGCTTGATGAGAGTGGCAGGGGAAGGGTACTGCAAAATCCCCATTCCCACTCCACTCTGGGGCCAGCCAGAGATGGCATTTGCCAGTTCTCTGGACTACTCAAAATTTCCGCTACCGGTTCTCCAGAACCTATCAGATCCTGCTGGATTTCACCCCTGCTTATGACCATTTTTCACACTTATGTCCACTGCAGTACCCTCACGTGATTTACATTTGGATGCTTGACAACTGATTCATATTTATAACAGCTACAGTGTCCCAGGGTCATCTGATTCCCTTTTGAAACTTTCTGATGAGCAAAGTCAATGGGGAAAGTCAGATTCACGTAACAACCACGTGACTAATTTTATAACTCCAATGATTCACTTAACAACTGTGGCAATAAAAGTCATAAAATGTGGCAAAACTCACTTAACAAATTTCTCACTTAATGACATAAATTTTGGACTCAATTGTGGTCCTAAATTGAGGATTACATCTACTGTTTCTTCCTAGCTGTGAATACACTCTAATATGTAGGACTGTATTGCCCCAACTATATACTTTCAGCGTTCTAATTTTTTCATCCTAGATTGAGTTCTCCCTTCTTTTTCTAAATTAATAGTATTACTAAAATGAACTTATGGTCTATTGTGAATGTCCATGTGCTCATTCTTAGAATTCTGTCAAAAGGTTCTCTAAAAATGCAGCAATGTCTGTATGGGGGGGATTCGCTGCTGGAGACATATATTCATGTCCATTGACAAAATGTGATGCAGAGATTGTGGAAGACTCAAATGCAACATGATTATTTCTTGGCTGACTTTGTACAATAATAAACTACCATGCTAAGACATTTCTGTACATTTTACAAGTGCTTATACAATCTTAACAAAACTATTATTTCATAAACTATGGGTTGCTAGGATTTGAAAGTGATTTGAAGACACACAATCAATCAATGAATCAATCAATTTCAAAAACAGACAAATGTATGTATATATGTATGTATGTATATGTTATATATATATTGTTGATAGAGAAATAAAGGGAGACTAGTATAGATCTATTTCAAGCTTTTTAGCTTTCATCAGCTAGCCTTACCCTTACTCGGATTCGGACTTGGGCTTCCTGCATGTTAGGCAGTTGAATTAACCTTCTGAGCCACAAATTCTCCTCCCTTCATCAGCTTGAGCCAGGGGAAAGATTAAGTGTTTATCGAGACACCTGGTCTATCCCAACATGTGGGAGGGGGCATTCTGCTCCCTTTTGCCTTTCAGCTCCAATCCAGGAGCCCTCAAGCAGTCGCATTCACGACAAACCATTTTATACCAAATTTATATTTTGCTGATAAAGTGTATATCTATATCTATATCTGTATGTATGTATGTATATGTATGTATGTATGTATATATATATACATATATATATACATATATATACATACACACACACACACACACACACATATATATATATACATAAATTAAAATCTCGGGTGTTTTCCCGTGTCATTATAAATAAGTTGGTTAAAATATTTAAAATCCTGGTTAAAATCCCAGCTTAAAATCTTCTAAAAATCCTTACAGAGCACTCTGCAAGGTCCTTTAAAACCTCAGTTAAAATCCTACCAGTGACTTTAAAAGTTTTTCTTAAAGCAACGTTTCGACAGGCTCACAACCCTGTCATCTTCAGGCTCTGTTTCATGTAGAAGCTATGGGTTCTCTGTTGTGGGGCCGGAGCTGTCGCTTATCTATATTTGCTGCTGCTGACATATGTTGGCTAGCCTACATACTAGAGTGTTGGCTAGAGTGCTCTGTAAGGATTTTTAGAAGATTTTAAGCTGGGATTTTAACCAAGATTTTAAATATTTTAACCAACTTATTTATAATGACGGGGGAAAACACCCGAGATTTTAATTTTTTGCATAGGCACACCCGCGAAAACTTAAGAAGACACACACACACACACACACATATATATATATATACATATATACATACATACATACATACATACATACATACATACATACAGTGTATATATATATGGCATGGCAGGGGAAGAATACTGTAAAATTTCCATTCCCACCCCACTCCAGGGGAAGGTTACTGCAAAATCCCCATTTCCTCCCGATCAGCTGGGACTCGGGAGGCAGAGAATAAATGGGGGCAGGTCCAGTCAGAGGTGGTATTTACCAGTTCTCTGAACTACTCAAAATTTCCGCTACTGGTTCTCTAGAACTGGTCAGAACCTGCTGAATACCACCTCTGTTTCCACTCCATCACATGCAGGAACAGTTAGAGGAAAAAGTATGGACCAGAAGAAATGAAAATGCATAGAAAGGAATAATTATGTTATTATTGTGACAATAACAATGAATCTTAAAAATAAAGTATAGAATAGAATAAGGATTCTATTCACAAAGCAATAAGGAAGGACAACATCATATCCTGACATTATCTAGCTGAATGTAGTAGTGAGTTAGTGAAAATGAACAAAAGTTTTATTTATTATTAGAGAGACCTTCAGTAAAACAAAAAAATGACAGCAACACTGATGCTATTTCATTCAATTAGTCAATATAGAAATAAAACCCGCAACAATAGATATTATTTTGCTTGGCTAAAACAATGAGCCACTTTGAAATCCAAGGCATTCTTTCTTTCTTTCAATGCAGCTATATTTGTAACCTTTGTTTTATTGATTCAACCTACACAAACAGATATTCATACCATGATACCATGAAAGCAATTATTATCTAAGTTTTAATTCAGGGGGACTGATGAGGCAGAAAGCCCTTTAATATCATTTAGAGCAAATGTATTTGTGATATATGGGTCTATGCCTTTGGTAAAAATAATAATAATAGTGAATCTTTGTAAATCATTAGAATTGCATTAGCTAGAATCTTTTGGGCTAATAAGACCACTGTATGTAGATAGGGTCACTTCTTTTGTGGCCTTTTTATGACTTATCATAATTCATCATAATTTAATAGACCTCATAATCTATACTATTTTTTAACCTAAACTGTCCTCAGCTCAGCTGTCTCCAAAATATATAACCATGAATATTGATAAGAGAAGGAAAGAGGAAAATAAGTTGTTCTGGCCTGAGGCCCAGAATCTAGAGTAAAAGTTCCTTGAGTTGTCCAAACTTACTTTTCTAAATTTCTCCATTCAGTATGTTATGAATGAATTCCTAATGAATGCAGTGGTATTTACAACTGTCTGGGAAATCTCTATAGAGTTTCAGTTCAAGCTGAAGACACTTCACCTTCGAGTAACTTGCATTGAACTCAGAATCCTTGCATAGACGACTGCACAACTGTGCTGTTTGTGATTATTATACTAGTTTTCTGCTTTTGATTAAACCATGATTAAATTCAGGGGAATTTTAAAAGAGTTTATAAAGAATGACAATATTGGAATAACTTGTATCCTGGAAGTCCTATTTATTCCCAAGGATATAAACAATAAATTGATTAAAAATAAGAGATGTTAAGTCTCTAGGTAAACTTTACTAAGTTTTGTTGTTCTAATAAGAATTATGAAATTCTCCCAGTCTGTGGCACAGTAAAGGAAGGTAGAGCCATCAACCTTTATCTTCCCTCAATACCTATCCAACAATTATACTACCAGTTTAATAAATAAACTACCGTAAGATCCTTAGAACATTAAGAAGTCTTCTTATTGTCCCTTTTATGTTATCTTGTAGATTTTAAATCTGATGACAAGAAAGGTCTCTTTATTAATGTGGAAATCATATGGAAAAGTTTCTGGCAAAAATGTTGGATATAAATGCCTTAAACAAGCACCCTTGCAGTCAAATATTTTTCCTCAGTTATAGATGGGCTTACTGTATTTATTTCAATAGATGACTCCAGTTTTAAGACTTGAATTGCTTGTGTTCTTTTTAAAAACATGAACTTGAGATATTGCTAAACTGATTAAAGCATTTATTTCTACAGAAGGCAAAATGTTTTGGAACAGGCTATATGATCAGAAGGAGAATAGAATCAATATCATAGCAAATGTGACTGAGTTCAGAACTGCAGGAGAAATTTTGAAAAAGCTGTTTTCGGGGGGGGGAATCTTGTATCTGCATTTAATTCAAATAGATTTCAGTCAATAGCAGAAAAACTGAATAATAGAATAACAAAACAAGAGAATAACAGAGTTGGATGGGATCTTGGAGGTCTTCTAGTAACTTGTCCAAGCTTATGCTCAAATATGAGACTCTATACCAGGGATGTCAAACTCCTGGCCCACGAGCCAGATGTGTCATGCACTGGCCACGCCCACACCCGGTTTAGCGAAGGAGAAAAAAGTCCTGATATGTCACGTGATGCCACCATGATTATGTGAGTTTGACATCCCTGTTCTATACCATTGCAGACAGATGGCTGTCCAATCTCTTCTTAAGAGCCTCCAATGATGGAACACCTACAACTTCTGGAGGCAAGCCGTTACACTGATTACTTGTTCTCACTGTCAGGAATCCTTTCCCTTACTTGGAGTCAAACTTGGGCTGCCTGCATGTTAGGCAGTTGTATTAACCACTGAGCCATAAGTTCTCCTCCCTTCATCAGCTTGAGCCAAGTAAGAATCCAAGTAAGGGTATGGCTGGCTGATGAGAGCTAAAAAGCTTGAAATAGATCTATACTAGTCTCCCTTTATTTCTTTATCAGCAATATATATATATATATATATATATATATATATATATATATATATATATATTGATTGCAAAGATTATGTATGAATGTATTATATGTGCATCCATTCTAACAATCCCTGTATAGTTTCTTTCTATTGTCCAAAATCCATATTGCGCTGATATCTTTATTAAGCCAATAACAATTTTTATGTTGCAGCATTTTTTTCCATTTCCCAAAAGGCTAGAATGAGGGAGATATAATTTCACCATATCTATATCCAGTTAATTGTTAAAGTTAATTGTTAGCCTGAAAACAAAACAAGAATTTGAACCCTATCAGGTACAGAAATGGTGTATCAAGGAATGCTCCCCAACTTTACTTAGAAAAATGAATATTAAATGATGATCCATTTTTAAAAATAATAAAATACGACAATTAAACTTAAATTTGTTTTTGTGTCTGCAACAACAACAAGAACAACAACAAAGAACCCTTGATAAATTGGTTTCCATAAAACACAATAGGGTGCTACAGAGATAGTTTGGTGAGCAATTATGGAAGATATTGGGATACAGAAGCAATGTCTCAGTGCTTATCTTTGGAGGACTGTATTTGGAAAACATAAACAGTACAGTATAGTGTTGTTTGCATTTATTATATTTACTGAACACCAATCAACAGAATACAGAGCTTGCTAGTGGTTCTGAAATGAATAGAATGAGCTGATACTTAAAAATTGCATTGGAGGCACATTAAAAATTACAGAAGATTAACAGTTCAGAATTTCTGGTTTAAACTGCTGAGCCGGAGACTTGCACCTTTATTAATGTAAAGTAATTTAAACCTTAAATAGCAAAGTTTTATGTACTCATATTAGTGAAATTTGTGTTATAGATGAATTACCATTTATAGCTGATAGCCATGTGCAAGAAGAATATGTGAATAAACCGAAAATAAATTATTTTCAGCAAAAGGTTTAAAACAACCAGAAATTCTTATATTTCATTACTGACAGAATACAAATTACTGTAGAGAAATTGTTGTTGCCCTTTTACTTGAGTATATCATACAAATGTTATTTCAGATTTGAGAGAGAGAGATGATAGATAGATAGATAGATAGATAGATAGATAGATAGATAGATAGATAGGATAGAATTGAACAGTTGAAATTTGATCGAGTAATAACACCTGATACATTTTCTTGTATTTTTGCCAGGTTATACCGTATGTCTGTCATGCCTATTTGAACCAGAAATTTTAAGAACTGTCTTTTGCTTCATTTATGCTGTGTTAGAAGAAGCTAATCTCTTTGACATTATCAAGTACATCCATTTAAAGTTTATGTAATTCAATTAGATTTGTTCCATTTAAACTTTTACCTTCGTAGACTACATAAAATTAAAGTTTGAAACCTTTTCATTTCAGTCTTACTTTATAATCTGGGGATTAGCCTAATGCAGTCATTCTAGCTATCATTTTATTATAAGAGAATTCTGAACATTGATATAATAAACCTGCAAAAAGTCAAGTTCATATGGCTTTTAAAAAGCAGAATTTCCTTTTCATTACCTACTTGCAAAAGCACAGTCATTTTGACTAAAAAGGGCAACCGAGAGTTCTAATTTACTTTGGAAGCATTTATGCCTCCCATTACAACAACAGAGTAGTGGTGGCAACCTATAATCCGAGTAGCCAACCTCAAGTTTCTTTCTGGTTTTTAAAGGAGACATAACATAAATAAAACAAGTAACCCACCTACACTTTTGTTGTTGTCCTACCTATCTTTCAATGCTTCCCCTACCTCACCCCCAAATCTAATAATAGCAGCTCTTGACCACTGCATTTTTATTGCATGGTAGTCACTGTATTTCTTGTAAAAAGTTGATTCCCCTGTAGAATTATCAAAACAGCAGGTCTGGTTTCATAGGGTGATTCTCAGTTCCCTTGGCTTAAGAGTTTACTAGCACATTAGTTCCATGGTCAACCTAATACAGTATCCAGTTCACATACTACAGCTGAGCCCTCCAGAAACCATGTCACAGTCTTGTGTAAATGGATACTTATAGATGTATAGGATTCAGTTTGATAATTCTCTTTTACCCATAACATGGTGGATGATAGAACACATTTGGAGAAAACCAAACCAAGGAAGGCTATTATGGCACTAGATTGCAGAAACCATCATTTCTCCACAAAGAAGCTTCACTCACTGGCTTATTACAACTACGGTAATTAAGTACTGCTGACCCAAGAGAAGAGTAAGCATGGAACAACAGCTAAGAGAGAAGTTGGTCTGTTCACTCTAGTGTATTAAACACTAGTTATTCTTCAGTAAAATACATAAAAAATATATTTTAATAGGAAGCAATAACTACAAGTTTAAGATTGACAGAAGCCAAAATAATACTTTCTAATAGAAATTGAGTGTATGGCTAGAAACCTGAAGGGCTCCCAAGTGATATCTGATGCAGATGTAATATATAGCTTTAAAGATTTACAGGTGGATTTTCCAGAGGATGGCGACAATTTGACAGATGTCTTCCTTTGGAACACAGATCATGCTTCTGTTTTTGTACAGTCAACAAAACCTAAAAGAGCTGACAAACTGGTTCTCCTGGGCTTGGGTTTCTGCTCTTCAGAGGTTTTGTTGTCTGTCCAAATACACTTTTGTGTGACAGATAATTTATGTAATACAAACGATGTTAGCTTTCAAATTTTATCTCAGTGGAATGTTAACTAGAGCATATCTACTTGAGTTGATTTGCCTAGACCCTACGGATGAATGTTGTTCATTAAAGAACATTCTGAAAATAATGGGAACAGTCTTCAGTTTGCCCATCTAACATTATTATTTCTTTCTGGATAATAAAATAATAGTAGACTGCAATTCTTCATCTGTTTACCATGAGTAAATCCTACAGAATTTAGTAGAATCTACTTCCATTTTAATATGCACAACATGGATGCCCGAAAGCCATTATTACAAATAAATTTTGTGCTGCAGCTTTTCAGTATGTTGACTGGTTTTTAAGTACAGCACCAACATGATTTGCTCAGTTTTTTTCACTGAAAAGATAATTCATCTTAATACTTTATGACATTAGAATATGTTGGCTGAAGCCATTTTAAAAATGGCTGCCTGGTGATAAAATACATCTTAATTTCTCCTTCATGTCTTTCCTCCATAATTTCTTACTATAAAACATTTACAGTTACTTGTTATTTTACAACTTTTGTAAGTAAATGTCTACAGTTTACTTGTTATTTGCTTCGGCAGGGCCTATGCTATTTTCATTAGGAACCACTCATTAGTAACGTCCTAAAACAAAACAACTAGGCAATGATTTTTGTTCAAATATGAAATTTCCTGTTTTGAGAAGATATTTACACAATAAAAATCAGTACAATTTGCTAGTGATGTAACAACTCAAATATGATTTTTTTTTAAATGATTAACCATACCAAACATTGAATAAAAATATTACCCTGAGTGTAGATTTTGATTCAGTTCCAAATTCTTCACCCTGAGACCTGAAAGGTAAGAAAGGGAAAATATAAATGACATTAAAAACACATTTGCAATAATATCACATTAAATAAATTATAAATTAATAGTACAACTAATGAATAGGAATATATTCTTGAATTATTTAAAATTTGCATTTGTATTCACTACCTCTTAATATCATGTAAGCCAGCTATCACATATAATGTACAACAGAATAGAAGATACAATAGAACTTTAAAAAAATCAGCATAATAATCAGCACCAAAATTCAGATTAAAGAAACCTTAGGTAATTTAAATTTTATGTAGTACAAGTGAAAGAAAAATGCTCGGTAATAAAATTACAGTATAACTCCTCACGCGCAGAGATAGGACTTCTTTTCTCCATTTCTTATAGCACAATATTATATTTTATTTGAAAAGAATATAATGATAGAATTGACTTGACGTTCTATTCCTTCCATTCATGCAAGAAAATGTTATCAGGGACAGAAGGTGCAGCTATCCAAAGCTCAAAACGGTCTTCTTAAAGTCTACTACAAGGCATTTTGATGGGACGATCTGGGCTAGGGATCTGTAAAATCCAAAACCACTTTAATTCATGGCTTTCAATTCTGCCATCCTCATCTGACTTAATGACTTTCTCCCATTGACTTCTAAGGAGAACTAAAGAAAATATTGCCAGCCAAGAAAGGAAAAAAAATGATCTCATCCTCATCCTCTAGCTCTGTGATGGCGAACCTATGCCTCTATGGCACACAGAGCCATCTTTCCGGGCAAGCAAACTGTCACCCAATTCACCTGCAGCTGTGCATGTGCCCACACCCCTGACAGTGTTCGGGCCTCCGGTGCATATGTGCGCAATTCAGAGGACCCATCTGGTCTTCGGAGCTCTCCTGTGGATGTGTGCGCATTTGTGCATGCGTGCGAGAGTACTTCCACGCAGCACGCGTAGGTATAGACAGTGTTCACATGTGTGCATTGCATGTGTGAAAACCACACACATGCACAGATGGTGCAATTGCACATACAGCACACCAGGGGAGCTATGCAAAAGCCATGCACATGCGCAGATGGTGCGGTTATGCAGGCAGTGCAAGGGGACGAGCTGCATGTTAGTGAGGGTAACACTTGGTGAGTAAAAGGTTCACCACCACTGCCCTTGCTTCCGTGAACAATGTGAATTTAACAATCAATCTAAGTGATTGCTTAGAGAGATGGGGTGCCACATGAAATATTACTGGAAGTCAGTGTGGAATTTTGGCCATTATAAAAAAGTTTTTTTTTTTTTAAAGACAATTTTATCCATTGAAACATTTACTTCTTGTCAAAGTTTGGGGGCCAAATTAGGCTTTTGGTATAGATCCATCAGCATGTATAATTCTGCTGTGAACTCACTGTACATGGAGAAGACAATGAAGCTTCTGAAGCACAGTTTAGAAGTGTTCCACAGAGCATTATTTTCCTGTTGGTTGTCCATTCTGTCTTCTGCCATATGTATAAGTAGAAGCATGGTTGCATCAAATAGAAGTCTGACTATACAGTCTAATTCAGGGCTTCCCTGAGTACACAGTTCCACTTGTGTGCAAGCTCACCAACCACTTGCGCAAATGGAGCTGTGCAATTGTACTGCTTCAGTGGGAGAACCATCTCCTCTCCTCTACCCTGCCATATTGGTCCACAAAGCTGGAAAGGTCTGGGCCCAAGGTCTAATTGTATCACATTTCTCCATCTTGAAATCCTTCAGGTGTATTGGCCACAATATCTGAAAATTCTGGGAGTAGTACTTCCATCTCATCTGGAAGGCATCAGATCAAAGACGATGGATCTCATTTAGGCTGTTATCTCATTCTATTTATTGATTATAAGATTTTCTTTGTGCTTCAGATACTTTTTGCTGTTTGAATGAATTAGAGATATTCTAGAGTTTCTGATAAATACTTGATTTGGCCAAGAGCTTCAGTTCTTTTACAGCAGGGGTGTCAAACTCACGTCATCACATCATCGTCATGTGACATATCGGGACTGTTTCCCCCCTTTGCTAAATTGAGGGTGGGTGTGGCCAGCATGTGACACATCCAGCCCATGGGCTGTGAGCTTGATCCCTCTCTTCTATAGATAGCAATTTCAACTGGGCAGAATGCCTTTATTCCTATTATTAATACAAATGGAAAATAAATCTAAGAGATAAAAAATTTCAGCAACCCCAAACATGATAATCTCTGAAAGAAAAAAACCCAGCACAAATTGTTTTTGTGTTGCTATTATCGATTTACCTCTTAATTAAAAAAATGAATTGATAAAAAGAATGGCATATTAACCAAATCATTGAACTAGGAAACCTAGTTGCCTTTCAATATGCAAATATACAGTATCGCTGTAGTAAAAAAACCCAATCACTTCTTGAGTAAAAGAAGAAGTTGTGCAGAAATATTCAAGATTGAATTGGGATGGGATAGAAGTGTTTTCCACAGAATAATTCCTAGTGGTTCATAATCCTCTAATCCCCAATAAACAAGAAAGAATCTTAGATTATCTAGAAAAATTATCGATCATTTAATACCTAAGCTTTTGCAGCTCACAACGTTTCTGACAGATGCATAGATCATGTAGTCTTTAAACCTCCAAAATAACCATTGTAATCAAATTACCATATTATTGTTGCTTCTGTTTGTGATAAGTTTGTTTTTTTTAATTGGAGGTGGAATCTTGAACGTAGGAGGCATTGCAAACCGTACATTTTGCTCACAGTAAGAGTAGTAACGGGATATTATCATTTCAAGATGATAAAGTCCACTTCTAAATTCCACCACCATGAATGTGAAAATAAATTGTCAATTTATTACTCTCACTGACTTCTGTTATTATTCTGTTTATCTGTTTGCTTCTAACCTTGGTGACAGGTAGAGAGAAGGGAGGAAAAAGAAAAAGAGGGATGATGTAGTATTGCACGGGTATATTCATATGCACAAAATAATTAGGCAATAATTTGCAAAATGGACATTTTAAGCTGAGTTTATACTTCATTGTGTTTTATGAAAGATTTATTTTTATGTAAATATTGAATATCTCAGAAGAAAATTACATTTGGCATGAACTGAGCTGATAAAAAATGTGTATACAGGTAGGTAATTCTGAGGTCTGATCTGTCACTCTTTCCTTGCTGCTGTTGCCTCTGGTTACTAGTGTCTTTAGGGTTTTTTTGTTTTTTTTCTTTGAGGGGGGTTGGCTTTGTTTTCATGCTTTCCAATTTATTATGTGTCAAAAACTGACATGTATCCCCAACAGCCTTTAATCATAACTCAAGGTGTTCTGAAGTAGCCAGAAAGAAAAATAATACACAGAGTAGAGTTTAGAATAATTAGGTGGGTTGAAGAAATAGCAAGAAGAACAATATCTCGAAGAGTCTTTGAATGGAACGAACAACTGTTTGATTGATTCCACAGAGAATACTAGGCAGAAAAGGAAGAGACAAAAACAGAAATGAAACAGACACAGTGATTTGCATAGGAGGGAGACAGTCGCAGCGACCAAATCATTTCACAAGATGGCTCATCAAATTGGAGGTACAAACTAGAATTAATGGTACACCAATATAAGAGGGTAGAAGAGTGGGGCTCTTGGTGCTCTTTCAGCATGGTTGTTTTCTTGCAGACATTTCATTACTCAACTGAATATTACCTAGCTCAGGGGTCTGCACCCTTAAACACTCAAAGAGCCATTTGGACCCATGTCTCACAGAAAAGAAAACACCGGGAGACACAAAACCTGGGTGGGTATGGCCAACTCGATGTCACTCACTTCCACCAGTCACATGACCCCCCGCCACGCCTACCCAGCTGGTCATTAGGGCAGAGAACCGGTTGTTAAAAAACACCGAGAACCACAAAACCCTTTTGACATCTCTCTCTCCCTCTCTCTTCCTCTCTCCCCCCTCCCGTATCTCTCTATGTCTCTCTCTCTCCCCCCTCTCTCTGAATCTCTCTGTCTCTGCCCTGGCCACTTCTCCATCCCCTGCCATCACCCTTACCTTCTCAGGCCAGTCGAGGAGTGACTGGGAGGGGAGGACGAGGGGTGGGCCAGTGGGTGATTCCTGTCGGGTGGGATCACCCGACAGGGAGCCACAGCAGAGGGCCCAAAGAACCGCATGCGGCTCCAGAGCGACAGGTTGCTGACACCTGACCTAACTGGACAATGAACCATCTGGAATAAAATAACGAAGCTCAGAGAGCACCAAGAACCCACATTAATGGCACAGAGTAAAGTGACTGAAAGAAAGAGTGAAGGGGTGTGGGGAGAAAGGCATGGGAACATGACGTCTTGACTTCTTTACAACCCCTTTACGAAATATGGTTTTAGGAGATATTAGCATTCCCCTATGCAGGAGGAAGAAATAAGTAGTTTCAAGCATAGATGTAATACA
Organism: Pantherophis guttatus; assembly: GCF_059756535.1. NCBI lineage: Eukaryota > Metazoa > Chordata > Lepidosauria > Squamata > Colubridae > Pantherophis > Pantherophis guttatus. The sequence goes on from NC_142064.1 coordinate 74,088,906, forward strand.
GGTAGTCCTCGATTTACAGCAGTTTGTTTAGTGACCGTACAAAGTTACAACGACACAAAAACATGTGACTTATTTTTCACAGTGACAACCCTTGCAGCATCCCCATGATCATGTGATCAAAATTCAGATGCTTGGTAACTGGTTCATATTTATGACCTTTGCCCTTATCCCGGGGTCATGTGATCCCCTTTTGTGACCTACTAATCAGCAAAGCCAATGGGGAAGCCAGATTCACTTAACAACTAAGTTACGAACTTATCAACTGCAGTGATTCACTTAACAGTGGCAAGAAAAATTGTAAAATGGGGCAAAACTCACTTAACAAATGTCTCGCTTAACAACAGAAGTGTTGGGCTGGTTGTAAGTCGAGAACTATACAGGATCATATCATATGATCACAAACTGGTTGTAATGTAGTATTTCATATCAATCCATAATAATATTCACCCACTATTTTTCTGCTTATGTGGAATCTGTTTTCAGGAATCAATATTTCCCAAGGTTCATACTTTCTTACCTATTCCCTTGTTGCACCTAAATGTCATTTATTTATTTATTAACTTAAAATCTGAGACAGCTTTGATTGTAAAGCAGCTAACTAAGCACTCATGTTACCAGAACAAAAATAGGCAATCTGCAGTTCTCCACTTCTTGTTAGAATATTCCAGTGAGAGTTGGAATTTGACAACAGTTGGGGAATTATAGGCTGAACATCTTTGACTACGGTCTAGAGACTAAGTCATATTTTCAAATTGGAATAAAAGCAAAAGAAAAGCACAAGTGGACTCTTCAAAGTGTAATTTAGCAAAGCCATCCAGATGTCTCCAACTATCATAATATTCAGCTGAGGGGAAAAGAAAACCCACACATATATGCAATCAGAACTGCAAGACAGATGAAAAAATACCACTGTGTAAATTATTATTGCTTCCTGAGGCATTGGAATAAAATGATTCTTGGAATCCTTCAAGAAAATACTAGGTAATGAAACAAATAAAAGAAATTATCTGTGTACAGCAAATACGAAGAATAAAAAATCGAAATCACAGGTGCAAAATGAGAGTGCAATCATTTCTAGCAAGTACGGGAAAAAAAATGACAAGCTGTGTCAAGTTTATGACATAAGCTGATACATCTTTTCTGAGCTCTTGCTGGTTGCGTGGTTATTACAGGAAACCTTTCTTCTGTTAGTTTGATTTTTTTTAAAGACATTGAGTAAGAAAAATAAAACTTGCCTTCTGAAAATAATTTTGTTATGAACTTTTGAAAGAAGGATTTAAAAAGTTTGGAAACAATGTACAGGTAGTTCCTGACTTACGACCACAATTGAGCCCAACATTTTTGTTGTTAAGGGAGACATTTGTTAAGTGACTTTTGCCCCATTTTACGACCTTTCTTGCCACAGTTGTTAAGTGAATCACTGCAGTTGATAAGTTAGTAACCCGGCTGTGAAGTGAATCGGGCTTCCCCATTGATTTTGTTTGTCAGGAGGTTGCAAAACGTGATCACATGACTTTGGGGGACAGCAACCGTCATAAATACCAGTCAGTTGCCAGGCATCTGAATTTTGATCACATGATCCTGAGGATGCAGTGATGGTTGCAAGTATGAAAAATGATCATAAGTCTCTTTTTTCCAGTGCCGTTGTAACTTTGAAAGGTCACTAAATGAACTGTTGTAAGTCAAGGACTACCTGTACTTTCAAAACAGTTTTGCTATTCAGTTAAGGAAGTGACTCCTGTTCTTCCACCCAAGAATTGTTGGTAATGGTCAGTGACTCATTCATCTTCTTTAGAATAACTCAAAAGATTCATTTGAGAACTTTAACAAACACTTGATGGTTATATGATTTCACTAATACTATTTTTATAAACACACACATACACACACACACACACACACACAAATGGTATCCTTTGCATTGGGTAATAAAGCTGTTTGATTTACTGATCTCCCATGAGTCAATTGTATGTACTTTGTATTGGCAGAAAACTTCACTTCTTAAACAGCTGAACTGGTTGGCAAAACTTGAAAAATTCACAGAGGATTCACACAGTCAAAAATATCTGCAGGGTGGAGTTATCAGGAAATCTAGATGGATGCTATAGTTGCACAAAGACTTGTTTTCATGGCTCTTTCAGGTGATTACTTGGTTGTGGCCAACATCTTGACAATTTTAGAATGCTGTTTGTTTAGAGCAGTGTTTCTCAACCTTGGTAGCTTGAAGATGGATGGACTTCAACTCCCAGCGCTGGCTGGGGGATTCTGGGAGTTGAAGTCCACCCATCTTCAAGCTACCAAGGTTGAGAAACACTGGTTTAGAGGGTTATGCAGAGAACGTTGCAAAGAAATTCTTTAAGACATTTGACCAAAATCTAATGTCCTCTAAAGGATCTGCCTGTTCTTCTCAACCCATTCTGCCAAAAATAAAGCAACTGCAGAGATCGACATGTTTCCCTTCTACTGCTATTGCCTGTGTACATTTTTAAACCAAATCTTGCAATCACTCAAATCAGTTTGCCCCCAGATATTAAACCCCTTTGAATCTGAGATCTCCAAATAAAATCAGCCCTGAATTACTTACTACTGCATTCCCAATCTCATCATACCAGTCACTTATTAACCCAGGCTGGATGAAGGGATGGGAATTTGTTGTCAATAGCACAAAAATAAAATGATACTAAAGACAGGTATAAATAAAGAAAAGCTTGAAGGACTCTTTGTAAAACTTACTATCTCACTGTTGTCTTGGTTCCCCTTGTGTTCGCCTTCCTCCGCCCAACAAATATACTACAATATGTGCCCGTCATTTCTTAACCTCTCTTATTGAAGATATTGTTCTTGTAGAAATTGGATTTTATGTTTGGCGTTCATTAGAAGAGAATACAGGTGACTCAGGATTGGACTGTGGAGTCCTTAGTGCTCTCAAGAGTTTTGGTTTGGTGTAGTTGCACTACAAGAAATATTCTGTGAGAGAGGAGTACTTGGTGCTCTGTCAGCTTGGTGATTTTTTTGCAGATGTTTCACCCCACCATTCAGCCCTGAGCTACAAATATTCTTTTCTAGTAATGTTCTGTGTGTTTTTAGATTTCTATCTATAACTCCCCTGTTGTCTGTTTTACTTTATGTGTATTAGGCAATCTCAAAAAATAGAATTTGCTCTATTTCTGTTAACAATATGCAAAATCGTTACGTGCAGTGTCTACTTCTAACAATAACAATAAACGAGACAGTGAGCTAAGAAAAGAAAAAGAAATTAGGCATAATTTTGATGTTAAGGCACATAAAAACCCAACATTCAATCCATTGTGAACATTTCCTGTCTGCAAAGACCATGCTATTTATCCTAGTCACTGGTTTCCTTAGCCTTCTCCAAATTGTTAATAGTGGTCATCATTCTCCTGGCTCAGCATCATTTATTGGGTTCTTTATTTAAGCTTCCCTGATTCAATTAATCCACTGGGAACAGGAAGGATATTAGTTCGATTAGACTGCACTCTGGAATCGCCTCCAGTTAATGGAGCCTAAAATACAAGGACTGTTGAAATAAATAAATAAATAAACAACCCACCTCTGTTCTCTCCACTGAATTGCATACTTTATATTACTGTGATCATATTCAAATTCCAGTGCTATGAAGGATCACTTTTCTCAGGTTCAAATTTGCAGTTATTAAACAGCACTTTTGAGGATGAGTAGGAAATATGTTGGAATAGACACTGTTAAGTAATGCTGCTTTAGCATAAGTTTCTGTTTTGCAAGGAGAACATACATCAAATTTATCATGTGAATAATATATATATATATATATATATATATATATATATATATATATATATATATATATATATATATATATATATATATATTTATTTATCTTATATGCCGCCCTTTCTCCGGAAAGGACTCAGGGCGGCTCACAGCAATAAAAACAGATAAAATCAATATTAAGTGTTAAAAACCATTAAAACTCCCCTTAAAAACCCCTTCAGTCCAATCTGGCCTGGCAAAATAACCATGTCTTAAGCGGAAAGAGCGCAGGTCAGGGGCCACCCGGAGCTCCAGGGGGAGTTGATTCCATAAGGTAGGTGTGCCCACAGAGAAAGCCCGTTCCCTAGGAGTTGCCAGACGACACTGCCTGGCCGACAGCACTCCAAGGAGGCCCTCCCTGTGGGAACGCACCCGGCGATGGGGAGCAATATGCAATAAGCTCATATTTTTAACAGGGCATATAGGTAGGCAACTTATAAAAATATCTGAACACACATGCACATACCGTGGAATATAACTGGAGAAACAGAATATTATTTAAAATCTAAACCAAACATAATTTTCCAAAGGTAAATTGTAATGAGTTTCATGGTCCTCAGTAGATGTTTGGCATTCTATTTCAGTGGTGCAAAATGCATGTGTGTTTCTTTGAAATTTTGTGTCTTGCATTGTATATTTTTAAAACATTCCAGCAATTTATAGGTAGATGCCATTTGCCAATTTAGAAAACGTAAAGATCATGCATTCACCAACTGTGTTACTATGTTCCTGCTACACAGAAGACGTGTGGGTGACATAGTGGGTTTTTTAGATTCTTTTTATCCCAGCTTTTTTCATATACAACTCAAGGTGGCAAACTTATTAATATTCCTCCCTTGTTTTATTTTTCCCAAAACAACAACCCTTGAAGTGAATTGACCTAAGAGAAAATGACTGGTCCAAAATCACTCAGCTGGTTCGTCATGCCTAAGGCAGGATTAGAATTCAGAGTCTCCTAGTTTCTAGGCCAGCACCTACACCAAACTGCCTCCATTAAAGGCATTTGTAGGGGATGAATGAGACTTCGTCGAAACGTCGCCAAGACACTTCCAATTTTACGTGAGAGAAGACCCGAATAACCAAAGATCTACATACAAACACCCGCGAAAACCTGAGAAAACACACACACACACACACACACATATATATATAAAATAAAAGTCAGTATCCCTTATCACATACATTTCTTCTTACAAGTCTACCATAAGACAAAGGGAGAAATAGCTTATTTCTGGTTAGAAAAACTAACGAGAGTGAACAACCCAACTGCCCACATAATTCTTCCTTTAATCTTCTAATGTGAGTCTGCTGTGAAAAGCAGCTTCTCTTCCTGCTTGGCCTGAAGATCTCCCAGCAGTGGTTCAGAAACACAAATCACACAATAAAAAGAGATGCTCGTACTTTAAACCAGGGGCCAACAGATGTGTGAGAGAAACCATTGCTGCTGAGAGAAAATTCTCTTTTTCTCCTCTTCCTAGCTTCACTGTTTTTCTGTTTTGCCTAACATTTAATTTTATTTAAAAACAGTATAAGAATGTTATCCTTTTTGCTAATAGATTTTTTTCCCTCTTTTTAGTTCCTTTAGCTGCAGCAAACTCTTCAGCAGCTACCACTTTGTGGTTGTTGACCCATTTCACAGAGCAAGTTTTCTAAATTATCTGATATCTAAATATCCGATAATGACTGGCTTGTTGTTCTGGTAGACAGAATTATTGTGGGAATAATAAATACAAATTAGAACACTTTTGTTTGCTTGTAAGGTGTATTTACTTATTTACTTTATTTTGTTTACATGCTACTTTTATTATTTTTATAAATAATTTAAAGCAGTGAATATACTTAATATTCCTTCCTCGTCCTATTTTTCCCGCAACAAGCCTGTGTGGTGAGTTGGACTGACTCAACATCACCTAGCTGGGGTTTTCCTCAAGACAGGATTAGAACTCATGTCTCCTAGATTCTAATTTGGTTCTTAACCACTTTACCAAACTGGTTCACACTGAATAGACCCTGGATTAGCTCATCATTCACCATAAAAATCCATTGGATGATCATTGGCCAATCATTCTCTCTTGGCCCAAGCTACCTCACAGGGTGGTTGTTAAAAGGAAAAATGGAGATAAATTGCTACCATATCTAAATTGCCTTTGAGGTGGGATGTAAATTAATAAATAAATACAAATAACAAAGCCCTTGTACAAAAATAATGTTAAAATGAGAAATATAATACTATGTAATAATTTTGATAGAATTGAGGAGGCAAATATTTGTATGCATCAGGAATACTAAGGTTCGCAAAAATACAATCTCAATTGTATAAAAATTAGCCATTTCATACTGAGTAGACATAAAACAGCCAATACTGTTTGGAAAAGACAGAAAAAGGTTAGAATACTGCAAATGTGTCAAACTGAATCTAACTATTTTAATCTAGTCTTAAGAAGAGAAGGAGATTTTAAAATCTGGTATCTACATTGATCTCTATTACTATTTAAATAAGCAAAAAAATAGGATATTCCAAAGTCCTTTTTAAATATTATTAGAGAATGTATATTTTATATTTCCTCTGAGTTATATCAAGTCTGAGATTACTATAGTATATTTTACACCTAATATAAAGATGTTAGGCGCAAAATGCAGTAACATATTTCATTTTTTTCTTGTGATTAAAACATTCAAAATATTTTGAATTATGTTCTGAAAAATTCAAATGATGAAGCTCTATCTGTTGGAATAAGCACTTCAAGAACATTTTGATGGAAAAAATTGAGTTATTTAAAAAAAATTCTGAACTTAAAACAGGGATTCCGTTTTGAGCATAGCACTAATTGCAATTAACTTCATGATTTACATAGATTTACACTGATAAATGTCTATGGAGATTCTCAGTCATCCAGGTCATGGTTGTCCCAAAGGTGCTTTTTCAAGAGGCAACTGGACTTTCTGGTTTGTTTGTTATTTTTTGAAGACATTTTGCTTCTCAAACGCAGGAATTGGAAGCGTTCACCAAACATAACAAATCAGTGGACAGATACACAGGAAGATGTTAAGGAAAATAGACTAGCCTTCCTGGATTGTGCAGTACACATTAAGGAAAACAGAAGCCTTAACATTGAAGTTTACAGAAAATTCTCATATAAACATCAATATTTACATTTTGATTCCCACAAAATTGGAGTCATCAGAACTCTACACCACCAAGTGGAAGGTTTTCCTAAAAGCAAAGATGGGAAAGAAAAAGAACTAAAACACATCAAGGAAGCCCTCAGAATGTGTGGCTACCTCAAGTGGGCCATCAAATCTCAAAAAAGACCCTACAGGAGCTTCCTCCATAACAGACAACAAAGGGAACAATAAATGAAGCAACATTGTCATTCCATACGTTGCAGGAATATTGGAAAAGCTCAAAAGATCTTCAGCCAACATGTGTGCCCACTTCAAACCCAAGAATACACTAAGGCAGAAGTTTGTCCACCCAAGGGATAAAACACCCAGACACAAACTGGGCAACATGGTATATGCAGTACAATGCAGTGAGCCTTGTGCAGATCTGTACGTTGGGGAAACAAAACAACCACTTCATAAACACATGGCACAACATAGGAGAACAAACCCATCAGGACAAGATTCAGCAGTCCATCTCCATTTAAAAGACAAAGGCCGCTCTTTTGAAGACAGCAAAATCCACATTTTGGACAGACAGGACCGCTGGTTTGAAAGAGGGGTCAAACAGGCCATCTATGTCAAAACTGAACAGCTCTCTCTAAACAGAGGGGGAGGGATACGACATCATCTATCTCCAATCTACTACACAGTCCTTTCAACAGTTCCAAGAGGGCTCCACACCCATTTGCACAACTCTGGTGACCCTGACATTACAGAAAAACGCTCTAAAAGAATGCAAATGACCAGCTGTCTGCAAGGAGTGTAAAGCCTCCATTCATCACCATCCAGTCATAGCTGAAGAAGCTTCTTGGATGAGAAGCGAAATGTCTTCAAAGAAAAACCAGAAAGTCCAGCTGCCTCTTGAAAAAAGCACCTTTGGGATTTACACTGATACATGCATTACAAATTATTCCATCTATCCTGAAATAATTTATTTGAACCAGTTTATATATCATTGAGCTAGCTTTTTTATTTTTTTATTGTTAAGAAACTCACGATCTCACCAGAAAACTTCCAAAACTATACATGATGAGCTGTTCCTCTTATTTAGAAGGTTTTTCTTAATCTTTGGAAAAGATTACAGTGTTCTGTATTAACTTATTTATAGGCAGAAGCAGTACAGTGTGTAGCATCATTCAGGGTACAGCAGTAGAATCTGTACCCTGGACACTTAAATGAATCATTTTTAAACAAATTCATAAAAGGAAACATATTTCAGGTTTTTTTTTTAAAAAAGCAGACAGTATTGACAGCTAAGGCGGGCTTGTCATGACATGATGGAAATGCTGGTATTATTGCCAAGAGTTTTTCAATCATATTTCTTTTTTTTTTTTTTAAAGGACACATTTTTCTAAAGGGCATTATAAAATTAAGGTTCTTCAAAACCCTGCTGGCCAAAATTTTTCCCTAAATAATGATCTTACGTGCATGCAACATAATTTTAATCACAAAACAACTCATTGTGACAACCCACAAAAGGAAGATAGTTTGAGCTATTATTATCACTGTATCCATTTGTGCTTAAATAAAATACTGCACCATCATCTGGGTTCTCATTAAATGTTGCTATTCAAAGATTCTGTCTAATAAATTAATATATTCTGTTCTTTGTGTCTTACTAGAAAGCAATTGGGAATAAGTCAGGAGTAAGTTCAGAAGTACATGTTTTGCTGTAGAACGTATAGAGTTATGTGCAATTAATCTATGTATTTAGAGAATATTAAAAATTTCCCCATTCGCTAGATCGTTTATTAGTAGCTGTGAGATGGAGACAATCCTGTTTATGCAGCTACATAAATCATTAATATCCAATGTGGTTCATATAAAGCATTAGTGTATAGTGTCCATTTGGAAAATTAACTGAAGTCCACATTTGTCTAGTCATTTCAAAGGAGTAAAGTGACACTTTTCAGATTTATTGGATCATATCTACCATCATCTTGAAGTAAAAATTATTAGGTTTAGTTGCTATGGGACTGAGGTTTATTTCTCTCTCTCCCCCACCCCACTCCCTCATTCCCCCTCCCTTCCTCCCTCCCTCCCTCTCTCTCCCGCTCTCTCTCTCTTCACTAAGCAAATATTTATGGGATGAGCAGCAAAAGCTAACCAAATTATATCCAGGACAATAATAGCAAAAAAAAATTGTAACCAAAAAAAATATTTCAGATTCTTAGCCACAACTACTTTTACAACAGAGTTAGAGTTTTCTCATGAAAGAGTTGAAGGTTGTTTCCTGAATCCTTTGACAAAGCCAGCCTACCAGAAGCACTGTTTCATATTAGCAGTTTACAAAGGCATTCCATAAAACCTTTCCTCAACCCCACAATTGCAGTTTGCTCCACCCATAGAACATACACTCTTACAAATCTAAAGATATTGCTGAACATGTCTGAGTTACCTGTTAGACTACTAATCAGAGGGACCCTGCAAAATCTTCTCTAAGTAACACTTTTCATTAACAGGCATTTGATTTTATGAAGTGCACCTCTTCATTAGAGGCTCAGAATGATTACACAGATGTAGGATTTAAATTGGGATGAAATGGGAGTCTGGGAAAGAGGGAAAAACAAGCTTGTTCTGTAGATGGAGGTTTCATGTGAGACAGAGTAGTAGAACCTTATAACTCAACAAGTGTAATGTGTTAAAAGCTCATTGAACTTGTTGAGCTTTTTTGAAATTGCCTTAAACCTTTTGATATATGTGAGCTCAGCAATCTCTTGCTCAATGGTGGAGTTACGGTCCCATTTTTCCCACCCAAATCAGTCTTCTGTAGTATGTCCTGGGAAGCTGAAGTATTCTAATACTGCTTTGCCTTTACTTTTGAGTCTTGATGTCAAATTTATGTCTAGTCATACTTTTCCAAAGTTTATCCTGGGACAGGGGTGTCAAACTCGTGTCATCATGGCAGCGCCACGTGACATATTGGGACTTTTCCCCCCCTTCTCTAAACCGGGTGAGGCGGAACCAGCATGTGACGCATCTGGCCCGCGGGCCGCGAGTTTGACATCCCTGTTCTAGGAGAATCCAGAATCCAGAGGAGCATTTCCAGTAGGGGATGATATATATCACATTAGACAAAGAGTTTATGAGAGCATCTCTAAACTTATGTGTGAACATTTGTTGGAACATACTATAGTACACCTGGTCTAGGTGTATGAGCAAAGTAGAGTCTGGTTTCCTGTTAGCATCATTGTTATTTATTTATTTATTTATTTATTTATTTATTTATTTATTTATCAAGCATGTATAAGATAACATATAAGTATAAACATGATTATGAATACATGAAATGGATACGAATAAATGGGAACAGTTGGACGGGACAGTAGGCACGTTGGTGCACTTACGTATGCCCCTTAAAGACCTCTTAGGAATGGGGTGAGGTTAACAGTAGACAGTAGTCTAAGGTTAAAGTTATGGGGGTTTGGGGATGAAACCACAGAGTCAGGTAGTGCATTCCAGGCATTGACCAATCTGTTGCTGAAGTCGTATTTTCTGCAATCATTGTCCTGATGTTTCTGAGAACGTAAGACTTTCCAAAACAGGATCAGCAGAGGTGTCTTGTTGATTATCAAGAAAGAACAGTGTAAGAACAGCACCCAGGTTCTCCATGAGTTTATGACATTCTTGAGGAGCTGCCTGGACTTGGAAAGGTCAATTGCCTTGCCTTGGTCTTCCTGTATTTTGAGGGAGAAAGTAGTCCAGATGGCTAGACAGGTTTTATTTTGCACAAGAGTCTCATCCTAGAGCATTATTCAAAATTAAAAGGATAGATATTTTCCCTTAAAATGGTGCCACTACAGTCAGGTAAACCTGTGAAGGAAAACTCCATTGGCATCAACCCTAATTGACCCTAATTGATTCAGATTAACTCATCTGAATTTTTAAACAGCAGTTAATCAAGGGTCTGCATTTTTATCAGGAAATGCATTTGTTACAAGAATTGTGTGTTTTGATACTATGTCTTTAGTTTAAGAATTTCAGTCACTTCAGTGCCAGAGTTCACTTTCTTATAATTCTGAATATTGCACAATTATTTGTACATGCGGAATTGGATGGTTTCATTTCAAAACTGAATAGTCCTAAATCACCAGGGACAACATGAGAGATAATTAAATAGTCCAATAAAATGGTTTCTTAATCTGCTTATTGATACACCATTACTTTCATTGCACTATTTGTACAAAATATTTACTAACTAAATCAAGTCAAACAAATCCCTCTTGATTTTTTCATGATTAAAATCATTCTAAAGAATAACAAAGAAATACACAAGTATTATAATAAAAGGCTGACATTTTTCAGTGAGGTATTGTTTCCTGTAAAGATAAATAATGTTCTGAATTCAACAGTACAATAATAGGAAACAAACACCCTGCATTTAGAGAAATCTTTCATTTATATATGCAAAATGCTTTAGAAATGCAAAAAAAGAAGCAAAAGACAATGGAATACCTATTCTTAAAAGAAGTGTGTCAAATAAAGGCATATTTTTCTACCATAATAAAATATATTTTCTCACAGGAACATCCTCCATAATTCTAATAATTTGTTTCCACAACAGTGGAATGAGGAAAAGATGCCAGCAACATTTTGCTTGCTTCATGAAGCTTCCAAATATTAAGTGAGAGAAATTTAAATGTCACCCTTGAACATACTTAATTCATGAAAAATGTATTATGTTGCTACATGCCTAAAGTGTTTGGATAGTGGTGATATTGTCTACCATGGTTGAAGAAAGAACACATTTAAATGATAAGCAATACACATATAGAAGGGCTCATGACTTTTTGTACTTCAGGACATCACACTGGCATTGAACATAATCATCATGTATAAGGGCCATTAAACAGGATGACTCTGCTGTAACTGCTCATGAAAAGAAGTAAAGGAAATGAGCTTCACAGGAAATAAGTTGATGGACCCTGAAACAAAGAAATGATACAGATGGAAAAGATGACATGGCTAATTCGAATGAAATTTGTTCAGCTGGAAGATCTAAGCAAGGAAAACCAAAATACAGGGTTTATATTTCCTGTAGAAAACAAAGTTGCCACAGTTGCTGATTTTTTTTTTTTAATGTCAATGGCTGTATTCAGATTAATCTGAAATTGTGACCCTAATATACACTCCCCCCCTTTTTTTTCCTATTTTTCAACTTGGTTGCTAAGAATCAAAAACAAGATTAAGACTTGAACTCTAAAGACTTGAACAAGGGACGGGGTGGCTCAGCGGCTAAGATGTTGAGCTTGTCAATCGAAAGGTCAGCAGTTCAGTGGTTCAAATCTCTAGTGCCGCATAACGGAGTGAGCTCCTGTTACTTGTCCCAGCTTCTGCCAACCTAGCAGTTCGAAAGCACATTAAAAATGCAAGTAGAAAAATACTTGGTGGGAAGGTAACAGCGTTCCGTGCGCCTTCGGTGTTTAGTTATGCCGGCTACATGACCATGGAGACGTCTTTGGACAATGCTGGCTCTTCGGCTTTGAAACGGAGATGAGTTGGTGCGACGGGAACCTTTACTTTTACCTTAAAGACTTGAACATTGGGCACTATCTAACAAAATGAAATTCAATGGTGAAAAAAGTAAGGTTCTCCATTTAGGCAAGAAAAACAAAAGGCACAGGTATAGTATATTTGGTACCTTGCTTAATAGTAGTAACTCTGAGAGGGATCTTGGAGTCCTAGTGGACAACCACTTAAATATGAGCCAGCAGTGTGCAGCAGCTGCCAACAAAGCCAACACAGTTCTAGGCTGCATAAATAGAGGGATAGCATCAAGATCACATGAAGTGTTAATACCACTTTAAAATGCCTTGGTAAGGCCACATTTGGAATACTGCATTCAGTTTTGGTCGCCACAATGTAAAAAAGATGTTGAGACTCTAGAAAGAGTGCAGAGAAGAACAACAAAGATGATTAGGGGACTGGAGGCTAAAACATATGAAGAAGGGTTGCAGGAACTGGGTATGTCTAGTTTAATGAAAAGAAGGACTAGCGGAGACATGATAGCAGTGTTCCAATATCTCAGGGACTGCCACAAACAAGAGGGAATGAAGCTATTCTCCAAAGCACCTGAGGGTAGGACAAGAAGCAATGAGTGGAAACTAATCAAGGAGAGAAGCAACTTAGAACTAAGGAGAAATTTCCTGACAGTTAGAATAATTAATTAGTGAAACAACTTGACTCCAGAAGTTGTGAATGCTCCAACACTGGAAGTTTTTAAGAAGATGTTGGATAACCATTTGTCTGAAGTAAGGTTTCCTGCCTAAGCAGGGGGTTGGACTAGAAGACCTCCAAGGTCCCTTCCAACTCTGTTATTATATTATATATTATAATGTAACTATTGCTTTCTTTTTTAGATTAAATAGAGCTTAATTTGGTTTCTTAAACCTACATTCTATTCAAACTTAATTTGGGTTATCTGGAGTAAGCCAATTCTATATGGTATGGTTTGTTTAAAGTTGTCATTTTTAAGATTGTTTAATTCAGATAATATGGTAACACAACAGCTTTCATGAAGCCAAACCCATGGCTGGGATGATAAGAACAGAGAAATTAAGAACTCCAAAGCTCTCTGCTGCTCAGGCTTAAAATATGGTGGTTACACTCAAAACAGCTCAGCATTGTGTTGATCCTATCTTGTTATCTCAATTCTTCAGCAAATTTACAATATTTTGACAGGTAAAACAATGGCTGATATTAAATTTTGATCCAAATTAATATTGTATCAAAAATAATTTCAAAATAAGACTATTTTGAGTTGTAGTTTAAACAAATGGAAAAGATGAACATTACTTATCCTTTTTCGAAAATAATTGTGAAATATAGTTTTCGATTTGAATTCCCACCCCAATAACATACGAGAATAATGAATTATACTATTACCAGATATTCTTTGAAGAACTTGTTCTAAAAGTGTAGTGTCCATTATTTGTAATGGATAACAAATTCACGTTGTCATCCAAGTGATTTGACTGATTGTGTGGGAATAAGATATAATTAGATATAAGTAGAGGAGAAATTTAGAACTCTTAAGAAATTTCAGCTTAGAAATGTGCAGCTCTTCCTGGAAATGTTGACTACAGATAGACTTTAATTTATGACTACAACTGGGATTAGAATTACTATTGCTAAGTGAGAGGATTTTTAAGTGAGCCACTAGATTATTAAATAAACCTGGCTTCTCCCATTAACTTTGCTTGTTGGAAGATGGTTGAGAAACAAATGCCATTCACATGACCCTGGGACACTGCAACCATCATAAATACATACCAATTGTCAAGTCCCATTTTTTAATCATATGAATGTAAGAATGCTGCAACCATTTTTTTGCAGCACCATTGCAACTTCAGTAAATTGAAAAGAATATCAAACATTTAAAACCACCTGTATTCTAGTAAATGGCAAACATTTCATAGGCGACACAGCCACTCTGGAAATTCTGTCATGAGGTAGTGTGTTTCCCTGAAAATAAGACCCTATCTTATATTTTTTTGAACCCCAAAATAAGTGCTTGGCCTTATTTTCGGGTATGTCTTATTACTTTGGGGCACGTGGAGGAAGACAGGGCTCACCTTGCCATCTTACCTGATTTTCAGTTCTGCCTCCCTAACCAGAAGAAATGGTGGGGACTGGTTGCACATGCGTTTTAATATTTTCAGGGAGGGCTTATTTTCGGGGTGGGCTTATTTTCAGGGGACAACTTATTTTAGCGCATGCGCTCAAAATGTCTTATTTTAGGGGAAACAGGGTAGGCAGCATTTGTTGGATATTTATCCTACAGTTGGGTAGGTAATATATAGAAAAACTATGTTTGTGACTTTAAATGTTATAAGAAGAATGATTGGCTGTGCTATTATCAGGCAGCCATAAAGGAAGACAGGAAGCCCGGGAGCTCCTGCTCCTGCTATTTGATGATTGATCTTCTGAAGAGGGACTGTGTGTGACTGAAGAGAACTGTAAGCAAACTATGTTTTGTGTTGGAGAGTGATTATTCGAAGACGTGTTATCATTGTTTTGAGAAACCAAGTTTGTTTTTTCACTAAGAGTAAAGAATATTTTCTTTTTCACCGTTCAGAGTCTGTGAGTATCTGTGTGTTTAACCAGCAACGTATCTCTTTGCTGTCTGGTCTGTTGCCTACTATGCAGAGGGAAGTTTTACCCTCAACAGCATTACAGACAGGAATCTAATCGAGCAACTTAATCTATAGAGCATACACAAAATAAATCAATGTATTTTAAATAGTAAATTTTAAAATCACATAATTCACTTCCACTGCAAATCTTGGGAGGACTTATTCTGAAGAGGCAATTCTCTATTGTCTGTCTGTCTGTCTGTATCTATCATCCATCCATCCATCCATCCATCCATCCATCCATCCATCCATCCACCCATCCACCTACCTACCTACCTATCATTTATCTCTATCTCTCTGTAGTACATGGTTACTGATATTGGATAATGGGTTTACCAAATATCTGGAATTCGAGTCACGAAGCTCTAAGAGAAGGGAGGGAAATAAAAACAAAATACAGCCCGTTTGCATTCCAGATTAGTTCACTGTCTAATTGTGTACTGGATTCTAGCCTATGATTATTTGTGCTACCTGAGAAATGGAGCTGCTTGCGATGATTTTGTTTCATCAAAATCATGATATTCTTGAGTATGAGCAAGGCAACACCAGGTAATGAGAATTCAGTGAACATGCCTTTCATCAGCTGAAAATCTTTAATTGTAATTGCAGTATGTAATGGTGCAATTAGTTCTCTAAGTGACAGGATAGGACTGAAACTCTCTTAGTGTTGTTGTGTTTTAAGAACCATTATTTTTTTTTTCAGATTTTTTTTTAGACAAAATGAGCGGCATCTAAGCCAGGTAATTGTTGCAGTGAACAACATGAACAAAGCCTGTTTGATGATAGAGGGTAAAAATAATTCTTAAAAATAAAGAACTGTTTTTAAAAATGATTGAAAATAAGAATATGTGTTAAAATTAGTTTGTGTTACAGATGAGGATCATTTACTTTGGTCAAATATTTATTCAATAGCAGCTATGTACAATTAATGGAATAATTAGACATGGTCCCTGCATTGAGTTTTCCAATCTAAATATAGAGAAAATATATAAGGAAACCATTGGGAAATGGTAAGGAAATTTAGAGTAATGAATGTGTGAATATGGATTATGGATAAATGCATTGAAGCACTACAGAGAGACAACCAGAAAATCATAGACGTGTACTATACATAGATTGAGAAATTATGAAATAGATCCTGTAATAAGGCCATGAAAACAAAAACCCTATATCCACAGTGTTATTAAGAAAACTGTACTGTGAATGATTATGTCTGCGCAGGGAAAAATGATGTGATGGACTACAGTGGAATGGTGATTTCCCAGGAAAAAGGGAGCCCATTCCAAAGGGGGTGACCCAAAAGACAACACAGCCTAGAGTAGATCAGACACACAGAAAAAGAGTAAAGATGTCTACTTCCTTGACTCTCCCATGGTATATCTGTTTGAGTTTGCAGTTTAGGTTTAGTCTGGCAAGATTCTGTCTACATCAGCGATCACCAACTGGTGGTCCATGGGCCACTGGTGGTCCATGAGAAAACTTTGGTGGTCCGCAGAAAAATTATTTGCATTTTTAAATATTGCACTAAATCATGTGTTCTCAAACTACGGCCCCTGGGCCCGATATATGTGTCAGATGTAAATGCCTTATTCTCCAATGTGTAAATAATGTATATATGGAACATCAGAGGTTAACTTATTCTTTGGACTTTAATGTATTCATAACTTACCACTCCCATTCCTAGCTCCACCCCTTGTATATATAAGGAGCCACCCTCACCATTCTCGTCGCTTCTACCTTGAATATTCAGTGAATATAGAATGCCTATCATAATTAAAAAGAAATATATTTAAAACTCTAACTCCTATTATCTTTATTGAGTCTGATCCTGAAAATATTGCAACAAGCTGGTAGCAGAGGATGGTTAATTGACTCAATAAGTAATTAAAAATGTCCAAGAAAGATAGGCCCAACACCAGGGCCTACAGCAAAGAAATAGAAACTGATCAAGAGATGGTCAACGAATCCACCAATGCGATTTCGAGAGAATCCGAAGAATACACCACTGAAGAAGAAGAACTAATGAGTGAAAATAATGACCAGAAAGAAATCGAAATAGAAAATAACGAACTCAGGTCAGAGATATTAAAGATACTAAAAAGTCAAAAGAATGATGAAAGTCTCATCGCGGACCTCCAGGAGATGCTGAAGAACAGCGGAGCAGCGAGAGAGAAAAACGTCATTAAAGAAAAACCCAAAGATCAAAAAACCGTAAGTGAGATGACTACTGAGAAAATAGTTGTTAAAAAGAAAAGATGTGATCCCGCGCGAAATTTTGAATGGCAGCCATCTTGGTTTCAACGAACTTCAAAAGAGAATGAAGCAGAGCCAATCAAAACGCTCAGTTCAAAATTTCTGGCGCGAAAAACACTATCAGACGAAGAAAGTGAGAAAGAAGTCTCAAACTCTTCAGATGATCCAAAATCAGAAAGTGAAGACGATTTAACAAAATATCAAGTAAAATCAGCAATGAAAACGCTTTTTGCTGTTTTTGGGCCAAGACTGAAAATTACCAAGACATCTACGAAGAAGCAAGAAATCAAACCGGCGACTCAAGACCTGCACGCTCCCATCCTGACTTCGAAAGCGACGACGCCCGAGCCCAGAGAGCCATGCCGATTTCGCCCTACACCACAGACAAAATCGAATACCAACGCACACAAAAAGAAGAAAAGAACCGTCACCACCACCAGAACCCCAAAAACCGAGCCAGAGACCGACTCATCTGAGGAGGAGCGGATCGAGAGAGCTGAAAGGGAGAGAACCTTCCACGACGCCACCAAAGAAGAAATGAGCAACGCGCATGTGCGAAACTACGTAGACGACCCAGAAGGACTTGAACTGGCCAGAGAACCGCGCAGACTCATTGCAAGCATCCCAATGCCGTTCTGTAATTTCCTGCACTTGAGAGATCACGGACTGCCCCAGGTTGTAAGTAATGGACAGAATAATGTAGGTAACTTACCCAGTGACTTCCCAAAATTAGAATTGATGGCATTAATTTACAAGAGTGGTACCAACAGCTTCAGGTTATTTTCATGAAAGAAAATTTACTATTCTTTATAACTAGCCCTCCAAGAAGACCTTGGACTTTAAAAATAGATTGTTTACATCATAGAGCATTTTTCATAATAATATCTAGCGTGTCTCCTGCAATGTATCATAGCATCAAACCAAACCTAACTGTATCAGAAATAATTCAATGCATGTTTAATCTATTTCACAGC
Organism: Pantherophis guttatus; assembly: GCF_059756535.1. Classification (NCBI taxonomy): domain Eukaryota; kingdom Metazoa; phylum Chordata; class Lepidosauria; order Squamata; family Colubridae; genus Pantherophis; species Pantherophis guttatus. Next base: position 74,107,243 of record NC_142064.1, read on the forward strand.
GATAGCGTAGCTACAACCACAAGAATGTCTAAGGATTTCTTTTCCTCTAGAGTAAAACCAGGGGTTTCTATAAGTGAGCATTTGATAAATCTAAACAAAATAAGAGCTGAGCTACAATTGAGGGGGGAAGTGATTTCAGATCAAACAATGAAAAGTGTTATTATCAATTCACTTGATCCATCATGGGATAGCTTTATGTCACACTTAGATACCATTAATTTGGGATATTTATCCATAGAAAGTCTATCTAACAAATTGATAGCAGAAGACAATTTAAGAAAAAATCGATCCAGTAACCAAACAGACCACAAACCTTTTAGGAAAGTAGTCTTTCAAGATAAACATAATGAGGCCTTTAGATGCTACAATTGTGGATCCAGGGAACATAGTAGAAGAGACTGCCCCAAAGTCTCAAGAGAGAGACATAGACCAGAATATAGGAGCAAATATAATTACAGACAATCTTCCACAGATAGACACAAATATAGAAGCCCACCAAATTACAAAGAAGGTAGAGGGGGTAGAGAAAATTCAAAAGAGAGGAAATCTGGGTCACTGAATGGGCTAAATAAACAAGACAGCACCAGAACACAGCAGGATGAGAATAACAATTGGCTTATTGATTCTGGTGCAACAAATCACACCACCAACAACAAAAGTATATTATCTTCATTTATAGAAGATAAGTTTGTGATAAAGGTAGCTAATCAAGAAAAGGTTCAAGTACTAGGCAAAGGAAATGTGACCTTGCCTGGTCTAGGGAAAATAGAGGGGGTATTATTAATCCCAGAAATACCTCACAACATACTAAGTGCCATAAAATTAAGCAGAGAATCTGATATCAATATAGTTTTCTCAAAGGGGAAAGCAACTATAGAAAAGAACAAAACAAATGTAGGTACTGTAATGATAAAAGGAGGTCTACCCTATCTGATAACTATAGAAAGATGTTTACATAACATTGATTCAAATATGGAAGATTGTATTGAAGCAGATGATGAAAATGTCAGTAACAGTGACAATGATGAGTGTAGAATAACTCATGATCACAAAAATACATACAAAGAAAAGAAACCAAAAATAGGTAAACCAATTCATGATGAGTGTGCTCACATCTTACACAGGAAGTTAGGACATGCAAGCTTTCCTGTAGTACAAAAAATGACTGAACACGCAGAAGGTGTCAAAATAAAAAATTGTGAAAATTATTTGGAATGCTCAGTATGTAAGTCCACCAAACTAAAAACCAGTCCCAGACCAAAAAAATCTAACAGATCAACTAACAGTATTTTTGATTTGGTACACATGGACTTAGTTGGTCCATTAAGTCCCTCAATTACCTATAGAAAACGTTACTTCCTAACAATAGTGGATGACTACAGCCGATATGGTTTTGTTTACACATTAAAGCACAAGGATGAAACATTTCAGAAATTTAAGGAATTCTACAAACGTATAGAAACACAACATAATATCAGAATAAAGCAAATTATGACAGATAGGGGATGTGAGTTCATGTCTAAAGAATTCTCCCAATGGTTAAAGGATAGAGGAATGTTACATTTCACGTCCAATCCTTTTTCTGCATTTCAAAATGGAGTTGCAGAGAGGAAAAATTCCACACTACAAACCATGATTAGGTGCACATTAGAGGATGCTGGCTTAGGCAAACAATTTTGGTCAGAGGCATTACATTATTCGAATTACACTCAAAATAGAACCTGGTCCAGTATTGTGAATAAGACACCATATGAGGTGATGTACAATAGAAAACCCAAATTATCACACATGCACATATTTGGAGTCACTGCAGACGTACACATACCTAAACAATTGAGGAGAAAGGGAGAAAACGTATCCAGGAGATTAAGATTCATGGGATACGAAACTGGAACCAAAGGGTACAGATTTATTGATAGTAATAACAAATTTATAGTATCCAGAACAGCTGTGTTCCATGAACAGGCCAATTGGTCAAAATTGCACCTTAATGAAATATTTCCTAATAAATGTAAAGATACGATATCTTGCAAGGAAGGAACAACAGAAAATCAAAATATTAACAAAAGTAAGAACAAAACCAAAACTTGGACTAATAGTCAGCATAAAATAAAGACAGACACATTAACAAAAAAGGAAGCTAGATATTTGCATGATAACCATAGCAAGCCTGAAAGAACTATTAGAAACAATAGAAACCAAATACCAAATAAATACAAAGATTACATAATGCATATGAATGGAGAACAAATAACACCTAATACATATGAAGAAGTATTAAAACTTCCACATGAAGAAAGAGAAAAATGGGAACTAGCTATGGAAAAAGAGATGGAAAGTTTACAAGGATTAAATGTATTCACACCTGCGATCGCACCTAAGGATAAAACAATTATAGGTACCAGGTGGATTTATAAAATTAAGAACTTAGAAGGAGGCAATACCTTATACAAGGCTAGACTAGTTGCACAAGGCTATGCACAAAAATATCCAGAAGACTATACTGATACATATTCACCCACAGTGAGAACAGAGAGTGTCAAAACAGCCCTTGTAGTAGCATCTGCACTCAATCTGGACGTATTCCAATATGACATACAGACCGCATACTTACATGCAAAATTAGATAAGGAAATATATGTAAGAGCACCACACAGTCAATACACTAATAAGAACGAAATTTGGTTATTAAATAAGAGTCTGTACGGATTAAAGCAATCCGGCAAAAGATGGTACGATTGCTTGGTAAAAGTACTTAAGACCATGGATTTCAACGCCACCACTGCTGATAACTGTTTCTTTGTAAAAAAGAGTAATGATCATATTGAATTTGTATTAATTTACGTGGACGATATTTTATACATTGGAAAGCATAAAGAGAGCAGGGAAATCTTTGTAAATAAGTTAAATGAACACTTCTCACTGAAATCTCTGGGTAAAGTGAATAAATACCTTGGTGTGCAAATTAACAAAACTAAAAGGGGATTCAAACTTACACAGAAAGATAAAATCATCGAACTCCTAAACAAATGTAACTTAAATAATGCTAAAACCTGTGACACCCCTATGCAAACTGATTTCCTTAGAAACACTGATGAATCTTCCCCTGAGTTTAAAGACAACACATTTTACAGATCAGTTATAGGTTCACTCCTTTATATATCTAATTGGACTAGGCCAGATATTGCATTACCTCTCAATCTATTGTCAAGATATGTTAGTAAACCAACCTTGTATCATTGGGAAGCTGTCAAAAGAATTCTAAGATATCTGAAGGGTACATTAGATTTTTGTTTAATGTTGGAACCCAATAATGACAGAGAACCAAAAATTACTTGTTATGCTGATGCAGATTGGGCTGGTGATACATCATGCAGAAAGAGTACTTCTGGTTATGTTTTTCTATTGAATGATTGTCCAGTTTACTGGTATACTGGTAAACAAGAACTAGTAGCCACTTCTACTACAGAAGCGGAATATGTTTGTTTGTCCAAGGCTGCAAATAACCTTGTATGGTTCAATGATCTGATCACTGATGTTTGGAAGAAGCCCACCTTACCATTTATTATGCATGAAGACAATAAAGCGGCCATTGAAATATCCAGATCCGATGCAATTGGACAAAGGTCCAGGCATATTGATATAAAGTTTAAGCATGTGAGACAACTGTCTCAAGACGGATTCATTAAAGCAATACATTGCGATACTTCTGAACAATTAGCTGACATATTAACAAAACCCTTACCTTCTAAACAACACAAATATTTAACTTCTAAATTATATGTATTATATTGTCCTGAATCAGAATGTAATTGGTGTTGTGTAACGAACCGGCATTTAGAGGGGGATTTGTCAGATGTAAATGCCTTATTCTCCAATGTGTAAATAATGTATATATGGAACATCAGAGGTTAACTTATTCTTTGGACTTTAATGTATTCATAACTTACCACTCCCATTCCTAGCTCCACCCCTTGTATATATAAGGAGCCACCCTCACCATTCTCGTCGCTTCTACCTTGAATATTCAGTGAATATAGAATGCCTATCATAATTAAAAAGAAATATATTTAAAACTCTAACTCCTATTATCTTTATTGAGTCTGATCCTGAAAATATTGCAACAATATGCAATGAAGGTTTATGTTGCTGCAGAGAGTCCTCCCCTTTGGGGTCTTTTTGTGTGGGCTGGAGGGGGGCAGAAATTCCGACTTGGGGTCTGTTTCAGCCTCCTGGTGCGGGACTTTGGGCGAAGGCTGGAGGGAAGTGCCGCTGGTGGCGAAGAGCCGGAGGGCCTCGTTCCAGTGGGACCGCATCATGGCCTGGAACTGGCTGACCATTTCAGCCTGCTAAGCCTCCAGGCACCTGTACCTGGCCTTGCACTCCCGCAGATCTTCCCTCTGCTTGGAAAGCCTATGCTCGTAGTCCTCAGTGAGGTGCTTCTGCTGAGCCTCCTTCTCAGTCAGATCCAATTTGAACTGAGCTGTTTTGCCAACTCTTTCTCATAGTGGATGCTTAGCTCCAACAACTGCTTCCTGTTGGGGCACTAAGGAGACTGGGTAGGTAGGTGAGGAGGGGCTGGAGGGGAGAGGTTAGTAGAGGCCGGTGAGGTGCCCCCCAATGTGAATGACACCGAGTTGACCATGCCCACCCAGTTACATGACCACCTAGCCACGCCCACCCAGCGTGGCTAGGTCATTAGGCAGATCATATTAGGCAGATCATATTAGTGGTCCGTGGGATTTAAAATTATGAATTTAGTGGTCCCGGAGGTCCGAAAGGTTGGTGACCCTTGGTCTACATGGTACGAGCAATTAAAGAACTGAACTTTAATTGGATTGTTCTTTGTTATCCTTGGACTTGGCATGACATATAAAGACATGTCCATGAAGTCATCAGACATCAAGCTGCATTTGAAAGAAGACATTACTTAACCTAGTTACAAAGAGAAGGGAAATTCATGAACCAAAGAAAATGGTTAACCTAGACAAAATGTTTATTGATTGATTAATTCAATTCTTGTATCCTGCCTTTCCATTAAATGCTTACAAAATCAAACATTAATATAGGGTCACTATAAGCAATCAGAAATAAAAGATGACGATAAACAACAAAACTAATACACTTCAATGATTAAGGATAGTTATTTATTTTTAACCTACAGGAAGAAGGTCATGGTTTTCTCTTGTCCTGAAATTCCAAAAACCTATAGCAGAATCTACAAAGGCTCTCTTTCAACCAACAATATCATAACACATGATTTCATTCATATAATACATATAAAACCTTCCTGAATATACTCATGAATTTCTTCTATGTCTCAAATTTTGTACATTGTGAATGGACTGAAGGCCATACAAGGATTTCTCTTTCCAACAAAACCGGGACTTTTGTATTTCAGATCTTAAAAATCGACAGCAATGTTTCCTGTTGCGTCAGCAAAACACTGGAAGATCTTTTATTTTTAGAATGAAGTGGGTAGCTCTGTGATGTCAAGAAAAAAATATCATTCACATGCATGAAGAAACAAGCCTAGAAAGATAGAAAGATTGGGCCCATAGTTTTAAAAAGTTCATATTAATTTGATTCACTCTTGATTAAATAGGCCTTAGAAAATCAATGCAATAAATCTGTATTTTTCACATCCACCTGATTAAACAACTAGGAACAAAACTCACAATATATGATGTCCAGAATAGACAACTATCTCTGAGATGTGAGGGTCACAATTGTTACCAAACTATCTTATGCTGGCCAGGCCACTATAGTATATTCCATTACTACTGGTAAATTGACGCATCAATATTAAATGACCAATTAAAGACTGGAATCTCCACCTATCATCCAAAAAGATGATATTCAAGAATTTCTATTTGCAGGTTTTAAACCTCTACCTGCGTCCTCATGTAAAGTTCCTTAAAATGTCTCTGCAATGTTTATTAAGTTCATTATTCCAAAATAATTGTGAACTTTCTTATGCATATGATTTTGTTAAGGGAATAATTTTGCCAGGACATTGATTTTAGGTCTGTGTTTACTGTTTAAAAAATACACACATTCATTTAAACATATCCCTTTATAATTACTGATTAAAGTACTGAAAATCATGTTTAGCCTTGTGCAAGCTGAAAAGATTTATAAAACTTCTCACCTCACCTGATATTTATTAATTGTTGTATTGCTTTATCACTAAACATGGCAAAGTGTTTATTTAGAGAATTTCTAAAACATTTTTTTCATGTTTTATGGAATAATAATAAATGTCTAGAGAGCCAATTTGGTGTAGTTATTAAAGCATCAAGCTAGAAACCAGGAGGCAGGATTAGAACTCACAAAGCCAGATGGGTGACTTTGGGCCTGTCACTTTTTCTCAGCCCTAGGAAGGAAGCAATGGTAAACCATTTCTGGCAAACCTTTTCAAGAAAATTGAGCGGAATTGAGAAATAGACCTGATTGAATGGAAGAAAAGGATCATCAATGAACACCACACTTTTTACTGAGATTCCAGCTGGCTCCATAGGTGGACCAATTGAAATGGAATAACAGTAATGGAAATGATTTGCTGAATGTTCTGAGGAATGTTTTCAGTTTCATTGATAGAATTTTGAGGCCTTGGTCTTACCGTAGAAGGATAACAGAATAATAGTATTGGAAGGGACCTTGAAGGTCTTCTAGTCCAATCCCCTACTTAAGCAGATGACCCTATACCCATGATGGTGAACCTATGGCATGTGTGCCACAGGTGGCATGTGGAGCCATATCTGTGGGCACACGAGCGTTGCCCTAGCTCAGTTCCACCACACATCTGCGTGCTGGCCAGCTGATTTTCAGGCCTTCCGGGCCCACCAAAAGTTGGGAAATGGGCCATTTCTGGCCTGCGGAGGGCCTTGGGGTGGGTGGGGGAGGCCGTTTTCGCCCTCCCCAGGCTCTGGAGCCTCTGGAGCCTGGGGAGGATGAAAAACAGGCCTACCAGGCCCACCAGTAATCTTTTTGCCGTCGCGTGACAAAAGCAAGGGGAGCAAGGGGTGTGTGTGTCACACGCGCATGTGTGGGGGGGGCGGGACAGGGGGATTGAACTTTGGGTGTGGGCATGAGCGTGTGCGACCCCCCGTGCTCCCCCCGCTTTTGGCACCTGATGGCAAAAAGGTTAGCCATCACTGCCCTATACCATTTCAGACAAATGGTTTTCCAATCTCCTCTTAAAAACTTCCAAAGTTGGAGCACCCAATTTCTGGAGACAAGATTAATTGTTCTAACTGTCAGGATATTTCTCCTTAGTTCTAGAATGGTTCTCTCTTTAATTAGTTCCTATCCATTGCTTTTTGTCCTGCCTTCAGATACTTTGGAGAAAAAAATGACTGCCTTTTCTTTGTGGCAGAAAATATTGGAATATTGCTATTTTCCAATGACGGAAGATAAAAGAAGAAGAGTCATTGATGCTTCTGCTTTTCAGCATCCTTTCTACAGTAGCTAGGAAAAGCCAAAATATCCCTTGGTGCATTGAGAAGCTCTGAGCAATGAAACAAACTTATAGACACCCAGGGCAGTAAATATCAAATCACATCACTCTTTATTGCAGTTAATAACCAACATACAGCAAATGTAATTGTAGCTTTAAAGATGAAACTAAAGAGATTCAAATAAATGACAGAAGGTAGAACAGTAATTTTAACTAAGGAAAGTTTAAAAATTCACTTAATAGTAAGCCTAAGGATAAAACTAAAAGACGGAGTAAATAGAAAATAAAAATTTTAATTAAGAAGAAAAAAACTTCATTTAAGTACTAGCGGTATTGCTAATAAAAAAAAAAGTCAATCCTAAACTCAATGTTAGGAGTAAGCCATATCTAGCACATCCTAATCAAGCAAATTAGGCAGCAACACAGAATTTGGATATCATCTCAGAATTATGGTCAGACACCAGAAACACTACACATTGTTGTGTGTTAATCTAGTAGTAGTAGTAGTATTCAGAAGCAGAGAAATTATGGTTCTGTGTGGCTCCTTGTAAAACTGACCATGTAGGAAGATGTGCTCAATACATCGCATGCCATGTAGGTTTATATTGGTATTAGCTGTGTTAACTTTCTTCTATCTACCTCATCATGGCATTAAATAGAGGACATTTCATTGCGCTGGGTTAAAAGCTGTTCTCTAGATCGGGACATTCATTTCCATGAGATATGCAGCTGGTCTTAGGAAATATCTCCAAATGTCAGTCATAAAAAGGTGGAAGGTGTGTCCTCCATTAATTTGAGCTTCTAAATCAGGGATGTCCAACCTTGGCAACTTTAAAACTTGTAGACTTCAACTCCATAACTGGCTGAGGAATTCTGAGCATTGAAATCCACAAGTCTCAAAGTCAGTTGAGCAAGTGTTTGCCAAAGCAAGTGTTTGCTTTGGCATAGTTTGAAATCCATCCTCTGATGATAAGGTATCTAAACCTGTAGGAAGAAGAATCAGTCTTCATCCATAATTCAATGTAGCCTGTCATTTTCTTGTCTTCATTCTCCCCATTCCTGCCTCCATGTTTAAGGTTGCATTAGAAATAAAGTAGGGAGACTTAGACAAGTGCTGTTAGGAATTTGGACTGATAAGGTTTTTAGTTGTGCAGAATTGAGCAATATAGACAGGCATCGTGGAGTCATTGCACTGATGGGCTTGACATAAAAATTAAAAACTTTTGCAGATATATATTGTAGCCCTCTTAAAGTGACAGACTCTCAAAATAGCTGCTGTATTTTGAGCTCGTTCTGAGTGGCATAGTTACAATTAACAACTTTGTTGCCTAGGACAACCTTGGAAGATGACCTTTCAGGTATTTAAAGCAGATCAACTGTACAATAGTATTTGCACTGGGATATTTGGAATTGGACAAAGGTTTGGGGCCTGTTAGTAAATAACCATGGTTACAGTGTTAAAATAACTGAGTTCCAGTTGGTCTTCTTTAAGGAAAAGGGCAAAAATGCTCAAACCTCTTGTGAGTCCTATAACGATGCTATAGGGATGCCAAAGTAGTGGACTAAGGAACAGGTAACAGATGTTTGCTAAATATTTGGAATGGAAAATCAGAATCTAAAACCAGCTTGCTGGATATACAGTAGTATGGCTTTTTTCCCCCTTCTTAAGTCTACTAAATGTTAAATTCAAGAGCCTTTTATTACAACTCAGGCTAAGCTGCGGAAAATCAGATAATGGGTTAAAGCATGTAAAACCTGTTCTCTGCCCAACATTTTGGGCTGTGCTGGTGCAAGATAGATGCACAAGATGGGGGAGAAAGCAGGAACCATAGATGGCCTGTCTTCATATTAATGTCTTTTTGTGTGTGGGGATTGTTAGGGGAATGTCTTATTGGCACCTAACTTGATGGAGGCTGGATTGATTTTGGACCAGGGCCTAGATTTGAACTCTTTTGAGCTGTTTGGGCTTTGTTTTTGGATGATGGGTCCTACTTGCTGTGCTGACACGCTTGTCATATTTATCAGATCTATGGATCTAGTGGTATGTATGGGAACCACACCTCCGTGCTGGTCTGCTGAACAGACCATCTGAAGTTTTGGTTGCTACTTGGAATAGGACAGCAGGTGAGACTTTGGATTAGATTGTGCAACCTCTTCTCATGGATCCCATCACTCCCCATGGTTCATAGAACAGCTGAGAGAGATGAAACAAGAGAATAAACGTCTACAGCATCACTGGTGCTTAACAGGGGATGAAGTTGACTGAACATGGGTTAAAGATGTTCAGATTAAGATCTGTCTTGTGGTGGTCAAGCATCAGTATTTCTCCACCCTTATTGTGTCTCTTGATAGTCATCCTGGGATCCTGTTTCAGGTGACACATACCCTCAAGGGAATCCCCTGCAGGGGAAAAAATTGTTCATTGTCTGTTGGATAAAGTCACTGAAATTCTCTCACAGTAGGACATTGGTTGCAGGTCACAGGCAGATGACTGGGGAAGAGTCTTGCCTGATTATCTAGGAATATTTGAACCTGTTGGACCTACGGCAATAGGGTCCTTACATCTGTGAGCTTAACTATCTGCTCTTTAGATACATGTCCCTCCTGGCTTATTAAAGTGGCCAAGGAATGTTGTGTGAGTTGTGATGATTAATTCTTCCTTTAAGGAGGGGGAGGTTCCTTTACCTTTTAAAGAGCCTTGGTTCACCCATTGTTCAAGAAGCCATCTCTGGACTCCATCCACTCTGCACTCTGAGCTGTGGTGGTGCAATGATTAGAGTGCTATACTGCAGGCTAATTCTGCTGACTGCCAAGGGTTCAATCCTCACCGGTTCAAGGTTGACTCAGCCTTCCATCCTTCTGAGTCTGGTAAAATGAGGATTGTTGGGGGCAACATGCTAACTCTGTAAACAGCTTACAGAGGGCTGGAAAGCACTGTGAAGCGGTATATAAGTCTAAGTGCTATTGCTATTGCAGTAAATAATTTTCAGCCAGTATCTAACCTACCCTTTGCAGGAAGGTAGTTGAGAAGCTGGTTCCATGACACCTTCAGAGTATCTTGTAGGAAGCAGATTATTTTGGATCCTTTTCAATTGGGACTCAGACCCAGGCATGGGATAGATATGTTCCTGGATTAAGGATTCCTACTCAGGTCCTTCATGCCCTGGTTATCTCCCAGATGGACTGTTGCAATGCACTCTATGTGGGGCTCTCTTGAAGAATATCCAGACGTTTCAGCTTCAGCAAAATACAGCAGTGGGAGCAATTATGTGTGCACAGGTTCTAGAGGTTGCATTGCTTGCTAACCTGCTTTAGGATCTGTTTAAAGGTGCTGGATTTGACCTTTAAATCCCTTTATGGCATGGAGACAGGTTAATTGAGAAACCGCCCCTCCTCAATTATATCTGCCTGTCCCATCAGATCGAGCAGGTACGCTACAGATCCCATCTGTCAGAGAGCTACACTAGGTCTTTTCTGCCATGGCATTCACTTTATGGAATATACTCTTCTCCCCATCTCCCCAAGTGCAAAGTAAGGCTGGTCCCATCCTTGCCGATTTTCTGGAAAGCCTTCAAAACCTGGTTATTCCATCAGGCCTGGGACCTCCAGAGGACCAATGATGTTGCCCTCTCTTAGCTTTTGTGGGGTTTTAAAATTATTTTTTATGCATAATATTTTTTCAAAAATTTTTAATTGTTTTACAATTTAATTGTACAACACCCAGGGTCACTTTTTCGTCAGATGGAAGGCTATATAAATTAGATAAAATAAATCAATAAATAGACTCCCTCATTTCAAAATGCAGTTGTCTTTTGTACAGAACAGGATGCATCGAAATACGATGTTGTGTATTTCTTGTGATATAATTTAGAAGTAAATAAATGTATGTGATGCTTTATTTCTGTACGCTTTATTTCCTCCAGTATCCTGTTTTTGTCCCCGCAGTTTCTCAGGCTATTGAGTAAATAAATACTGCATCTATTTTACAGTTGCTGATAATAGCTGCACGTAGCAAACACTGAAGCATAAAGCATTCAGGCTATTTTCTAGGATATTCTATTTCTTTCTCCCCTTGTCAATCTTTTAATGTTATTTTGAATCTTTTTCTAAGCTTTTTTTAACCTTTATGCTAGTATTGTTTTATTTCAGAATAATATTTTAATGAACCTCCTAATATTTCTCTTAAATGACTAGATACTATAGTGTCATTTCAGGCATAGTGGGAGACTTCCTGTTGATGCCATGGTAATTTAAATATATAGTTGTGTGTATATCTGTATGTTTTCCATACACCAATATGAACTCACTGCTTTGTCATGTCGCCTTGTGTTCAGTTTTGTAACAATTATGGTCAGTTGTGGTAGAATCTCCAGCTGACCGTGGTGGCACAGTGGTTAGAATGCAGTACTACAGGCTACTTCTGCTGACTGCTGACTGCCGGCTGCCTGCAAATTTGGCAATTCGAATCTCACCAGGCTCAAGGTTGACTCTGTTAGGGTGTGTGTAAAAAGTATTTGTTGCTTGTGCAATGAGCAGAGCAGAAACACACAGGGAAGGAGATAAACGTGCAGCTCGTGTGAGAAAAATACTTTATATACAAGATAATAAGCAGTCTCGGTGTAGGTAAAACAGTCCAAGGTCATAAACAGTAATATCAGTCCAGTAAGTATCTTCCCTTACCAAAGCAAACAGACTTTAGTAACTCTTGGTATACAGTACCATATAACAATTCAGTCTAACACCAATCAGCAGGAAGACGCAGGAAGCAACAGGAACAATCAGGAATAAGGAACGCTTCTCTGCGCTGCTTATTTATGCACTGTAGCCTAATTACAGGATTCAGCAAACCCTGATTACGTGGCTCAGTTGTTTCTTAAAGAAACAGATATATTGCCTGACCAACAAGTTAGGAGTAAGCTACAAGCTGAACCTAACAGACTCAGCCTTCCATCCTTCTGAGGTCGGCAAAATGAGGACCCAGATTGTTGGGGGCAATATGCTGCTAAAGCACTGTGAAGCGGTATATAGGTCTAAGTGCTATTGCTAGACTGAAGGGAGGTATTAAGAGAGGGCTGTGTTTAGAGTCCTTGCACTGCGGTAACCAATGCAGGCCAGATCTCCCCCATAATCCTAGAAGCTTTATCTTGTCTTACTCAAGGGAATGCAGTATCTCTGGTAAGATTCTTGTAACATTGGTGACTGGCAATAAAGCTTCTCCTTGAGATTATTCACAAGTGGTTCTGGTTGCTGGCATCTGACACACATTTTGAATACTGTCACTGATGTTACTGGTGATTGGTTCTTGCTTTGCCTATATTAGTTTTTTTAAAGAAACAGTTCTTTGCCTTTTGGGTAAAAATATTACAAATGCTCATATGAAAGAAAATCTGAACAAGCCCACCAATTTATTTCATAGCATTTGCCCCTTAAATACAACTATAGGGATGTGCTCTTCCTTAATCAAATCTATCCATGCATAACTATACACACTTTTTGTTGTTGTTTTGTTTGTTTGTTTTTAAAATGAACAGGATATGTTTTGCTTTTTTTTTCTTTCCAGCAAAGTGGTTCCCATGACATCATGCTGTTAATGCAGCACTGAGACTAGCATAACACTTAGGAAGATGCTACTGCCATTATTTATATATATATATAAGGAATGAATAAATTGTAAGAAAGGCCATATGTCTCTGCCACATAGGAACTCAGTTTATAGTCTTTTGTTTAACTGGGGAATGGGGGAAAAAAATGGATGGTGAGCAGCTGCAAATGAAGTGGTGCTAAATCTTTTGAATACAATCTCATTGGGCAAATTAAATGTTAATTTTAAAGATTGATATAACATAGATAATGGAACAAATCCAGGTTTTATAGAGCAGGCTATGAAATAAGGAGAAATTTGGGATTATTTCTTTTGGATAATGTATTCAATTAATAAATCTAATTCATGTCATTAATTTAATTAAAACAGGAATTCAGTGACAATTTAAACATCTTCTGCCAAAAAGCATACTAATATAAGTTCCTCTGGATAACCAGTAAGTATTAGTTAATATGTTTATCAAAAGGGAAAAAGAAAATAGAAAGCAAAAAGAAATCTTTTCACTTTATTTTATTATTACATCAAGTTTCTGCTGGTCCTTGATTCAAGGAAATATTTTTGGCTTTGAGGTAAACAGAGTTTGAATGGTTGTTTTTATGTAGTCTGGTTTCTGGTCATGTTGATGGGCAATTAAACTTGAGATGTGTACTAGGCATAGAACTAATAAGGCAAATTATGTTTCTATTTATATCCTATTTATGAAAGTCATGAACATTATTAGCAGTCTGACTTGGAGTTTTGTATAAAACTCAAAACCCTGTATAAATAAGGACTTTTCTGGTTTTTTTTTTACCTTTCATGTAGCTAGAATCATATAAAGTTTATTTAGGATTAGATGAAAATAAGGTTAGAACTATAAAAATTGAATTCTGCCTAAGTCAGGGGCATGGATCAAAAGCATCATCTCAAAATAATGGATTGAGATTCTCAGAATTTGCCATCAGTAATAAAGATGTTGCCAACATTCACAAGCTATTTTCAGTGTACCTTTGTGGTATGTTGCAATATAAACAGGCAGTATAATCCTGAAGTTTTAATTGCTTTATTTTCCACATTTTCAACCCACATTTTATAGTTACTTGCAAATTACAATATATAAGGATCACCAGTCAACTTAAAGAAGTTGCTGTTTATGGTAATATTAAATGCCATGACAATCAAACGTTCAGTATCATATGTCTTGCCGTGTTTCCATTATTTTCAAAGTTATAATAAATTAAGGATCACAGTTAACCTCTGTCAAAAGCAAGCATCTGTACAACACACTTTAAAGCAGAATTGAAGAGGCGTTAAAATTGAACCAGATAATTGCTTAATAATCTTCTTCTAAAATATATAATTCTGAGATTATTCCAAGAAAATTACAGCTATATAGCTGTAATATCCCCTATATAGCTGTAATATCCCCATAAAGTACTTATTTATGCTATTTTCTGAGGAAAAGGATATTTCATGTTGGGCACTAGTTTACAATTAGCAACTTGTTTCTCAAAAATTGATAGTAGAGCTGATGGGAAGGGATCAAAACGGTCAAAGGGTAACCTTTAAATTATCTATTTTGAAGTAAATATGCAGCCATTCAGATTTGATATAATAAATGTCAAGTGTACCTGCACCTTTTTAAAGCAGCTGAAACTTTTCCTGGAATGCCATTAAAACTTTAGAAAGCAATAGCAGAATCCTGGGATAAAATATGATTGACTAGAAGTGTTATTACAGGTAGTCTTCACTTTAGGGTCACAACTGGGATCAGAATATTCATGCCTGAGCAAGGCACTTGTTAAATGACTTCTGCTCTATTGTACAACTTTTTATTGCAGCTGTTAAGTGAGTCATGTGGCTGTTCAGTAAATCCGGTTTTGTCCATGACTTTGTTTGCCAGTTGCCAACTGGAAAGGTCGCAAACGGTGAACACATAACCCTGGGGTGTGACAACCATCATAAATACATGCTGGTTATCAAGCATCTGAATTTTGATCATATGACTGGGGGGATGCTACAACAGTTGTATGTGCAAGGACTGTTTGTAAGTCACTTTTTTGTTGTAACTTCAGACAGTCATTGAACAAATTGTTGAGAGCTACTTGTTTATTCCAGAAACATTGTTCTGGAACAGGAGTCTCGAACCTTGGTAACTTTAAGAATTGTGGACTTCAGTTCTCAGAGTTGAAGTCCATAAGTCTTAAAGTTGTCAAGGTTGGAGAGGCCTGTTCTGGAAGCAATTCCAAGATGTTACATAAGACTAATCAATATGGTTATTTTCTGAATTGAATTCATTGCTGTCTTACTTCTCTAATAATATACAATATTTCACCACTTACTCCCTATATTCCTTATTTAAATCCACACTGAACATTCCTAATCCCAATTATGGAAAATCCCTACATAAATTATATATGTGGGGATGAAAGGGACATAAAAAAGAAAGAGTTTGCCACTTCTATGCTGCTATGGTTTAAATGCATTCAGTTTCAGGCTCTCTCTGGCTTTCAGACATTCAAAGCATAAAGTGAAACTAGGAACACATATCCCAACCCATCTGTCTCTACTCTCAACCATACCATGTTATTGGGGAACATTTGCAGTGAAGCTGTAACTGCATTTGAATATACACAGTTATAGCACGATCAGGATTTCAGACAGTATGGAGAAGTGTAATCGTGTTTGCTGACTGTCCCTCTTCTGTTTCCCAATATATCTTTATGTTAACATGGTGATAGTAGGGTAGCAAATGTAAGATGGGACTCCATGTTTGAAACCCGTTCTTCTAAAATGGAGATGGCATTCCTATGCACATCTGGAATCCTACAACTAGAAATACTATCAAATGATTGAAACATTAGTATCATTATTTAATGAGCCATGGTGGTGCAGTGGTTAGAGTGCAGTACTGCAGGCTACTTCTGCTGATCACCAGCTGCCAGCAGTTTGGCAGATCGAATCTCACCAGGTTCAAGGTTGACTCAGCCTTCCATCCTTCCAAGGTCGGTAAAATGAGGACCCAGATTGTTGGGGGCAATAGGCTGACTCTGTAAACCACTTAGAGAGGACTATAAAAGCACTGTGAATCAGTATATAAGTCTAAGTGCTATTGCTATGTGTATGTGTGTATAACGGTTAATATTAGCTGATGTGACAGAATTATATGATTACAAATAGTCATCAACTTACCACCATTCATTTAGGGACCATTTAAAGATACACCAGCACTGAAAAAAGTGATTTATGACCAGTCCTTATACTTATGATCATCACAGCATCCCTATAGTCACATGACCAGAATTTGTGTACTTAGCAACTACCATGTATTTATGACAGTTGCAGCATCAAAGGGTCATGTGAGCGTCCTTTTTTTTTTTTTTTACTTTCCTGACCAGCAAAGTCAACAGAAGAAGCTGTATTTGCTAAATAACATAATTGAGTTAACATATGCAGGGACTTGCTTAACAATGGTGGCAAAACAATCATAAAATCAGATGTAACTTACTTAACAACTGCCTCACTTAGCAATGGAGATTCTGGTCCCCATGGTGCTTGTAAATCAAGGATATATCAATATATATATTGTTGTTTTTCTTAATCACGCATCAGATATCTTTACTTCCTTTTTTTAGTTCCAAACCAACATGTTTGTTAGGAAAATAATTATATTTTCGGAAGCTAAGTGAGTAGGAAAATATTATCTGACCTTTAGGGGAATATATATTATTGAAGTGGTACTTTCTAAGATTACAATTCCAACGATTGTTGTGACTTTATCCTTACAGCACAGTGATGCTAATGCAAGAATTCATTTGGGAGTAACTAACGATAAACCCTGTAATATCATTTTCATGAGAAAAGTATGTAAATGAGACAACACAATTCTTCACTAGCAGGGAAGCTGTTTCACTAGAAACCAATGATACTAAATGTAATACCAATGTGAACAATGTTAAACCTGATCCGTCCTGTGGTATTATTTACTGAGTTATTATGCTCATGAAACAAAATAATTTCCTGGCTCTGTTGAAGCATATGGATCATATCAGTATGAATCAAAGATTTCATTCACTATTTCAATATGATATATTTATGCAGGAAGAGAATTCTGTTTTTATGAAGCACGTCTGATCTAAGCCATCAATACAGAGCTTTCTAACTCTTAGAAAAGAGACCAGCATAATAAAATCAACATAGGGCAGGTTTCTTATTAATTATGAAGAGTGGGGAATGGTAAATTTGATAGCCTCTGGAAAACAATGACTTTTCCATGATTATTTTCCTTTCTTTTATTTTTTTTTAGCAAAAGTATATCAATAATGTTGACTTATGCTGCACAGAGAATCACCTACATTAAGGACCACATTCAGATTGATGTAATAGATAAGTACATATACTTATCCGCAAAAAAAAAAAAAAAAAAAATCAGTGTTAAGAATACATTGCAAAAACTTTATTTACTCTGAAAATAACATTTATTATCCATCTTATTTGAATGGTTTGGATCAGTTCCAGAGGCTGCTGCCTGGAAGATGAAAAGAGGCTGCTCATAGATGTCTTCTTGACACTTTCCCATCTTGGCTGACAGCAGACGAACGGTAATATATTTTTATATAAGGGAATTGTTCTTGCTCCATTAACTGTGCATTTAAATATAGTACATTCTGAAGTACGTCTCACTGAGTTCAAATGTATTTACTTCCAAGGGCACTCGCTCTGTGTTGTAGCCCAAAAGATACAGTAGTGAAACATAAACCTTTGATTTGGACAGTTTTAGTCTCCACCTTATCATTTTGGAAATGGTTACTAGACAAATATTTTTTTTTTAAAAAAATTACTTTTAAACAAGGATTTTTCTGTACCTACTTGTAGCAGCTTTGCTAAGTGTCACTGATTATTTGTACTTGATGAAGAACTTGAAGAAGGAGGGAGGGACGGAGGGAGGGAGGGAGGGAGGGAGGGAGGGAGGGAGGGAAGGAAGGAAGGAAGGAAGGAAGGAAGGAAGGAAGGAAGGAAGGAAGGAAGGAAGGGCATTCCCTCAACTCTTCTAAATGTCAATGGCTTTCACAAAGGTTTTTCTACAGAATATCTCAGAGTTGAGAATGTGAGGCTCAAATTACATGTTTAATTGATTATATTCAAAGTTGAAAATTACCATGAGTTCTATAAGGATCTGGTCCACATATCATTATAGGATAATTTAAAGGATAATTTAAAATTCGCCCAGCATGTAACAATTTGGTAAGAAAGAATAATTAAAATCAAAAGAACACAAATGATGCAATAAAAACGAATACATCAAATAAAGTACTTTACGAGGGAGACTGTATCTTTTCATTTTAGAAAATATATTCAAGTAGAAGAACCTTGAAGGGAAAAGAACATCTTAGATCGTTAATCAACTACATGTAGAACATGACCAGGCTGAGCCCAAGGGAGGGATTAAATGCATCATCAGTCATGAGTCTCTATGTCCCAAAAGAGATCTAAGTCCAGCCTACTTTGAATGCCTTGAATCCCGCTAATTTCCCTTGACCGTTGGTAGCTCAGATTCTTGTAGAAAGCTTAAGCTTGCAATAAATCTTTATACTCATTTGAACTGTCTGAATCTCCTGATTTCTCTTGCAATTGACACTACAATAGCCCAAACATCTCTAATATATATTTAATGCCAAAGATAAAGGAATGGGAGAGAAGAGCCCTGCTATGTAGGAAGTTCCATAGCATAAGTCAGGGCTGTCAAGGGCCAGATCCATCACACGCTGGCCATGCCCAGTTTAGTGAAGGGAGAAAAATCCTCCCAATACAACATGTGATGCCACCGGGACTACGTGAGTTTGACACCCCTGGCATAGGTGGAAGCTCCACTTTAGTTTTGTCATCTTCTCTTTTACTCCTGAATAGGAAGTTTTGGTTCCTCAAAATCCTATGCAAAAACATGAGCTCATGCACACTGCTTAAGTTTGCCCTCTATAATATTACAGTTATCTCCGTTCAGAATTAAAAGATCCATAGTCATGTAAAGACCAGATTTTCTAGCATTCCAGTTTCCATTTTAAAAGACTGGTGGCTACATATTTTCAGAAGTATTTAATTTAAACTAGCTCCTTTCCATTTTAATTCAAATATAGCATGTTCTAATTTTCACATTCAGAACATACCACGTCTAACATCTATCAGCTTCCACCACAAAGATACATCAGGGAGATTTTGATGAAAAGTCAGATAATGTATTCTACTGGAAAAAAAATTGGAACTGATCAGTAAAAGAATAAATTGTACCCTGAATGCATGGCTAGATCACAGGATTTCTGCTAATATATTATTAGTGAAGCAGAAGCTCCTTTTCAAAGAGTCCTGCAGTCCATGTCATAAACTGATTAAAAATCATTGAAGAAATGCCTTCTACCTTTTTTGCACATTAATGAGAAAGATCTCATTCTAGAAATCTGCTTGGAAGTGCTAACCTTTACATTCCAAAGTCCAAATATGGTAAAGCAATGGTCATAAAATGGACGCCTAATATCAAAAACTTCATCAAAAAAGCACAACAAAGAATGTTCTTTCTGCGCCAACTCAGAAAGTTCAAACTGTCCAAGGAGCTGCTGATACAGTTCTACAGAGGAATGATTGAGTCTGTCGTGTGCACCTCTATAACTGTCTGGTTCAGTTCTGCAACCCTACAAGACAGACACAGACTTCAGAGGATAACTAGAACTGCAGAAAAAACAATTGCTACCAACCTGCCTTCCATTGAGGACCTGTATACTGCACGAGTCAAAAAGAGGGCTGTGAAAATATTTACAGACCCCTCGCATCCTGGACATAAACTGTTTCAACTCCTACCCTCAAAACGATGCTATAGAGCACTGCACACCAGAACAACTAGACACAATAACAGTTTTGTCCCAAATGCCATCACTCAGCTAAACAAATAATTCCCTCAACACTGACAAATTATTTACTACTACTATTAATCTTCTCATCGTTCCCACCACCCATCTCCTTCCACTTATGACTGTATGACTGTAATTTTGTTGCTTGTATCCTTACAATTTATATTGACTGTTTCCTAACAGGATTTGATTGCTTATTTGTACCCTATGACTATCATTAAGTGTTGTACCTTATGATTCTTGAAGAACATATCTTTTCTTTTATATACACTGAGAGCATATGCACCAAGACAAATTCCTTATGTGTCCAATCACACTTGGCCAATACAAATTCTATTCTACTCTATTCTAAACAATCACCTGATCCTTGTTAGCTATATCTATCTTAGAGATGAGAACTGGATCCCAATCCTATATTCTCCTAACTACTCCAAGCAAGGTCTATTGTATTGGAATTAAGAATTAGATTCTAAGCACACTCAGTGGTAAAAGCTACTGTAATGATTGATGCAAAGCAGTAAAAGAAGTATTTTGAACAAAGGTAAATTTACGTAAATTTACAAAAGGAGAACAAAGCTTCTAGTTTTAAGGAGGTCTAATAATCTAGCAAGTCTGATACGAAATTAGGATTAGAAAATAGAAAGGAGATGATAATGCAAAATAGATTTATTTAATGACTTTATTTTAGTGAGGTCCAACCAAGCCTCTTCTCCTTCCCCATCCCGACAGTAGACTTTTCTTTATTCACCTTTGGTCACCCTACCCTTGCTCCTGCTACTCCTAGAAAGCATAGTTATAAATCTAAGTGGTGTCCCTAACATTAAAGACCCTCATGTTGAGAAAAACATGTATGTGTTGGTATGAGAAACATACAAACAAAAAAATATACATTTTTGCTAAAAGCAATGGTCTGTTTTTAAATTAGATGACTTTTACGAACCATATAACTTCTTCAGACAGTACCAGAGTCCTAAACTTCCATTCATCTTGCTCTACAGCAGGGTTGTCCAACCTAGGCAATTTTACGATTTGTGGACTTCAACTTCCAGAATTCTGGGAGTTGAAGTCCACAAGTTGTAAGGTTTCCAAGGCTGAATTGCCCTGCCCTAGATTCTAATGGCACCGAAACACTGCAACGAGGAGGGGGGAAAAGAGAACCAAATCTTTTCTCCATTTCCCTTCTCTCCTTCTCTCCAATGATTCAGTTTTTTGCTCGTACCCTGTGAATTTTGTTCTGATTTTGGATGTGGCCTTTGTTGTTGTTGTTTCCTCCTTTTCTTCCTGTGAACTGTGGATTTTAGGTTGATGAATAATGACATGGCTTCCAGATCTTGGTGCCTTAGGTGAAATGGTTACTAACTTCCAGATAATTTCAAAACTTCTTGATAGTACTTGCTTTAGCTGGGTAATTTTGGTACCTGCAGCCCAAGTAAGATAACAATATAACCCTGCTAGCCTTCTGGAAATCCCTTAAAACATGGTCCTTTTAGCATCCTTTTAAAATCCTATGGTGAGTCTACAAGATGATTGTACTATGTTAAGTGATTGTTAGTCTCCTGCATTCTTATTTTTTAAATATTGTTATTTTTATTCATGTTTCAGTTTTTTAAAAACATTATTATGTGGCTTTTAACTGCTATTGTTCAATGTTTTTTCTACATTCTCCAGAGTTATATTTTATGTGTCAGGGTTCCAAGTAATAGATCCATTGCAAGCAAAAACTTCAAGGCAGGTGAATTCCTCAAAGAATAGCTTTATTGGAAATATCATATTGGTACATACCAGGTGACATCACTCCTCCCTCCTCCGGCCAGGTGTGAGAACGTCCTTGGTTCCCAAGAGAAAGTATTTTATTTTGACTACACAACCCCAGCTATCTCTAATCTCCCCTCCCTATCCCTTGCTCCAGTGTGGCAGCACTGAAGCTCCAAGATGGCTTCCGCGAGGTCAGCTTCAGGGTTGACATTGTGGAGATTTGCAGATGTATAAATTTGCTAAATATATAAATTCGCCAGATCCAAGGAAGATCAACATTCTTCCTTGGAACCGTCATTTGAATTGAAGGTAAGGTGACCAGATTTTAACATTGGTAAAGAGGGACATTGTGGGCGTGGCTTATGTTGTGGGCGTGGCTATCTGGTCATGTGACTGGGTGGGCATGGCTAGCTGGTCATGTGACCGGGTGGCCATGGCTATGTGTATAGGGTAAGGTGAACAGATTTTAACATTGGTAAGAAGGACACCATTGTGGGTGTGGCTTATTGTGTGGGCGTGGCTTGGAGGCCATGTGACTGGGTGGGCGTGGCTAGCTGGTCATGTGACCGGGTGGCCATGGCTATGTGTATAGGGACTACTCAGAGGGCTGAAAAGTCATTTCTGACAGGTCCTCACACTTTTGACTGGTCCTCACACTTATGACCATCCTCACATTTATGCCCGTGCAGCATTCTTAACAACCATGTCACTCATTTCACAACTGCTTCTCTTCACCATGGTGACAAGATAGGGCAAAAATGTAAAATGTGAGGACAGTCGTAAGTTCGAGGACTGGTCAAAAGTGTGAGGACCAGTCAAAAATAACTTTTTCAGCCCTCTGAGTAGTCCATATGCATTAAAGGATACAGCAATAGAGAGGGATGAAGGAAGAGAAATTAGAGTAGGAGTGAGGGTAAGAGAGGGAGGAAGAGAGGAGGAGGAGGAGAAAGGAAGAGGAAGTAGGGAGGAGAAAAAGAGGGTGGGGGAAGAGAAAGTAAGAAGGAAAGAAAAGAGAGAGGTGGTAGGTTTGAGGAGAAAGATTGCTGTACAATAAAAAAGATGAACGGGAAGAAAGCCAACCCCAAACAAATATAAAGATATTAAGATAAAGAATGAATTGTTAAACTTTAAAGAATAAAAGAGAACAAATATGAATAAATAGCAGTAATTAGAAACACACATACAAACATACAATGTATTTTCTTTGAACAGAATATTTGGCTGGTTCACAAATTTAAACAGCGTTTAGTCATTTCAATTAAATTTACAATTTCTATATTTCCTTTTTGCCATATTTATTCCTCATCTATTTTTTAAAAAAACCAATATTACCCTTCATCCTCATCTCTAATCTTAATCAAATTCAATTTTTCCCTTCTATTCTATATTATACCCCTTCCCATTGTCATCTATTTTTATATCCATCCTCACATTGGTTAATTATGTAATACAGTTGTTTAATACAAATTCAACATTTTAATATAAATCAATTAGTTATATAACTATCTTTTTTGTATATTAATCAATATGAACATGAATATTCCAATTATTTCCATGCAATCCAATTTCTTACAAATCAATTAATTATATCTATCAATAATAATAAACCAAATAATTTCCCCCATATATACCTCCAAACCACAACTTAATTGCTGGGTCGCCCGCCCCTCCTCCCATCCGCGCGGCATCAGCCTACCCTAGCCCAGGGCTGGGCAATTGTGGCTCTTTTACAACGTTTGGACTTCAACTCCCGCCGAGCCCATTCTGGGGAATTGTGGAGAATTCTGGGAGTTGAAGTCCACAAGTCTTAAAGCTGCCAAGGTGGGAGACATCAAGCATGAGGCTGGCCAAGTATCCTCCTTGAGAGACAACAGTTGAACATCAGGAGAGCTGTAAGAGGGCAGGGCTACATTTGGAAATTTTCGCATTTTTGCAGGTGGTGCATTACGAACTGGTGTCTGCAATGGAGAGCAAAATCCGGCTTCTTCTCTCCGCTGTAAGGGCGGCATCAGGATTCCACCTTGGTATATTTGCAGCACAAGGCAGCCCTCCTCTCCTGTCGCTTGGGACTCGGAGCGGTAAACAGCGTCTGGTTCGGGGAGCAGCCGGATTTTGCTCTCCATTGCTCTCTCGGCCCCCTGCAAGCTCTCGTCTCTCAAGGAACGCTCCCTGAAATGGAGCGGGAAACTTTGGTTGGGCTTCTCGAGAGATGAGAGCTTGCAGGGGACCGAGAGAGCAATGGAGAGCAAAATCCGGCTGCTCCCTGAACCAGACGCTGTTTACCGCTCCGAGTCGGCAGGAAACGAGGGCTGCCTTGCGCCGCAAATATACCAAGGTTTTTTTTTTTTTAACACTGATCAGCTGTAGGTCGGCCCTTTGAAGCCCTGCGGCAAGAGTTCAAACAGTTTTTTTTCCCTCTAGCCATCAGCGGGGACTCAGGAGGCAGAATGAAAAATCGGGACTTTTTTAAAACGCCGCGGGACGCGGGACAAATTGCTCAAAAGCGGGACTGTCCCGCCAAAAGCGGGACGTCTGGTCACCTTAATTGAAGGGGTAAATGACCTTGAGAGACAGGAAGAAATTGCTTAGAGTGGGTCTTCCTTCTGTCGCCCAGTACAATATACCAACACTTTAATTTTCCTTAATATAGTGTTAGCGTTCTTAAAGTTTCAAGTCATGTAGAAATGAAAGACTGATGTTGCTGAGGGCAGACATGCTCAAACCTGGAGTTAATGTTACAATGCAGGTTAGCCCAATTATCAAGATGTCTAAAGTTAAAGTTACAGTATGCCTCAGGTGTGGGGTTTAAACACATATTCTACAAACCACAAAATTGTGTTGAAAAGTATACTAGGTATGGAAAAGAGCACTCTAATGCTGCAGCTACAACAGAGCTAGGAATATATATCCTTCTATAATCACTCACAAATTAGGACATTTGATTGGCGGGAGAAAACTACTTACGTGTAAATTGACAAATTTTTCAGATTGTGCTTGACAAAACAGGTTAAATGTCAGACTCCTCCTGGATATTACAATTTAAAAATTACATTAGGGCCTGTGAGCTTCCTGTCTGTTGCTTTGCAATATCCGGAAACAAGTTTTTAAAAAAATTGCACTAGGACCTCTGATGTAAAAACTCAAAGAGATATAGCTAGTCTCAGGAAGGCTGGTAGGCTGAGACAGGTGAATCCCGAATGTAATTTTCAAATTGAAAAACAGTTAACTACTGAAATACTGAACTAGCCTGATGGTGCAGTGGACTAAGTGCTGTTAAAGTAGCACTTAATTGCCAGCTGCCTGCAATTACTGTAAGTTCAAATCTCACCAGGCTCAAGGTTGACTCAGCCTTCCATCCTTTCAAGGTAGGTAAAATGAGGACCCGGATTGTGGGGGCAATAAGCTGACTTTGTATAAAAAAGAACACCACTTAGGGGCCCCCGAAAGCCCTACTAAGCAGGTATATACAAAGGTATGAAGGCTATTGCTTAATGCATTGTAAGCCGCCCTGAGTCTCCGGAGAAGGGCGGCATATAAATCGAACTAATAAATAATAAATAAATAATAAATGTTGATGTAACTTAGGAGAGACTTTATCTTTGCAAGATTTGAATAACATGATAAAAAGGTAAAGGTAAAGGTTCCCCTCGCACATATGTGCTAGTTGTTCCCAATTCTAGGGGGCGGAGCTCATCTCTGATTCAAAGCCAAAGACCCAGCACTGTCTAAAGACGTCTCTGTGGTCATGTGGCCAACATGATTAAACACCAAAGGCGCACAGAACACTGTTACCTTCTCACCAAATGTGGTCCCTATTTTTCTACTTGCATTTTTTTATGTGCTTTCAAAGTGCCATATTGGCAGAAGCTGGGACAAGTAATGGGAGCTTACTCCATTGTGCGACACTAGAGATTTGAACTGCCGAACTGCCGACCTTTCAATCGACAAGCTCAACGTCTTAGCCACTGAGCCACTAAGCCACTGAGCCATCTCTCAAGAATATCATGATACAATGGTGAAATATGGAAAATTTAACCAAGCCTCCTATCATGAATGTACACATATTAGTAGCATTCCATAGAATGAGGATATAGTGCATATGTTATTTGAATGCAGTTGTATAGTACAGGTAGTCCTCGACTTACAACAGTTCATTTAGTGACCCTTCAAAGTTACAACAGCGCTGAAAAAAAGTGATTTATGTCCATTTTCACACTTCTGACCATTGTGGCATCCTCATGGTCATGTGATTTACATTCAGACGCTTGACAATTGATTCACATTTATGATGGTTGCAGTGTCCTGAAGTCACGTGATTTGAGACCACCTGACAAGCTAAATAGTCAACGTAGAAAGCAGATTCACTTAACAACTGGGTTAGTAATCTAAGAACTGCAGTGATTCACTTAACAAATGTGGTGAGAAAAGTTGTAAAATGGGGCAAACTCACTTAACAACATAAATTTTGGGCTCAACATAAATAGTGGTTGTAAGTTGAGGACTACCTGTATAGAAATATATAATTATCGTGAATCACATGTAAAACAAACAGCTCAGTGGGACCCATATATTAAAACAACCTATTTTATGTGCAGTAAGAACACAAATATGACATATAAAATGGTATCCTTTTTGAATAAAATAGAACAGTTCAGGACCATGTATATATAACCAATGGAGGTAAATTGAAAGCAAATAATAGCTGAGTTTCTATTTTAGTTATTTTATTATGGTTGACTTCATTCAATTTGTTTTGTTTTATACTACGGCCTTATAGCTAATCAATAAAGTTATATTGTTATATTACAAGATACACTGATTATAGTGTATGTATGCATTCCACTATAATCACAGGTTGTGTAAATTTTTGTACTGCTTCCAAATGCATAAAATATGGAGAAAAATTGCTGATATATCATTTTCAACTTTCTGGAAAAACTGTCTCCAATTGGTAAGGATGAAAAGAATGCTGGTATGTTAAGAAAACATCTTCCCAAGAAACAACATCAAAAAGGCAAAGTTTTTTCCCCTTTGGTTTAATTTTAAAAGCATTTTTCTATGACAAACAGGTAAGACTAATAAGCATTCCTCTATAAGGGGAATAAGGGCGGTATAAAAATTTGAATAATTAATAAATAAATAAATAAATAAATAAATAAATAAATAAATAAATAAATAAATAAGGTGAGTTCCTTTTACATGCTTAAAAACCTAGTTTTGCATCAGTCCAACTGGAAACCAACCACCAACAATAGCATTAAATTAACATTTAAAAAACAAATGTTTGCTTACAGTGCGAACTGACCACTAAGATAGTTTCTTATTCTTTCTTTTTTCTTCAACCCTTTTTCAAGATTAAAGTCTTTTTCCTAAAGACTTCAGAGAGAGGGTTTTGAAGCTATAAATATTTTGATTAGACCTATATCAGTAATTTCAAAATTTCAAAAAAAAAAATTGATATCAAAAAAAGTCTCTGGTGCTTTGGGTCTCACTGGGATTTTTGAAACATATCAAATGTATTTATTTATTTATTTATTTTATTAGATTTTTATAGTGCCCTTCTCCCGAAGGACTCAGGGCGGTGTACAGCCAAAAATAAAACCCACAACTATATGAAAGTTAAAAGACAATTTAAAAAATATTAAATAATTTGGCTGAAAGAGCTAAAATAGAAACCACCCATTAAAATAGCATTTAGGCCAGCCCTGCTTGGTGAAACAGTAGCGTTTTGAGGGCACGGCGAAAGGTGCGAAGGTCGGGGATCCTACGAATCTTCGGGGCCAGCTCATTCCAAATATGATACTCCTCTAAACAAATCCTCCTATGGGATTAACGCCAATATGCTGCAATTTAACTTAGGAGCCTTCTCAGCAAAAGTGACATTTCTGCCAGTCTAAGATCTGCTGAAGAGCAGAAAAACATATCCAGGTAGTGAACTGACCAAGTAAGAATGACGAGACAATTTGTAAAAATGTGGTAAGAAATATGACAGCCCAGGAATCCCCCCCATAACCCTTTTGGTCACTAGGGTTATAGCTGCATTTTCCTTTTGTTGATTACTAGGTGTCTCAGTGGCTAAGACATTGAGCTTGTCGATCAGAAATTCGGCAGTTCGGTGGTTCGAATCCCTAGCACAGGTCTCCTGCGTGAGCAGGAGGCTGGACTAGATGACCTCCAAAGTCCCTTCCAACTCTGTTACTGTTACTGTTATGTAAGCCCAATATTGCTAGCAGTCAAGGAATAAATCTGGTAATTGATTAAAAGCTAAACCTAAATTAAGACCCACCTCTAATATTATCATTCTAATTTAGTAACGCCTCTGAAAAAAATCACATGTACCTAGGAATGCAGTATTTGGAGTGATTCAGGAAGGGGTTTTTAAAAATGGAAGGAAAATAAATAATGTATTCCTTTCTAATTACCGCAGTTCCAATAGTGCAATGACAGCAATGAGAAGAGGCTTCTTTATGATGGCCCCTACCTGTGAAATGCTTTCCCTACAGCAACCTCATCAACTTTCATATTCGTGGACTTCCAAAATTCCCCAGCCAGAGATTCTGGGGAGATGTCTAAGGCTATCAGATTTGGACCACTGCAGTGCCAGCTCCAACCCATGTAAACGTACCTGCTGCATGATATGACAGACATTTAAAAATAGCGGAGTGACAGTGTTTTCATCATTTGCCCTCTTCTTACCCGCCTAAAAATTACATTGATAATCTTTACTAACTCTACTGCTAATTCAAAACTTAATGCCAGCCATATTGCTGTTGCAGCTTTTTTCATTGGTTAATTCTGGTGACTAAAAAAAGGAAACATGACAAGTTAATCTATCTCTAGTCATGGCCCCAATATTATTATGGTCTGGTTAGTGCATTTTAAGGCTGTGAACGTCATGTCCAGGGGTGAAATCCAGCAGGTTCTGACAGGTTCTGGAGAACCAGTAGCGGAAATTTTGAGTAGTTCGGAAAACCGGCAAATACCACCTCTGGCTAGCCCCAGAGTGGGGTGAGAATGGAGATTTTGTAATATCCTTCCCCCAGGAGTGGGGTGGGAATAGAGATTTTGCAGTATCCTTCCCCTGCCATGCCCACCAAGCCACGCCGACCAAGCCAAAGCACGTCTACGAAGCCACGCCCACAGAACCGGTAGTAAAAAATTTGGATTTCACCACTGGTCACGTCCTATTCTGTGAAGAAAGTTTCCCTGAATGGACCCCGTTCAGTTTCCTTTCTGAGATTCAGAAATCTATTTCTCAACTGACAAATTGTAAAGTTCTACACAGAGATTTAGTTTTACCTGAATACTTAAACTGAAAGAAAG
The DNA here is from genome assembly GCF_059756535.1 of Pantherophis guttatus. NCBI lineage: Eukaryota > Metazoa > Chordata > Lepidosauria > Squamata > Colubridae > Pantherophis > Pantherophis guttatus. Next base: position 74,136,260 of record NC_142064.1, read on the forward strand.
GTGTGGTGGATTGTCATGCCAGCTCTTTTTACAGCTATAAATAAAGCCTTGTTTATTCCTTATGATTACCTTAATTCCATTATTCTTCCAAATAAAAAAGGTGTAGAAGTGATATCACAAATTACCACCCAATTTGTTTTTTACTTACAATCAGCAAACTATACAACCAATTTTTATATTATAAACTCTTGAATTGGATTGAGAACAGTGCGGACACTGAGTAGTAGCTTTAGATCTTTAGATCACAGTACTAGGGTTTCGGTGTGTTATACTATCTCATTGAGAAATATAACTTGCCTCAGGGTATCCTTTAGGTTTCTTTAAAGCAGCCTTTGACTCAATATTCGTGAAAGACTTTAGAGGAAATTAGCTGCCACTATGATTGATTGATATTTCCTCAAATTAATTATGCCACTATATCATGGCACTACCATCCAAGTGAAGGGTAACTATCTAAGCAACCCAACTGAACCTATATCTACTTCCAAAGTGTCAGACAAGGCTATATTCTTGTCTCATTATTGTTTAATGTTTTTATGAATGACATCACTGAAGTTTTTGCCAAGCCAGAATGTCATCCGTCATCCTTTGCCTACCACCCCATTTCTATTCTATTCTATTCTTTTTACGCTGATGATGCATCTGTTCTATTTGTTACCCAACTAGCCTCCAAAGGTATCTTAAAAGCTATAATGTTTCACTGTACTTGAACATTTTGAAATTACAGAGTTGCTGGGAGTCAGACCACGTACAAATTTAATATGGTACTGTTGTTGGCATTGTTGATTTAAACAATGGGTTTGAGCCCTAACTCTATCAAGTCCTTCCCAAGGATCTGAGATAGGCAGCTGTTGTTCTTTGATGGTGTTAAAGCTATCAATGCAGGTTGTAAACTTTTCAACTAAAGCTGCCAATTGACCGATTATGATTTTGTCAATGCTGAGGTTGGTTCAGGTGGTGCTCCAGTTGTTTTGGGATTGCACCCACGGTGCCTATTACTGCTGTTACTACCTTTGTTTTCTTTTGCCACAGTCTTTCTATTTCTGTTTGCTTGTCTTTGCATTCTGTTATCTTTTTTTAGTTCTTAGTTCTTTCCCTTCTATTCTGCTATCTCCAGGTACTTCGATAACTCACTATGGAGACTTTTTTGTCTTTCTTATCATCAATTGATTAGACTGGGGTTTTATGTTGCATGTCTGTGTGTATTTGAATTCTAAAGTCCCAGACCATTTTCAATTTTGTGGTCCCACCAGTTACTGCTTTCAGGCAAATGGTATTTCTTGCAAATATTTTGTGGCTACTTACTATTTTTGCTATTCTGGCATGCCAAAAGTTAGTAGTCGGTGCAATTTTCTTTTGCTGGTTTGGCTTTTATTTTTCTTGTTTGATGATTTTGTATCCAAGGGATTCAGATATAACTGCAACCATGCTATACAAAATACAATATTTGGTTTGTTTCTTGGATTGAGCTGGTACATATATTTAATATTACAATATTGGCATTTTTTTAATACTTGGGCTAGCTATTTTTTTGGAACAAACTTCAATGTAGGTTAATCTTTTTTTTTTTTTGAATGCTCAGTTATTCTTTTTTTTTTTTTTTCCAAATTTCTCTTGTTTGTTTGGTAAGAGCACTTTTGTTCTTTCTGAGGAGAAGGCAGAGATGGGTGCCTGGTTTGAGAATGAAAAAGATTCATTATCTATGCTGGCTTCCTCTACTGTTGACTCCCCCTGGTTTACCTCTACAATCTGAGCTACTTCTGTTAAAGCTTTGATTTCTTTGCCCTGAGTATAGCTTTACAGTTCTTACAATTCTACTAACGTGAATAATTTATTTAATATTATAAATCCATGTTGATCTGCTTGCCTCTTCCGTTATTTCTGATTCTGGATTCAGAGGTGGTGCATTCTTTTCATATATTCTTTTCTTTCTGGACTTGATTTATGTTAAGATATTTAAATTTAGTAGCTGGAACACTGGGGTTGTACACTGAGCCAGAACACACAGTAAAGAGTTGATTGATTGGAGAGTGCTGGCTCCTGTGTGAGGCTCCTGCGTGCACTGTGATTGGCTGCTGTGGGTGTGGAGGGGGAGTTTCCCTTTTATTCCCCCACCTTTTGCTTCTGTGTACCCTGTATGCTCTGTGATTTACTTCATGATACTCCTGTTTGCCTGAATATCTTGTTTACTGTATATGTAGATGTAAAATATATTATTTATATAAAACTACAAGTTTGTGTCTGTGTCCCTGACTCCATTTGGACAGCTGCTATGCAATTATTTATTTATTTATTTATTTATTTATTTATTTATTTATTTATTTGTTTGTTTGTTTATTTGTTTATTTATTTATATTTCTATACCGCCCTACTCCCGAAGGATTCAGGGTGGTGAACAGCCACAGAATAAAACACATAAATACAAAAATTTAAAATAGAATAAAAACGAATTAAATAATTTGGCTGAGACAAATTTAAAATACCCAATAATTTAAAAACAAATTAAAATTTACATTTAAAAGGGAAGAAGATTTAGGCGAGGCCAGCTTGATGGAATAAGAAAATCTTGAGCGCGCGACGGAAGGTGCGCAGATCAGGGATTCTCCTTATCTCCGGGGGGAGCTCGTTCCAGATCGTAGGTGCCCCCACAGAGAAGGCTCTCCCCCTAGGGGCCACCAGTCGACATTGTTTGGCCGACGGCACCTGGAGGAGCCCCTCTCTATGGGAGCATACTGGCCGGTGGGAGGCTATTGGTGGTAGCAGGTGGTCCTGCTACCACTGACAATTTATAATAATAGATCATTATTAGTCTTCATGCAGTTGTGACAGATAAACAACTTTTTTTTCCAGTATTCTTACAGTGTTGCCCCTGATTGCTCAGCCACCAGTCCTGTAGCCCACTTGTTACCAGATGTCCAGGAATTCCAACACCTAGTGTAGTCCTTGTTCAACACCCAATATGGTATGGGTTTCATAAATTATATCTCACCATATTGTTTAGGGGAGAAACATTTGGTTCCTCTGATGAGACCTGTCCAGTTAGTTAAATCTCTTACATAGCTGTTATTCACCTATAGTATTATTATAAACTATACCAAAATGAAGATCTTTATATTTTTTTAGGAATTGTAGCTCAATGAGGATCGGCAATAACTAATATATTCGGTTTTTAAATACACTTAGGTCTTAAATTAATTGGACAGGAAGATAACTTCACTCTTCTGCAACATGTAGAAAATGGCAATTTGTAAGAAACCGCAGTAAATACCATCTCATTACAACCAGTGTAGATAAAGCAGGAACAGGGTCCAGGGAAGGTGTTTTCACATCTTTGCAGAAATGCTCATCTTAGAATCCCTTTCAGGATGCAGCTTGAAAAATCCAGTCTCCCAATTTCTATATAATCAGCTGCAATGTGGCATTTTCTTTCTCATAAACACCCATTCTAAATAAGAAGACAAGGATCAGCCTCATGCAATGTCAGATTTAGAGAAATATTCTCTATTTCCTCAGATTTTTACATTGTTAGTGGTACTTGGCAGTCTCTTCTACAGTACAGTAATGTGGAAAGTTATACAAATTCAGCATTTAAAACCAGAGTGGCGCTAACCAAGGCAATATCCACTGGATTCACTGTCAATCTGTTGCTATATATACTTGTTTGATTTTTATCATCACGTTAAATATGTGTATTTGATATGTGTACTAAATATGAAAATAGTTAAAGGATTAAACTAGCAGCCAATATCTTCCCATGAACCTTATATCCGTGTGGGTGACATAATGCCATCTATTATTTGTACTATTTGGGGCTTCTGCACAACTGATTAATAGTTCATACAAAAATATATAATGATTTTAAAAATTAAATAGTCCAGGTTAGAGATGGCTCATAATTCCATCCTATATTTCAAAGTTATGCATGTATAAAATTCTAAAAACAGAATTTCAATCTGGAGGAATGGCTACTACAATTCAAAACAGCATTTCAAGGCAAAGCCTTGGCTGGTCCTGTTCTTAATTTCCCTCAGAGTTTTATCAGCTATGACAGTCGATTCATTTCAAGTGAAGAGTTCTGATGAGATCAAGCTTTTAGTAATAAGAAATATATTGAATGCTTGGGAATTGGTGGGATTTGCCAACACGATGCATTTCTCAATATTGAAACCTAAATGTAATTGGCAGGTAGTTTTTATGGCATTGGTAAGTTGCAGGAGACATAATTATGCTGCTCTCCTTTGATCTTTTTATTAGTAAGGTAATTATTCCAAATAAAGAACCTATAGAAAATCATTCATTTCAAATCAATGCATTTAAGAGCATTGGTAAATAGGACATTAAGCCTCTTCCTATTTCTCATTAAAATAATTTTCCCCCTTTGATTAAGTAGTAAACAAGAAAACTCAGGGGCAAGGTTTTGGTAAGGAAAAGGAGGAAACTACTATATTTTCAAATTAGTATTATGACACATAACTGAAAGACATTCTTGTAGAACTGTCAATATTTTTGTATTAAAATGAACAGACAGAATACTTCATACATGCACTATACATATTGTATATATCTGTCTTCATTATGAATCCTTTCAGCTAATTGTGCTAATTGATTTGCTGATAAAGGCACAATTGACTAGATTTCATATAATAATAATGCTAAGGCATAAATGGTGGTTTTCAAGCCATAATATCTGGGCTGACATACTAATTAAAGGTGAACAAATCACAAAATGGATTGATGGAATATGTGAATCCACCTTAAAAAAATCTCCTCTTTGGTAATTTGCAAAGAATATAATTTTCCCGTTCAGCATTTGCGGGATGATGGGATAGAGTCTTGATCTTGTACTAGCTCTAATGCCTATTTCATCTTCTTTGGGCAAAAAGTCATCTATTATGTTATGCAGTTAAGCAAGATAAAAGCTTTAGAAAATTTTTGTGAGTGCTTTGTTTGAAATCCAGATCTTTTCAGGTCAAATATCAAGAGTTTTAAAGTATCATTTGGTATGAGGGCAGAATTTAAACATAATCAGTCTGTTTAATTTTACTACCATAAATGATTAGCTACAGAATAATAGAAATGAAATAATAGAAAGAATATTGTTGACATGGCTGCGGTCAAGCATGTTTATCCTATAGTTCCTGGAAATTGTTATAATTATAACTGCATAGAATAAGCACATCAATAGAATTCTTCATTGGCCAAGTGTGATTGACACACAAGGAATTTGTCTTTGGTGCATATGCTCTCAGTGTACATCAAGAATCATAAGATACAACACTTAGTGATAGTCATAGGTTACTAAATAAGCAATCAAATCATACTAGGAAATAAATAAAACAATATAAATCATAGGGATTCAAGCAACAAGGGTATAGTCATAAGTGCAAGGAAATAGGTAATAGGAAGGATGAGAATAATAATAGTAATACAGTTTTAGTAAATAATTTGACAGTGTTGTGGGAATTAGTTGTTTAGCAGACTGATGGCATTTGGGGAAAAAGCTGTCCTTGTGTCTACTTGTTTTGGTGTGCAGTGTTCCTTGAGGGTAGAAGTTGAAACAATTTATGTCCAGATGTGAGTGGTATGTAGATATTTTCACAGCCCTCTTTTTGACTTGTGCAGTATACAGGTCCTCAATGGAAGGCAGGTTGGTAGTAATTGTTTTTTCTGCAGTTCTAATTATCCATTGAAGTCTGTGTCTGTTTTGTTGGGTTATAGAACCAAACCAGACAGTTATAGAGGTGCAGACGACAGACTCAATAATTCCTCTGTAGAACTGTATCAGCAGCTTCTTGGGCAGTTTGAACTTTCTGAGTTGGCGCAGAAAGAACATTCTTTGTTGTGCTTTTTTGATGATGTTTTTGATGTTAGGTGTCCATTTTAAGTCTTGAGATATGGTAGAACCTAGAAACTTGGAGGTCTCTACTGTTGATACTGTGTTGTCTAGTATTGTAAGAAGTGGTAGTATAGGAGGGTTTCTCCTAAAATCTACCACCATTTCTACTGTTTTGAGTGTGTTTAGTTCAAGATTGTTCTGATTGCACCACAAGTCTAATTGTTCAACCTCCCATCTGTATGCAGATTCGTCATTGTCTCGAATGAGACCAATCACTGTTGTATCATCTGCAAACTTCAGTACTTTAACAGAGGGATCTTTTGAGATACAGTCATTGGTGTATAGAGAGAAGAGAAGTGGAGAGAACACACAGCCCTGGGAGGCTCCTATGCTAATTTTACAGGTATCTGATGTGATTTTGCCTAGCTTCACCTGCTGCTTCCTGTCTGTTAAGAAGCTTATGATCCATTTACAAGTGTGGTCAGTTACAGCTAGCAGATTTAGTTTAGTTAGAAGAATATATGGAATAATGGTATTGAATGCTGAATTGAAGTCTACAAAGAGGACCCTTGCATAGGTCTTTGGAGATTCAAGATGTTGTAGGATGTAGTGCAGAGTCATATTAACAGCATCTATTTGTTTAGCAGGCAAATTGAAAGAAGTCTAGCAGTGGATCCACGATGGTTTTCAGGTGGCCAGCACTTTCAAAGGTTTTCACAACTACAGCTGTTAGAGCAACCGATCTGAAGTCATTCAGTTCCTTATTGGAGGGTTTCTTCGGCACTGGGATGATAGTAGAGCATTTGAAGCAAGAAGGAACATAGCACATCTCTAGTAATTTATTAAAGATGTGGGTGAAGATGGGGGCCAGTTGGTCAGTGCAAGCTTTTAAGAAATCCATAGCAGTACATGCATCATAAGTGTATTAGCAATAACAGAGCATTTTAGTAAATATAGTATAGTAAATACTGTGAAATTAGATTAAAAATTACCCTGTTTTCCTCAAAATAAGACATCCCCTGATAATAAGCCCAATTGGGCTTTTGATTGCATGGCAATAAGGCCAAGCGCTTATTTCAGGGTTCAAAAAAATATAAGACAGGGTCTTATTTTTGGGGGGAAAAGCGGTAGTTCATTGGTCAAATCAGTTAGAGGAGTCTCGTTTATCAATCACAATTTGGATCAATATTTTGATTGTAATTTGAATGTAATTGATTGTACAATCAATAATTTGATTGTAAAGCCAGGCAAATCCCCAAGTGAAACTGATTGTTTATTTTACTTATTTGTTTATAATCTTCCATCTTTCCTCTGCTGTACAGACCTGTAAAAGTCATAAATGTGAGGACTGGTCATAAAGTTACTATTTCATTAGAGTTGCTGTATGAATTAGTTGCTAAACAAGGACTAACTGTATTATATTAAAGTACATGCTCCTGGTCTATGACAGACGTGGGTATTTACAATCTGGGAGCCACATTTGAATCTTTGGCTATTCTATCTGTGCAGTGGCAGTGGGGGGGCAGGGGCAATGGTGGGGGGCAGGATACCAGTGGGGACAGGGTGGCAGAGGTAGGTGAGAGGCAACAGACCTGGGACAATGGCAGCCCTCCATACCAGTCCCAGTTTCTCATGTGGCCCCTTGGAAAAATTAATTGCCTAGCCATGATCTATGTTTATGTTATTTCTATATGTATTCTGCCATCCATATAGAAATTGCATGTGACTTTTATTTAGTCAGTGTAAAGTAGTGGCTTAAGATGCTTCATTGAGACTAAGGACACCCAAGATTAAGTAGAGTCTCAATTATTGGAATTAGTGCTTCTTTCTGAGATGATGCTACCTGATAGGAATTTTATGGATATAAAATCCTTATATGAATCCTGTTCCACTCCTGAGTGAAGGTCAGAATGTAAATCCAACTCATTAAATTAAGATCCCTACATTATTTAGTAATTTTCTAAAAGTAATGCTACAATATATTTCACCCATATTATTATCAGTGAAAACCACCTTGAATACTTCAGTTATCTTAGTAATGAATGAAGGCAAATATATGTGTCCCAGGATAAATGTTGCAGGATCCAATCTAGGTTGGTCACTGGGCCAGAAGTAAAGTCTTCTGAGCTTTCAGACTCATGTTGGAGCCCATCCTCAGGGAACTTCTCTCTATGTCACATTCTGGTGAGACAGAAGGTCCATGAGGATGGGAACTAAACTACGGTAAGCTCAGAACACCAAACCTCTGGTCCTGGTGACCAATCCAGATTGGATTTTATCGTTGTAGTATTTGCTTTATTTACAGATGACACAAAGAAACTTTTCAAAGTAGAAATCAAATGGGATAGCCACCCTGTTTCTGGAAACTTCGGCTAGAAATTCAATTTTAACCAGCCTAATTGAAAAATGTCATGAAAATCACTACTTGCTAGCCATATATGTGCAATTATCAATTAGTAGTCTGCCTAATCAATGATAATTTAGCCAACAGCGTTAAAAAGGACAGCAATAGGCAGATATGAGTTTGTCTACGACTGTGCAAAAGAAAAAAAAAACAATTTTCATTCTTTGCTCTGGGAGAAAAAAATGATTTTAATAATGTATTTTATTTTATCGTTGGGTGCTATTGTAGAGTTTTTATATATGAGTTGCCCTGTGGGGTTTTCATATTGAATGTCATGACTTTATACAAATCTAATAGTAATAGTTGTTGTGAGTTTTACTGATTCTTCTATTTGTAAAGATGACCAATACCCACACATCTTTTGCTAAATTAATGGCATTGATTTTTTTTTTCTGAAAGGAGAAAGACATACCATTCAATAAGAAAAATAAAAATCATTTAGTTCTTCATTTAGTTTTGAAGTTGCCAAAGGTTATTTTAATTAAATGTACCTTTGTTCCAGTATTATTGAGACAGGCAAAATACCCTTGTGTTGTCTCTTCTGCCACATTCATTTTTATTGAACATTATTTCTTAGAGTAGTCTGAGATTCCTCTTATTATGGGAAACTCTCAATATTCTTTACAATTTCTATGAACTATTTCAATTTTAAGAATAATTACTTCTCAAACATTTCCTTGTAATGATTTTGAGCACAGGTTAAGGGGACATTGGATAATTTTTAGCATGGGTGAACCCAAAAGCATGTTGGAAAAACAATCATTAACACATCTTTCTTAAAGATGACAGACTACTGTAATTCAAAGGTTAGGTCCCAAACTTAGAAATTAGAGTGTTCAGCCATATAATATTACTCTCAGGAAGATCATGCTTTGGAAAGCACGCCTAAAACAGAGGTCCCAAACATTGTGTTTTCTTTCTGTGTCTTTGAGTCGCAAATGATTCCTGGTGAGTCCCTAGACAAATCCGTGAAATTTTATTGGCAACATTTTTGGAAATGGTTTACACTGGTCTTCTTCCTAGGGTTGAGAGAAGGGAGGTGGCCTAAAGTTATCCACCTAGCTTTGTGTCCAAAGTGTTACTGGAACTTACAGACTTCCAGTTTCTAGCCTGATTTTTTTTTTTTAATTTGATTTATATGCCACCCTTCTCCGGAGACTCAGGGTGGCTTACAATGCGTTAAGCAATAGCCTTCATACTTTTGTATATTTATACAAAGTCAGCTTATTGCCCCCACAAACTGGGTCCTCATTTTACCTACCTTAGAAAGGATGGAAGGCTGAGTCAACCTTGAGCCTGGTGAGATTCAAACTTACAGTAATTGCAGACAGCTGGTGTTAATCACAATGCTTTTAGTCTGCTGAGCCACCAGGCCAGCAGACTAAATATTACATATTTAAATATTACACCAAACTGGTTCTACTTAAACATTATACTTTCAGAAACGAAAAACAGAAACCAAGCCAACAACTAGTTTTTTCTTTATAGATAAAAAGGGTGAATACAAATACAATTTGCTGAACAAACTACAGGTATAATTGGTGGTAAGCTTGGGTACAACAGCCTTGAAAATAACAAAATAAGGCTTCCACAGCTCTCCTTTCTAAAGTACAGTGGGCTGTTTTTGATCTAAAAAGTAGAAATTTTTTAGTCTACAAATAAAGCATTCATAGGTTAGCAAATAGATGGTTTAGACATTCTCTTTTTGGTGCCATCTGAGATGGTTGATGATGTTGGAAAATATCCCTAGTCCACAACGTTAGGCTTAGCAATCATTGCAGAAACATGCTGAAATGTTAGTCAAGACAAACATAAGAGACAGAATTAAAATTCAAGATGTTAGTTATCACCTTTAAAGTGCTCCATGGCTTAGGACCTGAGTACCTACGAGACCGTCTTTTGCCACCAATAGCCTCCCACCGACCAGTTCGTTCTCACAGGGAGGAACTACTCGGTACCATCAGTCAAATTATGCCGACTGGCGACTCCCAGGGGGACGGCCTTCTCTGTGAGGGCTCCAACCCTTTGGAATGAACTGCCCCCTGAGATACAAAATATGCCTGATCTCCATGCTTTCCGCTGTGCCCTCAAAACCCTGATGTTTCAACAAGCGGGGCTAAACATATGAACATGTGAATGTTTTTAAAATATTATCTAATTTTAGGTTCTATTTAATTGGGCCAAAATATGTTATAATAATAATTTAATTAGCAATTTTATGATGTTTGTGTATATTTTTCTTGACTGTACACAGCCTTGAGTCCTACGAGAGAAAGGCGGTATAGAAATATAATAAATAAATAAATAAATAAATAAATAAATAAATAAATAAAATGTTCTTGTGATCACGGTAATGGCTTAAACTGTCAAAGACTGTTGCTTTACATCTTTCAGTTAAAAATAGATTAGATGACATCCTCTGTCAGGAAAGGTTACAAATAAAAAAAAGAATAGTTGCTATATGTACTGAATAAAATACATTGTTTTTTAAAAAAAAGAGTTACTAAAAATTACAATTAGGACAATACAAGCTTAAAAATGAAAAAATAGATGGTGCAGAAAAAAAGAAAAGTAGAAAACAAAGAAAAAGTAAGAATATAATAAAGAAAAAGAAAACTAGCATTTAAAGAAATAACTTTCCCTTCATCACAAGTATTTTAATAACTTATCACCTTTTGTCAAAATACAGCAAATGATTTCTTCTCCTCATATACCATCTTTTACTAAAAACAAATACTTAAAACCTTATCATTTCAGTTCTTCATCTATGTTAATCTTGATCAAGTACGTTAATTTTATTCCTTCCTTGTACTTTTAACAATCTTGATCTTTAATCTTGTCAAATAATGTCCTAGTATCTGATTTCTTTTCAGCTTTCCTTTGTCCCCTCTCACAAAATTCTTCAAAGCTGTAACAAGCCCTTTTGGTAAATCCAATATAGAAAAATTATCCAGGTAATTCTCTTGGTTTGTTTTCTGTATATCTGCTTTAACATTAAGACATGAGCTGGGGTTCTTTTATATGTTCAATATAATATTTTTCCCAGTGGTGAATTCCAAATTTTTCTACTACTGGTTCTGTGGGCGTGGCTTGGTGGGCATGGCTTGGTGGGTGTAGTATGGCTTGGTGGGCGTGGCTTGGTGGGCATGGCAGGGGAAGGATACTGCAAAATCCCCATTCCGTCCCCACTTTTGGGGGAAGGATATTGCAAAATCTCCATTCCCACCCCACTCTGGGGCCAGCCAGAGGTGGTATTTGCCAGTTCTCTGAACTGCTCAAAATTTCCGCTACCGGTTCTCCAGAACCTGTCAGAACCTGCTGAATTTCACCCGTCATTTTTCCCCATGTTATTTTTGCAGCTTGTCATTTAAAAATCAATTTTCCAATCAGCCTCAATCATGTCAGAATTTATTTCTCTTCCTTAGCATCTTTTAAACATAGTCTATCTATGGAGACAGACATTCTTAAAATTAACTTCTAGGTTCATTGTTCAAAAATATTCTTCAATATTTTGCTTCATTCTGTATTTATAGGTTGAGTTTGAGTATTCTCATTTAATTGTAATCTTTAGTTCCTGATAGTTCACTTTCCAATTTTTCAAGTCTTAACTTATTATCAGCTTAGTAGAGCTGACACAGAAACTAGCTTGGCTTTCCATATTAACAAATATATCATGGAACTATCTAGGCATTCACAGTTCTTGGTGGGTCTTTTAATAGGACAAGAATGTATGATATCGAGGTGACACTTGGGTACAATGAATTATTTCCTGTTGTAATGAATACACTCTTGGAAACATTCTTGAAATAAGTAAGGTCCAGGAGAAAAGTGGAAATTTCTACTACCAGATGAACTTATTTTTATTCTTTCTTGCCTGGGAAGTTGGGAAATGCTATTTTACATTTCAACTGAGGGTATTTGCTAGTCCAAAGATTAGCATCTTTGTCCTTGGTTACTATCCCCTGACAGATTTGCAGCCATAAGCAAACAAGCAATAAACTGAAAGATAAATGGAGATGATTTGGCAAGAATAATTATGATAAAAAGAGCATTAGATTGCTGGCTCAGTACTAATAATAAAAAAGACCAGGGCAGAATATAGAAAAGTTCTGGGTATGAATTCAAGGAATGCTAAAAGTAAATCTTTTAGTTAGCTGTACCTTTTGTGAATAACTTCTCCTTCAAAGAAAGAGAACATGGAAGTAGCATGGTTTTTTCTTATAAGAGATTAGAAATACTAAGAAAAAGAGAAAGAGAGGGGAAAGAAGGGAGGGAGGGTGAAAGGGAAAAAGGAAGGAAGGAAGTATGGATGTTGGAGTGACAAATTCATGGTTTTTTTTTAATGTTTTAAATGGGTTTTCTCCCATTTATATTTCCTTTTCCTTGTTCAAAGGAGTGATCAGTAATTTATAGTCTTTATTCAATGCTATAATTTTACATAGATCCTTATTGCTATTTGATTTCATTTTACCGAAGCAAAATAGTAAAATGAGCAGCTCAAATAAAACAAAGGAATGTTTTATTTTTTTTTATGGATCTTTTGATACAAATGCAAGTAAATGCCAGCCTTGACATTTTAATACGTAGCTGGAATGGTCTGAGGTCACTGTCGCTAATGTATCAAATTTTCTTAATGTAAAAATCTCCTTTTGATCAAGATTGGGTTCACCCTGTTCCCCTGACTCTTACGAACGAGAGGCACAAATAATTTTTTTTAGCTGTTTGCCACTATTGGCATTCTGCAGTTAACGAAGACATCACCTTGAACTTTCTTCCTGATGATTATCCACTTTTCTCCCAGTCAGTTGATGAGCTCGACAATCTTGTTCAAATGCCAGCAATGTAATTTTGGCACACCTTCCGCCTCAGCCTCTGGGATTGTAGCAAAGCACTCGCCTGGCAAATATTTCAAAAAGAGGCTAGGGAGTCTGGAAATACAGCTAAATGGAGTCCCTTGTTCAGAGATTGGCAACAAATAATTCTCTGTGTTTATGGGTGTGCATGCACATGCCTGTGCACAGATGTAGACAAGTTGCTTTTATCACTTGCTTTCTAGGCCAGACAAGCTCCAGTTAGATTCTTGCTCATAAAAATGCAATAAGCTCCATGTTTGGAGAAGATGTTCTCAGGTCTCTTGAAACATGGATTGTAGTTATTACCAGTGATCCAGAATAATCTATCATGGTATAAAGAAGCTTTCTATCTTTGCACCCAGCAATTTAAAAACAGGATCCTTTGTTCCAGAATTAGTTTTCTCTTCAGTAACAGCTGATATGCCTCTTTTCTTACATTATGGAGAGGTTAATTTTATAGCAATAGCATCCATTGTTCAGCCGATTAATTAGTAAGCAAAGTAACTTGAACAAGTCTTTAAATCCTATTTCAAAGAAACAAAGCATTTTATGTACATCTTATTATTTTTAGGAAGATTAAACTTAAACCACACACACAAGCATAATCCATTCTCAGTACTTATAATATACATTTGACAATCAAATACTTTTTATTAAAAAATAGAAGCCAATTGATACAGCCAGATTTACCTTTCTATATTGGAATGGAATGGAATGGAATGGAATGGAATGGAATGGAATAGAATAGAATAGAATAGAATAGAATAGAATAGAATAGAATAGAATAGAATAGAATAGAATAGAATTCTTTATTGGCAAAGTGTGATTGACACACAAGGAATTTGTCTTCAGTGCATTCTGCATTGTTGTTGTTATTATTATTATTATTATTATTATTATTATTATTATTATTATTCATAAATGCAGGAACATTTTTCAAACACTTGGAGGCTGCGCTAGTACAATCTATTCATTTTAAAGTCATTCTCTCCCTCTCTAATGACATACATTGTGTGAGGGCAGGAGTGATCAACTTTATTGCTGCTTAGGTCAGAACACAGAGACTGACAGTAAATGCTTCTGGCTTTTTAGGTTAATGGGAACATAATAGACCTCAATAGATCAGCTTTCATCTGCAAGTCATCAGCGAAGGCCAAACTCAATAAAGAAGAATGTGGTAGAGTTCACACCCAACCAACAATGAGTGGCAGGACACATTCAAGGCCAGAAAAGCTAAATCTATATTTTTATAGGAACAAGAGATTGGCAGGGAAAAACCTCAAATCTCTTTACGAGATATTTTATTCAGCTGCGTTCCTGCAAGGTACACTCAGATGCATTTTTTAAAACAATATATAAAAATAAGAAGGTTGTTTAGATAAGATTATGCTCTACATATACTATTGGTGAAAACAGTTCATTTCTAGAAGGTACCATTTTCATTCTTACCATGAAGTTTATGTAGGATTTAAAGAGGGACTATATTCAACGAGACTCTAAAATTAAATATTCTGTCTATGCTAAATGGTAGAAACATCACTGTTTATTTGTTCTGAAATAAAAACAACATTAAACCCAGTGGTGGGATTCAAGTAATTTAACAACCGGTTCTCTGCCCTAATGATTTCTTCCAACAACCAGTTTGCCAAACTGTTCAGAAAGTTAACAACCGGCTCTCTCGAAGTGGTGCGAACTGGCTGAATCCCACCACTGATTAAACCAAACTGCTATTCATATTTTTGTAGTATTTCTACAGCAATACCTACTCTAAAAAGCTGAGCTTGGACAAAATATAGAAATATAACACATGCATTTTATTACATTTAATAAAATCATAAATATTGTTTACAAAGTGAGGTTTGACATGTGGTATCGCATTAGTGGAAACAATTGACCTAAAATTGCAGATCGTAATCCAGTTTAAATTACTTTTCTAAAAATATTTAGTATTGATAAGTATGTCATAAGGACAATGTCACAATAAAAAAGAGATTATTTAAAATAATAATGAAGGAAACCCAAAGGATACAACAACGCAATGTGGAATTTGAAGTACTTATTGGAGGATAGCTGGTATTTTAGAGAGAAGCAAAGAAGAAAAATTGACTGAACAAATATCTGTTTAGAAAATGCACATAAGAAATCCATTCTTTAAATGAACACAAGAAACAATTAGATCCAATAACTGGAAAATTTATCATATCATTAATTAAAATAGCAAAATAAAGCAAAATGAGAAATCTTGTCTGGAAATCTATAGATTTTCCAACTTTAAAAGCAAAGCCAAAGACATTCCACCCAAATATAATATGAAACAAAATAGCTCATATATCTAGAAAAGAAAGGTAAAGGTTTATCCAGTCCAGTTCTGTCTGATTCGGGGGGGGGGGGGCAGTGCTCGTTTCTGTTTCTTAGCTGAGGGAGCCAGCATTGTCCAAAGACATTTCTATGGTCATGTGGCCAGCATGACTATATGCCGAGGTGCATGAAATGTACCTTTCCACTGAAGTGGTACCTATTTATCTACTTACATTTGATGCTTTCAAACTACTAGGTGGACAGCAGCTGGAGCATATAATGGGAGTTTACCCCATTGTATGGGGCTTGGATCTTGAACCCAGCCTGTCAGCAGACAAGCTCAGTGTCTTTAGTCACTGAGCCACTGCACCCCCATATATCTAAAAGAGGCATAAAATGTAATGTTAAAAGAAAATTATATTCTTCCTGCCTAACAAAATTATCTAACAACGTATAACCTTACTTACCACTTGTCAGCATTTTAGATTCTTCCATTTCTCTTACTTGGAAAGATGATCTGGAACCACTATCCTTATACTTGGCACTTTATATGGACAAATATGCCAATTTTCTTCTTCTTTTTTTTTACTCCTGTACCCCCAAAACCCCACTCTGAAGTAATGGGGAACAGATGATTGACTGATACTCTGTATGTTGAAGAGACTATCAATTTATGCAGAGTTCTTAAAAATGTCAGGGACTAATTGTGTATCCAAGCATGGGGTATCTAAAAATGGTGTGTAAAATGGGTGGCTGGGTAAGTTGACATCAGTAAATGAATAAGCAGGGGTATGATTAGTACCAAAAGCCTTCTTCAAATCTTTTGTATGGCCTACCAGCATTTTAGAAACCATCCTATTCTAAAATGAAATATATATTTATACAGGTAGTCCTTGACTTATAACAGTTCCTTTAGTGACCATTCAAAGTTATAACAGCACTGTTATATAGACTTATGACTATTTTTAACAGTTATAACTTTTGCAGCATCCCCATGGTCTTGTGATCAAAATTCAAATGCTTGGCAACCTGGTTCATATTTATGACGGTTGCTGTGTCCCAGGGTCATGTGACCCTGGGACACAGCAACCATCATAAATATGAACCTTCTGACAAGCAAAGTCAATGGGGAAGCCAGATTTACTTAACAACCAGGTTGCTAATTTATCAACTGCAATGATTCGTTTAACAACTGTGGCAAGAAATGTTTTAAAATAGGGCAAAACTCACTTAACAAATGTCTCACGTAACAACAGAAATTTTGGTCTCAGTTGTGGTCATAAGTCAAGGACTGTCTGTATAGGAGTGTGTTTGTGTGTATACACACACACACACACACACACACACATATATATATATATATATATATATATATATATATATATATATATATATATTTGTTTTCTCAGGTTTTCGCGGGTGTTTGTATGTAGGTCTTTGGTTATTCGGGTCTTCTCCCACGTAAAATTGGAAGTGTCTTGGCGACGTTTCGACAAAGTCTCATTCGTCATCTTCAGGCTGGTGTACTCGGCTTCGTGGAAGCACGAAGCCAAGAACACCAGCCTGAAGATGACGAATGAGACTTCGTCGAAACGTCGCCAAGACACTTCCAATTTTACGTGGGAGAAGACCCGAATAACCAAAGACCTACATATATATATATATATATATATATATACACACACACACACACACAACACATACAAATATGTATATGTAACTCTTTCTCTCTTCTCTCTCACTCTCTCTGTAAGTATTTGTGTATGTGTATGCATGTGTAAATACATGTTCATATTTATAAATATATTTGTCAATATTGTAACATTATGAAGGAAGTTTCTAGAAACCTCACAGGAACAATAGGCTCAGATGAAAATACTAGTGCTTGTTCGTTTAGTAGCACAGAGTTCAGGAGGCTTGTTTCGTAAGTCACTTCAGATCTTTTACACTTTGAAATTAAGGGAAAACATTCTTCAACTGTAACATGGTTTTCTCAATATATACACTAATTTATTCAGAAACTTGACTTTCAAGAAGATAAACTAAAAACATGAACAACAGTTTATCTTCTTGAAAGTCAAGTTCCCGAATTAATTAGCATACATTAGTTTCAATTCTGTATCAGGAAAAACTGCTGTTGACCTCAGAATGTAGACTATTTTCATCTTGATTGTATGAGGCAGCTTTTGGCATTCTTCAGAACAGACAACCTGCACTTCTGGGTTTAGCTGATATTTGAAGTTCAGATATAAAATTACATTATGAATGTATGTACCAAATTTAGTTCTGATAATTTCTAGGTTTCTTCCTGTCATAAAACCTTTGTTGTGATTTGTTTTTCCTTTGTTAAAATAATACAGTCTCAAGATCATAGTTCTGAAAAGTTTAACCTTTGCTTCTTTTCCTCTCCCTTAGGCAAGAACTACCTCCTTTTATATATGAGCCTCCATTGGGCTGAATTTATATAGAATACAATGACTATTCTGTGTTAAATGATAAGGAATCCAACACTATTTCTGCTACATTTAATGTGGGAACATGAGCCACATATCAAGGCGTCAACAGCAAAATCATGTAGCGCTAAGTGTGTGAGAAGTTTAGAGATGTTTCAAAGGTCAGTCCTTATAGCACAACAAGATTGCTGCCATTTCACTGTGCTTTTGCAGACCTCTACATCTGCACGGTGCAGCAAAGTAAGAATTAATTGTGTGTGGTTGTGTGGACAACAACCTTTAAAGCATCACTAATTTACTGAGGAGAAATTCCTTCCTCCCCAAACAGCTCGAAGTCTTTCTTTTTTAGAAACAATCTTTTTCCTGGTCCGAATTTTCCTGGGTGGAACATTTTTTTGTGGTGGTGGTGGTGGGGAGAATAGAGGTGTTTCTTTTTATTTCTTTTCCTTTTAAAAGTATCCATCCTGACAATAAAAAGGTAGAGTTTATCCCAGGTATCAGCAACCTGTGGCTCCAGAGCCGCATGCGGCTCTTTGTGGCCTCTGCTGTGGCTCCCTGTCAGATGATCCCACCACTGGCTGGCCCCGCCCCTCACCCTCTCCTCCCAGTCACTCCTCGCCTGGCCTGAGAAGGAAAGGGTGACAGCGGGTGATGGAGAAGTGGCCGGGGCAGTGACAGAAAGATACAGAGAGAGGGGGAGAGAGAGAGACAGAGAGAGAGGTGGGGAGAGAGAGATGTCAAAAGGGTTTTGTGGTTCCCGGTGTTTTTTAACAACCGGTTCTCTGCCCTAATGACTGGCTGGGTAGGCATGGCTGGGGGAAGTGAGTTGGCCACGCCCACCCAGGTTTTGTGGCTCCCGGTGTTTTCTTTTCTGTGGGAAATGGATCCAAATGGCTCTTTGAGTGTTTAAAGTTACAGACCCCTGGTTTATCCTTTCATCTACCCACGTAGCAAAATCTTGATGGTGTTTTGGGAGATTTTTTTGGATTTTTTTTTTTTTTTTTTTTTTGGCTTGGACATGCAGGAACACATGTTATCCTCTTCTCTACCAAAACAAACAAATGCCAATAACAGCATTGAGATGGTACACCTATATTGAACTCTGGACTAATACGAAAACATCTCTGGTACTCGTGTTTTAACAACCTCAACACTAATGTTGGAGAGATGAGCTGATTTATTTGCTCAACTGCAGTTTAGTTGTTGCTTGTTTTATTCATTCTTGAGATGATAAGGATGGAACTGTAGTCTTACTTTTTCTTCAGCATCTAAGGTTCAGCTCTTCTAGTTTTATAGCTCAGTAGCCCAGGCTATGAGAGGAAAGTGAAAGATTCTACATTTCCCTACCAGTTTAGATTTTTGTGTGGAATGGAAAGGTTGAAAAAAAATTAGGTAAAACATCTGCAGCAGGTTGAGGCAAGGCAGAGTCTTTCACCCCAAATTGTTTGCATATCAAGTTGGGTGAGATAACACTAGGGATTTCCTTCAAACTACTCCAGAGAATTTGAAGAGGGGAAAATGGTTCAGTGGGGAAATGCTCTGAGAAAATAAGTTGAATAATTTTTAAAAAAGCATATTTTCATTGTGTGCTAGGCAATTAAGCCAGACAGGATTAAAAACTCATATATAGACTAAACACACACAAAGACTTCCTTCCTTCCTTCCTTCCTTCCTTCCTTCCTTCCTTCCTTCCTTCCTTCCTTCCTTTCCTTCCTTCCTTCCTTCCATCCATCCATCCATCCATCCACCCACCTTGGTTTGCCATTCATTTGTCATTTTGGTGATAGTTTTCAGTTAAACCTGTGTTAGATTATTTCTCTTTCTTCCTTATCTTTTTGAATTAGACATACTCTAATAATAAGTTTTAGTTTCATTAAATCTTGCTTCAACATTGTTGATAAATGCTAAAGATGCCTGGTACCTACAAGTTACTCAGCTTTAGATGTTAGATAGAGAAATGTATCAATCTATCAACATTCTCATTTGTGTATACACTATGATTCAAATTAAACTACATGATTTGGAATTCACTTGCTTCTTCTCCAATGTTCTATTAATTGCTTTTAAATTAAATTAAATCTTCCTTAGCTTTTTGGATACCAGATTTTCTGTGGTGTTCACTTTCAATAACATAATATCCTGCATACAGTGTGTGTGTGTGTGTGTGTGTGTGTGTGTGTGTGTGTATTCCCATTTATCTTTTTGTAATGATTATATGTGAAAATGAACACTATGGTCACTAGTATGACTATTTCACTTATAAAATCGCCCCAAAGGTCACACAGGAGGAAATTTATTTTGCTAAGAACTATGTTTCCTTCTACTTTTGGAAATTCAGGGGACAATTAAACTTTCAGCACTTGAAAATTATCCATTAATTAGTGCTGGAAGCAAGCACCCATGAAATACAGGTGATAACCATAAATCAGAACAATTAGTCTGTCTAAAAAAGCAACATGATCAAATCAAGATCCTTACTACCAGCTGCTCACATAATCGGAGGTTGTGGTGTTTTTTTGTTCAAGGAAGATAAGTCTGAAAAAAGGATGATACCTGAAATTTTGTAGCAAAGTTTATCATATAGGTACACTTGATGAGGGCCAGATCCAACACAATTTTGATTTTATTTTATTTTTTTATTTGGCAATGCTTGACTCTTTTGACACTACATTGTATAGCTCACTTTGAAAATAAAAATATGGTCGGGATGAGCCTGGGTAGATAGTATATATGGGTTTTTGTTGAAGTATGATGTGTTTATATTTGTGTTATAAAATCTCAGCCTGAGAACAATGTTAGATATCTGTCTGGTAAAACAGCCCAGACCTAATATTCTTTATAGCCTTTTAAAAACATTAATAGCCTAGTACAAATATGATAAAGTAGTCAAAGTTATAAATCACCATCAACTTTCTGGGTTATCATGGAAAGACCAAGTTTTTAAGGACCATGACTACAATATATGTATATTTACTCAGAAACAAATCCTGCTGTGATTAATAAGGTTTATTCTATTGTAAATATATTTAGTTTTGTTTGCCATTTACAGCTCATGCCAAGAAAAAAGTGCATTAGTATTTAAAATCTTTATTTCTCATTTCTATAGCAGGCAAAAACATATAGTTCCTAAGTAAGACATTTTTTTTCTACCATAAGACTAGTGATAGGAAAGGACATAGGCATGGACACAACATTGACATAATTTTTCTCTTTTAGGATACCAATGCTGGACATTTGGCTAGTAAAACCTACTCAGCTTTTGTGGGGAAGATGTTGATTACTTATTCTACAAAGTTAAGTTAATTATGAATAGTGAGGTAATAGCCTCCTCTTATAACGCTAATGTTGCATATTCTTGCAAAGGAAAATCAAATGATAATGAAATGAATAAACAATTGTAAATACATATTTATAAGGGTTTGGGATTTTGATGTTAGTTTAGGGAAGAAATCAAAGCTAACTGGGAGTGGCACCTGTCCAGGTTTGCATTTGACCTTGCCAATTTTGAAAAAAAAAATCTGTCCTGATATTCTTTGTAAGAACTTTATAAACAATAGCAATAGCACTTAGACTTATATACCGCTTCACAGTGCTTTACAGCCCTCTCTAAGTGGTTTACAGTGTCAGCATATTGCCTCCAACAATCTGGGTCCTCATTTTACCAACCTCGGAAGGATGGAAGGCTGAGTCAACCTTGAGTCTGGTGAGATTCGATCTGCCAAACTGCTGGCAGCCAGTGATCAGCCGAAGTAGCCTGCAGTTCTGCACTCTAACCATTGCGGCTCAATAGCTAACAGTCAGTCTAGACCAGGGCTGTCAAACTCGCAGTCTGCGGGCTGGATGCGTCATGCGCTGGCCACACCCATGTCTGATTTAGCAAAGGGGAAAAAGTCACGATACATCCTGTGATGACACAAGTTTGACATCCCTGGTCTAGATAGATAAAATGTTAATGTTCCTAAAGGGAAGAGTTTATCTCAATTCACTTAATTCTTTTACATTAATTTTAGTACTTACGGGTTTTAGATTAACTTTTTAAGTTTATATGTTGTATGTTATCTGTGTTGTTTCTAGAGCCAGTTTGGTGTAGTGATTAAGGTATCAGGTTAGAACAGAGAGACTGAGTTATAGTTCCAAAGCCAGCTAGATAACCTTGTGCAATCATTTTCTCTTAGTCATAGGAAAAAGGTGAAAACTTTGCTAAAAAGAAAAAAAAGCAACAAGTACTAATCAAGAAGTCAAGAACTAACTCAAAGGTACACATACACACACTGGTTCTAGCGGTTTACTAATTTTTTATGATATTTAGGCATTCTGCTCATCAATGACTGTAAAAATAATAGTAACATCAAATGTTTTGAAGTGCAGATTTTGCAAAGAAGCAAATGAACCAGTAGATCGTATACTCAGCTCATGCAACAAAATCGAGCAAACTGATTATAACACAATCACCATCACCCTGTTTGGACCACAAGACCTCCAAGGTCTGTTATTCTGTTACCAAAATGATTCATTGCAACATCTGTAAAAAATAATAATGAGCTGGTAATGAAAAATTGGTGGGAACATGTAGTCAAAAAAGGTAGTTGAAAGTGTGCAACTTAAAATATTGCAACTGATAACATCGGCTCATAACACCTCAAAAGTGGTTGTAAAGAAGAAAGTGTGGATAATTGATGTGGCAATACTATAGTACGGTAGAATACAAAGAATTGGAAAAAATCACAAATATCAAGAAAATCAATCTTGAAAAATAATGGCATAATCTAACCATGGAAGAGACATGGTGGCTCAGTGGCTAAGACACTGAGCTTGTCGCTCGAAAGGTCGGCAGATCAGCAGTTCGAATCCCTAGTGCCACGTAACGGGATGAGCTCCCATTACTTGTCCCAGCTTCTGCCAACCTAGCAGTTCAAAAGCATGTAAAAAATGCAAGAAGAAAAATAGGGACGATCATTGGTGGGAAGCGTTCCATGCACCTTTGGCGTTTAGTTATACCAGCCACATGACCACGGAAACGTCTTCGGACAGCACTGACTCTTCGGCTTTGATATGGAGATGAGCACCACCCCCTAGAGTCAGGAACGACTAGCACATATGTACTAGGGGAACCTTTACCTTTACCTTTAACCATGATAGTCCCATTGTTATTGGTACATTGGGTACCATACCAAAAAATCTTGGATTAAGTTTAGAAAATCTGTGCATTGACAACATTTCCATCTTTCCATTACAAGAGACCACACTGCTTGGAGCCGCATGTATGCTACACTGAAACATTATGATAGCATAAGTTGTTAAGAAGAACTCAATATGTTTGAAGTCGAACACCCACTAAAAAACTGGCAGCTGTGTTTTCATAGTATTGTGTGCAGAATAATAAATATAATACTCCTAAGAAATGTCTTGGTGATTAAAGTCTTAACCCAACATCTAAATGTTTTGTAAATAAATAGTATATTTATATTTAATTAATTATATGTATATATAAATATTTATAGTATTCATAAATAATATTTAGTGGTTTACCCATTATGTTTTTTGCAAAGGAATTCTAGAAAGTTCTTATTTGACACAATCCTAAACTATAGCAATCCTTTCATCAGTTAAATTCCAATTCTTTCAATTGTGGAGAAAAATTTCATCCCATTTTAAATCTCTTTGTTTTCCTTGGTAAAAAAAATGTGAAGGATTGTGTTCTTTTTTTATATGAATGTCAATGAGTTATAATCTATATTGTGACATTTTTTTCCAGGATTCGTATTGCCCAATTATAAGAAATTTTACAAGGAATGTTGCTTTTTTTTTCAGAAAAAATAGCATGCAGTACGTAATTGTGTTAAAAATCATATTAATTGAATCCTGTGGCATTAGAAGTATAAGAAAGGTAAGGACCGTATCTCTTTTCTGTCTCTGCATTGGACTCAACTAATCTTCATTTTCTTATTCACTCTGCACGTTATAGATGTGGATGTGATTTTTTTTTCCTTTTGGGTACTACTTTTCATTCTTTTTTTTCTGAGGATCTGCAGGAACATTTAGTTTTCATGCTACGCAGAACACTTTGTGTGAAGGTGGAAATCCATCTTTCATAGTTAGCTGCATCTTAGGTCAAGTGCTGCTCAGTAAACATTCAAGGAATTGGATATGACAGGTAATATTTCATAATGGCTTCTCCCTCCATATGTTTTTCATTCTGTACTGCTGATTCACAGAAAGAAAATTTTAAAAGACACATATCTGCTTTCCATTTGTGTGAAAATACATTTAATTCCGTACAAAATTAACTTGAGAAGTAGAACAATATTTAGGCTTTTCTTTTTATTTAAGTAAATTATTTACTGTTTGCTCTTTTTTTTTTTTTCCGGAGAAAAAGAAACAGTGCACATGGACTGTGATCCTATATGTGTTTGGTCAAAAATTAAGTTTCCATGCATGTAACAATGCCTAGGATTTTTGCCTCTTCCAAAAAGCCCAGGAAACAAAAACTTACATTTTGTTTCAAGCTAGTATTGGTTTGAAGGACTTACAATGCAAACAGATAAGATCAGCCACATTTGGCCAAGCAAAATCTACAACATACTGATATGTTTTTATGGTGCATTAAGGAAAGATGCAATGTGATCTGAAAACATACAGCTTATGTATAAAATACAAGAGGTTGATTTTTGCTTTCTAATTGGGTTTCTTGCAAACGGCAGTGAAAACAGCAACCATGGACAAACTCAGTAATGCAAACCAGAAGTGAAGCCACACAGGCAGTCTCCTTTACCACAAACAACACAGAACTAGATGTTTGTTTTTATTTTTAATGCTGAACAGGTTTACCTGAACAAATGCTTGCAGAATTGGAGTGATGCCTAAATCCTTACAGTATCCTTGGCAATCTTTTTTCCTATCAAGCAGCATCCCATTTCTGATTTGGCAGACTGCTGTGGAAAGGAGGAAAGCAGGCTAGTCCCCTAAGGCTGGGTCCTGGGTCCCAGGATAGCCAGAGCAACATCAAAAAGCCTGCCCCTTTGCTATAATCTCAGTATCATCACCAGCATATAAATGGACTCCCTGAGATATCCTTGAGGGAGACCCCCAATAGCACCTCCTTTTAGCAAGATCAGCATAATATAATATCTGATCTTTAGGTGCAGAGTGATACCTGTCAGCCCTACAATGTAGATCAGACTCAAAATGCAATGTTATGTAGGTCAGTACTATTTTCATTTTAAAGCGGTAATAGAATCTTGCACGGCTGAATGTACTTCCCTTCTTTTTTCCTTTATCTTTGCGAGAATTAGGCATCTGTTCATGTTACCGTTCTGCCTTGAACTCAGACCTCTTTTATTGGACTATTGTCTTGACCATCAGACCATCATCTTTCCCCTGTCCTCAAAGACAGACTTGGTATTTTATGGCCCGTGGCCTGTGAGGGATTCCGGTCCAGCCTGGAGTACCATGGTAGAGGGCAAGGCATCAGTGCAGTGTTGATGGAGGGAGTGGGACATCATCATTGGAGGGCAGGATATTTTTGCAGTGGGGACAGGGCAGAGGTAGGGCAGGCAGGGGTGTGTGGCGGGTGGCGGGGTGTCTGTGTGGTGGCCCTCCACAACAGTCCCAGTGTCTCATGTGGCCCCTTGACAACATTAATTGCCCATCCCTGCTCAAAACCATTCCCTCTTCCCTCTACAATACCACTGAGGACCCTTCTAAAGTTTTCTATCACCATTCAGGAACAGAAGGGTGTTATGTTGGAGTGTCAGCAAGGCAACCGGTTTATCCATTAAAATCTATAGTTTACATATCTCGAAGCTGATCAAGACACATGTTTGTCTGCTATCTCATTTATCATAGCATGCTGTGTAGAACTCTTTCCAGAGAATTGCTGGTAACATTTGATCATGGAGAACTTTATTGCATCTTCTTTCAGAATTCCACTTTTTTTCCAGAACATACAACAAACTTTGAATTACATTTCTTTTCAGGGAGCTCTATAGGCTCCCTGAAAAGGAGGAAACCTTTGATCCTAAAATGCATGCCCTCAGCCCATTAATTGCAGGTCATGTTATATCAGGGCATGCTGGCCATCTGATATGCCTGAAGTGATGTTCTTGGGTGGAACTTGGCAAAATGCAGTATTTGGAACCAAACTGTATTATATATCAAAACATTATGGATTATAACCAACACAACTGTGGCCATTACCGTCTCATTTACTGAAATATGGTTTCATGATAGCTCTTCTTTACTCACCCATCTCACATAGACTTTAAGGAAACTAGTAAATAAGTGTTTGTATAGTATAAAAAAGAAACAAGATCTGTCTATCTATCATCTATTTGTCTGTTTATCTAGCTATCTTTTATTATTTATCTATATTCAGTTAAACTGGTGGAACTAATTTCTGTTGTTAAAAAGCCCCAACATTTGAAGGTCATTATAAATAAAATGAAATTTAGCGCACTGCCAAATTTGTATAACAATTCAAAGCCTTGAATTACAATGCTTATTGCTTAACGCATTGTAAGTCACCCTGAGTCTCCAGAGAAGGGTGGCATATAAATCAAATTAAAAAAAAAAAGCCATCCCATTTTATTAGGAAAAGAAAGTAGCATTCAATGGTAAATGTACTTAATCTATTTTAAATAATTCATTGCCTATAAAAGCAATCGGATTTTTTTTCACACGAAAAATATAACTATATGAATCAAAATTCTGAAAATCCTAGGGCTTGACGCGACAATTTTTATTTTATACTTTTTAAAAATTACACATTCTGGGACATCCTCCATCCTTTTTGAGTCTTTGACAACCAAATCTATAATTCTTTGTGGATACATAAGTTGCCTTGAGTCTCTGTGATGTACTGAGTCGTATACAAATGTCCCTATAATTCTTAGTGCATGCCCTTCTTTAGTCTTGCTGACAAATGCTCTGCTTAACCAAGGTGTTTATCTTTCTACTGCCAGACGTACACGTAAAGACACATGAGGTGTGCGTGGGCATACAGAAAGAGAGGGGGGGGAGGGAGAGTGGGGAGAGAAGGAGAAAATAAAATAACTGACCAGATTTACAGTATAAGGTAGGGCTTCCTTTTCTCTCACTCTTGCCTGCTTATTAGTTCAAAATATCCTGCCTTATTTGTTTTCTCTTTCTTTTTAATATAAAAAGTTTAATACAGAATAAAAACAAATAGGAACTAGTATTTAGAATGAAAAAAAATGAAAGCAGAAAAGAGCAAAGACAAAGGTGGCAAAATCAAAGAAAAGAAAAGAAAAAGAATGATGAAGAAGTGACTTCTGATTTTCTTTTACTGGATTTATAATTATAAAATAACCTCTTGCTCTATGGTTACAGCTTTGTTTCCATTTTCTCTATAATCTATCATTTTTATTTTAATCCTCAAAACCATATAGCATATCATGTTATACTATTTCTTGCAAAAAGCCAATAATGGGTTTCTAATCATCATTTCATTTAGACAATATCTTATCTCTATTCCCCACAATACACAGTCACTTCATTTACATCATCTCATTCCTATTTGCCTTTTTCTAGTGGTCTTCAATTAAACATTCTCATCCTATCACTGCTACTGCCTAAAATAAATGAAAAAGGTCTTCCAAGTACTGTATCTAGTATCATAGCATCATTTTCTTCCAGTGATGATTAGCAGATAACATGGACTGCTTGACTCTGGGGTTCTGCTGGTACATACCATTAGATATGTAAAGAAGAAAACCCTAAGTGGCAGGCATTTAAGGATCTTCCCCATCAAACTGATTATTATCTTGCTTGTTCTTTTTTCTTCTTGTCACAAACAGCTTCACCCATTTGGTATTTGCATTTCAGTATTAGTAGAAAAAAATATGAGAAGAGTCTGATACTCAAATTAATAGCTATTTTTTTCCTCTGTTCCCTCAGCATACAAATTTCTCTCATACTAGACTTTCTATATCAAATTATTTCTATTCTTTACTCATTCTGATCTACACTACATGACCTGATGCCATAATTCTAAATTCAATCCACCACCATCCACGTTATACCCTTTTTAAAATTTCTTAGGCACATTTCAGTGTGTCTGAAGCTGACTTTACAAACAATGGAAGCACTGGTGAGTTTCAAATTTTTTTACTACTGGTTCTGTGGGTGTGGCTTGGTGGGCATGGCATGGTTTGGTGGGCATGACTTGGTGGGTGTGGCAGGGGAAGGATACTGTAAAATCTCCATTGCCACCCCACTCCAGGGGAAGGTTACTGCAAAATCCCCATTTCCTCCCAATCAGCTGGGACTCGGGAGGCAGATAATAGATGGGGGCAGGGCCAGTCAGAGGTGGTATTTACCGGTTTTTTGAACCACTCAAAATTTCCGCTACCGGTTCTCTAGAACTGGTCAGAACCTGCTGAATATCATCTCTGAATGGAAGGCTCATAAATTTCTTTCATATACTTAATTCACCTCTCCATAATGTCCTACTCCATATGGTCTGTCTTTCCCTTCATTGAGAACACTTCTGAAGGGAAAGACAGATAGGCAGATAGGAGGAAAACCCAGTCCTTCCTTGACCTATAATCTCTAATAGATTGTGAGAATCAGCTTCAGAAAAGAAGGATTTTCCTGATATCAGTAAACTGTATTTTAAATGTGTGCTTCCAATTTTTAGTATCTTAAAAAAATCTGTCTCCCAAAGGTGATCTCATCCCAGACTATTAGTACAGATTAGTAGAGATAACAATCACCACTATCACCACTGAGTTCAGCACTGGGAGTTATTGAATTTTCTCAAAACAGGCAAGGTATATATAAAAGGGTTTAGTTTTGTTTCTCAAAATGTGCATTTTTTTTCTCCCCTTAGCTCCAGCAATCAAGGTTCAGACTTGAAGGTAAACTTTGTAATCATTTGGCAATTATTCATTTGATCATAGATAGCTAACCAATATCTAACAGCCAGATTTAGTGATGAAATAAAGGAATAGTGGCATCAGTTGGATATCCAAATAATAAAAAAACAGAAGTACAATTGATAAATTGCAGTAAAAGAAGGAACTTGTAATGAGCTGCTTTGATTTATGATCTTAATTTTCATTTCACATAAGTAATTTGTCTTAATACAAAACACAAGCCCTTCCCTCTCCTTTATTAAGTAATACATTTCATGTTCCATAACTTTAAAAAGAGGGGTAAAAACCAAGTATTTGGGTAATGTAGCAGATCATTTGCTTTAGATTACTACAAGGTGAAATTGAAGCAGATTTCAAGGAGGTAATATGTGACTATTGTTTTATTAATACAGTGCTGGGTTAGGAGTAATTTTCATCTTAAAATAATGGATATAATTTAAATTGTTAAATTAAATTACTTATAAGAATTGATTTTCCTATTAACCAGGGAATAATTTGGTTTAATTCTGATACAGTAGAAGGTAATATGCTAATACATTTGGTAGAGTTTACATCCAATTGGCATGAGTAAGGTGAAAAATTTGACAGGAATTCTACACATATATGGGATAACAGAATCTATTTAGTACATTTGCGGGAAGAGCAGAATCTATTAGGACAAGTGGTACACATAACTGCATGAGGGCAAGCAAGAACCAAGGCATGAAAGAAAAGATCTGTCAACATATTACAATGAAACCTAATAGTACCAATATATTTTTGATATTTCACTGACTTAAAAAAAAATAATTACCTAAGAGTGGTTAAATAGGGTGTAAAATGAGCCAACCACGACAAGTTAATTATTCAATAAATTAGGGTGGACCTAGCATAATATTGAATGGTGCAAATTGTCAATGTGTCTTTAATTTTTATATAGTTTAATAAAGCCATCCAAGATAATTTTGTCAATCCAAAACTCTAGAGGGAAGGAAAATAACAGACTTCTCCTGACTGGAAATTTTAATAATTGTTAATAGACAATAACAATTAAGAGACTGACTATCACTGAACTTCTCATATGACTTAATCTTATTCAAGGTCATCACCTCCCCAAAAGTGAGTTTAGGACTTGTCTTGTATGAAACAGTTTATTGCTGGAAATGAAGAACACACCATTCCAAATTTAAGAACTTCTGGAAAGTTTAGAGATAGGACTTTCCAGAGGACCTTTGGGAATTGATTCTGAAAACATCTATGCAAAGTTTAATTTATTTATTGGTTCGATTTATATGCCGCCCTTCTCCGGAGTCTCAAGGTGGCTTACAATGCATTGAGAACCCAGTTTGTGGGGGCAATAAGCTGACTTTGTATAAATATACAAAAGTATGAAGGCTACTGCTTAACACATTGTAAGCCGCCCTGAGTCTCCGGAGAAGGGCGGCATATAAATCAAATTAAAAATAAAATGTGTTAAGCAATAGCCTTCATACTTTTGTATATACCTGCTTAGTAGGGCTCCCCCCCACCCAAGCGGTGTTCTTTTTTATACAAAGTCAGTTTATTGCCCCCACAATCCGGGTCCTCATTTTACCTACCTTGGAAGGATGGAAGGCTGAGTCAACCTTGAACCTGGTGAGATTCGAACTTGCAGTAATTGCAGACAGCTGGCAGCTAAGTGCTATTTAACAGTGCTTTAGTCCACTGCTCCACCAGGCTCCTTTTTTGTGCCATTAAGTGGGTTAGCAACCATATACCTAGATTTTCTCCAGAATTATTCATTTTATTATAGTTATATATTGCGTACATTATATATTATTGTGTTTTATTATACAGGTAGTCCTCAACTTACAACCACAATTGAGCCCAAAATTTCTGTTGTTAAGTGAGACATTTGTTAAGTGAACTTTGCCCCATTTTACAACCATCCTTGCCACAGTTGTTAAGTGAATCACTGCAATTGATAAGTTAGTAACTTGTTATTAAGTGAATCTGGCTTCCCCATTGACTTTGCTTGTCTGAAAGTTCAAAAGGGGATTACATGACCTTGGGACAACACAGCAACAGTCATAAATATGAACCAGTTGCCCAGCATCTGAATTTTGATCACATGATCATGGAGATGCTGGAAATGTCATAACTGTGAAAAACTTTTTTTCAGTGCTGTTGTAATTTTGAACAGTCACTAAACAAACTGTTATAAGTCAGGGACTACCTGTATACATTGGAAACTCTCTAGAGTCCAATTGGGTTGAGGCAGTGAATAATTATAAGAGCCTGGTGGCGCAGCAGACTAATAGCCTGTTATTATCATCCAGCTGCCTGCAATTACTGCAAGTTCGAATCTCCCCAGGCTCAAGGTTGACTCAGCCTTCCATCCTTTCTAAGGTAGGTAAATTGAGGACCCAGTTTGTGGGGGCAATAAGCTGACTTTGTATAAATATACAAAAGTATGAAGGCTACTGCTTAACGCATTGTAAGCCGCCCTGAGTCTCCGGAGAAGGGCGGCATATAAATCAAATTAAAAAAAAAATAATAAGTTCCATAAAAAAATAAATATTCATAAAAACCTTAGAACTATGTTTACACCTGGTATACATTTCAACCTATCACGACATGCTGTTTTACACATGGAATACATTTTATATTAATAGTCTCTGGTGAGTTCAGCATCCTACATTTTCTTTTGATCATTTTTATTGTGAGAATAACTGCATCCTCAACTAAAGTTTGAGTCTGTCTACTCAAAGTTGGAATTAATTTTTCAGAGTCAAGTTAGTTAAGTGTGCTTCTTGTCATTTTCTCTTTCTATATTTTCTGCTTGGTCTTCTTCTCCTGAATGTCTGCTTTTTATTTTCTTGTGCCTCTGTTTTTTATTCTTCCCTCTCAGTTCCAACTGCACAAAGAAATATAATCTTAACCTTCCCTTTCAAGTTTCCAAGCTTTCTTTAAAAACAAAAAAACCCTCATTTCTAAATCTGGAACAGACATACAAAGTTCTATGTCCTACTGCAAGTTTAATGGCTTTGGGTTTGTGTGAACCCTACCAATTGTGATTTAATAGGTTACAGTTGAACAGAACGTGGTTTAATGCATTGTGGATGCTGCATACAGCATCCAAGTACTCCAAATTATTCTCTTCATCCTGTAGAATAAAGGAGTGTCCTACTTCCCATCTCTTTTCTGCTATTGTTATGTACATGAAAAAGTTAAAGCTGGAATGACCAAAAGGGCCCCTCTTTCTTACCCTTCTTTGTTTCCAATGGTTCTGAAAAGTTCTGTGCTATAGAAATACAGATAAAGCAGATTATTACAGTTAAGTCCTCTGACTTTTTGTCTCTTTCCTGTTGTTCCTCTCTCTTTCCCTTCCTTCTTCTTCCTGCCGTTTGTCCCATTTTTGGCAGTTAACTCTTTTTGATACCTTTTTTGCTAGCTAAATTGAGTGAGACATTTTATTTATTTATTTTATTTTACTTCAAATTTATATACCGCCCTTCTTCCTGGGAACTCAGGGCGGTGTACAGCCAGATAAAAACACATAATACAAACATTAAGAACAGATTAAAAGGAAATATCTCAATTTGGCCCAAAATTTAAAAGACATATGAATTTAAAATCATTTAAAAGGATTTGTTAGGCCAGCCCGGCTTGTTGGAAAAGGAAAGTTTTAAGGGCACGGCGGAAGGCACGGAGGTCTTGGATTCTCCTTATCTCTGGCGGCAGCTGATTCCAGAGGGTGGGTGTCCCCACAGAGAAGGCCCTCCCCCTGGGGGTCACCAGTCTGCATTGCTTGGCTGATGGCACCCCAAAGAGGCCGTCTCTGTGGGAGCGCACGGGTAAGACATATGCTTACTCTGATCTGACTGGGTGGAAACAGTGGTGGGTTGCTACTGGTTCGCCCCGGATCAGGCGAACTGATAGTGGCGGTGGTGGCAGGAAGCTCCGCCCACCCACCTGGATGCTTCTGCGTATGTGCAGAAGCTTTTGTGCATGTGTAGAAGCATTGTGTGTGTGAGTGTACAAGCACCCACGATAGAACTGGTTGTGAGGGGTTTTGAAACCCACCCCTGGGTGTAAACTCAATTGGCAAACACCAACAGTAATTTCCTAATGTGTAAACTCAGTCTTAATCTTTATCTGAAAAATAATTGTGCATTTCCCTCTTGGAAATTCTTGTCCCTAGAGCAAGATCAATACATCAATATAGCAATAGCAATAGCCTTAGACCAGTGGTGAAATTCAATTTTTTTAAACTACCGGTTCTGTGGGCGTGGCTTGGTGAGCGTAGTGTGGCTTGGTGGGCATGGCTTGGTGGATGTGGCAGGGGAAGGATATTGCAAAATTTCCATTCCCACCCCAGTCTAGGGAAAGGATACTGCAAAATCCCCATTCTCTCCCCATTCCTGGGGAAAGGATATTGCAAAATCTCCATTCCTACCTCACTCTGGGGCCAGACAGAGGTGGTATTTGCCAGTTCTCCAAACTACTCCAAATTTCCATTACTGGTTCTCAGAATCTGTCACAATCTGCTGGATTTCACCCCTGCCTTAGACTTATATACCAATTCACAGTGCTTTACAGCTCTCTCTAAGCAATTTTACAGAGTCAGCATACTGCCCCCAACAATTTGGGTCCTTGTTTTACC
This sequence comes from Pantherophis guttatus, assembly GCF_059756535.1. Taxonomy (NCBI): domain Eukaryota; kingdom Metazoa; phylum Chordata; class Lepidosauria; order Squamata; family Colubridae; genus Pantherophis; species Pantherophis guttatus. The sequence continues at coordinate 74,169,623 of NC_142064.1, forward strand.
GACCTTGGAAGGATGGAAGGCTGAGTCAACCTTGAGCTCGTGAGACCCGAATTGCCGAATTCCAGGCAGCCAGCAGTCAGTAGAAATAGCCTGCAATACTGCATTCTAACCACTGCACCACCATGGCTCCCTTAAATATAAGAGTACCAAAGTTCTTTTCAAAATTTCCTGAGCAGATAAGAGTCAAAAATATTTTGAAAACCTTAATGGTTTCCTGGGACAGATCACCTCAACATATTTTTAACTCTCTCTGCTGTTGCTTCTAACAGGAATGCCAGAAAACAAGCACATCCCAGATGAAGCAATCCTATGGATTCACGTTGATTTTCCCTTTCATTGAAATATTGCAATCCACTGAGGAAATTGTCCATCCACACTATTTTTATTTTTAATTCAAATTATTTTTGTCCATATTTTTCTCTTAGATCACATGTACTATGCATAAACCTGTCAGGGACATTTACTTCACTTGTACAAAAGCTTGAAATTAGTACTGTGACAATTCTCAGATTTGCAGAATATTTAAACATCAACTGCAATATAGTGTTGTTTTCCAATGAAGAAACAATTTAATTTTATTCTCATTGCTGATGTTATTTGGGGTATTAAGGATGAAATCCGAAGGAGGGAGTTGGACTAAAAACCTTTAAGTTCCTAACTGCTTTGCAAATATCACTGTATAAAGGTCACCATGTAATTATAATTTTGCTGCCCTTCAATGCTCAAAGATTTCACAATATCTGTGAAAGGAAAGGAAGACATTGAAACAAAATGCTAATTTATATTGTTTATTATAAAATTTTGTGTGTGTGTGTGTGGGTGTGTGGGTGTGTGTGTGTGTGTGTGTGTGTGAGAGAGAGAGAGAGAGAGAGAGAGAGAGAGAGAGAGAGAGAGAGAGAGAGAGAGAGCTGTAACGTGTATGAAGAATTTAAACTGTTAAAGAAATATCCAAGTATAAAGTTACAGTACATAAAGACTTGTGCATTTCTTAGTTTGCTAGTATGACTGATTAAGATCTTGAAAACAACAGAAAAGAACATTAATAGAGTCTATGAATGGCCCCTAGCAAGAATCATATGCTTCACCTGTCTTTAATCCCCACATTGTTTGACATTTTCACTATCTTTTTGCTACATTATGCCTTCTATGAGTCATATGATCTCTGTCAGCCTTCCAGTCACAGTAAAATCGCTTATGGAGGCTATTTGGCAGTTTCCACAAAGATATTGAACCCCAATGTCCCTAGAAGTTATTTGAGGTAATTTCTGAGGTATCTGAAGAAGATTGAAGTTGTGTCATTAGCAGAACCGGAACTAAACAGAAAAACAAAAACTTATTTGGAAAAATGAGAATGTTTTGAAACATACAAGTATACTTGGTTTGTGCATGGTTTTTAAAATATACCTGTGTGTGTACTTCTTCTTTTTCTTCCCTTGCATATCAATTTTAACTCTACCTATTCATTCTAATGTAAGAAAAATCTCACAATGTTTTTCTGCTTTGACCCATCCTATTCTTACAGGTTGAGAAAACTAGACTTTATATTGTGTAGGGTAGGCTATCAACATAATTGCATACTTTAGTTTTGAGAAAATTACAGCTGAATTCCTCTTTTAATCTTAGGTATTCTGGGGCTTAAATAGTTTTGTTAGATTTGTGACAGATTTGCAATAGAAGATATATCTTCTAGTTCCAGGAACTGGAGAGGGTTTTACTGAAACTGTTCTCCAACAGTCGAGAGTAAAATGTATGTGATAAGGTTAATTGAACTGTTGGATAATTAACAGTGTTATCATGTCCTGGTGCTGACAATATGTGATAATTGATCATATGCTGCACAATGCTTCAATGTCAGTGAGGAACACAATTGCTAGTCTTTCAATATGCACATATATCTAACATCAAAGGTAATTACTGAAACATAGAGCTGTGCAAATCTTTTAAAATAGTCTCTTTGGAATGTGCAAAGAAGCATAGATGAAGCAAGCATTTTTGAGCAGTTGAAGCAACTATGACTCTTTTAGGCTGCATAAAGAACAATTTGCTTCACTTTTGGTCCACCAAAGTAAAAACTGGCTGCTTCAATGATTTACAGAAAGATGGGTCGTGAATACTCCTACGTAATGCAAAACACCTGCTTCAAATAGATTTCCACACCTGGGTTAAATCTGACACCCAGATCATTCATATTCAATAATTTAAATTACATTTTAGAATCTTCAGGAGATACTTTTGTTTGATATAGTAAGTCATGGTGGTTACCGTTCTCTTTAAAGTAATTGTTTCTCTGAGATAAATATGATCATACAACATTTGGATTCAAAGATCCAGATTTGATGGTTGGTAAAATGCTGGTTTCTGGAGAGTTCCTGATTGCCTTAAGAAAATGTTCACAGTTGGCTATTTCTGACAGTGATAATGAAATGCAAGGTGGAAAGGTATGACCAATGGGATGTTTATTTCTGGCTGATTGACTTATCACTTTCATGCAGGAGAATTTCTTTAATAAAATGTTTACCTTTGATGTTCTAATCAATGATAGACCGGCAGTATTTTCAGCATGAAATATATATATTTTTAAAAGTTCCCTAATCATTTTATGGTAATTATAGCACAAAACCATCTAATTATGCAACCAAATTATAGATGATTTCTGTTTATAGATTTAGGATAGGAGGGTGCTCACGTTAGAAAAGTGTTGACATCAATGAGTTTATTATAAAAATGAGCAACAGGGAAAATTCAAAGAAAATAAATTTCCTTTGGAAGGGTGAGGGGTTCCCTGATGGTGATAATGCAGTGTAGAATTGCTGATATAATGTTTGCTTTAGTTCTCATTGCTTTTCATCAAGATGAAATTATAATATAATTATATAAGCAGTTGGTTATCAGTTGTCTTATATAGAATGTTCAATTCAAATTTCTCATACATAGAGAATGTATGGTAAAGTAAGTGTGTCTATTGGTTTACCATACAATTTTAAGTCCACTACATGTGACTGTATTACAAGAGAGGTATAGCCTTACTAAATCCTTTATAACTTTGGTGGAAACATAATTCATAACAATATTGATATTATCAGCCTTTGTGTAATTTTTAATCTGTACTGTTGGTTGGAATGTAAAAACATGTTGAGGGGAAAATATCCCTATTCCATATACCCATTGTAGTTTTGCATAGGTATCCTGTTATTATGAAAAGATATACTAACAACAGCTAGAAAGAGAAGAAAATTACCCGGGTTAAGACAGCTGGCCAACAAAGAGGACCCTGAATTTATAGTGAAACCCAGGCATCAAAGGAAACATAAGAACCATCCATTTATGACTTCATTCCCAGGTAATGTCAGGGCCATTTGTGTCATACCTAAATAGAGATACTCAAGTAAACATCCATAGTTTAGAAGTGACCCAAAATAAAGCTCTTTACTATTAATGCTGAAGGAACATAATAATAATAGAACAGGTAGAATTAGTGGGAAATAATAGTAGAGTCAGTAGAATTGGTTTGACTTGCTGTTTTGCTTCTGTAATAATTGCTTTGCTAAGAATTAGAATTGCTTCTGCCATGTGTTTCTACCAGTGATCTCACCTCTGTGTTATCTTGTTTTTCTGTACCACTCCATGCCTGGTGGATATCTCAATAAGTGGGGGTTGCTAAACACCCAACCCCTCTGTTGTTAGGTGCTCAGCCCCCCTTCCCCTGCTCCTTGCTGCACAGCCAATGCAGGGCTACAAACAAGGCATGGGCCAGGGGGCCAGAATTGGGTACTAAGTTGATGTCTCTGAGGGTATAAAAGGACGCCATACTTTCTTCAATGTGTGGTTATTTCCTCACATGCATTGTATCTGTATGTTCTGGATATAGTCCCACCCAATATTTTGTTTTTGACCGTAAATAAAATCTACTTCTTTTTGCAAGCCTCGTCTTGAGTCTCTCTCTTTGGCATTCTGGTGACTCAAGTACATTTTGGGACCTTATAATACAATAAAGAAATAACCCAGGTAGAGTTTTCTTCAGAAGGAACATATTACATTTGGGAAGGCCTTATGCAATATATGTTATTCCATGCTTCTGGACTTCTAAAACATTTGTTTGGAATCCTTTTCCATGATCCTTTTCCTGTAATATAATTTAGTCCTACACACTTCAAAATGAATGTACCTCATCTTAAAGTCAAATGAGCCATACAATCTGCATTTGTTTTGCCTGCTTGTTTTCCTATCTCTTAATATCTGCAATATTAAACATAACAGGGAAAAAAAACCAGAGATCAAATGCGAAACAAAAAACAAACTCTTTAGCGCTAGACATTTTCAGTAGGTATGTCTAGCTTTGTTTTTTATTTTTTTTAATTTAATTTTTTAATTTAATTTTTTTCTGATGTTCTATTAGGACAGATTTTGGTAATATGGAATCAACTGAATTCATAGATCTCTGATGTAAGAAGAGAAATAAATTCTCAAAAGCCTCCTAATTTCCAGGCTCCAGAGCCCAGATAAGTAAGAGAATTTTCTTTGGAAAGTAAGAAAACATCAGGAAAACTGATGTGTGGACAGAATTATAAGGTTATATTTGTGCTTCCTTCTATTTGCACAAGCCAGGACCTATTTTTCTCAGCAAATTGTCTTGATCTTCAAGGAGTTTTTGGAGAAACCTTTGGAGAGCTAGAATGGAAGGGAAAACTTTTTCAGTATTCACCCAGCAAGCTTCTGAACAAGTTATTTGATCTTATTACTTATTACTCTCTAGCTCTGTCTCTGTTTCTCTCTCTCTCAGTTAATTTGCCATTAGCTTCATTATTTAATTCATTTTTAAATTTATGATTAAAATATATTTTAGCTCTCCTGCAAGTCAAGTGGGAAAAAAAGGATGAATAAAATGACCATTTATTATTCAATACAGAATAAAGAGCTGTGAATGTGGGCATGTAAGGATTAGCAGAAATAGCTTTTAAAGACCATCATATAAATGGAGAATGAAATTAGGGAGACCATTTCAGCAAAATAAATAAATAAATAAATAAACGAAGCAGATAGAATAGTGTATTTTTTTTCTAAGATAACTTCAAAATAAAATTTCTATGAAAATTAGACTTAGAGAAATTTGGACATCAGTAATTGTGGAAGAAAGAAGCAATAGGGTGATAATTGGAAAGAAGAACAAAACTATTTGCTTCCTTTATCTACAATAAAATATAAATGAACAATATTGCCCGATTTACTGATGTATCAAAAATGCATCATCCTTTATTAGGCAGTAACGGATAAATATTCTCTAGAGTGGAACAGAAGAGAATAGAAATAGGCATTTGTTTTCTAAGAAATTTAATCTGTTCAAATTTTTGGATATTTATTTAACATTTTTATTTGATAGGCTACATAATTTAGTGATTCAGTTCCAGTAATGCTGGTGCATCAATCTCGAAGTTAAGTGGTTGAGAAATATAATAAATTATGAAGCCGATGCAGATTAAAAAAAACATTTTAAAATGTTAATTGAATCACATGGAACATCTATATGCTCCTATTTGTTCCTGAAGTTTGTGTAGATCATTTCATGGTATTTTTTTTCAGAATCATAATCATAATTTTGGGGAAACTACACTTTCTGTGGGTTCCAGTCGTTTGGTGATTTGTTTTGTTTAGTGACCATTCAGAGTTATGAAAAAAGCAACTCTGTGACCAATTTTCTTATTTATAACCCTTGCAGTTCTATAAAGCAAAGAAAAGCTGAAGTGAGATGATAAGCACAAGCATGGTTTCACTTAGTGACTGTTTCATTTAATGACCAACTTGCCAATCACAATTTGTGGTCACTCAAATAGGGCCCGTATAAATGATTGATGTTCCCAGTGGAAAATACTTCTGTTAAATCTTACTGAGAATTTTTTTAAAAAAAGCCTATTGAAAGAATGCAGTTTTTGTGGGCCATTGAGAACAAAGATTTCGATACACAAGACAAGAAGGCACTAGGTTTCTGTCAGTGTATAAGAGTTCATGAACTGAAATAGACATGGCAACATGTCAGCCAATGGGGACTGTTTGGTGACTCAGACAGTTTGAAGCCTAAGTGTGGCTTAGTTTGACTGTTATGTATAAAAGAATTGGTTTGACCTTGCATTATTGCTTCTGTGATTATATTGATTCTGTACTTCTGTGATTTCTGGTTCTGGCTTCTGCTGCATGGGTATTGTGTACATGCATCATGCTTTATATTACTGTATATAAAGAAGTTTCTTTTATCAATGAATCCCTGCTGAATTCTTTACTTGTATGCTGGTTGGATTGCTGCAAACTCTTAACAGTTTCTGCTGGTTTAGGAGCCTTCTCAGTGACAGATGAAGCCTGACAACATTTCTGTTCCTTTTATGTCCTCTGTACCATTATTTGGAAGTGTCATAGGATCCATTTGTAAAATACAGTAAAGTTGCCGAGCTGGAAATTTTAGCATAACTTTCTTTAGAAAAAAGAGGGTGGAAATATTTAAAATATTCTAAACTGGGAGAACACCTGGAAAATCACAGCTTGATTTAGGATAGCTGTTCCGGTAGAAGAGTACATGCTTAATTAAACACATTTTTTAAAAATAATTCTGCTGTGGCTGATAAAACTCATTCAGTAAGTTTATACTTTAGAGAGAAAAAGCAACCAGTCTTTTACAAAGTTATACACTTAAGGTAAATGTTGCCTTCAGCTCCTGTACAAACTCAGTATATAAATCCTAAGAAATATTATGATTAATATCTAGCAGAATGCAAATGAAGAGTTTCCTTCATCTACTGTTGTTTCTCATATCTAATTCTGCACTATATTCCAAGAATAATTTATGGAAAAACAGCATCTTTTATGAAGCTCCATAAATGTGAAAGGATTACAAGTAGTCCTCAATTTATGACCACAAGGAACCAGAATTTCTGTTGCTAAGTAAAGTGATAGTTAAGTAAGCTCCCCCTGATTTTATGATCTTTTGTTGCCATGGTTGTTAAAAGAGTTACTCATTTATTAAATGAATTACGAGATTGTAAAGTCAATCCAGCTCCCCCCATTGACTTTGCTTGTCGGAAACTGGCTGGGGAAGTCGTAAATGGTATCACATGACCCAGGGCCACTGCAACCATTGTAACTACATGCCAAGTACTGAAATTTTAATAACATGACCATGGGAATGCTGTCATCAATATGAGGTCTTGTTGCAAGCCACTTTTTTCAGTGCTGATATAACTTTTAATGGTTGTTAAACTGAATGGTTATAAGTTGAGTTCTTATAGAAGTTTTATGTTTATTTATTGTCTTGCTAAATTCAGGATCTTCTGATTCCATAAAACACAAGTAAATGGTACAGTTCTGGCTAGTATAATGAGGTGGTTTTAGGTATTATGACCACAATTGAGTCCAAAATTCCCATTACTAAGTGAAATATTTGTTAAGTGAGTTTTGCCCCATTTTACGACCTTTCTTGCCACAGTTGGTAAGTGAATCAGTGCCGTTGTTAAGTTAGTAACACAATCGTTAAGTAAATATGACTTCCCCATTGTCTTTGCTTGTCAGAAGGCCACAAAAGATGATCATATGACCCTAGGACACTGCAACTATCCTACATACAAACTAGTTGCCAAGCATCCAAATTTTGGTCACGTAACCATGGGAATTCTGCAACGGTTGTTAAGTGTGAAAAATGGTCATAAGCAGTGGTGGGATTCAAGTAATTTAACAACCAGTTCTCTGCCTTAATGATTTCTTCCAACAACCAGTTTGCCAAACTGCTCAGAAAGTTAACAACCGGTTCTCCCCGAAGTGGTGCGAACTGGCTGAATCCCACCACTGGTCATAAGACACTTTTTTCAGTGCTGTTACTTTGAATGGTCACTAAACAAATTGTAGATCGAGGACCTTTTCTGATTACAAGATTTTATTAAAAGGCATATGTTTTTGTGAGCTACAGCAAATTTCACTGAATGTTCTTCCTCTATATACTGTGTCAGTTTAGCCATTCTGATGGCTACCAAATTCCTTCTGATTTTTGGTTATCACAGACTAATGCAGTTCTCTCACAATGGGCCTTCTTTTCTGTCACTTTCTCCTATTTACACTTTTTCACAATTTGAAGGATAAAATTTTAAATCAAAAAAATTACCAATATAACTAAAGTTTCTGGGCAACGTAGATCAAATTGCATTAAAAAAATAACATCATTTCCTAAGCAGACAACTGATTGCTTTTAACTTGGCTGCTTCCACTCTTTGCCAGTGATTTTTCTGCTGCAATTTGCACAGGAGAGAGAAGTGGATAGACAAAATGCGGTTTGACCTTCTGCTTTTCCCCACAGCTACCCATTAAAGAAGGAAGCCTTCAAGGTATAAGTTGCTAGGTAGGAGCTTCAATTTATAAAATGAGGCTTGACACACACATGGTAAACCAATAAAAAATATGACACTCAGACACTTTCTCTGAAGCCCTTCGGAGCTCAAGGAGATTTACCACACACACACACATTTTTCCCCCACCGCCTAATTGATCAGCTATTAATTTAGCATTTTCTATTAATTCAGTGAGATTTAAAAGGCAACACCCAGGGATGGATGGATACTTGATATTTCTAGATAATATTTGCCCTAACAAAGGCCTGCATGGTACCTGCTCCCATTGTTCCTTCTCTTCCTTCTCCTGAAGGAATCTGCAGTTCAAAGGCTTGACATTGTTTGTTTGTTTATTAGATTTGTTTATTAGACATGGTCTTCTTATGGAAACAGCTTCCTCTCTCATGTGCTTTTTCCATTGCTGCCCCCATCCTAAGCCTCTAGCTGCCTTTGTTGCCCATTTCACAAGTCCCAGCATCCATGTGGCTGTAGAAATGATATGGGCTATGACTGTTGTTACCTCCATTCAGAAACTGCCTCAGTGTCTAGGGAGATTTTCAGTCATCCTGTTCATGATTGTCCCAAAGGTGCTTTTTCAAAAGGCAACTGGACTTTCTTTGTTTTTCTTTGAGGACATTTTTCTTCTTATTCAAGAAGTTTCTTCAGAACTGAAGAAATCTTTATATATATATATAGATATATATATATAATATATATATATATAATTTTTATATATACAGTATATATATAATTTTTATTAGAAAGTACAAACAAACAACAACATAGACATACAACACATAGACATACAAGACATACAAACAAGTAAACAAAAATCCATCTATACATCTTTTTTTCAACTTGTTGCATCAGTAATCTATATTCATATTCATACCTTTCCTCTTTCTTATTTTAACTTATCTCTTATATCTATATTCCTAACACTTCATCTCTATATATTCTCTTAATCAACATTTTTAATTTACTATTAACCTAAATTGGTACTTAATGTTCATATCTATATTTTATATCTTCTCATTTATTTCTGTATCTTTTTTCTTTTCTATCTTCCAACCAAGTATACCATTTCTCCCATACTAAATAATAATCCGTATCCTATTTTTCTTGTATTTCTTTTGTAAGTTTGTCCATTTCTGCACATTCCATAATTTTAATAATTATTCTATCCTCCGTTGGTATATCATTATTCTTCCAATTTTGGGCAAAGACTATTCGTGCTGCTGTTAATATGTGGATGATTAAATATTTTATTTCTTTTTCATATTGTCCTTGTAAAATTTTATCTAATTCATATGGTACTTTTTGAAATCCAAATTGTGCCAAATCTGTCTTATATCTAGATTTTATTTGCAAGTATGGCCACCAATCAATGTCTGTACCCATTTCGTTCAGTTCTTGTCTCGATCTTAGTTCCCCTTGGTTATTTAGCAGGTCTTTATAGGTTTTCATTTGGGCAACGTCCATAGCATTAGGGTAAATCTGTGCCTCCATAGTCGATAGCCATTCCGGAATTTTATTGTAATGTGTCTTTTTTATCCCCTGCCATGTCTGGAACAATGCTTGTCTGATAATGTGTCTTTGGAAATATCCATGTTGCTTATCTTTTCCCTCCCACAAAAATGTGTGCCATTCTTTTTGTAGATCAAATTCTTCTAGCATCAGTATTCTTTTATTTTTGAGTTCTATCCAGTCCTTAATCCAAGTCAGTGATGATGCTTTATAGTATGTTTTCCAGTCTGGTAGCCCTAGTCCTCCTCTCTCCCTTGTGTCCTGTAGGTGTTTTATTTTGATCCTTGCCTTCTTCCCCTGCCAGATGTAATTTGTGATTAATTTATTTAATTAATCTTTAAAGAAGTTCTTCCCCGGTTTTATCGGAATCACTTGAAATAGATATAGGATTCTGGGTAGCACGTTCATTTTAATTGAGGCAATCTTTCCAAAGAGTGATAATTGTAGTTTACTCCAAATTTCTAAATCTTTTTTTTTATTTGTCTTGTCAATTTATTGTAGTTATTTTCTCTAATCGATGATCCTTTGTTAGTAAGCCATATTCCTAGATATTTTACCTTTTTTGTCATTTTATGCCCATTTTATCTTCTAATTCCTTCTCTTGTTGATTTGTAAGGTTTTTCGTTAATGCCTTTGTTTTTTGCTTATTAATTTTAAGTCCAGCTACCCTCCCATGTTCTTCTATTCTTGCTAATAGTTTAGTTCCTGTTAAAATTGGCTATTCTATAGTAAAAACCACATCGTCAGTGAAGGCTTGGAGTTTGTACTCCTCTTTTTTGACTTTCAATCCTTTTATTTCTTTGTCTCTTCTAATTTCATTTAGTATTGTTTCTAGAGATAGTATGAATAACAGGGGGGATAGAGGGCACCCCTGTCTCACTCCTTTTGATATTGTGAATTGTTCTGTCATGTCTCCATTTATTGTTATTTTTGCAGTTTAGGAGGAGTAAATTTTCTTTATCATGTTTATAAATTTATCACCAAATTTCATATTTTCCAGTTGTAGTATGAGAAATTTCCAATTTACGTTGTCAAAGGCCTTCTGCATGTCCAAAAAGATTAATGCCAATTGTTTATCTGAATTCATTTCGTAGTATTCCAGTATGTCAGTTATTAACCTCGTGTTGTTTTTTATTTGTCTTCTTGGTTTTTTTTCGATATTTTTTTTATTATTAACATATATAAAAAAAATTAACATACATAACATACATAACATACATGAATCATAATATATAATATATAGCAATATACAGAATACAAACAAACAACAAGTGCTCCCCCACCCCTCGGGATCATTCCTGCTTCCAGAATCTTAAAGTTTCTTCTGGTGGTGGTATCCCTCTTCGTCCAGAAAACACATATGTTAGGAACTGTTTCAAATTCCATTAAAATCGTTTACCTTCATTATACCCGTCCTTACTTTAATATTGCAGGTCAATTTATCATTTATGGCAATATCCCATACCTCCTTATACCATTCTTCCAAATTATAAACACCTTGTATCTTCCAATTCCTAGAAATCATTAGCCTTGCTGTGGTCAACAAATTTATTATCAGTTCTTTAGTCTCTTTTTTACATTTTATATCTTCCAATAGTGAGAGTAATACTACCTTTGGTGCCTCTTCTACCTTTATTCCTACAATTTCTTCTATCTCCTTAAACACCATCTTCCACAATTTTTGCACAAATTTACACTCCTACCACATATGTAAATATGTTCCTTTTTCCCCACAACCTCTCCAACAGAGCTGATTCATATTGCTTAATCTAACTGGAGTTAAGTACCACCTCCATACCATTTTGTAGTAATTCTCTTTTATTCTTACTGACATATTTCTCAACACTCTTTGTTGCCAAATTCTGTCCCAACTCTGTTGCCCTATTTGTATCTTCAAATCAGTTTCCCATACCATCTTTCCTAAATTTCCCCTCTCCTCTTCCTCCAACAATATTTTATAGATTCCGCTCATTAAGCCTTTTATCCCTTTATTTTCTTCCTTTACAGTTTGATTTTTTTCAATTAATTCCTCAAACCTTGTTAACTCTCTACACTCTCCATTTTCTCTTATCCAATTTTTAGTCCATTGTCCTTGGCTATAATTTAACCAAGACAACCGTTTTCCTCCTAGAACCTCTTCCAATTCTCCACGTGTCTTCATTTTTCCTAACCATTCCCTTAATTTCATTTTATTTTTCTCTTTTAAAATTTCATTCACTTTATTCTTCAAATTCCCTGGGAACTTTTCCAAAATTACTACTGGTGATAATGGAGAGTTCTTCGGAAGCAGCCTCCCTTTATATTTACTCCAAATTTCCCAATGAAACTTCAGAAGAGGATTGCTTATGCTCTCAGCCCATTTCTTTCCACCTTCCATAAAAAATACATTTTCCAACTTCCATTCTAATTTGGTTTTAATTTTAGCCATTCCAATTCCCCTATTCCTAAAATTGCCTCTATAACATGTCTAAGCCTGTTATCGACATAATATAATTTAATATTTGGGAGTCCTAAACCCCCTTTTTTTTGGCTTAGATACCACTTATTTTTATTTATCCTTGCTTTCTTATTCCCGTTACAATAGTTGTTCAGTATATTCTGCCAACTCTTTAACTCTAATTCTGATATTTTTATTGGTAGCATCCTAAAAGCAAAATTGATCTTTGCTAAAATCTTCATTTTTACAAAGGCAATTCTGCCAAACCATGATAAATTCAACCTTTTATATTTATTCAAACTTTCCAAAATCTCTTTCTTTAAGCTGCCTAGATTTTCCTTTTCTAACTCCTCCAAATTTTTTATAATTCTAACTCCCAGGTATTTAATACGATCTTTAATTCTCATTTCGCTTTGCCTCCCTTCCCAATCCTTCTCCTCCCTATTAGTGTAATTAAACAGCATCAACTCAGTTTTTGACCAATTTATTCTTAATCCAGTTATTTCTTCAAATTCTTTTAGATGCCATCCAATTCTTTCCATCTTATCCACTATATTCTTAACTGTTAACAATGTATCATCAGCAAACATATTTAGTTTTATTTTACCTATCCCTTCTATTTCCCCATCATCTCTTAATGCATTGGCCAAAAGTTCCATAACCAATACAAATAGGACAGGTGAGAGTGGGCACCCTTGCCTTGTTCCTCTGGCGAGTTGTATCTTGTCTGTGACTCCATCATTCACTACCACTAAGGCAGAGTTCCGAGAATATAATTGATCTATTACACCTTTAAATTTCTTTCCGAACCCCATTCTATCTATTACCATCTTTAATGCTTGCACAATCGAAGGCCTTAAAGATATCTAACGCTAATATCCCTGCTTTAAGCTTTAGATTTTTGATCTCATGAATTACATTTAGCACTCTTCCAACCAAATTATGCATTTGACGGCCCATTACAAATCCACATTGATCTTCCCTTATATAATTACCTATAAAATTATTCATTCTTCTTGCTAAAATAGTTGAAAAAATTTTTGCATCTTGATTTATTAATGATATTGGTCTGTACGAATCAGAGAGCGTCGGATCCTTATCTGGTTTAAGTATTAATATTATTAACGACTGCTCCCATGATTCTGATCCGGGTGAATGTATTCATTTATTACTTTTTTTAATCTTTCTGCGATAATCAGTGTAAATAATTTGTAATCTACATTTAATAGTGATATCGGTCTGTAATTTTTGATTTGTGTTTGATCTGTCTCTTCTTTTGGAATAAGTGTAATAATGGCTTCAGTCCAGGATTTAGGAATTGTGGCTTTCAAGAGTGCATCGTTAAAGATTCCAAGTAAAATTTCATCTGTTGGGTGCTGACATATTTTGTAGAATTCTGACAGTATACTATATGGTCCTGGGGTTTTATTATTTTTCTGTTTTTTTCTTGCCTCTATTAATTCTGTCATCGTAATTGGCCTGTTCAATAATTCTCTATGCGTTTCTTCTAGTTCTTTGACATCTGTTTTATTTAAATATTGCTTAATATCCTCTTCCAAAATCTCTTCTTGCTTATATAATTTTTGGAAGAAGGTTTTCGCTATATTCTTTTTATCTTCATTTCTATGGTATATCTCTCCTGTATCATCTTGTAGTTGGTGTATTGTTCTTTTCTCTCTTTTTTTTTTTTCAATTTATACGCCAGCCAATGCCCTGTTTTATTTACATGTTCAAAAGGGTTTTGTTTTGCTAATTTGATTTTCCTTGCTATTTCTGTTTGTGTGATCAAATTAATGTTATGTTTTGTCAAATTTATTTTTTCCTTTAATCATTTTGTTTTTTGATTCCTTCTGTAACTCAGATTCATATTTTTTAAGTTCCTTTAACAAATTATCTCTTATTTGTTGTTTATCTTTATTTTTCTTTGCCACGTATGCAATTGTCAGGCCTCTTATATAGGCTTTTGCCGTATCCCACAGATTTTGAAGAGAGGTTTGCTCTTTTGTGTTTATCTTAAAGAAAGAGAAGAAAAACAAGTCTTTTTGCCTTTTGAAAAAGCACCTTTGGAACAACTACCTCAGTGATTCCTATTTCACTCAACCATATATATATATATATATATATATATATATATATATATATACATATACATATACATATACATATACATATATATATATATATATATATATATATATATATATATATATATATATATATATAGGCGACGTTTCGACGAAGTCTCATTCGTCATCTTCAGGCTGGTGTTCTCGGCTTCATGCTTCCAGGAGCAACACCCACCATGAAGAGCTCGCACGGCCACAAACACGAAGCCAAACAACAACAACGCAGCTCACCAGCTCAAATCCCCCTGCAACTCAGACTAAGCTGAGCACAACCAAGCCCCCACCCAAACAGAACACACCCCCAGCCAATCAGAGCACAACCAACCCCCCATCCAATCAGAGCACAGTCAAGCCCCTAACCAATCAGAACACACCTCCACCCAATCAGAACACAGCCAAGTCCCCACCCAATCAGCTCACACCCCCACTAGCAGTTAAAAGGAAGAGACAGCTGCGATCTCACATTGCTCCTGGAAGCACGAAGCTGAGAACACCAGCCTGAAGATGACGAATGAGACTTCGTCGAAACGTCGCCAAGACACTTCCAATTTTACGTGGGAGAAGACCCGAATAACCAAAGACCTACATACAAACACCCGCGAAAACCTGAGAAAACAAATATATATATATATGGAAAAAAAACCTTTCCAATCTATTATATATTATTGCAATTACTTGGTGGGGTCATCCTGAAGTTCTAAATTGGGCTGGCTTCTACTTGCAACTCTGCACAAACTGTACATTCTTACCAAGACTGTTTTATGTTTCTTCATCTTTGAAATGGCAATGAAATTTTGGCCTCAAACTCTTTTAAAAAGTAAACATTAGAGAAAGTTGCAAATAAAAATAAATGTAATCCTTCTATTGTATGATTTAATTATTAGAGTTACATGGTAACCCAATTGACCAAGTGACTTGATAAGTTATAACTGAATATATGCAAAGGTTGAAAGCATTGGAGTTATCGTGAGTTGTTCATCTCTCCAGGAAACCTGAGAATGTGAATGAGTGAATGGCAGAGTATTCTTTCTATTCTTATAAATGCAAACTATCAGTCTGCAAATAATCTTTGAGGTTGATTCAGAAGATTGATTTATAACATTGAGCTTGATTCAGAAGTTCACAGTTAAAAGTGTTCTTCCGCAGAATTATATAGGAGGTAGATGAAAACAATGGTGGGTGGTTTTCTCCTTAGTAGTTCCTTGATTAGGATATTGTTTTCTGCTTGATTGTTTATCTGGTGTTAATCCCTGCTTATCTGAGTGTTGGTGGCTGGAGAAAATGTGTTCTGTTTTTTTGTTTGTTTGTTCTTTCCTCCTTTCTTAGCTTTTTTATTTTCTCCTTTGAATGTGTATTGATATGGTTTATTTCTAAGCATCTATTCTGATCTATGTTCCCTAGTGTGCATAGATTATTAAAAAAAAATATAACAAGATAGGGTATGATATGTATATCTACAATAATCATTCCCATAAATCTGTCAGGGGTGAAAAACTCTTTTCCCCCTTCCCACAGTCTAGAAATGTTTGCCCCTGTTTTAATACATGCCATTAAAATGATACCTTTATTTGAATCTTGTTTCATGGAACTCTTTCTAAGGATTATCATGCTTTGAAATGACCTTATCTTCTAAAAATGAGAAGATGTGACACTATGATTTTATGCTTTCTAGCTTTAAACGTTAAAAAGTTGATTGTGATATATATTAATATTCTTCACTGGATATTTTTCTTTTTCACTTTATTGTTATAATTGTTCTTTCTAGGTGCCATTTTTTTTATTTTTGTCTGTAAAGTTACCCTATAAAATAATAAGCCTTAAAAATGCCTTAAAAGTTTACAAGGTAGAAGCAAGTATTGGATACATGAAGAAGCATTGGATTGTTTTAATTTTTTTATGGTTGCATTTTAACTATGCATAATTATGTATATTGAAAAACAAAATTATGTTTTAACATCACTGTTATTTTTTTTTTGCTTGCTCTCTTGATCATCATTCATTGACAGAAAATCAAAATGTAATGCTTATACAGATCAGAGTTTAAATATATATACATGTGTATATGCAAACAATCAAAACTAAATGATTTATGTTATTTACAACTGACCTCACATGCAGCCTGCAGCTATTTGTATGCATCTGTGAAACCAAACCAAATCTATTTCAAATCTAACACTTGTTTCATTTGATTTTTCAAGAAATCATTCTCTCCTACCTATAAATTAAAAAGATCAAATCTTGCCTCCATAACTATTATCTAGAATTGATCTTGATTAATCTATTAAGCATTATTTCACATTCCCAACTGTTTTTTTATTTTAGTTTGTTCATCAGTTTCATAGAGATCTCTATCCAACAAGAGTTAACCATACCTAATTACTGTTAAAAATAATGTAATAAGTTATTCAAGACTAATTTAAAGTACACAATCTTGAGTAGAACATAGAAATGATTGTTTTTTTCCTCTCTGATCAGTGTCAAAGGAGACCACGCTTAAAACTTATCAAGTAAAACTGTAATGTTTTAAAACAAGATTTAACATAATTCTGAGTTATATATTAGTAAATGTATTATTTGAAAAATTGAAGCTAAATTGATAATTATGTTTTCCATTAAGTCTTCCTTTCTTTGAAAAACACTAACAGAATATACATGAATTTATCAAACACAAGTCCCTTTTTTCTGATATACAAAATTATAATTACATTTAGTTTTGTGGAAAGTTGTTTCCTGAAATAAATTTATTGAGGATATTAGAATGAGACAAATATAAAGGGTTTAATTTCCAAAAGCTATTAAAAACATACCTTAGTGAAATGTGTGTTTGAAGTTCAAATGAAAGACTATATCTGAATATACTAATCCTCAGGAGAATTCATGACACCTGTCATGCACTGTAAAGGTTTATAAATGTTTTCTTTTGCAAAGTCAACTACAAACATCATAAGACTTTCTGTAAATATATCTTCTAGCCTCTTTGTTTGAGCAGACATATTGGATTTCCCATATTATAGTTATAAACCAGAGAAGATTATTTTAGATTCTTTTAAAAATATTTGATTAATAGACTTCCACTTTTGCCCTGGGATCAAGTTTCAATCATTGTTTTAAGTGTTTGAAAATATTTGAATTGTGAATGCCAGAATGTCAAGAAAAGTTTCTTCCATGTGCATTATTTTTACATAAACACACACACACATACAGATACACACACACACACACACACACACACACACCCAACATTTTGGCAATAAGGACATAATCTCACATGACAGAAATGAACTGAGTCTAAACCCAGTACAATATACATAAATTATTTGCTACTCATAAAAAATGGTACTAAAATGTATGTAGCAGTATTGCTATAAACATGAAAAGAATAGAGTTTTTTAAATGCATGAGAGGATTGTATTATAACCTACAGAGCTGTGGAATTTCAAGGTTTAATTGAAAGCATACATTATTATCTATGAAACGCATTCTGCAATACAAATTTTATAACTTTGCTTTTTCATGATTTGAAGGAACCTAGGGGTTTGTATGTGCACATGGGTGAATGAATTGAAAAGAGACTTTTATTGTGTGTCCCCAATTCTTTGCTCTTTTCTTCCTTCCTTCCTTCCTTCCTTCCTTCCTTCCTTCCTTCCTTCATTCCTTCCTTTCTTTCTCTGTGTATGTATGTGTGTGGGAAGATGTTGCAACATAAGAAAAACTGACCTACTTCTTCATCTCTATAACATGCGCTCTGGAGGCTTAAAGCCTAGAAGAAATCTGCCATCCACAACTTAAAATGTATATGAACTGGCTGCTGAATCTAAGTCCCAGCAAAAGTTATCGAAATCCTAAATTCTGACTTGCTGTATTTATTCCTTTGACGACGTTTCGACGAAGTCTCATTCGTCATCTTCAGGCTGGTGTTCTCGGCTTCGTGCTTCCACGAAGCCGAGAACACTAGCCTGAAGGTGACGAATGAGACTTCGTCGAAACGTCGCCAAGACACTTCCAATTTTACGTGGGAGAAGACCCGAATAACCAAAGACCTACATACATACACCCGCGAAAACCTGAGAAAACACATTACTAACAGAGGTTAGAACAATACATAGAAATATTTTTAAAAAATCACATAGCCATAAGAACACACTGAAGAGGACAAATGATTGTAGGTCTTTAAGGTAGGGCAGGGCAGGAAACAGATAACAGAAATACCTTAACTTTATTTTATAAAGAGATGCAATCTCTCTCTCTCTCTCTCTCTCTCTCTCTCTCTCTCTCTCTCTCTCTCTCCCCCTCCCTCCCTCTCCCTCTTCCTCTCCCTCTTCCCCCCCCTCTCCCTCTCTGAATCTTGAAAGCCTGCTCACATTTCCACTTCCCTTTTTATACTAAAAAAGTTAAGGTGTGGCAATCTTTGGTTTCTAGCTCATGCTTTCTTTATTTCCCCAAATTTCTAAATTCGCATTTTACCAATGGCCATTGCATATATATGACAAGTTCTACTGTGAATGAACCAAAAAAACTAGGAACATCTTTCATTTTGTACATTTATCAATAGCCTCTGGTAATTGTTAACAATATGATCACAATTCCTCTCTAAAGATCTTAGAGACTGTGTCCATGAACAATTACTCCTTAGTAGATCATATAGGGAGGAAAATCTATTCCTACTATCCTCCTCCTGCCCCACCTGCCCCTCCCCCTCCTCCTCTTCTTTTAACAAGTGATATTCATACCCACAAAGTATATAGAATGTTATGTGAACTATAATTTTATATACCTTTAATATCTCCTATATAAATTCTAGCTCTTACAGTATGTTGTTTTAATTGATATAACCAGTAATTGAATCCCATAATCTATGAAGTATTATATTTCATGAGCTGACTTTATTTCCTAAATAACTTAGTTCAATATACAAGATCAATGTTTAAGAGTAATGTATCCAACTGTGATCAATTTTTCCTAGACCAAGGCTGGATCACAATGATGAGGGATATATGTACAGTTGATATAAATATACACAAATAAGTGACTTACTCTTTTCCAAGGCACATCCTGTTGTTGTGTCTCAGGACAGAGGGCTGAAAGAAGAAACAAAAATGTTTTTTGTTTTGTTTTAATATCACTATGGATTTTTTTATTTAAAGTATAATCACTATGCCTTTGAAATGAAATGAAATATTTATTCATCCTTTTGTAACTTGGAAATTTCCAAAACATTCTAATACATACATTTTTCAACCAACACTGTTGAAAGACGTTTGATATTAAAATGGACATATTGATAGGAATTCTCCCGTTTCTTTTTTTCTGGTTTTATCCTTCAGAGATAATGCACATATTCTGGCCAGCATGTGGAATTTCAGATTTATTTATTTTTTCGGTAGAATTAATAAACAATGAGATTTTGTAACTTTGTGTTATGCATTCAAACACTGTCCATGCACTCATATATAATAAGATACATCTCATTGTTCCTTTTAAAAACATTTTTACATGATTACACTATAACATAATACCAATATATAATACAAAAGCAACATTAAGCTCTTAAACTCTTAGAAGATTCTGGATTGGATTTGGACAAAGTTAATAGCACCTAAACAATCCAATAATGATTTTCCTGGAATTAAGACGAGATACAGATAGAAAACAATAGTAGTCTCCAAATCATATGACTGGAACCACTGAGCATTTTATACATTTACTTGCGGCAGAGATCTGATTTCTAGATTCTTAAGGTGATAGGTTGGGGTCAATTTAAGATGCAGTAGCTTTAAGCTCCTTTAGTTTTTGCAAACGATTCCAGGATGATCTAATACCTATGTCAGTAAGAGGTAATAAAGAAAGGAAGGAAATAGAAAATGATCCTGCCAAGAGTCTATGGAGATTTTCAATCATTGAGGTCATGGTTGTCCCAAAGGTGCTTTTTCAAAAGGCAACTGGACTTTCTTATTTTTTTTTTTAAAGGCGTTTCACTTCTCATCCAAGAAGCTTCTTCAGCTCTGATTAGATAGTGGGGAATAGAAGGATTTATATTCCTTGTAGACAGCTGGTCATTTGCATTCTTTTAGAGAAAGACATTTGCATTGAGGCCACTTGGAGGTTTGCCTGTGTTCTCAGGTCACCTAAGTAATGCAAATGTCTGTGGAGCCTTCTTGGAACTGCTGAAAGGACTGTGTTGTGGAGCTGTGCTTGCTGCAGGATGTTTTCTGCCCATCTTCAAAGAAAAACAAGAAAGTCCAGTTGCTTCGTGAAAAGCAGCTTTCGTACAACCATGATCTGGATGTCTGAGAATCTCCATAGACATTTAGCTATGCACTTTAGGATGAACACCCTTCCAATGGTGTGGGAATATGAATGGATTTCCAGAAAAATTGAAGACCCCAGGAACCATTTGCACTTCAGTTTGAGATACAGACTCATCCAGAACAGTCTGTGTCTATGTTCAACAGTGAAGAAACACAGGGCAGAAAACATCCTGCAGAAAGCACAGTTCCACAACGCAGTCCTTTCAGCAGTTCCAAGAAGGCTCCACACCCATTTGCACTACTCAAGTTACCCTGAAGACACAGACAAACCTCCAAGTGGCCTCAATGACTCTCTAAAAGAAACCAGCTGTTTGCAAGGAGTATAAATCCTTCTATTGCCCACCATCCAGTCACAGCTGAAGAAGTTTCTTGGATGAAAAGCAAAACATCTTCAAAGAAAAACAAGAAAGTCCAGCTGCCTCTTGAAAAAGCACCTGCCAAGGCTGCTGGATGACACATTATCTGGATCACATGATCCATCAAAACCAACTCAGTTAAGTTGGATAAGGTAATTTGTTGGGATGGAAAAGAAAAATATTTGATATAGGCAGAAAATACAATAGAGCAATGTATGGTACAAAGACTGTTGGTGGCTAATCTTTACTAGGATATTGCCTATCATTTTTAAATGTTTTAAGTCATCCTTCTTATGTTTTATGGCTTGGATGATGGTAGACTTTTTTTTTTAATAGGTCAATTCAGAAAACTGTCTTTGCAGTTCACCTTTAAATATACTGCCATGATCTTGTCACTCATCAAAGTGTCAAAATGTCTCTTGCTATTTTTTAAAATCAATATCTATGCAGAATTTATCTAAAATATATTATACATGCTGCATATATTTTGTTACTCTGCTTCAAGATTAAAAATGGGGTAATCGTTCTAGAAAATTAGTTCCTCACATTCCTTTTAAATCAAATCATCTTAAATATTAGCTGAAAGACTAGAGGGTATTATTAAAGTGAAACAGACCATGCAGAATAGAGGAATTCGGAAGAAAGGAAAGTTAGAAATGGTACACAGACATGCCCACAGGGATATATTAATATAATATTTATCATCAAGCACGATAGTAAAATGCAACCATGATGTAACTTTTAATGTTGATTTTTTCCCCTAAATCTACAACATAGTAGTTGGGCAATAGTTTATTGGACTGTATATGATGGAAAGCATCGTACTAGATTTCCAAATGTTACTAGTATATAGACAAACCTCATTGTTATCAGATAAATAGCAAACCGTTTCTGAAACCACTTTCCAAGAAAACTGCAGAAGTTTCTCATGATATTCAGAGTTTGCTGGGGGGACAGACTAGTACACTTTTTGCTAGTCTCTCTTCATGAAATTTGGAAAAAAATATGTTCCTTCTTTTAAAAGAACCAAACTGACTTTGTAGATAACCATGAGCTTTCTATGTAGTTATCTATGTAGATAACTCATGGGCATGTGAAGTCTGGTTTGAAGGCTACAGTCACAACAGATCCCAAGGAAACTAACCTAGGCAATTGCTTCTATTTTATGTCCACATTAAATTTTATACAGTCTTGGTTGGACTGAAAGAAAATGTCTGGCACAGAGCCTTCCAGGGAGGATTCTAAGTGGAAATCTGGAGCTTCCCATTCCAAAACTAACATCTTAATCACTCTATATTATCCACTCTGACTCTGGCTTTAGAGAGTTCCAACCTATCTGATTGGCAAGATTCTTGGAAAATAAGTGAACAAAAACAACTTCTTATTGCTATGCCTGATTTCATATATTGAATCCAAAAATAAATTCTTGAAATAGGGTTGACATGGAAACTAAGTGAATTTTTATTACTCACAGATACCCATAGCAAGCATACCCACAACAAGCATAGCATACATACTTTCATCATTCTGATCCAAAATATTAGCTCCCTCCCTAACCCACAGAGGATCAATACATGTAGGAGAAATGACCCTTTACCCCAATCTCAAATTTATATCTCAATGCTATTTTCCTAATATGATTTGGACTTGGGTGTATAACCTACTGATCCTTCAGAATGATTAGTGACCACAGACCTTCCTAAAAGTCCTTCCCGTTCACTAACCTTCCCAAAGATTCTGCATGCTATGCATGCCAACATGAATCATTTGATAAGAAGGGCTTCCCTCTGAACACAAGATTCAATCTCCCTTCCTAGTGTCCACAAGTGGCATCCAGCATATGAATAGCTCTCCTCCCCTTCCTCTTGACTTTTCAGGAGGTTCTCAAAATTGGGTACAACTTTGGTAAACTTGAGACTTTTCTAGAATTGATTATAATTTTGCATACGTCTGCTAGTCTCTGGAAGACCCACTAAGCTTCTAGGAACTTTCTATGATGCAAACATAGTTTTATAGACCTTGTTATTCCAGTCTTGGCCATCATTGCTGTTAATGCTACCTTGGAGTTTAATCTATGCACCTCTCTTCTTTTTACTCATCATTTTTCAAGCTGTCTGTTCATTATCCTTTCCTTAACCAAGCCCCAAATATTGAAGGCAACAGTTTTTTTTTTCTTACATGCACAGTATAATGTACAAATGGGCAAATCCTCTGGATACAACTCTACCCTCCTTATTTAACCTACAGACTGATCTCTAATTTGGCTGCAACATTTGGTATAGTTTTTCCCTGTATTTCAGTAGAGAGATGTAGTATCTGATGAAGCATCATCATTATTGTTATTGTTATATAGTCTCTTTTGAAGAATACTCAGCAAATATTCATAATCTTAAAGCCTACGAAGTGTAGGCTTATATATCCCTATTTCTTTATTCTTATTATATCACTCAGACAGGTTATAATCACTGTCATTAATTCTGTATTAATTTTGCAATTAGCCAACCCAACAAAAGACAACAATACGGATTTAGCATTGGCCCTGTAAAATTATATATCATTACACAACTTTCTTATCTGCATTACAAAGTATAAGACTGATGTAGGCATTAAACAAACATAAATATAAATGTTGTGTATATTAATTAGAAGCCAATATAAGCTAAATTTCATCTCTTCCTCTCAGGAGTCGTGTGATTGAAGTATTGGAACTGAAGGCGGGGGGAACCTCCTATCAAAATTAAACCTCTCTCGAAAATACACTCAATTACTATCAAAGGGCTTAAAGTATTTAACCTTTAAAGTAAGAGTGTTTGCCTAGTATTGATTTATCAGGAATTACAAGCTAAGAAAGCATGCTATGTTTCAGTATGTTGATTACCTTCAAGGATATTCTTCTTTACAAAGACCATCTAGCTAGGGAATACTTAATTCCTTGGAACAGCTTGTCAATTACAGACAAATATACTGACTTAAAAAAAAAAACACCACCAACTCAAATAAATAAATAAATAAAATGGGACGGGGGGGGTGGAGAGCAGGCAAAAGTTAACTAGTCATTTGAATATCACATTTCTTTTGACATTGCTGAAGCTATAAGATGCCAAAGTAAAAGTCCACTTTGCACGTTTATGAATAAAAGATGCCTACACGTTTAAATAATACTTTGAAAAATTGAATTCTTAAAATTTGAAACGTCAAAAGGGTGGATAAAAACATCAGCTTTGAAACATTATCTTAATCTTTAATCTATTCTTTAATCTATTGACCTGATCACTTTTGATGGTCAAAAAAACATCCTGTCCTTCTATAAAGCATGTCAAGTTTAATAAATATTGTGTTTATTTTAGTATGGATATACATTCCAAACACTTACCGTTTGGAATGTATATCCATACATACCAATAATCAACTTGTAATTGTCAAGTGCAAATCTTAACTATTATAGAAACTAAAAATGCAAAGTGAACACATACTAAGTACATTCATCTTAAGAGAGGAGTTCAGAAAAGGACCAGGGACATTGACTTTCACTTTATGTTAGAGGATCTCTATCTCATCTAAATTGGGTAAATCCTAAAACATCTTTTCTAATCCATACCTATGTGTTTCCGTCCATGTTTATTTCTTTCACTTTTCTCTCATCCTCCAATTACTTCTATCATTCTCCAATACCAAACTGTACTTCCAGGATTACTTATCTTCTTTTAAGTTTGCATGCTTCTCATTCCATGCAGAGAAGCAAACTGGATCACAGCTGAATTTTGCCGCAACATTGGTGATAGGGCAAAGTGCCCTGAAGTATTAGGTAGCCTTTTTGAATCTGCTGTGTGGTCAAACCAAGATGACTAAATAAAACCAATAGTTTTATTTATTTAACCTGTAGTTCACTAATACCCAATACAAACATGTTTTGAATATTAGGTTTATTAGAATATTAGTTATCCCAAGATAACTTTGAATTACTTTGTTAATATAGCAACAACATGCCAAATATGAATAAAGTAATCTTTAACTAAAGTATTATATGGTTATTCAAAACTTTTTGCTGTGGTGGTGATTTTTCAGCCAATGCAATTTCCCACGGTTTAAAACCCCATTGATCAAAAAACCATGTATGTTAACTTTCCAATGTTTTGCAACAGTAAATCTGGCAGCTAACAACAAAATTGGATTAATTTCTAATGTAAATCATTGTAAAATCCCTGGGAAACACAACAGTAAAGCCACAGTTGAATTAATTATTAAAGATTATTGTGTATTTTTCAAACTCCTTTAAAAAGTACAAAAAGAATAAGTAAATGGACAGAGGTAGTAATACTTTTGTAATAATACATCAGATCAGCTAAATTAAAGGCTAACATGAAGCACAATAGAGGCAGTCCTTGACTTATGACCACAATTGAGCCCAAAATTTCTGTTGCTAACTGAGACATTTGTTAAGTGAATTATGTGTCGTTTAACAATCTTTATTGCCATAGTTGTTAAGTGAATCACTGTGGCTTTTAAGTTAGTGACATAGCTGTTAAGTGAATCTGGATTCGCCATTAACTTTGCTTGTCAGGAACAAGCACAAAAGAAGATCACATCAGCCAAGGACCCTGCAACTGTCAGAAATATGAGTCAGTTGCCAAGGGTCTGAATTTTGATCACATGACCATGGGATGCTGCAACAACTGTATGAAAAACAGTCATAAGTCACTTTTTTCAGTGCCATTGTAACTTCAAATGGTCACAAAATGAACTTTTGTATGTTGAGGACTACTTGTAGATTAGCCGTGAAAGTTGGACCATAAGAAAGGCTGAGCACCAAATAATTTAGGCCTTTGAACTATGGTGCTGGAGAAGACTCCTGTGAGTCCCTTGGACTGCAAGGTGATCAAACAGGTCAGTCCTAGAGAAGATCAACCCTGACTGCTCTTTAGAAGGCCAGATCCTGAAGATGAAACCAAATACTTTGGCCACTTAATGAGAAGGAAGGACTCACTGGAGAAGAGCCTAATGCTGGGAAAGATTGAGAGCAAAAGAAGAGGGATGACAGAGATTGAAGTGGCTGGGTGGAGTCACTGAAGCAGTAGGCGTGAGCTTAAATGAACTCCAGAGGATGGTAGAGGAAAGGAAGGCCTGGAGGAATGTTGTCCATGGGGTTGTGATGGGTTGGACACGACTTCGCAACTAACAACAACAACAACTTGTAGATTCTTGGGAGCCATTTCTGAAGTCTTCATCTTTACTGATTTAAATAATAAATGATATATCAAAATTAACTTCTAGTACTGACACTCTATTAAATTTATTCATTTCATGTTTACTTAGCTGTCTTAAGAATGTAGAATGAAGTTTGAAAAAAAAACATATCACCTGTAAACAGATTTATTAGAAGATATTTTGCTTCCATTTTAAGACTTTGAATGTTGTTATTCCTTTCAGTAATCTCTGTCAATATTACTATAATTAAATTATATAAAAAATTATATTTTGGTACTGCCCTTATCTCTTCTGCTCCATGAATGCTAATTACTACTTGTGTTGCTGATATCACTAATAGATTGTAGCTAAAATTATATTTACTTCCTGTAACAAATATTTAACAGGTTTTTTCTATCAACAATTTAAAAGATATTGAAAATGTAAAAGTGAGTGAGATTTTTATTGGCTTGTCATAATAATTAAAAATTTCACTTTCTAATTGAATGATATGAACATGGCCTTCTGATATGGTTTTTAATCTAAAAAAGAAAAATCAAAGTTCTAATCAGGCTTCACAAAGGCTACAACTTGGCAAGCCAAATTATAGCACCAAAGTAATTGCAAATAAAAAATAATTTTAGAAAATCCTCAAAGCTCTTGAATCTCCATTCATGTATATGGAGATTTGGCCACCCAATTTCCATAACAGAATTATATTCTGTATTCAGTGGAATTCTAGAAGAATAAGCCAGAGACCAGAGAGATGGAGAATGCTATGTTGAACACAAGAGTCCTATATAGGCATAATGGTCTACCTTGAAGTGAGCAGATATGAAACAAGTGGGTTGGTTTATAGACTAAATTCACTTTTGAAAATTGTGATGGTGGAGTGCAGAATTTGCCATTATTGAAGATACCTCAAAGACAAGAGCTTGTCTTCAAAACATTATTAGTATCACTAATTAGAAGAAGTAGGCCTCAGTCATGGTTCAAATGCAACAAAAAGAGATAAGCAAGCTTCTGAAACCTTTGTACCTGGTGTATATACTCTTTTAAGCATAACTCAAAGATAATAAGATGGCTTTACAAAGTTAATATTCTATATTTTATTTTTCTGCTTGACTTAGTCTCCGCATATAGGAAAGCACAACCTTCAAATTTAATTAGCAGTTTCTTACAATCTTTTATTATGCATCTTGAAGTTTGCTGCAAGTCACTACTGCAGCCAAAGATAGCTAAGTTAACTTAAAATGGCATTAGCATTGGAAATTAATACTGATTTTACTAATCACAACTTATAAAAGAATGACAATAGAACTCAGATCTGAGCAAATAAAAAATGGGGTTAGTTCTGGCACCTTAATCTCACCGCAAGTAGACAAAGGCACAATTTAACCATTTATTATTTATTTATGGGGTCCTTGGGGCTCTATGAGCTGGTTGTTTTCTTGCAGATGTTTCATTACCCAACTAGATAACATCATCATTGCAAGAAGGGAATAATAGAGTTTGCAAAAAGCACTCCCTTTCCAAACTCTGTTGCCTTCTAGCACTGATGATGTTGCCTGTGTTGAGTAATGAAACATCTGCAAGACAACAATTAAACTCATAGGGCACCAAGGACTCCACAATTCAGTCCTGAGCTACACATATTCTCTTCTATTGGTATGGTTTATTTATTTAAAACATTTGTATAGCCACTCATCTTATATCAAACCTTGGGAAGCTCCATTATCCTCTTAAGATGAGGATCTTGCTGTCTTTATATGGGTGAGAAAGTAGTCCTTCTCTTTTATTTATTTATTGTTTCATATAAAAGTAATCCTGTCATCATAAATCAAGTGGCTCACTTTTGAAGAGCCAACTCCACTGATAACATTATCTCTATGAATCTGCTAGATTTATTTTCTGCCATCTCTTCCAAGAGTTCATATTTTCATTTTCTTTTCCTTCATGTATTCTATATCAACTTTCTAAAAACAGCACACATGGTATTTCAATTGTTTATCGAATGTAAGTTAAATGTGGATGACAGGCATTAATGATATAATTGTACTCTGACTGACTGCTCCTATTAGATCAACATCTATCTAAATATAAAGAGCTGGATAACCATTAAGATCAAATTATTCATACATTTATAGTGGGTTTTTTTTTTTTAAAAAAAAAAAAACAATGCTGGGAATACTACAAGGACTGTCAAATATAATTACAGTCAGTAAACGTACCATCACAATCTGATTATTCCAAGGGGCATTTCCTATCCACTTTTGAAGCATGTTGTAGAAGCAACACTAATTCTAGTTCTAATCCATGCTGCCCAGCAATTTGATTACCATCTACCACTACAATACTAATTTTTGATATTGACGCTATTTTAGCCAACCTAAGATGTCTGTAGTCTGCTGTAGTCTAGGCATGAGAAGTAACCATCAAGGTAACAATATAATGGGAGAGGTGAGTAATTAGCAGGAGCAGACAAATGATGAGATGCAAGTTTTGGAATTGGTCAAACTCAAATTATTTTTGTTCACTATATAAAACAAAAAATAGGTATGTTAACCGAGTCAGTAGTTGTTAATGACTCCTCTGACTAATAGTTTCAAATGGAAGTCTAGAAGTGTTTTTTAAGTTGGAAAGAATCAAGATAAGCAACATAAAGTGGCTGACCTTGACTTGGTCAATTTGTTAGAGAACCGGGAAATGTCTTTTTAGTTGTTGCAAAGGAATAAAATGTGGAAAGTTATTTCTATTTCTCCAGAAATGCATGGCTCTCTGAAAATGATACCTTCAAATCTTCCTAGGGAGACTTCTACTTGGAAGTCATTGAAAATGCTAAGGCTATCAGCCTAAATCAGGGGTCTCCAATCTTGGCAACTTTAAGACTTGTGAACTTTAACTCCCAGAATTCAAAGCAAAACTGGCTGAGGAATTCTGGGAGTTAAAGTCCACAAGTGTTAAAGTTGCCAAGTTTGGAGACCCCTGTCCTAAATGATCCTATGAAATGGACCATTTTTTGGCCCACTGTCAAAAAGAAGGTCTCTACCACTTAGATGAGCAACACCAAAACTTCTCATACTCCTTTTGAACTCAGCATCCCTTAGAGATGGCTTTCGGTTTATGATTATCTGAATGAGTATAAAAGCAGTAGGTTAGTAGAGAACATAAAAAACAGATAAAGATTGTACTTTATCCTATGGACTTTGTAGATCTACACATGCAAAAAATCATGAGGCTCATGTTTTAAATGTAACATCCATCAGAAATGAAAAAAAAATAAGTTGAATATCGGTCATAATTGTCACTAACATCACATTTTATTCTGCTCTTTCTTGAAGGTGTGCAGAGGAATTAACACACACAAGATTTATACAATTTTAACCACAGGGGGAAAAAGTCTGTTTACCTTTTGACTAAAGGATACCTAGTTAAACTATCAGAGTGCAGTTTGAATCCAACTCTTCTTGGTCTCTGAAATTCAACCTATTTTCTTATATTTTAAATGGAATGGATGAATTAATGAATGAATACATGCACACACATCTTGTGTGTCCATCCATGTGCTGAAGTTCTGCCTATTTCATTATATTTAAAATGGAATGGATGAATTAAGGAATGAACCCACATTGGCATGGACGCACACACACAAACACTGTCTGTGCGCTGAAATTCAACCTATTTTACATTAGTGTATGAGAAATTATGAGCTGGGATAGCCATAACAAGTCAGCCAATGGGAACTGTTTGGTGACTAAGAAACAGAATCTGTTGTGAGCCATGGCAGATGGCTCGGAGCCTGGGCATGGCTTATCTTAACTAATCTGTATATAAGAGTTACTTTGCCCTTGGATTATAGATTCTGTGATTCTGGATTCTGAGTTCTGGTTCTGGCTTCTGCTGCATGGGTATTGTATACATGCATCATGCCTATATTATTGTATATAAAGCAGTTTCTTCTATAAATGAATCCTGCTGAATTATTTACTTGTGTGCTGTTTGGATTGCTGCAAACTCTAAAATTTTATTATACTTAAAATAGAATGCAATTGCAATGTTAATTTCAGTTTTACAGTACAGCCCTGTGCTAGTAAGCTTAACTGAGTTTCCTCTGAAGTATGTGTGCATTCAGCAGCCCCCCTAGTCTGGTGTTTTCAAGATGCATTGAACTTCATTGCTCTAAACCTCAGTCAAAGACCTTGCAATTGAGTACTGTGAGAGAATGAATGAGTACACATACACAGACACACACACATGTGCTGAACTTTAACCTATTAGATTTAAAATGGAATGAATATATACATACATACATACATATATGTAATTGTGTTTCTGTGTCTGTGAATCTGTTTGTGTGTGTTTGTGTGTGTGTCTCTCTCTCTCTTTGTGTGTAAATGGTTCCACACAGTTATGTTAGAGTTTTGTGCCTTTCCTTTCTTAGTGAAAAAACTTATCTTGTCTACAATCATGTCAAGGCTGGCCAGGCTCATGATTGGATGGGTAAAATGTCAAAAAGGAAAGATTCCTCAGGTAAGGGAAAGCCAAGGTCTGTTAGTTACAACTGCCTATTGTCTAAAATTGGCTGAGAAGTTCCGGCATGAATGAAGGATCTTCTGCAAGTACAAGGCATCTTTCTTCCCTTCTGTCTTTGAAAGAGGAGTCGGCGTGTTAACCCCAGCCTCCTGGCCAGGTTCCAAATTGTATAATTACATTCTGCCTCCCAACATTTCCCCTGCAGTTTCAATTAGATTCAATGTTCTTTTTCACTGTCCTCAACTTTTGCAGGGAAGCGTTTCCCTTTGTAGCAGCTGCCACCTTCTACTCGGGAGGCGCAAGGATTCAATAGCGCTACCTTGCATAACAACCCTGTTCACTTTAACACCAGCCGCTCATTTCCGGCACAATCTTAGACAGATTTATTCGGAATTAAAGAGCAGGTCAGATCCCAGAGTTTCCCCCCTGTATTTGCAGGCCCTGCCTTTCAATAGGGTTCCTCTGTAACAGGGAAGTATTTCTGAAACATAACAAGAGTGCAAAAGCCACTTGGTGTGCCAGGCACATTGTCACAGCGTGGGTGGCAAAGACAAATCTTTCCCCGGAGCTTAAAACCTCATTCTCCAAACCCCAAATGGACTTCTGCACTGCAGTGGGATTTAAAACACAGATACAGACAAACTGTACCAAGTTTCTAAGGATGCCAATTTAAGCTTTTCAAAAGCTTGCTTGCTGCAGAGGGGGGACGTTAGTGCTGACAAAGGAATGCTTCAGTCTCTCTTTCCAGGACATGTTGACTGCCTCCTTTAAAACATCAAGAGGTGAACTTCAGACAGCAAAACCATTTCTAATGCCCATAATGTGCATAATCCGAAACTACAGTTGAGTCCAATTAAAGTAAGAAAATCATCAGTATCAACATTTATTTGCTTGCTGGGCAAGAAAAATAATCTTTGAGGGTGGAAGTGCATTCTCCGAGCTGGTAGGTTGGTTTACAAACGTTTCTTAATCAGGCTAGGTAAAATCTACAACAGAGTTTAAGTCTTTTTTTTTCTTTTCTTTCTTTTTTTTTTTTTTGATGCTGGTATTTCTTCTGTGGGCTTTTTTTGGGTGATACCAAATTTGGTTCCCCTGCATTCTGCAGGGGATTTCCTGCAGGTGGGCAAATAGCTCAGACTTCGCCATCCCTTATGTAATTTATTTGCAGCTTTCCATTGGGTTGAGGGAATAACCAAATTTTGCTTTGAACTTGGAATGAAGCAGCCCCTCTCACAACATTACATTGGAACAGTCAGTTTTCCATGTTGCAATACCGTCAACTTGAAGAACAAAGAACAATGGATTTTCTTTTTCTTTCACAACTGCTGAAACGGCAATGTTCTATGCTAATTGTATCTACCGCAAAAATCGTTATTTTTAAAAGCATCTTAATATTTTAGAGAGGGATGCGGTGGTTCGGTGGCTAAGACACTGAGCTTGTCGATCGAAAGGTCAGAAGTTCAGCGGTTCGAATCCCTAGTGCTGCATAACGGAGTGAGCTCCCGTTATTTGTCCCAGCTTCTGCCAACCTAGCAGTTCGAAAGCACATAAAAAATGCAAGTAGAAAAATAGGGACCACCTTTGGTGGGAAGGTAACAGTGTTCCATGCGCCTTTGGCATTTAGTCATGCTGGCCATATGACCACGGAGACGTCTTCGGACAGCGCTGGCTGTTCAGCTTTGAAATGGAGATGAGCACTGCTCCCTAGAGTCAGGAACGACTAGCTCATATGTGCGAAGGAAACCTTTACCTTTAATATTTTAGAGATTTTTTTTAAAATTACAACTAGTACTTTATATGGAAAAATTGCAAAGAATTGTTAAGGCTTTCCTTAAGAAGCTATAGAATGGAATCCAATGGGCTATCACCTTTTCAGTATAGATCGTTAGCAGTGGAACAACAACAGAATTATAGTTACTCACTACAGAAAACATTTGCAATCTGAAAGCTTAACATCATGTTGTTGCACAATTTTTTTTTTTTTTTTTTTTTGGAAATAGTGGTCTGTCTGCAAAAATCATTGTTTCCTTGCTCCTTATCTGATTCTGTAAATTTAGAGCTGTATATTTCAGGAATGAGCAAACTACCAATCTGACATCCTGACTATGGACTATGTCGATCTTTGTATGTCTCAGTCGGTGGGTGAGGTCCCCACAGCTCTAAAACAATGCAGTCAAAATTTGGTAGTAAATCACCAGATTACAAGGATATTTATTTCACTTTCTATCCACTAATACGGAATAAGACAAGCATGTTAAGCCTCTGATAAACTCCATGAGCCATCAACAACGGAGAAAAAAAATTCCTACCAAAAATACCTCACTGACATTTTACCCTTCAGTGTTATGGCTCCTGCACCCATCAAAGGCCTTTTAAAAATAACCTAAAATAGAAAGTGAAGTCTCTGGTCACAAAATAAATCACATAACCTAACAAAAAACAGACCTCCATAAAGAAAATCTGAAGATGGAAAAGAAGAGAAGATGTCAACAATTATCATCCTTTTCCATTTCTTTCTTTAAAAAAAAAAAAGAGAGAGAGAGAGAGAGAGAGAATTGATTAATACACACTAATGTTTCCTCAACTGTAATGTGATCAGGCTGCTGATGTTTAATGTTAACATCTTTCAAAGGAAAGATAAATATATAAAATACCCAAGAGAAATAATCCCCCCTCTCCCACTTTTTCTGAAGCAAGCAGATATATTTCATTGAATTCTACCAAGGTCCCGAAAGCAATCAAATGTGTTTTGCCATTCTTTTCGCAAGCTAAGGTAATTATTAGTCAGAAGGCTTTTTCCCTCTCTCTCTCTCTTAAAAAAAATAAAAAAATAAAAAGGTGCTTGCCCAAGAGGAAAATGAACTACAATACTTATCAGCTCAATGCATACACAAGTGCTACTGAAGGCAACTGACCAGGACAGCTGTGTGCCATAGGTTACTTGCAAATCCACTAGTGCTTTAAAAACAAATGCTGGAAGTCTACCTTACATTGCCATGAAAACTGCAGAAATAGCACAGAACTTAACCGCGACATTTGCATTCCTGTTGGGTAAAATAAAAAGGAGCAAAATCCAATTCATGAGGTGAAGTTTTGAGTAAGAGAATTAACATCACACACACACATACAGGCCCCTTTCCATTCTCTTATTCTTCCAGACAATATGACCATGACTACAAGCTTCTAGCCAGTGAACTCAGTGGGACTTTCTGAGTAAACATACATAATGTTAGTCTGTTAAACACATTAGGATAATGAAATCAACAAGCTCTGTTTCTTATGCAGCATGGAAAAAACAAACAAACAGACACCGAAGTAGCAGGGAATGCTTGTATGTTCCTTACACAATTTATAATAGTAGGCCAGGTAAAAGAATGACGCCATGCCACATGAAGAACAGGGAACTTTTTAATTAGGAGAGCCAGAAGGCTAAGCTGTGAATCAAAACACCCACAGTTTGATCAGTAAATGCATTTCAGAGTGAGTCCTATGTGAGCAATAAATAAATAATATCAAATGATACTGCCCTCATAACATAGTTGACTGGGCCTTGGCTGTATATATGGAATATGTTGCATGATGTCTCTAATCTCTAGAAATGACGTCTAAAAAAAGGTTAGATTTAGCTGCAAAATACAGTATATCTGGTGAATTCTGCCTAAGCCAATGACTAGCTGGAGGTCTAGTCAACTCGGTTCATTTTTGAAAGTGAGATGGATACCCTGAAGTGTGTCCACACATACACAAAAAGATTTTTACTTGAGGAAGATAGCCTTGGCAATAGGCAGGAACCCTAGACAAAAGAAACTGAAGCATTTTTTAAAGTCCAGAGGAACATGATAACCTTCAGAAGTGACTCAGGAAGATGCCTCCTGATTCACTGGATATAAGAAGGAGAAGGAAGGACAGCTCAATCAGATCTGCAGGATTCTGTTTTTATAGCCATTCTCCATAAAAATAGCTTAATTTTTCCTGTGCAGTTGGTTTCTTGGTCTAGTCCAGGGGTCTCCAACCTTGGCAACTTTAAGGCTTGTGGACTTCAGCTCCCAGAGTTCCTCAGCTAGCTTTGCTGGCTGAGGAACTCTGGGAGTTGAAGTCCACAAGTCTTAAAGTTGTTAAGGGTAGAGACCCCTGGTCTAGTCTACCTGGTGGGGTTGACACTCTTCCTCCTTACTTTTAACCCAGGGGCAGTGGGAGATAAGGGGAGGCAGAAGAGGTGGACAAAAATGCAGAAAAATGTGAAGCATGTAAAGCCTTTCTGAGTCAATCCACCACAGCACCAATCACGATTACACCATCTCAATTTGTAATTCTTGTTTTCTTTTCCAAAGGGACAATACTAAAGAAAAGAGAAATGATAGCCGCACAACCTTCTCTGCAGCAGATGGAACTGAAAATAAAATAAAAATGGCTGCTGTGCAACAGATCCAATCATTCAACTATGTGTACTACTGATATAATAAGGTGAGTCTTTGGGCTAGGAAATGGATGTGGAAATCATATAGAAGGCAACTATAGGATACTTCTCACCTATATAGAATTTTTTTAACCATGATATTTATTAGCCTTTATTTCTTCAACATAATGTTCTGACTATAATTCCCGGATGTTACACAGATTGCAACGGCAAAATTATGAGCTAAATAAAGTTATTGAGTCATACCAACCAGAAAATGACATTTGGAGGCAATCTTAGACTTCATAGATAAAGTACATTTTGGACTGTACTTCTAATGTTCTTTACTGACCTTTATTTATTCATCATTTATCTACAGGCAGTATGCCCAGGGGAGAGAAAAAATATTCTTGAGATAGATGTGTGCATAAATGCCAAGTATGCAAGCTCTTATATTTGAACAATTTTGTAAAGATTTTTTTTTCATAAATTAAAAGGTTTCTCTTCCATAGCAAATA
The DNA here is from genome assembly GCF_059756535.1 of Pantherophis guttatus. Lineage (NCBI taxonomy): Eukaryota > Metazoa > Chordata > Lepidosauria > Squamata > Colubridae > Pantherophis > Pantherophis guttatus. Next base: position 74,205,368 of record NC_142064.1, read on the forward strand.
AGACAATATTTGTTATTGTCCGCTAAAGTTTAGTGGAACTAAATTTTTTACACTCTCATTTAATTTTTTATTTATTTTTAAAATATTGAAATAAATTTCTGTTTCAGGCAGAGAGAAAACTCTGTACAAACTTCTCCAGGGGTAACAGAAACAGAGTTGGAAGGGACTTTGGAGGTCATTTAGTCCCGTGATGGCGAACCTATGGCATGGGTGCCACAGGTGGCACACGGAGCTATATCGGTGGGCACGCGAGCTCAGCTCCGGCACGTATGTGTGTGCCAGCCAGCTGATTTTCAGGCCTTCTGGTCCTACCAGAAGTCAGGAAACACACTGTTTCCGGCCTCCGGAGGGCCTCTGGGGGGCTGGGGAAGGCTGTTTTTGCCCTCCCCAGGCTCCTAGAAAGGCTCTGGAGCCTGGGGAGAGCAAAAAACGGGCCTACCGGGCCCACCATGCCATCATGTGCCAAAAGTGGGGGGAGCACAAGGGGGCAGCAGGGCGCATAGAATTATGGATGTGGTCATGCGTGCGTGTGACCCCACCACACTCCCCCCGCTTTTGGCACACGATGGCAAAAAGGTTAGCCATCCCTGATCTAGTCCATGCAGGAGACCTATACTAATGATTCGAACCGCCAAACTGCCGACCTTTCTGATCGACAAGCTCAGCGTCTTAGCCACTTAGCCATGCATCTCTGTGCCTAGACTAACAACCTAAACATTATGACCTATAGTCACATATAATTTTTAAAGATGCTAATTTATATCCAGCCTACACATTTATAAAGAAGAAATGTCAGAGAAATATATAAAATGATGCCTTTATCTTCATAGGTATTTCCATGTTTGTAGGCAGTAGCATCATTTTTTTTGAGATGCATCTATAAAAGAGGGCATTACATTTCTGCAAAATAAAATGAAGTGTTTATTTCAATATACATGAAAGTTATTTACAATTTTATTTTAAACATTAAGCATTTTTATTTACAATTAATTTTATTTGTCCATGTTAATTACAAGGATTATTGACAACCTAACAACCGAAAAGTGTTGTCAAGTACACTTATCAGCAGTTAAAAAAGTAAGTTTTGCTTGGGGAAAACAAAAAAACCCCATCCATTTATTAGGCTGGTGCAAGTTATGTTATAGGATGATACAATAATTAGTGAGATCTGTGGTGAAATCCCAGGCTGAAAGAGAGGAGGGGGGAGTTAAAAGTCATGCCAGAATCATTCCAGGGAGGAAATGCATAGACCAGACTAAGAAAAAAACCAGTTCTCAAGGGAATGCACCCTATCTGACAAGATTCTTCTAATATAGGTGACCAACAATAAAGTAACTGCTTTGGCCTATTCATGGGTTGTTCCAGTTCCTCATGCCTGACTAATCTATATTTGTTTCTGAAAGATACCAAACAACTTCAAGTAATGAAGCCTAAGGGTAATCGCTTTGACATTTTCATGAGGCCCTTTGGACAGGCACATACTGGTATATTCACAGTTGTAATCCTTTGATGATTATCTTGGTAAAAAAATATTATGGGCAGGCACATTCATACCCATAAGATATCAAGTGAACCTTGAAACAGTCTTAGCCAACTTTTGAGAGGCTTGCTTGCTTGCTTCAGTTTGACAAAGCAAATCTAGAAGGGCCATTGCTCATCCAGTGATTTCATATCTCTACTATTTTTATCTTATTCCCATTGGTTTGTTTAGTTCCAATCCAATCAAAGAATATAGGTGCTTGGAGAGCCTCTTTATATAAAAATAACTATATGCAAGGAGGTTTTGTAAGTTTAATGGTGCAGGTTCATAGCCTTAAGCCATCTGTTTAACAGAGGTAGATGAAGACTTCTTTACATGGAGACTAATCTTGCAATTGGCAGTTCTTAGGAAATGTTCTCATCAAGATTAGATGGTTCTATTTAGGAAAGCTGTAGAGGGATATGGACTGACTGACTAAATGGTTCAAAGTGAAAATCAGTATATTGTAAGAAATCTAGAATATCTGAAAATAAATTCTTAGCTTCCAGATTTTACTTTAGAAAAAATTGGGCTACAATTATTTTGTTTTAAAAAAAATCAGATGAAAGGAATTTAAATAACTTGCCACTTATGGTGACATCTTCTGAACAATATTTTGAATGGTCTCTGCATTCTAAAATTGCATTTAACAAATCCAATCAAAAAGGTTGAGAAATGCATTTGGGAGTATTGTATGACTACAATACTAAAATTGCACAAGAACAGAGGGTTTTGTTTTGTGATATTTCTGTTCCCATTGTTCGCTAGATTGTCATGAAGATGGATTTTGTACAGTTTTCTGCTTTATTTTGAAAGTGGTTTTTATGAATACGGTCTGATTTTGTGCCAACCCTTGTCACAAGAATGAGAATCTGAATACATTAAGAACACTAAATGTACCAAGCATTAAAATTCTGCGATAGCTTCTTCTTGCGACAAAGAGATCAGAGACAGAGAGAGAGAATGGCACAAAATTAATCAATTATAGTGACAGTCTCACGATTATAATAAGAATAGAAAGTGACACTACATTTTGCGCCATCTACATAATGGAAGAATGGCATACATTTAACTCATTCATAGCAGGGTATGCTTCATTCACTGCAAAATAAAAAGGATGGCACTTGAACGCTGTTTTCGTAGTCAATAAGAAAAGAAAAGAAAAAAAGAGGAGCCTTTACCTTTAGAGTTATGCCTCATTGTTTCCAAGATTTGGCGCTGATTGCTTTGTAATGTCTTCCTTTTTTTCAAGACAGACTTAAAACTATTTCAGCTTCTTCACAATTTAGTAACATTGGTATCCAAACCACTAAACAATACGACCTTAGATATATGATTTAATAGTTGTTGGTGCACATATGTGCTAGTTGTTCCCAACTCTAGGGGGCGGTGCTCATACCGTTTCAAAGCCGAAGAGCCAGTGCTGTCCGAAGAAGTCTCTGTGGTCATGTGGCCGGCATGTCTAAACACCAAAGGCGCACGGAACGCTGTTACCTTCCCACTGAAGTGGTCCCTATTTTTCTACTTGCATTTTTTATGTGCTTTCGAAGTGCTAAGTCAGCAGAAGCTGGGACAAGTAACAGGACTCACCCTGTTATGCGGCACTAGGGATTTGAACCGCTTAACTGCCAAACTTTCGATCGACAAGCTCAGTGTCTTAGCCACTGAACCACCGCTCAGGCTACTTAAGGGCAAATCAGAATTTGTTTTCTTTACTGAGACCTTGGTATTTGAGAAGACTGTTTGAAAATCCTAGCAACAGAAAAAACAATCAAACCAGGAGATGTATAGATCCCTTTGAAACACACCATACATTTGATGTTGGTGTTTCATCAGCTTAATATGTCATAAATAGCTGTGTATAAAATATCTGCATTCCAGACTTGGAATGTTCTAAATTCTGTGTGATGTTGTGCTGTTCTTCCAGAACATGCCAATCTTTTCAGGAATTAGTACAATGTTTTCTGAAAATGAATCTCTGGAACAGGAAGACTTTACTCCTAAGATGCTACAAATCACTTCTGCTCCAGAAATCACTTCCAGAAATCAAGAAGTTGCTCCTGGAATATTGAGTTAGCTTGTCCCAGATAAAATACAATGTCCTAGAGAATGCCGAAGCAGACTGAGACTGGAATGTGGTCTTGCACCCAACCTAAAAGTTATAGATTTATCTCTGTTTGTCAGGTACAATAAAAGAGAATCTTGAACTTAATATTCTTTTCATTTACTGTTTTTAACATTTTAAAATGTTTCATTCTCTTTTTGTTTGTATTTCTTTCAATTAATGACAAAAGGTATTATAGATATCAATATAAATACTAACATTTGACTTTTGTCATGAGTTGCAATTATTTCTTAAGACGGGATGAGTTTATTTTTTACATATTCAATTAATTATTTAAATAATCAAATCAAAACCTTTAGTGCTGCTTTTAGGCCATAGAACGCTTACAATAAAAAAGAAATAGTGAATTTTAAAGTTCACAGCAATGGTAAATCTTGTGTATTTATTTATCATATATTATGTTCTCATTTTCTTCTTATTTATTTTGTTTAGTCATTTATTCTTTAAATGTTTTAAAATATAATTATTTTTCAAAGAATCTTCTCGCTTATGTATGTGTTTAGCTCTTCAACATACATAAATGAAATGTAGTTGAAACACAATTTTCGTAACAAAAAAATCCATGTGAATGAGAGAAAATATTATCTGCCCTGAGGAAAATGTTTTATTCATTCTAATTTTCCAAATATCCAATAAGAATCTCTGCCTCTTTAAGAATGAACTTTTGTTAGACAAATAATCAAATGAATAAGACATCCAATATTTTTAGGATTATAATGAGTAGAAGAAATAGCTGAATGTATTACATGAATGTTAAATGGTAGCCAAGGTTAACATTCTGGATTTCTAAAATGGATACTTTACACTTTGCCAATCAATTGTACATATTTGTTGTTCTTATGATCACATTCCTTCCTTTATTTACAATATAGAGGGCAATTAAACTATTTACTTGCTTTGTGTAAGACAACATGTCCATTTGTTTTTAAGAAAAAGTTCACAGAAAAAGAGAAAAGGGAATGAGAGTTTGCATATTCTCAGGCAAAATAGTTGCCTTACTACTAGTAGTACTCAAAATGAAACACAAAGTGGAATCCATAAGAAAATTAAAATTCTTCATTATCATTCTCCGATGCTGTTCATTCATTGGTAATTTAGTTCAGTGAGGCACAGCACTCTTTCTTCATCAGAAGAGTAATCCATTTGTCAACATCAATATTAATTTCAAACTCAAATGATTCTGTTGGGTTTAGTACACATATCCTTGATGAGTTGCCATTAAAGAAAATGTCAAGTAGAAATAATGCAAATATTCTAAAACCCAATTGTGGCACGATTATCCCTTCACTGTTCATTATGAATTCTTCATATACAATACTGAAAACTGTTCAACACATTAACATTACATTGCTAAATTCTGTTACTATTATTTGATATTACTATAGGCTAATCATTGTGTCCTGAAATGGGGCAGAAGTTGAATTTTTATACACAAAGACAAGTTAGGGATAGAAGATGAATAGCTCTAATTCACCCTGCCTATATTTTAATCCCTCATTTATCATTCTAGTAGAATAGACTATTACTTGCTTTAAAAGTCTTGGTGAAAAGGGGAGGCAGAAATATTTTATTTATAGTGGGAAGAAAGTCTAATGCAAATAGATCAATGTAATCAGATTACTATTAGTGTCCCCAGTCACATGTCTTGCTAAAGACATTATGGGATGCTTACATCGTGCATGGATGGGGACTGGAGGCTAAAACAGATGAAAAAAGGTTGCAGGACTCGGATATATTGGTTTAATGAAAAGAAGGACTAGAGATGACATGATAGCAGTGTTCCAACGTCTAAGGGGCTGCCACAAAGAAGAGAAGGTTAACCTATTCTCCAAAGCAGCTGAAGCAAGGACAAGAAGCAATGGATGGAAACTAATCAAGGAGAGAAGCAACCTAGAACTAAGGAGAAATTTCATGACAGTTAGAACAATTAAACTGTGGAATCACTTGCTTCCAGAAGTTGTAGGTGGTTCAACACTGGAGGTTTTTAAGAAGAGACTGGACAACCATTTGTCTAAAATGTATAGGGTTTCTTGCTTGAGGAAGAGGTTGGACTAGAAGATCTCCAAGATCTCTTCCAACTCTGCTGTTCTGCTATTCTGTTATTTGTTGATGGAGCAGTATTCCATATACTGTATATATCAACTGCACTGTCAGGATCTGTCAAATATACCCATGCGTCTCTGAAAATAAGACTGGGTCTTATTTTCCTTTCAGCCCCAAAATAAGTACTAGGGCTTATTTTCGGTTTGTGTCTTATTTTTTTCCATGTACAGGAGGCCCATGTCTTCTGCTTGCTCACGACCGCAATGGAGCAGGAGGCCACGGCCACGAGGTGAGGTGAGGGGTGGAGCTGCTGCAAGCACCCCATACATGGTTTACCTCAGGGACCCCACAACCAGACTATTTACACCCCGACACCTGCTTTGCCTCGGGAATGCAACTGCAACACATCCTTGGACTCCTGCTCTTTTGCATCTGCAAGCAAGTAGAAGAAGTGGGCTGGCAGCCATGTGGACTCCTGCTGCACATGACTCCAGTGCTGCTGCTGTGAGGAAGGTGTTGGGGTGTGGATAGCTTGGCTGTGGGGGCCATGAGGTAAGCTGGGGCAGGGTGTGTGGGGCAGCTGCACTACGCCTTGCCTTGTTGCCACAGCATTGTGATCAACCAGACAGAATGGGAGGGCAGCTGGCTGCACAGGCTCTTAAGTAGGGCTTATTTTGGGGGGGTAGGGCTTATATTAGGTGCACATGTAAAAAAACATGCTAAGGCTTATTTTCAGGATAGGACTTATTTTCAGGGAAACAGGTTAGAAAAAGAATTTCAGTCAGGCCTGAAAAATACAGATGTGTCTGTTGTGAAATGGAGTGCCTTGGGCTTATCCACTCTCTTTCTCTTTCTTAATCTGCTTCATTTCTCTCTGGTGATTTAGAGCAGGTCCATACACTCATGGTGCACTTGAGACCCAAGTCTCTATTTTGGGGGTTCTTTAGCAATTCTGAGCAATTGGCTACCTATGATTAAAAATGAGAGAGATAGAGAGACAAGGTTTTGATGGATTGCAAAGCCTGGGCCTAACTACTTCTCTGTGTATTTAATTTTATTTTTATAGATGGCCTCCTGTTGGTTTACAACAATAAGCAATTATTGGAGGGAATATGCCATTGAGAGAACTGAGTTTTAATAATGTTACTGAGAAAAGTCTGCCAGGAACAATGCAGGACCATTTTTTCTAATCATACTCTTCAATGAGCAATTTTGGAATGCTTGGATCTGGCTCTCAAAGTGGGTGTTATTCAGTGACCATTTCTGTAAATTCTTTTATTTGGTAAATAGTAGAATTATAAAATAAATTATTTAATCACTCATTTTAACATTCATATGGTATGGTATGAAATTATCATTCTAGATGGCTGTTTTTATTTCCCATATATACCTATTCTCATAGTATCTGTCTGACAGGATGAAGTAACTAGGAGTGGGACTTGCCCATCCCACTGAATGTATTTCTTCTAATAAAAATTGGCTGCATTATTTCAGCTGTGGTCTTTATAAAACCTTAGTAAGACCACACCTGGAATACTACATCCAGTTTTGGTCACCACATTACAAAAAAGATGTTGAGACTTTGGAAAAAGTGCAGAGAAGAGCAATGATTAAGGGCCTGGAGACTAAAACATATGAAGAACGGTTGCAGGATTTGAATATGGCTGATCTAAAGAAAAGAAGGATTAGGGATGACATGATAACAGTATTCCAGTATTTGAGGGGCTGTCACAGAGAAGAGGTGGTCAACTTATTTACCAAAGCACCTGTAGGCAGGACAAGAAACAACAGATGGAAACTAATCAAGGAGAGAAGCAACCAGGAATGAAGGAAAACTTTCCTAACAGTGACGACAATTAACCAGAGGATCATAAGCAGTTACATAAAATCTACTCCTATTTGTTGGCTCCCCATCTTGAGCCACATTGCACCACCAGCCCTCAAAGGCAGGAAGCTTTAGTGAAGGAATACAACAAAATTATGAGAAACTCACTTCTTCCTGTGCATGCTGATGTTCCTCATCTATCAATTGGCAGGCTTAAATCCAGGAAGTCCTCTCTGGTACTCACTCAACAGCTGTCGAACAACTTTGATGTCAACACACAGTGGAAAGCCAAATGGGCTGCTGAATGCCCAGATACAGGCAGTTACATAGATGACCTTACGCAAATGGTGCCAGGTTTTGACCTTCCTCGCCAGCATTGGTCAACTCTGAACAGGATCCATACCCAATATGGTATCTGCCAGGATTCATTGTTTAAGTGGGGTCTTATCTCTACCCCTCAGTGTGTGACTGTGGTGCTCCTCGACAAAATATCCACCACATTGTGTCTCAATGTCCAGCAAGAGCTTACACCGGCCCAATGTCTGATTTTTTCAACATAGATCACCCTATCCTTCAATGGCTGGGTGGACTGGACATTAACATTTGAACTACTATAAGTCCATGTATTTGCCATACGCTAAATAAATAAAATACATTAACCAGTGGAACAACTTGTGTTCAGAAGTTGTGAGTGTGTCATCACTGGAGTCTTTAAGAAGAGACTGGACAGTCACTTGCCTGAAATGGTATAGGATCTCCTACTTGAGCAAGTCCCTTCCAGAACTATTCTGACCAACCCTTTCTGTAAAAATTACCAAGAGCTGCTTCACTATTTTTTACTTGGGTGGATTGTCATTCTCAAGGAACACTAAAATTGCTTTCTCTGACAGCTTCCAACTTCCTTGAGACCTTGAGATGTATCTCTCCTTCTGAATTTACAGATGGGTGTACTGCTTTTCCAATATTCATTTAAAACATTTTAAGGGTATTTTTAATTAAGAATATTATTTTGGTAAAATCTTATCTAAAAATGGACTGGACACATTTTTAAACCATCTGCTCCAACTAATTTTAATCGGTACAGCTATTCCAGATATGGAGAAGCTGATGCCGATTTTAAATACAGAGAACCTAGGAAAAAAAGAAAATAGAACAAATATGCAGTTTTAAATAATTCTTGTAAGGACTAAAAAAAGTCAGTCAATGGGTTTTAGTTTCCAAAAAGAAGTTATTGTCTACTTTGTGAATTTGGCTATTTTTAAAAAATGACAGAACAAAAATAAGAGATTGTTGACAGCCATCAGGCACAAAATAATTTAACAGGATTTCTCACACATGATTGCAAACATTTGAAGTCTATGAAGTTTAAACCTCTTCATATCCTCACTGTCTGAGCAAGCAAGAGAGAGAGAGAAATCCTGCTATATGATTGAAGCCAAATATTATTTGAGATAATGTCACATTGGCCATAAATATTCTAAACTTGTGAGCCTGTTTTGTAAGAAAATTTGATAACTGTATTAAAATATTGCTCTTAATGACATGTAACTTGATTAAGTTAAGCTAAAACATCCATTTTAATTTACTCTATAAGCAGTAGTTTATTTATTTATTAGATTTTTATCTCAGTGTTACTACTTTATAAATAACTCAAGGCAGCAAATGTACATAATGCTCCTTCCTCCTCCTATTTTCTCCATAACAGCAACCCTGCAAGGTAGGTTGGGCTGAGAGAGTGTGACTAGCCCAAAGTCACACATCTGGCTTTCATCCCTAAAACAAGACTAGAAACTCTCCTGGTTTCTAGGCTAGCATCTTTACCACTATACCAAATATGGTTCTTATTAATTAACCATGTGTGAATCCACCCTGTATGGTGCACAACTAATACTATCCCAGGATTGAAAAATTTGGGGAATGGATTAGGAAGTACAGAGTGGAATACTTATTTTATCTTGGCCATCGACATTCAAGAGCAATCTCCTGTGTTTTGTGTGTGGTTTCCTGAAACTCATAAGTCAATAGTAACTGACATGGTCAATTCCATGCAGGGTAGATCCAATTCAGTCAATTTTAATAGGCAATATTGTCTATATAAGCCTTCAAGCATGCCAGACGTGGCAGCTAATTCCAGGCACAATAGGGAGCAGTGGAAGCCAGCTGAAAAAAATGGATAACTCAAAGTAACACTTGTTGATGGCAGCGTTTTCCTTTTAAAACAAAATAAAATCTTGTCTCCCTGTCCAGATAAAATCTTATAGAGGAAGCTCCAATCTCTCATCTGATTTGTTGCATGAGTTTCATCCAAGTCGAAAAATTACTTTCTACAGGGGTTTATCTGCTAAACCAGACAATGATGTATAACAAGCCTGCATTTGCACACTATTCTTTTGAGCGTTGGAACTGCCATTACAAAAAGCAATGATTAGTAGGAAAAGCTGACCCGCTTTTTTGGGGTGGGTGGGTGGGGGCTTTCACTAAAGATTTCAACTGTATCCATTATCAGTAGGTACCAATTAAGGGATTAAAAATTCTGAAGGCCATTATAACGTGATTTTTCTGAAAAGCTTCTCTACTTTGTAGAGAAAGGCATGAGAAAAACTTCTCATACTTCAAAATTTTCTCTACATATGCTGAACCATAGTGGATGAAATGATTGCACCTCTTAGGAAACTAAGTTCTGAAGCCAAACTTTTGTTGGTGTATCATTTAATGCAAGAATGATCATGCAGAAATCTGACACCAAAAAATTAGTCTTCAAAATATCAGTTGTTACTATTTAGGGAATAAATATGACAGAAAAAAAAATACTTAGAATATTCTCATTTTCCCATACATAAGTAAATATCCTCATTTTGCTACACATACAGCCACTTTGGTCTAGTGGTTAAGGCACCAGGCTAAAAACCAGGAGATTGTGAGTTCTAGTCCTGCCTTAGGCATGAAAGCCAACTGGGTAGCTTTGGGGTAATAACTCTATCTCAATCTATCCCATCACAAGGGATTGTTTTTGTGAGGTAAATAAGAGAAGAAAGGTGCATCTTTGCCACCTTGAGTTATTTATAAAGTAATAAAAGTGGGCTAAAAATCTAATAAATAAATAAGTTTATTTAAATGCTGTACTTAGCATTTTTGTCTACACTTGTTTGTAAAATGCTAGCAATATTCTGCACATAATGGGATTCCATTGCTGGAAGATTTTTGAATTATTAGATACAACTTTAAGATAGAGAATATTTGAAAGGCATTTCTTCGTTTTAACTTTTGAAATACATATTCTAGAGTTCAGAAAGGGAACTAGTTATGAAAACAACTAGTGAATTGTCCAATTGTTAAGCAATGCTTTTTTCGTATCTGTTTCTGCATGTGTATTGTTTGTCTGTGAATAAAATTAAAGAAATGAAGTTTAGGAATAAACTGTGAACTGAGTTTTAAGTCTAGTGTCTCAGAGAGTCTCTCTCTCTCTCTTCTCCATTGAAAACCTGCCAGAACAGAAAAATAATAAAATGAAATATGTTGCTTGCAGCAGTTCAAATATCTAATGAACCCCTTGAGACTGTTTGGATTTTCCTAATAATTGCTGCTTTAGGTGATGGCACTTGACTCATCTTCATTCTGCCAAAGGAATAGAGCTTTTGAAGGAGAAGAGTTGGCAAATAAATATAGGTTTGTATGCAACTTAGAATAGAAGAAAATACCTGGAAAAAAGGAAAGGTTTCAGAAGGATAAACTCAAGGAAAAAGTTAAAAGACTTTGTGAAGAAAAACTCAAAGAGGAAAATGAAGCAATAGAAACTTTGGGTGAACCATCAAAGAAAGTGTTTTTTCTTTATTTCCTATCACAATTAAGGGAATAAATTGTATATACCTCAGAAAACTGTTAATATACCTCTATTGACTGTTTTGCATCTTGAGATCCTAAGGGCAAAAGTGTCCCGAGTGCCATTGCCAGTGTTATGCATTGAAAAGATTTTCAAGCTGTATGTTAAAAATACCATTTTGGTCCTTAATAAGAAATCAAAATTTGCAGCTGGGAGGGAAATGTATAATGTCTGGGGAAAAAAAAAGAATTTATTTCATTCCTGAAGATAATTTGAGATATGAGGTTGTCCAGGAAGGCATCAGAGGCAGAAGAAAGAGAATTGGCAAAGGAAAGAGGAAGTTAAAATGGAGGGACTGGAAAACAGATGGTAGGCTGAACGGAAATGGATAAAAGGTAAAAAAGAGAAGAAAAGAAGAACATTTGCTCTTTTAAAGTAGAACCAGTGGTGATGTAGGCTGATGATTGATGGAAATTGTAAGCTATTTCATCTGGAAAGGTTGGGTGGCTAAGCTGCTTTAAACTAAAAAGCAATGTGATGTTCAATTTAAATGACTTTTAGGATTTCGCCTTCTCATTTTATATCCATCATTCTGCATTTGAAGTTCTGATAGTAGTACAATAACAATCCTTTAAAAATTAAAATTGTTAGCTTAGACTCCAATGAAAGTAAGAGTAAAATATGATCTGCATATTGATGAGATCAAAACTTCAGGAATTCTGAAAATGTATCCCATTTAGTAAATAATATCAAGGACAAAATAGTTCCCTTCTGTAAGTGTTGTAGACGCAATAAAAACCTTCTAGAAGTATCAGGACTTTTCCCCCATTCGCTAAACTGGGCAGGGGTGGAGCCAGCATGTGACGCATCCGGCCCATGGGCCGCAAGTTTGACACCCCTGTTCTAGAAAGTATTAAAACCACTCTCCTTGGTACATAATCCAAAACGATACCATAATAGACAGCATTGAAAGTCTGCCATTATAGAAAACTATGCTTTTAGTGTGTTATTTTGGGTAATGAATGTGTTGCCCAGATAGTGAACAAGAATTCCCTAACACATTTGAGTTATTAAAGCCATAAGTAATTGTGAATAATCACTGGTTCTTTTTTCCCCCCTGAAGCTAGGTTAAAAACAGTCTTTATAATCACAGAAGTGGTTTGCCATGTTTCCTTCCTAGGGCTAAGAGAAAGTGACTGGCCCAAGATCATCCAGGTGGCTTTGTGCCTAAGGTGGAACTAGAACTCATGTTCTCCCAGTTTCTAACCTGATTTTAACCTATCTCTCACTATGTCTTATATAGGAGCTTTTATATAGGAGAATTTTTAAACTTCTCTATATCAATAGTGAAAGCCAGGTTAGAATCAGGTTAGAAACTGGGAGACCGTGAGTTCTAGTTCCACCTTAGGCACAAAGCCAACTGGACAATTTTGGGCCAGTCACTTTCTCTCAGCCCTAGGAATGAGGCAATGGCAAATCACTTCTGAAAAAACTTACCAAGATAACTGCAGGGAATAGTCCAGGTAAAATCAGACATGATTGAAAAAGAAAATATATTAGTAGTAGAGCACATAACTGGAAATCAGTTCTTAGGGCCATTTTCATCATTTTGAAGGGATGTGGGGGTACATAAAGGTTTTGGTGCTTGATACCAAGTTTTTCTAATAGTTCAATGGTTGTAATGAATAATTCAATTAGGCACATGGATGGAGAGAAGATTTTCAGGTTTTTCCCAAGCTTGGGAGGGGACATATTTAGGGCTTACTGAGCAATATGAATATATTTCCTGCCTGAAAATGTGAAAACTGTATCACTGCTTTTCAGCAATCATGGCTTGTGGAGACTTCAGAAGCTGCAATGAAAGGAATAATGAAGTTCACACATCCTGAGATCCATGCAGTATCCACTCCTATTTAGAAGTTTACAACGTTACTAATATTTTATAGCTTTCAAATGAAGAAGTTCAATCACATTAGATGTTATGGCAGTTCAAGGTTACTGCTCACATTTTCTTCAATCTCAGTTGTAACTAGTGATCAAGGCTAGTCAAAGATGGAGGCAGATTTTAATGTAAAAGTGTTTCATTTACTATAGTCATATTTGTTATTGGGACTATGCAAATCTTTCAAAAGAGGTGTTTCACAATACCTGAGAAGGCAGACTGAGCACAACACAAAAGCTCCATGTCTTTTCCCGGTTCACCTTCCTGTCTTGGGTTCCTCTGTCAGATGTTCCTGGATATGTGTGCAGGCTCCCTTGGTTTGTTTTAGAAAGGGAAACCAAATAATAAAGCAAAGTGTCTTTATACATAGACACATGCCAGCTGGAAGTACTTTCCGAAGCACTTACATAAAGTTGGGAAAAGATGCAACTACTTAACCATTCCAGAAGAAGGGCTTTGCGAAGCCAAGATTTGTCCAGTGCAATTTATGATGAACTTTTTTTTTTAGATTGATATACTTATCCAATACATACAGAATAATTTACATATACTCTTCTTTCAGGTCTAAAGATTACCTAATCATAAAAATTTGCCAGTTGAGACTTTGTAGTTAGATCTAAAACAGTTATGATGCTGCCACCTTCTGGCATTAAAATTCTGATTTAGACAGTCTTCATTTTAAGTTTAGCTTTTAGCATTCTTGCACGTTCATCCAGATAGGGTTTTTTAATATAAATATGTGTTAAGATGTACAACTAAATAGTGGCATGCATCCACTACCTTAAAACAGCATAGCTGTTAAACTTTGCGCTAAACTTTGATTTGTGCATAATGGAGGAAGCCCTACTGATTACCTTCAATTCTACCATTTTATTTCTCATTGCACAGCCATTCCTTTTTATTTTCCCCATTCAATCATGTCCGATTCTCAGAGACTGACTGAACAGGTCCCTACAGTGTTTTGGGCAAGACTTTTCAGAAGTGGTTTGTCATTACTGCCTTCTTAAAGCTGAGAGAAAGTGACTGGTCCAATGTCACCCAGCTGACTTTGTCCCTATAAAGTGGGACTAGAACTCCCAATCTCCTGGTTTCTAGCCTGATATTTTAACCACTTCAACAAAGTGGTTCTGTAACACAGGATATTGGAAACTAAGTGGGTAACAGTTTTAAATACAGGGACTGGAGGGGAAGAAATAGACTAGTTCTCCTTTTCTCTAATTAGTATTGACTTTCTGACCTGATATTTTTAACATGTCAAAAATAGATGGTAATTCTGCTCTTTAAGAGATTCTGCTCTCATTATCAGACATAGAGACGTAAACAGGAGATTTAAATAGTAAAGGAATGTTACAATAATAAATAAAAAGCAGGAAGCAAAAACTCAAATTTATAGCAAAGACAAAGGGGATTGTCCCAATGACTGACAGAGTACCTTACAACCAAGAATTAAACAAGAGATGGTGGTTTGATTGGAGTTAACTCATTTTCAACCTCTACCGACAACCTCAAGTCATATAAAGCTCTGTCACCATGCCAACTGCTCTTAGCTGTTTTTATAAAGCTTAGGCTAGATTCCAATACATACTTGGTAGCTGAGAGAAACTTAGGTTGTCTTTTGTATAGAAACCAACGCAAGGGAGATTTCCCATCAGGAAAGGCTAAAGAAGGGTAAATAAATTCACTCAGCTGTCTTCCATACTCTATCACCAGTGAACCTGAAGAGCAGCAAGGAGCAGTATTCACAGCAGGCAGTGAGTGAACAAGAATTTATTGTATAACTTAGGTGTTTGTGAGTTGTTTGAGTGTGGGTGTCACAGTTTGGCTTATTTTGCCCATTTCCTCCTACCAACTATGTATGCATAGTTATTCATCTGTTGATTGTTTGAGAACGGTTCTTTCCGAGGATTTTGATAGACATAATTTGAGTTTGATTAGACATGAAGGTTCCTACTGTATGTTTTTGTTTCTTAATTGCTTTTGTTTAACTCTTTGAAACAGGTTGCCAGCATGAAGCAGCAATCTGTTGATATTTTTCAGCATTTGTTTACAACTGACAATTTCTGAAAACAGTGGTTAGATTATTTGTGGAAAGTAAAGCTTGAAATATGCCTTAAAAAGTGTGCTTGAAATTTAATTACCCAAGTGGAAATTGTTTTCCAGTATTTAACTTTCATAGTCAGAAACCTGTCTGTCTATGCAAATATTAACAATATAACCATATTTTAAAGTAATCTACTTACATAGTAGGATGTCCCAAGGAATCCCATTACAGGTATACAAACCAGTTTATCAATGATTATTAAATGTTAACATTTGAATAAAATAGATTCATCCATTCAGTTATTTGGCTGCTGATTTGGCCTTGGCAAGGTCAGTCATAGACATCTCCAAGTCCAAATGCTGATGCTAAGAAATGGATTAGCAGTCCTAACTGCTTCAGAATCTCTTGTAGTATTAGAGAATTTATTTTTTGTCTTTAAAAAACATTAAGAGTTTAAGCATACGCAGGGGGGATGGAAAAAGGAATGTATTACATAATAGTGTCTAATCATATAGGGCTGGAGTCCTTAACCCTATATAACCCTTTTCTATAGATTCTGTATAAAATAGGGGTTGAGATAGATGCTTTTTATTATATTTAAATTGTGTCAATTGTAATAAATTACAATTATTACCAAAGAATATAAATGAGTGTCTGTTCTTTATATTATAAATAATATAAATCTGTCTTAAGAAGACAGATTTAGCTAACTGTTGAAGATGAGGCATTTTAATGCAATATTAATCCATAAAATCTGGTTTTGTAGTGGGTTAGCTCCTTTTAAGTAAATCTCTTCACACATTAACATTGTTTTGGAAAAGTCATTGCTTGGATTGGATATATTCATTTATATCTTTTTTTTCCCAATGACTTTGAGTCAGTGTTGATTCCTGGCAACTGCAGTTTTCTTGGCAAGATTTTAGAAGTGGTTTTCCACTGACTCCTTCCCAGAGATGAGAGAAAATGACTAGCCTAAGGTCAGCCAGCTGGTGTTGTGCCTAAGGTGGGACTAGAACTCATGGCTTCCTAGTTTCTAGCCTGTTGCTTTAACCACTACATTAAACTAACCCTGTAATTTATGTCTTTAATTTCTTGTTATTCCCTGTTGTTAAATAAACTGACTTAAATATTAATGCTTTATAGTGCTATAATATCATATTTATCATCTTCTTTTTTCTTTTTTGCATATAAAGACAAGAAAAATGAGGACCAGTTTGATGTAGTAGTTAAGGCACCAGGCTAGAAACCAGGAGACCCAGAGTTCTTCTAACAAAGTCAGTTGGGTCACCTTGAGCCCAGTTATTTATTCTCAGTCCTAGAAAGGAGGCAATGGCAAACCACTCCTGGGTAAACCTTACCAAGAAAATTATTTTGTCCTCACGGTCTCCAAGAATAGGACCCAATTAAATGGAAGAACAAAAGAAAAATAATAAGAAAAATAAGCACATTTGATTCAGCTTGCCTGTACAATCATCTATCAATTAAGCAACTAGAAATGATTCACTTCCACACATTTACTGAACATTATACTCGCAAACATACTATGGTTTTTAGCTTGAAGCTTCTAGGTAACCCAGATGTTTGCAAAGTGTACACATTTTGCATTTGCTTGCCAACCTCAAAGCTCAACCATCAACCCCATGCTGTTTACATTTGATAACATAATATTTCCAAAATATAGCAATCTTATTTATAATGCATATGTAGAAAGTGTAGTTTTGCATTTTAAACCTACCGGGAAAGAAAACATATAAATAAGAAATCCTAAAGCAGGGGTGTCCAACCTTGGCAACTTTAAGACCTGTGAACTTCAAGTCCAGAATTCCCTAGCACTAAAGTCCACAAGTCTTAAAGTTGCCAAGGTTGGACACCCCTCTCCTAAGAGATAAATTCCTATGCAACCCATACATTCTTTCCCTAGGAAAGGAATTTAAAACAGCAGTACAGTTATTTATTGGATAGGCAGATAGAGTGTCTCGTTTTCTAAATATCCCCTCATCCTTCTCCCTTTACCTCATGTAACTCCAGCAACCAATCAGAAACCACCAACATCCTGAAATGATCCCTCTAGACCAGGGGTGTCAAACTCGTGTCATCACAGCGGTGTCATGTGACATATCGTGACACTCTCCCCCCCTTTGCTAAATCGGGCGTGGGCATGGCCAGTGTGTGACATATCCAGCCTGCAGGCTGTGAGTTTGAAAGCCCTGCCCTAAACTCTGTGATGTAATTTCCAATTCAAAAAACTAAAAATAAGCATGTATAAATTTTGGACGGGGAGAAATTGATCAGTATATGTATATTTATTTTTCCTCCAATATTTTTAATCATCAAAAGTGCATAAATAATCTGCCTACCTGTTAAATAAAGAGCATCATTTATATATTTTAAAACATATATATTAAAAATACTTTAAGAACTCCTTTTTGAAAGACCATCATTAGGCAGTTCTTCATTTGTTCTCTCTCTTTTGTCTTACGTTAGGGACAGGCTTGCGTTCATAAAGGACTGCTTATCTCCTCATCTAGAACCCTGCCTAGTCAATTCAATCCTGCAGGGTTGGCACATTCTAGGTTCCTTCAATTAAATGATGTCATTCTCAGGACCTCAATCTGTAAGCATTGGCCCTCTGGAATGATGTGGCTGCCATTCTGCTGCTGTTTAGAAGGCCCATGAAAACTTGGCTCTTCACTCAAGTCTTGGATGAAGGTGAGTTAGACCTCTTACTTCATTCCATTTGGTGTGTTACACTTAACCGTCTTTGATTGATTTTATTGTAATTTCTTTGTTTAATTGTTGTGAACCATGCAGTCATTGGGAGTTGGCTGGCATACAATTTTGCTTTGTTATTATTATATATGCAAAAATGTGAAGTCACAACTGGCATTTCTTTAACTGATGTTGGCCTTTATATGCATTGAATACTTCCCAAGTACTTATGAATGTTGCAATGTATTGGCATTGTATATGTGCAAATCCAAGCAGTGTGTAATTTTGTAAAAAAAAAAAAAATGGAAATATTGTTAATGTATAGATTTTCTAACTGCCATCCAAGATTTTCTGGCATAGCACTTTAGTGTGTTATTAATCACTGGGATCTTGTTTATGCCATAATTTTCAATGTCAAGTTTTAGATTTTGATGCTTGTGATCTTATCCAATTCTTTGTCTTCTTTATCTATTCATAACAATGTGAACTCACAGCTGCTAGTTCTTTAGCTGGTGCTGGCATTCATACACATCGAGTTCAAGCAATGCGGCTTTTTGCAATTGGCATATTTTTAATATGTCAAAGGATGCACAGGGTATCTTGATATTTGACATTAACTTTCTTTATGTATTTTTATGATTGGTCACAAAGTCAATCAAATGTTTAGACAAGATTTGGTATTATTATCTACCTACTGAGTCTATTTTGTGATCCCACTAGTTGTTGCTTGCAGGCAAATGGTATCTATTATTATTCAACTGGGCTTCTTGTCTGTACAGGTTTTCTCTCTATTTTTGTGGTCTCTTAGGACTTTTGAACTGCAGCAGAAACTTGCAGAATTATACTAGCATGGCATTTCAGGTAAAGAATAAAAATCAACATGAAACAAAAGTCCTCTGATTAATGGATATATTTTACTTTCAAAAAACAAAATAGCTATTAAGAATTTAGAAAGGTCCAGAAAGGTAAATGCCAAATGATCACACCATGAATCTTTTAGCATATTAAAAAAGTGATTCACACTTTTAAAAAATTTACCACCTTTGCTTTATATACAGAACACGCCTGTAAACAATTTTCTTCAATTCCATTTTTAACTTATTTTCATCACATAGACTTTGAATTATCTGTAACTTTTCTTCTTTCCTCTACCTGAAACTTCCTAAATTATATCAAGAGTAAGATGTCTGCTCTTGAAAATGGATCCTATGCTTCTGGGATACATAATTTAGACATGGATAGAATTTTCTGAATGGAATGAGGAATTATTGCAATTATATAAACTGAACAAAAACGTTGAGTTGGCTTGCTAGTATATTTAATGTCAAACTTGTGTTTAGCATAATTCCCCAGTCCCTGAAATTGTTCTATTTCCCAAGATCTTGGGAAAGCAAGTCACCCTTAAAGATAATATCTAAAAGAAACTTTCTGACAAAAACGACTCAGGGCATGTCTAAACCTTTATTTTCTAAAACCAAGAAATCATTGCTTTCATCCCCAAAATAAGAAATGCAATGTAAAATAATATCTCATTCATTTGCTCAACCATCTGTAAACTCTGGACATTGTCTAAACTCTCTACTTCCCTCTAGTGGATCAAAGAAATATATTTAAACATTGAATATAATAAAGCTAGTGTACGTACTACGGATCAATCATATTTATAGATATTAAACAGGCTAAAATGAATAGAATATCTATTTTAACGTTTCGCTTTGGCACTAGAATCATACTGCTGTGTTTGTTCTTCTCTTCATCTCCAGGACTTTTCCCATTGTTTATATCTCACTCCCTGGTATTTGATTAGTTTTCTCACATTTCTACTGTGAATGTAAGCTATATCTTTCCAGCTGTGCTGAATATGTCCATGTTCTGTTTCTTTTATAAAATATATACATAGGTTTGATTTATTTTTCATTAAACTATTATATGTATTGTACACATCAAGGAGGAGAAAAGTTTTTCCAATTGCTCATGCTGGTTTTCACTGCTGAATATTATGGAAGTGATAATTATTTTTCCTGTGTATATGTATTTATCCTTGCTGTATTTGACTAGTACACGCTTATGGAATGTTTTATACTTAAACAAATATGAACAGCCAATAGGAATCTGTGACATTCCTTCTGTACTTATTTCTTGTCTTTAATTGCTTATATTTTAAGTTAGGTACAGAGTAAGTCAGGGTTTTTTTGTAATTATAATTATGGTTTCTATCTTAATTTGATTTTATAATTTTGATTTTATATAACATTTATTATATGTTTTATATAATAAATATATTATTTATAATAGCGAATTATTTAGGTGGACAAAATAATTGTACCTTGGGATTTAAATTTCATTTTGTATTTAAATACAGATGGGAATAAGATTTTAATGAAAAAAAAATATTATTTTGGGCTGGAAAGTTCACCATGCAGACATAAATGAATTTATTTTGGTGGCATATAGATATAATTAAATCTAAATAAAGAGATACCAACTTTTTTAGTAACCAAACATGGCATATGTTCAAAATTAGATTATTTTGTTAAACTTGATCGATCATGAAGTTGTTTGAGAATTGATATATTGTTTTATTTACAATTTCTGAACATACGCTGGTTGATAATGTCATTTTTGTTGGTCAAAAAATCTTTCATTAGAGGAGAATAATACTTTTATTTTTAGTTAGAAGATATGAAGGACATACAAATTGCTTTAATATTTAAAGTGGGAATTTTTGGCTTCTCTAATAAGACAAATATGCCATCACAGATGTGCAAGAAGCAGAAAGTAAATTCAAATTGTTATTTTCAGATAGTTTGTCTATTTGTAATAGCATTAGCAATAGGACTTAGACTTACATACTGCTTCACAGGGCTTTTCAGCTCTCTAAACAATTTACAGAGTCAGCATATTGTCCCCAACAATCTGGGTCCTCATTTTACACATCTCAGAAGGATGGAAGGCTGAGTCAACCTGAGAATTGAACTGTTGGCAATCAGCAGAATTAGCCTACAATATTGCATTCTAACCACAGTGCCATCATGGCTGCTTCATTTATTACCATAATGATGGTAAAAGATCTTTATCTAACTTTGTTTACATGGTACAGCAATATATCGGTAATATATATTCCCGGTCCATTCTGGACCGGGATGCCCTGCGCATGGTCACTCATGTCCTCGTCATGTCCCGTCTGGACTACTGCAACATTCTCTACATGGGGCTCCCCTTGAAGAGCACTCGGAGACTCCAACTGGTCCAGAATGCGGCCGCGCGGGTGGTTATGGGTGCGACTCGGCACACCCACGTAACACCCCTCCTGCGCGAGCTGCACTGGCTCCCGGTGGTCTTCCGGGTGCGATTCAAGGTGTTGGTTACCACCTTTAAAGCGCTCCATGGCTTAGGACCAGGGTATATACGAGACCGCCTTCTGCCAGCAACAACCTCCCACCGGCCAATATGCTCCCACAGAGAGGGACTCCTCAGGGTGCCGTCGGCCAAACAATGCTGACTGGCGACATCCAGGGGGAGAGCCTTCTCTGTGGGGGCACCAGCCCTTTGAAATGAGCTGCTCCTAGAGCTTCGTCTTAGCCCCGACCTGCATACTTTTCGCCGCACCCTTAAGACCCTTCTGTTTCAGCAAGCTGGACTGGCCTAGTATGAATTTTTAAAATGTATGTATGTTTTAATTCGCGGCCAAATTTTTATATTCGATTTTAATTGGTTTTAAATTTTATAAATTTATGTGTTTTAATATGGTTGTACACCGCCCTGAGTCCTTTGGGAGAAGGGCGGTATAGAAATCTAATAAACTCTTAAATACTTAAATGGGAACAAAATCTAAATTATGTCAATTGACTAGAAGGTATTTTTGGAAATACTTTAAAGATAGGATTTGTTTATTGTCCAGATGTTTGGAGGATAATTATTCCTAAGAATGTATCTTGAGTTATCTCTGAATATTCAAAATTGCAGTATTCAAATAAAAGGGAATGTCACAAACTATTTTCATACCAATGAGTTTAAGGGAAAGAATTTGTACACTGATAGTGATCATAGCTTTTAACAGATACATATTTCAAGAGTGTTGCTTATATTGTTTCCACTCAAATAATTGAAATGAAATGTAAAAAAAAAATATGGAAGGAACAACACCTGGGATTTCTCTTTTAAAGCTCAGCTCTCATGTGAAAATGGTAGATTTAATTTTTATGTTTTCTAACATAAATTCCATGCATTTGTTAGTTTCAGTAATGTATTTGAATGAAAATTAATTTGATTGTGTTCCACTGTGGGCTCATTTAGCAAGTACTTATTTGGCTCCTTTGAAATGGTGCCAAGGACTTGGTTCTAATTAAAGCAGGAATATTGTGGTATTTCCATAATACCACAATAAAGATGGTTAGACGTATTTAACTATTGTGGAACCCTTGGTGCTGTCTGAGTTTAATTGTTGCAGACATTTCACTACCCAAATAGATAACATCATTGGTGCAAGATCTGATAGTTAACCATTATTTAGACATTATTTATTCCAACATCATCAGACAAAACATTCAAACTTGGCCATAGCTGTCATGAAAATTGATGATGGAAATGTTTCATCGGAAAACATTTAGTGAAAATGAGTAGTCATTCTTAAATAATTAATGTTACTTCAAAAGATTATGTAAAGATTGTTATTTACTAAATGTCAATTTACCCTTAAAATGTACGGTATATTCTTTGTTTGATTGAATGTTTTTGTAAAATCCAATTGTTTTGATTGAATTGCAAACCACTTTTATCAGGCACAAATCAGCAATCTAGTACTATCATCAGGTTTAAAATATTATAAACATAAATTTAGGTAATATACCAGAAATTCGGAATAGAACTGGAATATCTTATATCAGTCTATGTTGCTGATACAACAGTGAAATTTCATCTGTTCTTCTACCATTTTTCATACTTTCATGGATTACTTTGTGGGGCCAAATAGTCTTCTGCTTTCTCATCCATTCTCCATTTCCTCCACAACCCAACACATTTTTTTTTTTTTTGAGGTGTTACTGCTGCTTTATAGCTGGAGTATAACTTTAACGTTGCTTTCTTATTTATCAGCTACTTTCTGGGCCAAGCTTATTCCAAGACCCGTCACAGTAGATTTGCTATGTTCCTTGAACATTCAGAGTCTAATTACTGGTTTGCAGAACTATGAAGGGACAGAACTATGAAGGGGGTATCCATATTATACCCCCATTCTTCTAACCAAAACAATATTTTATTTTACAGTATAATAATGATGAAAATAGCCACATTAGGGATGCATTTCCTGAAATAATATAGAACAAAATGCAGGTCACCATTGATCAGTCTCTATTCATGTACTGAACTTCTGAAGACACAAACTTACTGTGTATCTTGCATATGTCTTTAAAATAGCTCTTGGCTTCCCAGTTGTGAGGATATATATAATAATGTGGAGAAAACTACACAAGCTAGTTTTATTAACTTAAAACATACTAACAAATTATTTCCTCCAGTGTAAGGAGATTTTAATTGGCTTTTTAGAATAAACAACTCTGTCTTATATTGTCAAATTATCCTATTGTATCCTGCCCCTGTTCTTAAGAACTCCAGAGCCAAGGCTAACTATCTGTTTTCAACAAGTAAAATCTGTTTGGCCTGGAGAGACATAGGTAACATACAAAATTGACAATAAACCTAGACTCCTCTCCAGCAGCTACCAATATAATTCATTAGGAGGCATATATGTCTGTTCCGGTGCATGCTGCCATATATACAGGAAGTTGCAATGGCATTGAATGAATGGTGCTCCTCAGTGTTCCGGCTGTCTCAGTACACCTGCAGTTATGTGACTGTGAACTGACTACTTGACAACTTGTTTGCACTTATGACTACTGCTTGCATTCCATGATCACATGGGTGCCATTTGCAATGTTCCCTGATGGCTTTCCAAAAAATCAATTGGGAAGGCAGCAGAGAAAATGGTAGGATGTTGGCATAAATCTCCCCACTCCCCACACATGCACCCTCTCTTCTGCATTTGTGTCATGCCAGCCATTTTCCACCCCATGCACCCTCTTTGACCCATGCAATACTTCCCGTATACTTGCATACCCTCTTCAACCTACACCACACACCATCCCCAACTTGTGCATTGCCTTCTATGCACCCTCTGTGATCTGCACAGCATTTCTTGCGCACTCAGGTGCACCCTTTCTACACAGTACTTCTCACATCCTCTCCCTGTACCCCAGCATACCCCTTTGCCTCGTCTCCTATCCAGTAGTAGCCACGTTCCTGGGATTTGCAACTTACTGCCAGCTTCCTTACTGACTTTGGTTGAGGAAAACTCACCTAAAGATGATGGGATTCAGTGAAAAAATGGCAACTGGGACTGCGGGGATTGTCATTCCCATTGCTCTTTATGACTGCATTGCTTTGTGATGGAAATTCCAGTCCCAATTGCCATTGTAAGTCGATGACTACCAATATCATCCAAGCAGTATCTATGTGAAGAAATGCCATTTCAATATTTAGTAAAAATTAGACTTTAAAAACAAAAAAAACCCTCACCAGAAAGCTGTTGTTTGTATTCCACTTCTGGAGTCCTTTGTTGTGACAAGCTTTATTTCATACACACTTGAACAATGATTATTACTGCAGTTCATTTTTAAGGCTGGATATCATTTTAAACAGATGCTGTTTAGTGTGGATATGGCTATTAAATCCAGCCATGCATGTAAGTGTTTCTGTTGATCTATTAGCCTCCGATAGCTCAACTGCAGTGATGATGCTTTGACCTTTGTTTCTAATTCTCTCTCTTTCTCTCCCGCTCACCGTTGCCTGCTGGATGGCAAGCAAGTCCTCTGTCTAATGCCCTGACAGTAATCAGAGATTTTAGAATTCTGCAATTAGCTGTACTTGACCTGTTGTGCTTCACCTTCATTACCACTGCTGTGCTGACAATCCTAATGCTCCTCATAACACATCCATGTTCATGAAAAGAATATTCTAATGTCATTTTACAGAGATCTTTTGTCTTTATTGTTTACATTTATCGTTTTATTGGTTTTGTCTTTATTGTTTCTATATTTCTTTATTGTTGTACCATTCCGGATAGTGTAGGTAGCTGAAGAGATGTTAAGGTACAGGTTTCATGAATGAATCTTTTGTATTTAAAATCTCTGCATCTTGAAACAAATGCTTCTAATAGGCTTGTTGGTTCTGGAGTAGGGGATACGATTTCCTGCGTTCTGAGCAGGAGTGAAATCCATGCAGGTTCTGGAGAACCGATAGAAAAAATTTTGAATAGTTTGGAGAACGGGCAAATACCACCTCTGACTGGTCCTAGAATGGGGTGGAAATGGAGATTTTGCAATATCCTTCCCCCAGGAGTGGGGAGAGAATGAGGATTTTGCAATATCCTGCACCTGGAGTGGGGAGGGAATGGAGATTTTGCAGTATCCTTCCCCCAGAAGTGGGGAGGGAATGGGGATTTTGCAATATCCTTCCCCTGGAGTGGGGAGGGAATGGAGATTTTGCAATATCCTTCCCCTGGAGTGGGGAGGGAATGGGGATTTTGCAATATCCTTCCCCTGGAGTGGGGAGGGAATGGAGATTTTGCAATATCCTTCCCCTGGAGTGGGGAGGGAATGGGGATTTTGCAATATCCTTCCCCTGGAGTGGGGAGGGAATGGAGATTTTGCAGTATCCTTCTCCTGGAGTGGGGAGGGAATGGAGATTTTACAGTATCCTTCCCCTGCCACACCCACCAAGCCACGCCACCAAGCCACGCCACACCCACCAAGCCACGACCGCAGAACCAGTATAAAAAAAATTGAATTTCACCACTGGTTCTGAGGCACATGATTGAGAACAAAGCAAACCAAGATATCTACATGCATCTTAAAACATAAAGATAAATCAACATGGACATAGGAAGGGGTGCAATATCTGCCTATCATTTATTATGATCTGTGTGAAAACAATGGAAGGTGTTTAAATGGATTTTGGACTCTTGTAAAATCAAAGGAAAACATTAAGTCAGCAGTGGTGGCAAACTGCATGTAGAACTGGAAGTAACTATATTGGAATCTGTATCTAAAGACTTCATAATTTAAAAAGAGATAAAAATGGAGGGAGAGCCAGTTTGCTCTAGGAGTAAAGGCACCAGACTATAAACCAGGAGACTGTGAGTTCTAGTTTCACCTTAGTCATGAAAGCCAGCTGTGTGCCCTTGGACAGGCACTCTTTCCCAGCCCAACTCACCTCACAGGGTTGTGTGGGAAAATAGGAGGAAGAAGAAATATTAGATTTATTCTCCACTTGAGTTGTTTATAAAAAAAAAACAATAAAGGTGGGATATAAATAAAATAAAGCAGACCAAATTGGTCCCTAGAATGTGACATATACATCTAATCTCTGATGGTTCCTGGTTATTTTTTACTGGAAAATGTGATTATGTGAATTAGGGTATTAGTAATAAAATTGAGATACAATGACCAATGAATATCTATGACCAATGACTATCTATTTAACAAAAGATAGTCCATGGAAGTGGCAATGACTTAGATTTAGTCTATAAAGCTAATGGAAAAATGTGATAAGTACCAAACTTATTAAACTGCCATTTAACTTGCATGGCAAGTATGACAGAAATCTGAAAGATCGCCATAGCAAAAGTCTTCTGCTTTATATAGAAAAGCTAATAACTTAGGCTGTAGTCATTTGTATACAAGCAATGTTTCTAGCATATTTTTTGTAGAAGTAGATTCTAGTGTATAGCACAGATTTGTTGCTTATTATTAGAAATTCTGGGACTAATACAACAATACTTTTAAAGAAATCACAACCTATAAAGAATTATTTTTATTTTTAATACAGAAGCTTAGATCGAAATAATGGTGGCTATCTCCTCACTGTTTTAATGAGTTTAGTTTCTGCATATTGTATTTGTTGGTAAAGGAAAGTCATTGTATCCGAACAAAGACATTCAAGGGTCATGAAGAAATCGCATATATTCCAGTGACATAACCACATATATGAAGGCTTTCCTCCTTGAATTGTGGTTGCAACAGAACCTGTGACTCTCCACGAGAAGTTAATTGTCTCATTATGACATTAAGGAGATGCGTGCATTATCAGGAGCATTAACAGGGCAAATGCTTTACCTAAAGAAGGGGTGTCAAACTGGCGGCCTGCGGGCTGGATGTGTCACACACAGGCCACGCCCAACCCAGCTGCATGAATGGAAAAAACATTGCAAAACATCATGTGACAACAATGTATCATGGTGAGTTTGACACCCATGACCTAAAGAAATCTTGAACAGTGTTTCCAATACAGTACTCTGAAAAGAAAGCTTTGGCTATTATTCCTCCCCTCTGCATTATATTCTTAAGCAACACAGGGTTTATTGATCTTAAAGGAATTAGAAATGATTTTAATATTTTATGTAAGTTAACCTGAAGACAATACATTTAATAATTTGCATCCAGGTTTCATTATAGAAGAGTACATGTTACCATAATGATAACACATCTTTTCTTTTGTTTCTTCAAATTATATGATTTCCTATCTTACAGAGTTGACTGAACAGCTTACAACATTAAAACAAAAATTATCTAACACAGTAGTGAATGCAGCAGCTGAAGAATCAAATCAACCTAGATGAAATAATAAGCATAGCATGGGTTCCTACTGATGGTTTAACTCTCATGGCTAGGAACATATCTATCTCTTAAGAATCTTCTGAAAGTCTTTAGCAGGTTTAGGGCCAAATCTAATTTCAGGAAGAACAGTTTTTCATAGGGCAGAATCATTAAATGAAAAGGTCCCTTTCCTGCACACTCAAGGTTGACTCAGCCTTCCATCCTTCTGGAAAATGAGAATCAGGATTGCTGGGGGAAAGATGCTGACTCTGAAACTGCTTAGAGAGTGCTGTAAAGCACTATGAAGCAGTATATAAGTCTAAGTGATATTGCTATCCCACAAAATGGGGTATTTTTTTCAAATTGGCAAAATAGCAGGCTTCTACTGTTAGATTTAAGGATGAGAAGAAACTGGGGAGAGACAATCCTGCAAATAACATGAAGGGTTATACAGTGACAACTAGCTTCTTGATTCCTACAGTCTTAAGTATATATAGATGAGCCAGTATGGAGACCAAAAAGACAAAAGACTAGCAGATTGTGTCTATGAACATCAACTAGGTTTCAGAAAATACAATGAAAACTCCTTAATTTCAAACCACATGGACATATTCATCCAAGTTTTAAGTGGGAAACTGTAAGCATCTTAGACCAAGCCAAATGCATTAGACAATTCCTGGAAGCCTGGCATTCAGACAAGTCAGCCATCCATAGGCACATAGAGATAAACAACATCTACACACCATTCAAAAGAGACAATCAAAAAGACAAAACAAAAAACAAAAAGACCAAAACAAAAAACAAAAAGACCAAAACACCTAAGGAACTGCCAAATAAATTAACAGCAAACAACAACCTAATCAAGAAATCAGCAAAACCATCTCACCAACACTGTCAGGGCAAGCCACTGGAACATCAAACAAGAGAAAACCCCACTCCCTACTAGCACTGATGATGTTGCCTAGTTTGGTAATGAAACATGTGCAAGAAAACAACCAAGCTCAGAGAGCATCAAGGGTCCAAAATTCAACCCCAAACTACAAATATTTTCTTTCAGTACAAATGGATGAATAAAGGAGAAACAAAAGGGAAAAGCAGATTGCTTTAATTAACGAGAGTGAATTTATTATTATTACAATTTCTGCAGCTGGACTCAAGCTCTGTGGGTATTTTCTAATGTACAGCAGGCTAGCCAACTCCTCTTGGGACAATTTTAACTGGGCAATATTACCTGGTCCACAGAGGATGCTTGCATCTTATCTATCTCCAGTTGGTTGGCTGCATTTGGGAACTTGAGGTAAGTTTTTTGATCCATTGTTTGAATCTGATTAATGATCAGATTATGTGTGTATATGTGTTCCAAGAGTCCAAAACCTCAAGTGTCCAACTTATTTAAAATCAAGTCAACATAAATGATCTCAAGATTTTCAGCAGGATCTTTCCTCCGTTCCATTCCTCACAATGTGGTCTGTTCGGAACAACTATTTCAATTAAGTCCTATCTGTTTCAGTGCCAATTTTATAATTTTCCTGAATCTGAAGAACAGGGAAAGTAAGGAAAAGCTAAGGATAGACCATAATAACTCACATTGCTAACCACAAACCAACAGCTGGCTAGTAGCCCTTGTGTGAGTGTTGAAGGTGTTAGTGTGACTTGTTTCACTTCAGGGTAAGTACAATGTTGCTCCCTAAATCAATGGGAAAAGGAGAAATAAATATGGAATATAGCAAGTAAGAATGTAATAACAAACACAAATTTGTATCCTTTGGATGGCTTTTCTCCCATTTTTTAACGTCTTGATTTTTATAGAAATGTTATCAGCAAAACTATATTTATCATGAGCTTGTTTAAACTGGTCTGTGCTTACATGATTTAATCTGAGATGTAATTTAATATTGACATTCTTTTTAGTCAATTCTAAGTGGCTTAGCCCCTAATAAATATAATTAGAATAGTATTAACTGCAATAGATGAGAAAGGCCAATAAATGGTATTCAAAAGCAGAAGAATACATGCAATTATTTCCTGTTTTCCAAGAAGTAACATAAATGATTATTTAATTAGGTTTTATGCAACTTTAAACCCTGTTTTTCCTGTATATTGCAGAAATCAATATTCTGATTTTCACAAAAGTAATTGTGTATGAATAAAGTGTGATACTTTGATAAAACTGATCAAAGCTTATTGACATTTAAAAATAACAATGTATATGACTGGAACAATATATCCTTTATATTAATGTGCATTTAAGGAAGCTTATTTACTCAATTTTTAAAATCTATGTTAATAGAATAAAATGCCACTGCCGACATTCCTTTCTAGTTCAAAGTTCTACTATGTTGGTTGGGGTATATATTTTTTTTAATTTATACATATTTACATGTGGATAGTTAGAGAAAGAAAGCAGTATGATTCAAAAGCAGATCAAAATAGCAACGTAAGTTTAATTGTTAGAGTCAGTTACCTGGAATCTATTGGAAAAAAGAAGCAAAATTATCAGCTCTAAACTGGAGTTACTTTTATTATCTGCCTGCAGAATTATTTTTCTTGTGAATAGCTCATCTCCTATTCCTCACTTTTTGAAATCTATAAGGAACAGAAGGGCAGAAATTACTAAATTTAAAACAGGCCTGAAAAGATAACACATTGTAATATGAAACGGATTCACGAAAAAAGCCGAGTAGCATAAAAGAGCCGCATGCATTTAATAAATAAATGAATAAATGTTGCAGAAACATAAACTATAAATCACAAATCGCTACAATAAATCAATATTGCATCACCATAAACTGCAAATCACAAGGAAATATGAAGAAATATGCACCACGGATTTCAGTTTTAAGCACTCTTGAGTATCAAAGTAATTATTTTTCTGTCCTCAAAATTTTAGAGAAAATCTGTCCATCCATTCCCCCCATCGATATAAACATAATTCTATTATATCTTTCTGAAACTCTGGAGAAAACAGTTTGAAAAACTTACTACAGACATAGTTATAGGTAGTCCTCGACGTATGATCACAATTGAGCCTCAAATTTCTCTGGTTAAGTGAGACATTTGTTAAGTGAGTTTTGCTCCATTTTATGACTTTTCTTGCCACAGTTGATAAGTGAATCACTGCAGTTGATAAGTTAGTAACCAGTTGTTAAGTGAATCTGGCTTCCCCATTGACTTTGCTTGTCAGAAGGTCGCAAAAGGGGATCACATGACTTTGGGACACAGCGACGGTCATAAATATGAACCAGTTGCCAAGCATCTGAATTTTGATCACATGATCATGGGGATGCTGCAAAGGTAGTAACTCTGAAAAATGGTCATAAGTCACGTTTTTGTAACTTAGAACAGTCACTAAATGAAAACTGTTATAAGTCGAAGACTACTTGCATGTGTTTTTCTTTGAACCTCTGAATATTCATTCCTCGGAATAGAAATGGAAATTAGCTCTCTGCATATAGTAGTTTGTTAGTCATTCTGGAAAAGAATATGGTAGACTAGAGATTTGAATTAATAGGATTCTGGTGGAGCTGAGTTTTTGAAAACTTAGCTTCTGTTTTTGCAGCTTTTGATGCTGATGCACATTCATTGCTTATCATAATTAAATAAGGCAGGCTGATTTCTACCTGTTAAGGCATGTCTGTCAAATGCGTGCTTAGCACGGTGTTGCTAATAAAATTCTGCTATGGACGAATAACACGATGATTAATGTCTTTTAAGTGCATATTTGCACTTTTGAAGGAAAAGGCACATTTTCTCTTTGAGAACCAACACGGATAACATTTCAATTTATTTATTTATTTTGCAGAGGTATGCATTTTGTGGTAAACAGGCACGCTAATAAACGACAAGTACTACCAAAAGTACTGTAGCATTAAATTAAAAATATATCATGACCCCCTCGTTCAGGATGCATTATGTTTTAATATGTTACAAATGCAAATGTAGAATCGTGCCATTATCTCAAAGATAGCTGTGCAAAAATCCAGAACACAAGGGTAGATTAAAAGAATCCTGCATATTATAAAAATGCAGTATTTGGTAATTCAAGCACTTTAAAGGCTTATGAATCCCTTTAAAAAAAAATATCTGAATGAATCCACTGAAGCATTTATCTCTCAATTGAACATTTTCCTCCCACCTCTTATCTTGGGAAACATTCACCAAATATTGATTGGATGACAGAAATAGAGGCAGAACGGCAAACCAGTAGAGGGAGGAACAGTTCTACTGCATGGCAATCAGAAGAAGAAGAAGAGGAGGAGGAGGAGGAGGAGGAGGAGGAGGAGGAGGAGGAAGAGGAGGAGGAGGAGGAGGAGGGGGAGGACAAGAAGGAGAGCAAGCAGTTCTGTACTTTGCACCTGTTCCTCTCACTAAGAAACTAATGAAAAGTTCCAATCTAAATTGGACATCAGGAGTTCAGAGGAAGAGGAAGAAGAAGAAATAATTTTGGAATAAGATTTTCTGGAAAACAACTTTCTATGTTATGCTGCAGCCATGGAAAAGGATGGAAAACTAAGATGTTTATTTATTAAATGGCTAAATTAAATGAATTACAATAGTGATAACAGAGATGCACAATTTGTTTTTCTACTTAGCCGTGGACTTTATTAAATGTTTTAGATGAATTACTATTGGCCAGGTTAACCTAAGTTGGGTGATTGTGAGGGTAAAAATGGAGCATGTGCAGAAATCCAGAAATAAATTTTGCCACACTATAATAAGTTCAGATCTGGAGGGTTTTACGAAATGCCATTTGTTTCTTGTATTTATATTCATTGAAGTAGGCACCACATCATGTACTTTTGATTATCAGCTTTTGAGTACAAGCGGATTACTGATTCCATTTCAGATGCACACAGTCATTTTTTAACATACATAAGCTACTTGTTCTATCCATAATTAATTGGCATAAATTCTGTGAGTAATATGGGACTTATTTCCTATTCAGAACATTTCATCAGCTTACACATAATTCCATCATAATGTTCTTCTAAATCTATTGTCCATTCTATCCCACTGCAATATTTGTGAAGTTTTTTAATATCCCTTATATCTGCTCGAATGACAGGGGTGGTTGGGTTAGATGGTCTCTTATCTCTGTGTGCCAACTGTGCATAAATATAGATATCCTAGCCAAATAGGGAGTGCCATCATAAATGCTCTAAACCAGTGGTGGCGAACTTTTTACTCACTGAGTGCTAAGTGTGAGTAGGTACGTGCTTAGCACGCTTCTCTTACTTATGTGCCATTCGCTCTAACGTGCGGCTCCTCCATGCGTTGAGTGCGCAACTGCACCATCTGAGCACATACACAGCTTTTGTGCGTGTCCCCCATGCACTGCACATGCAATTGCCCCATATGCATGTGCATGAGGACCAGAGGTCCGAACACCAGCTGGGGCGCGTGCATGTGCAGCTGCAGGTGAGTTGGGCGACAGTTTGTGTGCCTGGAAAAATAGCTCTGCGTGCCACTTCCGGCATGCGTGCCACAGTTTCACCATCACGGCTCTAAACTATTACTTTCTATTGTTTTTTTTGTTTTACAAATGAAGGCAAATATACATGTCAACAGGTTAATATTGCAGGAATCATTATGAGCTCTGGTGGAACAGGGGTTAGAAACAAAATACATCAGCTGATTGGCCCCACTTTGACATCAGCCAGAGTTTTTTGGAACCAATGTCCATAAGTCATGATCATGATCTTCATGATAATATTCATGATAAAGTTCTAAAGGAGTTGGCAGATGTCATCTTAGTATCATTGCACCACATCTTTCAAAAATCCTGGAACACCAGGGAACTACCAGAGGACTGGAAAAGATATGGTGTGGTTCCCATCTTCAAAAAAAGGGAAAAAAACAGACCCAGGAAACTACAGACAAATCAGCCTAACATCAATACCCGGGAAGATACTGAAAAAGATAATAAAAAAACAAATCTGCCAACACCTAGAAACGAGTAAAGTAATAACTAGGAGTCAGCACCGGTTTGTTAAAAACAGATCATGCCAAACCAATCTTATTTCATTCTTCAATGTAGTGACTAAATTAGTAGACCAGCGAAATACTGTGGACATAATATACTTAGGCTTCAGCAAGGCATTCAATAAAGTAGACCACAACCTACTTCTTCGTAAGCTAGAAAAAAGTGGGATAGATAGCTTCACCACCAGATGGATTCGCAACTGTCTGACAAACTGTACTCAACGAGTAGTCCTTAATGGGTCTAAGTCTATATGGAGAGAAGTAAGCAATGGGGTGCCACAAGGTTTCGTCTTAAGCCCAGTACTCTTCAATATCTTCATAAACGACTTAAATGAGGGAATAGAAGGGGAACTCACCAAATTTGCAGATGATACTACGCTGGCAGGAATAGCTAACACTCTAGACGATAGGCTCAAGATCCAGATGGATCTTGACAGACTAGAACACTGGGTCCTATCAAACAAAATAAAATTCAATGTAGAGAAAAGTAAAAGTCTTACACTTAGGTAAGAAAAACCAAAAGCACACATATAAACTGGGAGAAACCAGGCTTAAGAGCAGTGACTGTGAGAGGGATCTTGGAGTCTTAGTGAACAATCAGCTAAATATGAGCCAGCAGTGTGCAGCGGCAGCTAAAAAAGCCAATGCAATCCTAAATTGCATTAACAGAGATATACAATCAGGATCAAGTGAGGTACTAATACCACTCTTTAAAGCCCCACTAAGACCACACCTAGACTACTGCACCCAGTTTTGGTCACCACACTATAAAAAAGATGTTGAGACTCTAGAAAAAGTGCAGAGGAGAGCAACCAGGATGATTAGGGGACTGGAGACTAAAACATGAAGAACGGTTACATGAACTGGGCATGGCTAGTCTAGTGAAGAGAAGGACCAGAGAAGACATGATAGCAGTGTTCCAATACTTGAGGGGCTGCCACAGAGAGGAGGGGGTCAAGCTGTTTTCCAAAGCACCTGAAGGCCAGACAAGGAATAATGGATGGAAACTGACCAAGGAGAAATTCAACCTAGAAATGAGAAGGAACTTTCTGACAGTGAGAACAATTAACCAATGGAACAGAAGTTGCCTTTGGAAGTTGTGGGAGCTTCATCACTTGAGACTTTCAAGAAAAGATTGGACTGCCATTTGTCAGAAATGGTATAGGTTCTCCTGCTTGAGCGGGGGGTTGGACTAGATGACCTATAAGGTCTCTTCCAACTCTGTTAATCTGTTAAATATGTCAGGCAAAAGGTGATGCAGCTACACGAAATGTTTCAAGGCGAAAAACAGCACAAAAGAAACAACACACACACGTACATACCCCAGTGCTGCTGCTCTCTTCCCAAAGTGAACAGGATGTGGGTTATCTTTGATCATGTTCTGTTTTCAGAACAGATATTAATGTTTTTCCTTTGTAGATCATCCATGACTTTCCTGCCTTGATCTACTTGCTGGCTAGTCAACACTATTTTGTCCCTATTTTCTCTCTCTTTTCCTCTTTTTTCTTGTTTTCCTTTGAACAAACAATGTGACATTGGGAAATACAAAAGCAGGGTTTGCTTCTAAGCACTTCATGCTGCTGTTCCCACAAGGAAGCCTTTAGTTTGAATGGACTAAATTAACTGAGTGATATGTTTTATTTGATTCTTTTTTCCCATGGGACAAAAAAAGATAATGATTACATGCTGCAATACTAAATCTGATGGCATGAAATATTATTTATATTATTTACTGTCAGGCTCTATAAAACACAACTTTCTTGTGAATTTTACCAATGTCACAAGAAACTATGAAATAAATATAAATACTGAAAGGCATAAATTCTCTCCAAATACCCCAAGGAATAAAAGTTACTCAACCAACTGAGCTCGATTTTAAAAGAGGGAGGGAGAGGGAGAGGGAGAGGGAGAGGGAGGGAGGGAGGGGGAGAGAGAGAGAGAGAGAGAGAGAGCAGTGAGCTGAGAATTGAGCAAGTTGAGCAAGGTAGTCATATATAAGTTTTTAAATATATCTAAAAAAGCAAGAACAACCAGTTCAGTGTAGTGAATAAGACATCAGGCTAAAAACAGGTGAGTGAGAGTTCTAGCCATGCCTTAAGCCAGATGGGTGACCTAGGTCCAGTCACTCTCTCGCACCCCTAGGAAGGAGGAAATGGCAAACCACTTTTGAAAAACCTTCCAAGAAAGCTGCTGAGATTTGGCTAAGCACGCTCCAAGAATAAGCCATGATTGAACAGAGAGGGGAAAAAAGACCCCAGAACTTACTGCAAATCAAGATTAGTACAAGACTATTTGGCAGATGACTAAATACTAAAAAAAAAAAAAAGACATTAAAATAAATCTTTGATATTTGGCCACATCTCACAAAACAGTGGTCACGACAGAAAACCACAATGGCATTGTTAGAAACATTTAGAGGGAGATTCAACTCTAAAATGGGCAGCCATACAAATCTTTTAAATAAATAAATGGGACAAGACATCCAATCATCAGATACTGGTAATCAAAAACTAGGGTACAAAGAATGTGCATCCATGCATATGTTAACAGGTCCTCAGTAAATTCATCTGAGGTTTCATCATGCAATTTAATGGTCTATAATAAAAAAAAAAGTTGCAATCAACATACAATTTTTAATACTACATATTGACCTTTGTTGCAATCATTGATTTATGACTCCCAAATTTTTCTTCCATTATGGCACCTTTCAAATTAATAACAATAGCCTGAACTTTTCTTAACCTCCGGCTGCATGATTTTCATCTTCTTATTTGCCATGTACTGATAAACAATACATTAGAGACTCCTAAATTTGACTCTTAAGAAATGGTATAAAGACAAATAGTTACTACTTCTCAGGAGTAAAGAGCTTGATTCTGCATGGAAAGATAGAATCTTAAACAGGTGTAAGATATAAGAAGACAAAAATAAAAATGCATGAGTTTGTTCACTTTTTCATTTTTTCAGCCAAGTTCATTCTATGCTGTGTTCTTATTTATTCATGGAAATTCATAAAACTCTCATTTTACAACATAAAAAGAGGCTTAACCCAAAAGATAAAAACCTCTGAATTTGAAATACTCTTAAACTAGAAGTCCACCCATCAGATAATGGAATTTCTCTTCTAATGTGAATTATATGTATGAAATATGTCATACATTCATGTGGAGAATCCATTTATACATGGATTCTTCATATAGTAAGACGTGGATTGGGAAGCTAATGTTGGGTGAAACCAAGAGTTACAGTGAGCAGAATCCTTGACAAGATTAGAAGTATGACTAATCAGCAAATTGACACACACACACAAAAAAAAAACACCTCAGCAGTTCTCAGGATAAGGACGATGATGATTGATGATGGTAATTGTTTTGGGGTTGCTGCTGATGGTGGGAAGGAGGAGAAGACTGTTATGATCAGCTTTCTGTCTTTCTCTTGTGAGATCGCAGAATATAAATGCCCTAGTTTGGTGAAGAGGAGATCAGGAATCAATAAAAGTACATCAAAAACACTAGCGTGTATCCAAACTGGCTACAGCAAGCCAATATTAGGAATAAACCAGTGCCACAGTATGTTCTGATGGTAAGAAGACACTCGTTACTGAAGAGTTTGAAATAAACTCACTAGGCCTAACATATTTCCTGGACAAACATGATTAAGAAAACTGAAGCATTGGCAAGTGGAGGAGAAAAGGAAGATACATGGGAAGAGATCTCAAAGGGCTTGTTTCAAAAGGAAACTGGACCGTTGCATCCTTGAGAAAGAAGAAGGAAAAAAAAAACACATTTCACCTCTCATCCAAAAAGCTTAATCAGTTCTGATGGCAGGTAGATGGAAGGATAGGTACTACATTTGAAAGTGGATAGGGGAAGGATGGAAGGATACCTCTGATAAGATGAGGGGGGAATGGAAGGACTGTATTTCTTTGCAATTATCTGGTTGTTAGCACTCTGAGAGCTGTTGAGGCTACTTGGGGGTTTATCTGTGCCCTCAAGGTCCCTTGAATCAGGGTGCAATTGGTTGTGGAATCTTCTTGGAGCTGCTGAAAAGGTGGTCCCTCCCTTTCTGTCATGGGAGGGGTGCTACAATCCTTCCATTTCCCACCAGTCCCAACTGTCATCCATCCCCTCACTATCAGAACTGATGAAACTTCTTGGATGAGAAGTGAAACGTTTTTTTCTTCCTTAAGAGAAAACAGCCCAATTGCCTTTGAAAAAGCACCTTTAAGACAAATATGATCTGGATGACTGAGAATCTTCACAGACATATGAAGAGATATATTGAAGCAACGTGAACAATTTAATTTAATTTAATTTAATTTAATTCATTAAATTAATTAATTTAAACTTTTTAAGGTGTCTGACAGCTTGGAGGAAGACAGAACTCAAAGACTTGGAGAACTCTAGGTAGAAGGAAGTGCTCCGAAATCTGAATTTCAGTAGCTAAATAAAGGCTAGGAATGTGGCAACCTTTGAAAGAATGTTTCGCTTCATCCAAAGCCTATGCAAATCATCCCTTAGAGAAATTTCATGAAGGAATCTCCCGATCATTAGCTCAATTTCATTGTGCAAGAATAATTCATCAACACTTTATACATAGAAGATCATAGAATATAGAACATCAACTGTTCAACTGTTCCAGTGAGCTATTGAAAATGTTGGAAAGGAGTTCTGCTTTTGACATTTTTCATCTACACATCTGCCAAAGCTTTGAAATAACATGATGCACTTTGCTAAGGTAAATCATCTCTTCAGAGTGCATTTAGCCTTGTCTTGGCAAACCTAAACCATCTTATGTACTCCCAGTAAAGTAGCG
Organism: Pantherophis guttatus; assembly: GCF_059756535.1. Lineage (NCBI taxonomy): Eukaryota > Metazoa > Chordata > Lepidosauria > Squamata > Colubridae > Pantherophis > Pantherophis guttatus. Next base: position 74,243,839 of record NC_142064.1, read on the forward strand.
TTAGAAAAAAAGAAATAAAAAACTGACAAACTATATTAACAAAGAAAAGTTGAGTTTCAATTGCTAACTTTTAAATTTCTCAGCATTAAATGCAGATATAGCCACAACCTTCTAATTTTAATTTTAATATTCATAATTTTGGTATATGAAAACACATACCTTTGTACATTTCATGGGTAACTAACCCTAAATGGATTTGCTCCTGAAAGGAGCACGTATTTTACCAGTAAACATAGAAATGGAAGACTCAAAAAGTCAGTGCCCTCCTAACCGTACCAATGCATTCCAAAACCATTCATGATCTACATTTTGCTCTCTAAATTCACGGAGACCTAACCCTAAATGGATTTGATACCAATGGGATTTTCTCATATATTTTAGCAGGAAATGTAGATAAGGCAGATTCAAAAAGTTAGTGTTCTCCTAAGCATACCCATGGGCTCTGAATCCATTGGCAATGTCCATTTTCTCTTCAAATTCATGGTGATTGACACCTACCCCTAATTGGATTTGGCCCCCAATTGGATTTTCCCATGTATTTTACCACTAAACATAGAAAAGGCAGACTCAAAAAGTCAGTGCCTTCCAATAATACCCAAGTACTCCAATCTGTTTATGATGTACATTTTCCATAAGAATTTACTGAGACCTAACACTAACCCTAAGTGGATTTGACCACCAATGGGATTTTCCCATGTTTTTTAGCAGGAAACGTAAGTAAGGCAGACTCAAAAAGTAATCACTCTCCTAAGCGTAGCGATACGCTCCAAATTCATTGACAATGTCCACTTTCCTTAGGAGGTCACTGACTTTTGAGTCTGCCTTTTCAATGATTAGTGGTGAAATACATGGGAAAATCCCATTGGGAGCCAAATCCACTTAGGGTTACAGTTAGGTCTCCATGAATTCAGAGAGGAAAATGGACATTGCAATGGATTTGGACTCATGGGTGCTTTTAGGAGGGTGATGACTCTTTGAATCTGCCTTATCTATGGTTAGTGGAAAAATGTATGGGGAAAAAAATATCATGGGGCCCTGAATTCCACTTAGGGTTAGAGTTAGTCTCCATAAATTCAGATAGCAGAATGCACATCACCAATGGATTCAGAGTGCATTGGCATGCTTAGGAGGGTGCTGACTTTTCTAGCATGCCTCATTTAAGTTTCCTAGTAAAATATATGAGAAAATCTCATTGAAGGGTAAACACACCTAGGTTTAGTTCTACATGAATTTGGAGAGCAATTTTAGCATTGCTAATGATTTGGAGCACGTTGGTGTGTTTAGGAGGACGCATGTCTCATCTAGGTTGTCTGGTAAAATACATAGGAATATCCCATTGGGTTTAAATGCATTAATCCATGAATTTTGATGGCAAAATGGACATTGCCAACAGCTTTGATACTCATGGATATGCTTAGGAGGGCACTGACTTCTCAAATCTGCCCGTCTACGTTTTATTTTAAAAGAATAAAATTGGAATATCCCATTTGGGGGAAAATCCACATAGAGTTAGGGTTAGTTCTGCATGAATTTGGAGAGCATAATGGACATTGCCAATGGATCCGCAGCCCTTGAGTATGCTTAGGAGGGCACTGACTTTCTGAGCTTGTGTTATCTACTTTTCTTGATAAAATACCTGGGAAAACCCCTCTAGAGGGCAAATTCACTTAGAATATGAAAAAAGAACAAAGCACTGGTGGCAAAGTCTGTTAACAAACAGTGAGATTCAATTGCTAATTGTTAAAATTTCTCAGCATAAATTGTAGATTGAATCACAATCTTCTGTATTCATAATTTTGGTATATGAAATCATTTTTAGGACTGTACCTTTAAAAAAATACATAGACTATTGTTTAAATCAGTTGGATAACAATTCCAGTTTAAACTTGTGCTGCCCTACTGGGAGATTGGAGTTTTTGCTTCTAATCAGAAGATACATCCTAGTTTAAAATAACATTTATACCAGCTTATATTTTACACATCATTTGCTTTTGAGCAAATTTCCAAATCTGAGATTAAAAAATAGTTTGCGGAACTAATTAGCAACAGTAGGCAGGATTCATAATGATTAAAATGTGTGCGTGCATGCCCACAGACACCTCTACTATTTAACTCAGTATTTCTCAGTCTCAGCAAACTTCAAGATGGGTGGACTTCAACTCTCCGCAGTCAGCATTCCCCTCAGAGATTAGAATGGCCTCAACCCTTGTAGCTTCTGTGAAAGCTCTAAAAACCTGGCTATGTACCCAGGCCTGGGGCTCAAACTGTGTGAAGAGGCTTCATGTTACCTGGCTTCACTAATAGCGAATTAATCATTATGGGCCGCTATTTATATTTATAGGTTTATTTTGTGGAAGTTTTAGTGTTTTAATAAATTAAAACAATAAATACATTAATGTGTTTATTGTAATGTATTAATGTATTTTAAATTGTTTTAAAATTTTAGATTTGTAAGTCCCAGATCACTTGGTTGAGTGGCTATAGAAATTGAATGAATGAATGAATGAATGAATGAATGAATGAATGAATGAATGAATGAACGAACAATAAACTAACTTGTTTCTCTGTTGAAACATTTGTTCTCTGGCAAAATAAAGTTGGCTTGGTTTGAACATATTTCATTTGATACCATGTTCTACTGCAAATGCCATTTCCATGCAGAATTAATCACTTTATTCCCAATAATGTTGGAACAGTTATTCCTTTTTACTGGTATCGTCATGCTATGGACTTTGCCTTCCTATAACTAACAGCTGTTAATGGGAATACAATATGAATAATCTGGCAAGCTATAAGATCAGAGTATATGATGGTGATTCTGTACATTATACATGATAACCCAATATTCTACACCTATTTCTTTTATATGACAATTGATTTTGAATGTAATATTCAATGCCAGTCACAACAATAATTAATTATCTTTCTTCGTGTTGGGTTCAACTTATTCAAACAGTTGGAAACCTTGTTTAAACAGTACAATGTATTACTGCCATATGAAATCATTCTAGAGACCATATGCTGTCCAGAGAATTGATTACAACAATACTTAATCTGCACTGCTTAGAATCAGGTATAATATACACAATAATATATTATCCAAACTTTGAATGTTAGATTGTAGAACATGCACAATTTTTTTAAGGATTGAAATGATTTTTTAGCAAGAATTGGTTTAAATATAAGAGGAACAAGTTCTCATGGAGGAATAATTTTCACTATAAGAAAAACCTATGAAATAGGTTGTATCAAGAAAGTGATTGACCCAAGTCATCCTGTGAGTTTCTGTGATTAACTGTATATTTAACCTTGGATTTCCCTAGCCTAGTCCTTAAGCCCTATACCACACTAGTACTTTCTCTTCTTGGTTTTACAACACCAACCTTTGCAGCAATAGTATGTATAATAGGTTTGGTGTAAAGAATGCTACAGCAGTGGCACACCTCACCTACATATTACGCTAGTGGTTAGAATATTTTCAAAAATAATTTGTAATGCAATTTGCAAGGTTTGGTTATAGTCTCACATAGAGATAGCTAATTTGCTACAGCCATGTGGTATCTCCAAACATAACACATTAGTGGTGAAAAGCAGTGTGATACCTACTTTGAATATATTCAGTTTATGATCGATAGATAGATGATAATACACATTGCTCTAAGCTAAAATGGGGAACAATGAGATGAAAATGTGATAGTTATTTGCACCAGGGGTGGGTTCTACTTACCTTTACTACCGGTTCGCAACGGGTCTCGCTTCGCTCACGCATGCGCACGCTCTTCTGTGCATGCGCAGAAGCGTTCTGATGACATTGGGATCGGTGGGTGGAGCCTCCTGCCAGTTTTACTACTGGTTCTATAGAACCAGTGCAAACCGGGGGGTAACCCACCACTGATTTGCACTTCTACAGCCCTACTTAGCAATAGCAATAGCACTTAGACTTATATACCACTTCACAGTGCTTTATAGCCCTCTCTAAATGGTTTTACAGAGTCAGCATATTGCCCCCAACAATCTGGGTCTTCCTTTTACTGACCTCATAAGGATGGAAGACTGAGACAACTTTGAATCGAACTGCTGGCAGTCGGCAGAATTAGCCTGCAATACTGTATTCTAACCACTGCACCACCACGGCTCTACTTGTACATAGCCTAACCCCAGATGAATCTGAAACATGTAGCAGGTCCATAGTATTTCTTGCTGTAGTCCAGTTGCTTTTAACAGCAGAAAGAACCCAAAACGAACTCATTCATAATATATCTAGATACAAAAATATAAATATACAAAACTTTGGGAGTGGGCATGGAATTTCTTAGCTAACACTCACACCCCTATAGATGATCTTTGACAACCACATTTGTTATCAAGGCTTTTAAAGCTATGAATTTGCTCTTATGAATCTGTTTGGAAAAAATGGTGTCTCTAGCTTGGAGCTGAATCCTTAAGTGACAACATTATTCTAATAAAGAGCAGAGTTATTGCTCACACTGATAAAAGGGAGAGAAGTTATACAAACAGGGACAGATGGAAACTGCTCTTCCTTCACGGAAGAAAGTAGCATCCAGTTTTGTGCTCTGAAGATATACATACATACATACATACATATATACATCTCTCAACTAAAAGTAAGATACTCTCTTGAATTATTGTATTGTACATTTTATAATCTTTGTAAGAAGCATTTTTAACCAGAGTGCTTGGATTTCCAGCCCAAATGTCAAATTCAAAAGTCCGGCATCATCTAGTAGTAAAACCATAATGTAACCACAATTAATATAGCTTACCATAGCAAGTATTCCTATATTTTCTTCAGGAACAAAATGTCTTAGAGTATATTATTTATGTATTGCACGTATACCCCTAACTGACCTAAAGTCATCCACTGAGTTCTGTGGTTAAGGAAGGATTTGGCATTTAGTCTTTCTGGTCTAGCTAAATTCCTTCTGTTTATAAAGATTTCAGGTGTTTTAAAAAAATATTTAAATATTAATTGTTTTTGTGTGAAGTTTTCATGGTCTGAAAAAGTATTTTTCAGTCCAGCACTGTCCAGATAATCAACTTCAGAATTCCTAGCCAGCGTAGTGAATTATCATCTTAGCCAAAAATTCTGGGAATTGTATCCCTGATGGAATCAGATTTGGAAAGGCTGATTTAAACACAGAAACTGGACTCTCATCTTCCCTAAGGAGGAATGGAAACCATTTAATTGTATAAATATAAATAGCTACAACGACTTTTTCTTTTCCTTGGATTAAACAGTGGCATTTATATTCCCCTTTCCAGCTGGATATTTTTTAAAATGTTACTATTTACTATTCCAACATTCAAACATATGCCTTGAATTGGTCAGATATCCTCAGAACAAAAACATGTTGTAAACATTGCTATACTAGCAATATGGAAAAGGACAAAGCTGATTTTTGTGTGGTTGTATTGTGTCAGAACGCTTCTAAATATAAGGAAGGTTCAGGCTCTATATTCTCAATTATTTCATTTGAGATCTTTATAGATGTCCTCTAATTTATCGTAAATAATAACATACTTCTTTAATGTCCCATGTGAATGAGCTGAGTAAAAACTGAGTTTCCTTACAATGCTTACTTCGTGAAATTAAAACTGCATAAACTGATGATCTCCGTCACATAAAGTGGAAAGTTGGTGAGAATTTGCATTTTTTTAAATTCGCAATTTCAGTTGTTGATCATAGTCAGCCTAAAAGGCAAAAACAGAATCATTTTGAAGACCTTTAATCAGTTTTAACACAGGAGGGCACTTAACAGCAGGAAAAGAAATAAATCAGTTACAGCTTGCTGACCTTTCTCCTTCATTATATCAACTTTTCAGTATTACAGAGATAAATTACTGGTATTAATAACAAGTTATTTTGAGAAGGCATATGTTGCCTACATTATAATCAACTCCATTTAATGCAATTCTTCACTGTAAAGTGCAGTACACAGGTTGATTGATTTGACTTATGACATCATTCGGCAATGTGGTTCATTTTAACACTGAGTGTATGCAGATTTTTCTTTAGCCTTCCCTGGTTCCACGTTCAGTATTTGGAGAGGGGGGTGGGGAAATATGTAATTGATCTTCCCTTGCAAAATTCCTGCTGTTTCACGAGCTTGCTTTCAATTCAACGTAATATGTTTCCTACTGATGTTAGAAAACATAATAAGGTCACAGCAGGGAACCTTTAGCTTCATTAAAGAACATTATTATATAAAATAAAATAAAATGATCTCCAGTAAATTGTTTTTGTCCTTGTGGTACAGTTTGCACAGATCCACATTAATCTGATCATTTAAAGCAGCAATAAATGTATTAGACCCCATCACATTAGAAATGAGCTTTCTTATTATTCATTTCAAAATGACAGTCTCTAGTCGTAGATGGAAAACGCCAACAGCTTCCTTTGCAAGCTTCCTTGCCAAACCCCACTGCATTAAGGCATCTCCACCAAAGCAAATTCCAGGCAGTAAAAAGGTTTACTTCAGCCTTTAAATTGTCCTGGAGCCTTTGCTCTGCATTTCTGCCAATATGGATGCCAGACTTATTTAGAAAAAGTGAGAAAGGCAGGAGACAAATGGACACTTTGACCTGCTTGGGCTTCCATTTATCCTGGGTGTTTATAAAAGAAGGAGCAGAAAGAAGGATTTAAGACAGAGAATCAGTACGTGCTGTATTAATCTACTTTAACCGATACTAAAATCTGGCCGGGCAAATTACAAGTTGCAGCCAGTAAGGCTTATCAATTCATTACTGCTTTCAAGGCTCCTTTTTTTCTTTGCCTTCAGCTACTGGCAAAGGATAGGCTTTTACAGTTCAATTTTTCAGTTTATTTTTGACTGCTTTTAATTAAATTTGATGGCCTGCTTCTGCAGAAGTGAAGTTATTGGAGTTGCAAAGCACTTTGCTGTTATACTGATGGCTCCCTTGATATTGGTTCATTATTAACTGCTTTTTCAAAAGTGCTGCTCTCTACTCTCATTTTATAAATATTTAAATAACTGTGACTTCGTGTAACATAAATATCTGGAGATAGAGATTCCAATGCCTATTTAGCATAATCAGAGGTTCTTTTTCTTTTTCTTTTAAGTTACACATTAAGTTAACTGGAAAAACACTCCCCCTAAATCATGGTATTTGCAAGTGTCAGCACAAATTGTAGGAATACGTTCAAAATTGCAGTAATCAATGACTCAGCTCCAAATGATGCATTGTCTTTTGCTAGTATTTTTAATCTTAATTTGAGGAACAGGCAAATGTAAACAATCTATAATCTTATACACACACACTCAGACTGAAGTAATAGTGCATATTAACTTCAGAGTTTTTAAAAGGGAATTTAAAACATATTTTTGTAACTTATATCACCTTGTTATCCATATCTCTAAAGAAATTTGAAAGTTCTGAATACTTAACTTTAGAATGCAGTGTTATCATCTTAGTTTAATATTGATATATATATATATATAGATATATAGATATATATATATAGATATATATATATAGATATATATATAGATATATATATATATATAGATATAGATATAGATATAGATATAGATATAGATATATAGATTACTGTGTCAAAATTAATCAAATTACCACAATACTGGTATGATCCATAGCATTTGAAAAAAAAATATTATGAAAAATTTCTAATATTCCTATGGAACTGTAAGTATAACAATGTAATTACCTTAATGTACTATTTCTCAGTGGATTTACCTAGATTTAACTTGTCTTGCAATCATAATGTTCTTTATAAATGTTTAACTTGTCAGCAATCGTAATGTTCTTTTAACAAAGCAACCACAATCCAAAAGTGAGGAACAAATGAATAAAGATCTTACCAATAAGCTTTCAACAGGAGCATGCTTTACTTGCTACTTATCAGAATAGCTGTTTCAATAATTCATGTGCAATCTATTTTAACTAACTGATTTGCTCTGCTAGACAAATGAAGAGGAAGAAATACAAGGGGGGCAGTTTTTATTTTTCAGATTATAATACTCAAGGAATTTAATATTTCTGGAAATTTAAATAAAATAAATCATTTACCAATTTAGTTTGCTTGGGCAACTGCAGCGAGGTCCAAATACAGCTAGTCCTCAACTTACAACAGTTTATTTAGTGATCATTCAAAGTTACAACGGCACTGAAAAAAGTGACGTATGACCATTTTTCACCATTTTTATGACCGTTGTAGCATCCCCATGGTCATGTGATTTGCATTTGGATGCTTGACAGCTGGTTCATATTTATGACAGTTGAAGTTATAGGAAGGCAAAGTCTATAACATGATGATAACAGGAAAAGGAATAACTGTTCCAACATTATTAGGAATAAAGTCAGTGGGGGGTTTGTACCGATTTGCCCCGGTTCGGGCGAACCGGTAGTGGAGGTGGCGGGACGCTCCACGCACCCGCCCGGATGTTATCGTGGATGCTCTGTGCATGTGCAGAAGGTTTTGTGCATGCACAGAAATGCCATGTGTGAGCAAAGCGAGCACACACACATGCGTGTTCCCAATTCCAAACCAGTAGCAAAGGTAAGTGGAATCCACTACTGAATAAAGTGATTGATTCTGCATGAGATCCATCTTCAGAGATTTGCTACATTCGACCTGGAGTTTTAGAGCACTTTAAAAAGAGCACACATGATATTTCTGACTAATACAATTCAATGTAATGCCAATTACGAGCTTACAGCTAGTTACAGAAGGAGAAATCTGGCAAGAGACATCTTCCAAGAACAATGACAAGAAAAGTTTTCATTGGGTCTAACTGATGACAATGGTCAGTTTCCAAAGGTTAGGTGGATTATATAAAAGTCCATTCATATAAATCTTGATGCAGCTCCATGTTCACGTATAAAATCAGATAGATTCAAAAGGTTTGAAATTGCAAATAATATGATTGTTTTTTTATTGGAAGAAAATGGTTCATGCTTAACTAAAACATGCAATCAATTGTCTTTAATATATTATTCACCTAAAATGCATTTCTAGTACTATATAAAGTTACCCTCTGGTAATAAAAAGCCTTTGGATATGTTAGACCAAAATCATCTTGGACCAGCCCATGTTTGACATGAAAACAATGAAGTCCAAGCTCTATGCAGGTAGTCCTTGAGTTACAATTGTTCATTTCACAACAATGATTTATGACTGTGTTTACACTCTGACTGTTGCAGTATCCCCATGGTCACATGATAAAAATTTGGACGCTTATCAACTGGCATGTATTTATGACAGTTGCAGTGTCCCAAGGTCATATGATCACCTTTGACAACCATCTGACAATGGGAAAGCCCGATCTACTTAACCATGTTACTAACTTAATAACTGCAGTGAGTCACTTAACTGGGGCAAGAAAGGTCATAAAATGGAGCAAAACTCACTTAACAACTGTCTGCTTAGCAACATAAATTTTGAGATCAATTGTGGTTGTAAGTCAAGGACTACCAGTATTATCCCCTACTCAGGGCATAGAGATTAAAATCCTCTAGCAATAGAAAGCTAAGGAACTCCAACACCAGCCTTGCTATTACATTCAGGAATTCTTGAACGACTAACACACTCACAGCAGTCCCAACCTGGAGCTTTATGCTTAACTTAGTTTTTTGGTTCACAGCTTTATGACATTACATAATTTACTAAAAGCCTGGCTGTTTTCCCAGATTTTGGGATTGGGTGGTTTTTAGAGGCCATTCTAATTTAGGTTACTGCTGTTATTGTTTTTGGTTCACTATGTTTTCTTTTATATGTTTTGTTCCTTTGATTTGTAAGCTGCACAAAGAAGATCACACTTGAAATTGTAATAATAAAGTAGAATAAAACAAATGTTAACCCATAAACATTCACAGCTGGTCAGTTGCAGGACTAAAGGTTCATAAAGATCATTGCCATTCTTTTTCCCCAGCTATGTTTCAGGAACTGAAATTTGGTAGGATAAATCTTAGATCAATATTCCTTTCTTTCCTCAACCAGATCCACTCATCCACTACCCAATAAATGGATAGATGGGGCCTGGTTTGCACCTGGCATTAACCAGAATCAGCTAGAGATCAGTCAAGGTAATCCTCATGGCATGGAGTCAGGATACTTGAAGGACTGCCTCTCACCAGTGGTCTCTACCAGTGGTGGGTTGCCCCCGGTTCGCACCGGTTCTATAGAACCAGAAATAAAACTGGCAGGAGGCTCCGCCCATCGATCCCGATGTCATCAAAATGTTTCTGTGCATACAAGAAGTTTCTGCACTTGCGCAGAAGAGCGTGCGTGCAAGCATTGCACGTGCGCACGGCCCCGCTACAAACCAGTAGTAAAGGTAAGTAGAACCCAGCCCTAGTCTTTACCCTGCCTATTTGGGCCCCTAAAATTAAAGAAAGCCATCTTGTGGGACTCAGGAACCCTGTCATTTCTAAAATGGCACCTGCCCATTGAGCACTTTGCCAACTGAGAACTTTTTTTTCCCTTAGAAAGCACAAAAAGACGTAATTGTTTGCCTAATCATAAGAGTTGGGACATTAGTGGGTAGCCATATAAATCTAACTAAATTAAAGATAATAATCTGATCCCTTGGATCCTGGAAAGCCAGAAGTCAGAACTGTTATTGGTCTACTCTACAGTCCTGTTATTTTTGATATTCTTCCATTCAAATACTATGCAGATCTGACTGAATAACATCAAATATAGCAACAAGTTCTTCAAATGGGGAGTGTGGATGACCATTGTTGTCTAGCTGGCTAATTAACTGGATTCCTCCAGCTATCTTCATATATTAACTAATTAGCCCAGTTTTCAGCAATGTACTAGATCTGATGGCATAAATGTCCCTTCAAACTCTATATTCCTTCATCCATTATCTAACATTTCATTCACATCTAGACTTCAAGTGATTATCGATATCATCCCATGTTTTAGAATCATCTCTTCTGTCTGAAGAATTTATTTTATATCTTTTCTACCTTAAAGCAACCTTACTCAGTCTAGGGAAAGCCAGATATATTAAATGACCATTTCCAGAATTTCCAGCCAAGATTCTGTTGTTTTCCCTTGTGAAGAATCAAGAAAACTGCATTCTAGAAAACTAGATTAGGGAATAGGGATTTATACAATGGGAAGCTTGATTTTGCTGCCAATATTCTTTCTAGATGTTATCTTTTTAATTCACTGTTTCATAATGTAATTCTAATTCAATCCAAACTCTATACATACTAAATTTTATGATTTTAAAATAAAATTAAGATTGGATTAACATGTTTTTACATCAAGGGCTTATGTTTATCCAGTGGAATAACATAAAGCCCTAAAATAGTGCCATTTTTTTAATTTAGTAAAAGTCGAATTACAGATTTGTGAAAAAAGCATTTCAGTACATTAAAACAAAACTTGGTTTTTATAATGCCACTTTCAGTTTAAGAGAGAGACTCTTAATTCCACTTTGCTCACACAATATATGTTCTTGTGTGTCAGTGAAGTCTAATCAACACTGTAAACGAAGCTCTGTGATATAGCTTCACATTTCAGAAATCTCCCTACCTTGAGTTGAGGCTGATCGATTCTTCTAAAGCTGGTGCCAACATTCTGTCAATCAGTTAGTTAATTTGATTGTCAAGGCCAGGAAGACAGATGCCTTTTTATCTCCACCTGGAAAAAATATAGATATTATCAGTTTTTTATGGCCTCTGATGCATAATAGGTTGCTCACCCTGTTATCTTTGCCTGTCACATTAAGGAATGCACTGAACACTTTTTTGCAAAAAACTGATGAATATATGTAATATTCACCTGTATGAGTTACTCTTTGATGACTACAACCTAGATAACTACATAAATTAATTAAGTTGTTTATCTTTTTTATTTTATTTTTAACAGTAATAAAAATAAGTAGATTAGATATGGATCAAACTTTGGTCAATTGGAAAGACATGACTTAAATGGCACTTATTAAAGTTTATGAAGCTTTAATTATATATTATTTAAAAAATCCTAGAAATAAATACCATTTCTAAAGTGAGAAAAACATTAAATAATGTGCCTACTGCTAGAACTGCAAATTAGAAAATAGTTTGCTATAGAATGACATTTCAAAGCATAATTTCCATTAGTGTTGTTCTGCATGCTAGAAGTGAAATAATTATTTTAATATCTGATCATTCTAGCCACAATTATACTATAAAACATACATTGTGGGCATTTTAGACAGGTTTCCTTGTCATTAAAAATTATTAGTACATATTTTTCCAAACTCATAAACTGTTGAGCAATACTTGTTTAAACTTTGCTAACATTGCTGCATAGCAGTAGCTTAACATTGATTTTTTTTTTAATAGTTCCTCAAAACCTTTCAAAGTATCAGTTCCATAAGAAACTTGCAGGATGCAATAATAGGCGCAAAGGCAGCAGGTGACAGTCGTTAGTGAATTCAGCACCTTTTTATTTCCAGCAACATGTGACTGCGCTCCGCCGGCTGGGCTGCTGGAGCTCGCCTTTTTAAGGAGCTCCAGGCAGACCAGCCGGCCAATGACAGCAGGTTAAATCTCCCACGGTCTGGACAGCCAATCAGCGGCAAGCATGAAACCTTATGTAGATTCTAGCCAATCCGTGGCGAGCATGAAAACTTATGTAGATTCTAGCCAATCCGTGGCGAGCATGAAAATTTATGTAGATTCTAGCCAATCCGTACATAACAAAATATATTTGGCAGTTTATATCAATTTTTTCTTGGCGTTTTGTATCATTCTCAAGTTGCTCACCGATTTCAGTATGAATTGTCCCTTTTGTTTGTCAACACTTGCTATAACCACACATACTTTTGTGATGCTTCCAAGTTGTTTGCCCACTGATGTAGCAGGGTATAGAATATAGAATTTACAGAACTTGTATATTTGTAATTTATTTATTTATTTTATTTGTCAAGCATGTATAAGATAACAGATATAAGTATAAACATGATTATGAATACAGGAAATGGGTACAAATAAAAGGGAATGTTAGAACAGGGACGGTAGGCACGTTGGTGTGCTTATGCATGCCCCTTACAGACTTCTTAGGAATGGGGTGAGGTCAACAGTAGACAGTCTAAAATTAAAGTTTTGGGGGTTTAGGGAAGAAGCAACAGAGTCAGGTAGTGCATTCCAGGCTTTGACCACTCTGTTGCTGAGTGGTATTTTCTGCAATCAAGTTTGGAGCAGTTTACCTTAAATTTGTCTGTGTGCTCGTGTATTGTTGTGGTTGAAGCTGAAGTAGTCATTGACAGGTAGGACATCGTAGCAGATAATTTTATGTACTATGCTTAGGTCAAACCGAAGGCGGCGTAGTTCTAAGGTTTTTTTGGCAATGTTGTTACAGTGTATATTGTATATGTTATATTGTACGCAGTTGGGTCAGAGACTCTTTTCAGACACAGCAAGAAAAACGTAATTAGACAACTTTAATTAGGAAGACACAGTAAAAATATTTTGAGTTGGAAATAATCCTCCAGTTTATAGAATCAACTTTTATAGTTCTGGGTTTGTTTGTTTTTGATGGTGACTAATTGGCATTCAGGGCCTGTAAAACGACTAAAGAAATCACAAGAGATAACAAGGCCAAGTAAGCAGAATGGTCACTGATATATTTCTAGCCATTGAACCACAGTCATAAAACATTGATCAAAAGGCCCTACAGATTTGACAAGGCTGTGACCTTCCAAATAGTATTTAACTATATGGGACAATGACAGGGTTGCACTGGGTGACTGGAATAGTGTTTGTCTTGAAGACCAAACTAGATGTGAAAACCCTTCTAGTGACTACTAACACTCCAAGGTATTCCCAGTTAGAAAATCACTTTAAGATCTTAAACGAAGTAGAGACTATTCTACAAATGCACTAATAACTATTGTAATGGCTAAAGATAAAGATCCAAGATATAGCCTGGAAAGATCCAGGGAATAGTATTTTGTATTTTTACTGTATTTGTTGTTGGTTTGTTTGTTTTGTCACCCAGTTGTTTAGTCTAGATTTGGCATTTTTGTCCACCTGGGATTGGCAGATGTTGTTCTTTGATAGTGTTAAAGGTATCATCTGAAGATGTAAACTGTTCCAAGTAAAGCTGCCTTTTGCAATTGACTAATGGTAAATTTGTTAATGCCGATGGTGTTCAAGTGATGCTCCAGCTGTTTTGGGATGTATTGTATTAATTTTCCTTCCTTATACCATAGTCGTTCTATTATTATTTTATTGTACCTTCTTCTAGTGTCTACTCACAGCATCTTTTTCTTTCAGCTTCGTTCTAAAAATGACCACCTGGCCGCTGCACCATCTAATAATAAATCCTGGGAGTAAAATACAAGATGGAAATTTTTCTCTTGCTATTAAAGATAAAGGTTCCCCCCGCACATATGTGCTAGTCATTCCCGACTCTAGGGGCAGTGCTCATCTCCGTTTCAAAGCCAAAGAGCCAGTGCTGTACGAAGACATCTCTGTGGTCATGTGACCGGCATGACAAAATGCCAAAGGCGCATAATATGCTGTTACCTTCCCACCAAAGGTAGTCCCTGTTTTTCTACTTGCATTTTTTACGTGTTTTCGAACTGTTAGGTTAGCAGAAGCTGGGACAAGTAACGGGAGCTCACCCCGTTACACAGTGCTAGGGATTCGAACAGCTGAACTGCTGACCTTTCAATCATCAAGTTCAGTGTCTTAGCCACTGAGCCACCACGTCGCTCACCGCGTCTCTTGCTATTAGAACTTCAAAAATAGGACATTTTTAAAGTAGAAAAAAATAATAAAGAGAAAAAAATCAATAAATATTTATAAGTGATCCATCCATTATCCAACCCACGTTGATTCCAAAAGGATTGAGCTTCAGTCTCCATTCCCTGTAATCCATCCAATTTTCTTCATGACTGATATAAAACAAATGGAAGGAAACAGTTGCAATTGGCACCAGCAGTTAGTGTCAGATTAGAATAGCTACAACTCTAACAGCCCATGTAAACATCTACCAAGAATGCACCCTGCCTACAAAGTTGTTAGCATCTTAAGTGCGTTGGGCTCAAAATATTCACTGGCATGCCTCTACTCATTTCAAGAGAGCAATATAACTTGTGGAAATGAAAATTTAATGAGGGAAACAGCCATAAGACAATGCACAAGCCTTCTAGGGCTGCTTGTGAATAATTGTCAGTAACATGGTATTATGCCTATCTAAATAAAATAAAATCAGCGGACAGAAACATTCTATTTATTCTAGGTGTGAAAAGAAGAGCTTTAAAATGAAGAATGAAAACTTTGATGGTTTATTGGAGTTGCTGTGAGAAACATATGTAAACTTATTTTATGTATCAATGCATGAAGCATAAAATGTTTAAGTTTAAAAAGGTGCACAGAGCAATCATGTTCTAGAAAATATGTACATTTCACAGAAGTTTCATAATCTTTTTTTTTTAGATTTAATTATTAAAAGCAAAAAAATGAAAATGAACTGCTTATATGACATTGAACATTGCCCCCATTTAATAATAAAGATTAGTAGCAATGTACGGAAAAATGTTTCCCTTGACTTCATTTGCATTTAATCTATTTAGCAAATCTTACAAAATGACATTTTAAATATCCTCTTCTGGAGCAAAAAAAAAAAAAAAAACCAAAAAGAGAGAGCAGAAATGAGCTCAAGAGATCTTTCATAAATGTTCTTTGATGATCTTCATTTCTCATAATATTGTGTGCTAAAGCTTTAATATACAAGCCATTCTTTAAGTTGAAGAAGCTATTTTAATATCCTAGATATTAGATATTCAATCTGATGTGCCCCATGCTGTAGAAGCTTTTCTGGTTAAGAGACACACTCTGCTTTACTTGCTTCTATAATAGAAACCAGTTCAAATCTTTATTTTATTGCCCCACCCCTAGAGTTTTCAAGATACTAGCTCTTGAATTATTATATATAACCTTGTTCCTACATATTTAGAGATAAGCCCATGTAAGATCTCCTGACTTGTGTTATGTTTTGCTGATTGCCGACTGCCAGCAGTTTTGCCAGCAATTCTGCTCACTGCAGATGGCCAACAGTTCGGCAGTTCGAGTCTCACTGGCTCAAGGTTGACTCAGCCTTCCATCCTTCCAAGGTCGGTAAAATGAAGACAGAGATTGTTGGGGGCAATATGCTGACTCTGTAATTTTGTGATTTTGAATATGAAATCCCAGTACATTAAACTATTTGTAAGTCTGCCACCCTAATAATTTTTTGAAAAGTCTTAAAAAACATGGTTTTGCTCTCAGGTCTGTGGAGGTAGGAGTTACTGACCCACTACCATTTTTTCCTTTGTCTGTTATGTTTGTTTTTTCTGAATGTTTACAATTTTTCTTTTTTCTTTCTTTTTTTTGTCTTGCTTTTAAAATGTTGGTGACCTCTAAATTTAATAACTGTTCAGACAGTCTTTGTGATTCCTAACACAAAACAGAACCCAATGACTGAATTGTTGGCCTTGTAGTCTAGGGCAATGGTCTCTACACTGTTAAAACAGAAGTTGAAGTTAACTGAGATGTTTATTATGGTTTATATACCTTGTAAGACATAATATCTGGGGACATTAGATTGCAATCTCTGTCCTGGGTTAATATATCTAAGTTTATAAAATTAAAGATTGTATCCAGAGATATTCACCAGCAGTTGAATAGTTGCAGAATTCCAATAAACATATTCACACTAGATGTTTATGCACCCTCAATTTTTACCTAGAGTATTTATGCACCCTTATATTTCCTGATTGATGTCAGGTCTAAAAACCAAGAAAGACACGAAGTGATTCTTCTAAACAGATTTCTTTATTGTTCCACACTTACAGACAGAATCTTGCCGAACTGAAGCACTCTACTGTTGACATCGAATGTATACTCCTGGCCTAGTGACATGTGATACATGTTAAACACAAGTAAGACCTTGAGATGAGATAATAAAGCATCCATATTTAAGCTGCTGTCCTATATACAATTATGAGAGTTTTGCTGAACCAATAGATCTCCAGTGTAGACATGTCTAGGCCTGCTTTGTTATCATTTTTAAAAAGTAAAAAAATAATCAAGATGTCTGGGGCAAATGAGTACCCAAGCCTTGCACAAATCCCAAAGCATTAGAAAAAGGTACACAAAGGAAAAGCAGAATTATAAAGTTCCTATATTAGGATCTTATGCTAATTAATTCTGAAATTATTTACCTTGCTGTGGATGGAGAATGACAATAATATGATAGTTAATTCTGAAATTATTTACCTTGGACTAAGATTTCACATGCAAATGAAAAAAAAAGTGCAATTGAAATTGTTAAGAAAACCCAATTTGCACACTGTATTATAAGATATGATAAGGCATTCTTATCAGACCAGGATCATTAATAAAAAAAGAAGGTCAAATATATCCCTAATGGAAGGCGCTTGCCAAACATAAGGATTGTTTTTCAGAATTCATGCGAGAGTAAAACCTATTTTAAGTTACCCGGTCTTGTTTTCAAGTAAATACATATATCAACTGTAAGCCTGATTAATACCCGTGAGTCCACTTTCTGACCTTCCTGCTGGTTTATTCAATAATGAGCCAGATTATCCTTCTGCAATATGGAATGCTAAGAGTGAACATTCTGTCAGAATCCAATGAAAAAAATGTGGTAATAATTTGACAGCACATTTTATTTTCAGAACAAGTGATTTGTGTGCTGCTGACTACTGCATAACTTCATCTTACAACTCTGCATTAAAAGCTCCAATACTGTCCTATTTATGCATGTCAGGAACTGTGGTACTTAACCTATAGTGAAGCCTCAAATAAATTACCCTAATTTCCGACACGGAAATATGTAGAAGCAAACGCATCTGTTAAGGAAACCACTGTGGACTGTAGAAGAGAGCTGCCACCATAAAATGTCATTTTGCTTCTTTGTGGAATACAAATATTTTATTACACTCATCACACTGGGAAAAGTGCTCATAATTACTAATGGAAAGAAGAATGAAAAAAGCATATTTTTCAGGTCCCTTAACCTGTAGCCCAGAGGCCAGGTTCGTGAACTAAAAGCCTGTCACAGAAAGTGTGTAGTGAGAAACTTGGCGGGGTGGAATTCCAAGGATGCAAAGAGAAAATGAGCAAATATAAAGTTGTGTGTTAGGGTGTGTTTCAAATACAACATTTTATCTTGCAATAAAAGAGATTTATAGACATAATGTTCTATTCATATTTCTAATCCACTTTATCTTTTCAGCTCTGTTATCCAGATAAACATAGATTAAAACGCCACATTTATGCATTATTATTTAAATGTGTTACTTCTGCGTGAATAAAGATTTACAGGGCTTCCAGGCAATACTCAAACTTGAGCTTTGGCAGAATTCATCATATATTAATATCATTACTCTATAGTGGTTTTCTGTACTTCTAGAGTGTGAATATTTCCATATCAATTACGCGTAACAAAGGCTACAGCCCAGGGATGAAATCTAAATTTTTTGCTTTTGGTTCTGTGGGCGTGGCTTGATTAGTGGGCGTGGCTTGATGGTAAGGTGACTGGGAGGGCGTAGCTTGTTGGTCAGGTGGGCGTGGCAAAGTCAATGTCACTTCTTTGTCCTTTTTTAACCTACAAAACACAACACAACACAACTGGCTCACCCACAATGTAAAAGCAGCTGTGCTAGATCAAAAATGGCCCCTGCAACAAGCAGGAACCTCACACAGCCACAAAAAGCCCAAAAAACCAACTTTCACACTTCACACACAAAATTCCACATACAGCTTTGTGAGTTTTTGTGTGTTTGCATAGTTAGAGTGAAACACTACAGAAACACACTAATTCTCGTTGATCCTGGCTCCAGTGGTCAGGATTGGGTAGTGACACGCTCCAATTACTGATTGAGTCTGCAAAGCTGAGAAGCTCCTCCCCTTTGTCTTGCTTCCCAGCTTTCTGACTCAATCCAGTTAGATAGGCACGTTTGAGCTTAGCTCTTGCAAAAGTTTTCCTTTTGCCACAGGATTTCTTCTCCAGCTCCCATAAAAATCTTGGTAGAGCTCCCAGCGCGAAGGGGTTCGTACCCGAGACCGCTGGAGGCCAATTTTGGCTGGTGAGGGCTGTAGGTTCCCGGCTGGTTGAGCCTGGTCCTCACCCTAGCGTGGAGGGCTCCTTCCCTCTACTGCTGCATACAAGGGGCTAGCCTCTTGCCTGGACAGGCAGAGGCATCGAAGAGGCTATCGGGGATCCGATAGCCAGCTAATCGCGGCGCTATTTCAGCGGAGCCGCATTTGGGGCAGAACACGAGGCCTGAGGCCCCTATTAGCCGCATCCTTTCTGATCGGCTCCTGGGCTCAGCACAGTAGCAGAGAGCCTCGTTTCAGCAGCCCCAGCCCCTCGGGTGGATCAGCTCTGCTGATCAACTCCCAATCGCCGGATTCCAGATGTAAGTATGAGGGGATTTGGTTTCGGAGTCCGGGCGGCCATTATTACCTCCCTCTACCATTCGTAATGTTCCGGCGGCCATTTTAAGTGTCCCGGCGGCCATTTTAAGTGTACGGCGGCCATTTTGGGAAGGTCCGGCGGCCATTTTAGGTGTTCCGGCGGCCATTTTGGGAAGGTCCGGCGGCCATTTTTAGTGTTCCGGCGGCCATTTTGGGAAGGTCCGGCGGCCATTTTAAGGGTTCCGGCGGCCATTTTGGGAAGGTCCGGCGGCCATTTTAACTGTACCGGCGGCCATTTTTGGAAGGCCTCGTGGCTACTAGAGGCCTAGTAAGGGCGAAAGGCCTCCTTAACTGTCTGCCTTGCCCTTTCTTTCAGCTTCCCCCTGAGTTCTGATCCTTCCCTCAGGGGATCTGAGGAATTCTCATGGCTTCCCAACGGCCTTCCAGATCGGCCAAACAACCTTTGCAGCAGGAAGACCCTGGATCCTCTGACCCTGTTCCTGCTAAGAGAAGCAGAAAGACCCATCACACCACAAAGGGGTCTAAACCTTCCCAATCCTCGGCTCTGACCAGGGAAGAGCTAAAGCGCCATAAGGTCATTGAAAAGGCAATCCAGAAGGCTATCCAGGCAGCTTCCTTGCAGGAGAAAGCCACCATTAGCCCCCTTTCATCTCCTGGGGTGGTCCCTTCTACAAGTCCACCCCCTGTTTCTGCAGTCCCATCAAACGTGGATCCCCAGGTTCAACCTGATAAAGGGGACAATCCTGAACAAGTTCCATCCCCTGCCTTGTCCCCAGATAGGGACATCACATCTTTTGTCGGGCCTAAGGCGGTCAATGTAGCATTATTTGGTCCTCAACAGGAAGTTTCCCCTGTCCAGCCTCAACCCCAGGGACACCCTACTCAAGCCCCCCTCCCTTTAGCCCCCCCTTCCTTGCCCTTAGGCAATCAGATCTCCTCTGATTTGGCTTCCTTCATCAGGGAAGCCATCAAAATGGGGGTTAGGGAGGAACTGCAGAAGACCTCCTCTTGGGGCTCCAGTCGCTCCTTCTCACAGATTGATGTAGAAGGCTCTATTGTTTCTGCTGCTGACGCAGACCTTCAGGGACCTGAGTCTCTAGCCCAGGTAAGGTCTCCTGATCATTCTGACAGGGAATCCTTAGCAGCCCCTGATCCTCTGGACCAGGATTTGTCGGATGACGAAGGTCTGGCCCCAGACCAACCAGCATTTGTGGGTCTCTTTAAACCCCAACTTTTTCGTTCCCTGCTCCACAAGGCCAAGGCCGTCACAGGTTTGGGATCCTCTCATATCTCATCGGTTAATGCGGGGGAAGGTACTTCCTCTTCCATTCCCCTCTTTGAGGAACCGGCCATTGAATCTGAGGAAATCCCTGGCCCCAAGTTATTTAGGGATGTTCTTCAACGCCAATGGGCAGCCCCTGCTTCTGGACCCAGCCCCAATGCTAATGACAGACGTCTTTATAATTTGGCACCTGAACTGTCATCTATTTTGCAGGTCCCCGCAATAGACCAGCCTGTAGCGGAACTGTCAGCCCCCTCTAATTTGACAGGTCCTCCTGATGAAGGTCTACGCCCAGAGGATAGACGGCTAGAGCATTCCCTAGTTAGATCACACCAGGCCACTGCCTGGTCGGTCAAGGCCTCCTTGGCCGCCTCCTTTTTTAACCGAGCCTCTATTTTATGGCTCCGCCAACTCCAGGCCAAGCTCCCGGTCTCAGACCTGAGGACCCACCAGGACATAAGCAAGGTTATTGTGGCCCTAGACTTCTCAGCGGATGCTACCTTAAATTCCTCTCGCTTCGCTGCCAAGGCCATTGGTTCCTCTATAGCTGCTAGACGCTTGCTCTGGCTCCGCCAGTGGCAAGCGGATGCTAAGTCTAAATGGCGCCTCGCTTCTTCCCCGTTTGAAGGGCCCAAGCTTCTCGGGGCTCCACTGGAGCCCCTCTTGGTTGAGTCCAAGGACAAGCGCCGCATCCTGCCTAGCCTATCCCAGCGGTCTGACTTTAGGGCCCAATCCTCCTTCCGACCATTCCGGTCTTCTGAAGGGGGTTTCTCAGGAAGCCGTCGTCAACGGTTTCCCCCGCCTAGACAGTTCCGACCTCAGGATCGTCCAGGTCCCCCTCCCAGAGGTCATAACAGACGGCCCTTTCGAGGGGGCAGGGGGCGGGGATTCCGTAGGTCACGCTGACGGCTTGGCCCAGCTACCCATTGGAGGCCGCCTGGCGTCCTTCGCCAGCCAGTGGGCAGCTACCTCGTCGGACGCCTGGGTCAGGAGGACTATCAGTTCTGGCCTCTCTCTCGAATTCCTGTCCACCCCCCCAGAGAGGTTTCTTCGTTGTCCCATCTCACAGAGCCGAACTTCCAGGCTCTTGGTGGCTTCTGCCATCCTCCACCTACTAGAGATTCGGGCCATCGAACCTGTGCCCCAGGGGCAGCACGGACAAGGCTTCTATTCACGCTTGTTCGTTATCCGAAAGTCCTCAGGGGGGTGGAGGGCGATTTTAGACCTCAAATCCCTGAACCGCCGGATTGTTTACCGGCGGTTCAAGATGCAGTCCCTCCAGACCATCCTAGAGGGCATCAGGGTTGGAGATTACCTCTCGTCGATCGATCTGACGGAGGCGTATCTCCATGTCCCCATCCTCCCGGCTCACCGCAGGTTTCTCCGATTCTGCTTCTCGAACCAGCACTACCAATACAGGGCCCTCCCATTCGGCCTCTCATCGGCCCCCAGGGTATTCACGAAATTGATGGCCGCCATAGCGGGCCATCTCAGGGCCATCCCCATCCGGATGCAGTTCTACCTGGACGACCTTCTGGTCCAGTCAGTCTCGAAGCCCCAGGCCCTTCGGGACCTTACGACCACTCTCCGGGTTCTGGAGGCCCATGGGTTCTCCATAAATCGGGCCAAAAGTCATCTAGTCCCGACTACTCGCCTCCAGCACCTAGGGGCTGTTATCGACACGAGTCAGTGCAAGGTCTATCTTTCCCGGGATCGCCTGGCCAGTCTGCGGTCTCTGGTCAGGGCAGTGAGGACAGCGAAGGGCTCTTCCCTGGCCTCCCTCTCCCAACTCCTGGGAAAGATGGTATCTTGCATCGGCATAGTCCCCTGGGTCCGTCTCCACTGCAGGCTTCTGCAGTGGTTCCTCCTCCCTTACCAGAAACGGGGGCTGGGGTCCTCCCATCGATTTGTCCACCTTCCCCCCAAAGTGCTCAGGTCCTTCGATTGGTGGGACTCGGGGGCCCTTCTCCAGGGGACGGAATTCAGGGAACAACAGTGTCTGATCCTTACTACAGACGCCAGCCTTCTCGGCTGGGGGGCCCACCTTTCCTCGTCCCTCGCTCAAGGTCTCTGGACTCAAGCGGATTTAGAGCACAACATAAACTGGTTGGAGCTCCGGGCCATCCACCTGGCCCTTCGGGTCTTTGCCCACAAGGTACAGGGCAGGCATGTCCTCGTCAGGACGGACAACGTGGCCGCCAAGGCCCACGTGAACCGCCTGGGAGGGACCCGCTCTCGACCCCTCATGGAGGAGGCCGAGAGACTGGGCTCCTGGGCGGAGACACACCTCAAATCCTTGAGGGCGGCACACATCTCAGGTCTCCAGAATTCTCAGGCGGATTGGCTGAGCAGGACCTCTCTGGACCCCGGGGAGTGGTCCCTGGACCCTCGGCTTTTTGCGGAGATCACTTCCCTGATGGGGTCTCCAGTCCTGGACCTTTTTGCCACACGGTCCAATCGGCAGACCCAGAGGTTCTTTTCACGGTTTCCGGAACCAGGGGCGGAGGCCGTGGATGCTCTCCACAGCGCATGGCCCCCCGGCCTTCTGTATGCCTTCCCCCCACTCCCAGTCATCGCCAAGGTCATCAGGAAGATGCTACAGGAAAAGGCGGAACTGCTGCTCATCGCCCCCCATTGGCCCCGCCGGCCTTGGTTCGCGGACCTGATGGCCCTCTCGGTTCGGCGTCCATGGCGTCTCCCTCCGGACAGAGTCGTCCTCCGTCAAGGGTCTCTTCTTCATCCGGACGCCGCATGGCTACAACTAACCGCCTGGCGATTGAGCGGCGTCTACTGAGTTCCCGTCGTCTGCCTCCCAGAGTCGTCGCAACTATCCAGGCAGCTCGTAGACCGTCAACCACCCGGATCTACGACTCCACCTGGAGGGCATTTTCGTCTTGGTGCGACAGAAATTCCATCGCCCCCACGGCGGCCTCCACGGAGCAGGTCCTCATCTATCTTCAGGATCGCCTCGACTCAGGTTTGGCTCCCAACACTCTCCGCAGGCAAGTAGCCGCAATTTCCTCCATTCTTTGCTGTGGTTCACGGGGTTCCCTAGCCTCCCGCCCACTTATTCGGCAATTCCTTAGGGGTGCCTCCAACCTTCGGCCTCCTCCTCTCCATAGGTATCCCACCTGGGATCTTCCTCGGGTCCTGGATGCCCTCACCAAGGCCCCCTTTGAGCCTCTAAGGGAGGTGGGGCTTCGATTCCTATCGTATAAGGTTGCTTTCCTTCTGGCCATCACTTCGGCCAGGAGGGTATCTGACTTGGCTGCCCTCTCAGCCCGAGAAGACCTATGTATCTTCCACCCTGACAGGGTAGTTCTCAGATTGGACCCCACTTTCCTTCCCAAGATCAATTCCCCTTACCATAGAACCCTCGAATTAGTCCTTCCCGACTTCTGCCCTAATCCTTCTCATCCCCTCGAGAAGGCTTGGCACACTCTAGACGTCAGAAGGGCCCTCCGCATTTACCTCCGACGCACCTCTTCCCTGCGCCAAACGGAAGCCCTCCTGGTTTCATTTCAGCCTGCCTCCTTAGGCAAGAAGGTATCGGCGACCACTTTGGGTCGTTGGATCCGCGCCACCATCGCAAAGGCTTATGAGGTCCTCTCCATTCCGGTTCCTCGAGGTATCACGGCGCACTCTACCCGTAGTGCGGCCACCTCGGTCGCGTGGGCTACTCAGGCTTCCTTGGAGGAAATCTGCAGGGCCGCCGCCTGGACGTCCCCCACACCCTTCGTTAGACACTATCGGCTCGATAGGTTTGCCTCTGCCGAGGCTGCCTTCGGACGCAGGGTAGTCCAGCAGGTTCATTTGGGAACCTCCCCACCCCCTCGGGCAGGTCCCTCCCTACAGAGTTAGGCTTGGGTATGTCCCAATCCTGACCACTGGAGCCAGGATCAACGAGAATGGGCGTTGACTTACCTGAACGCTTCTTCTCGTTGCTCTGGCTCCAGTGGTCAGCCCCGCCCTGTTGGTGCCCTCGTGGGTGGGGAGGATTCTGTGGATCTCTCTCTATTTTTGTCTTACAGCTCAAAGTGCCAGTCTGCGTTGCTGTCTTTCATCAGAAAGCTGGGAAGCAAGACAAAGGGGAGGAGCTTCTCAGCTTTGCAGACTCAATCAGTAATTGGAGCGTGTCACTACCCAATCCTGACCACTGGAGCCAGAGCAACGAGAAGAAGCGTTCAGGTAAGTCAACGCCCAATCTCAGAAAGCTGCACAAATATTGTTTTATTTTTATTTATTTTTATTTTTATATAAAAGCAGCTAAATTTAAAGTTTCCTAAACTTTAAATGGCTAGGTCTAAAAAAAAGAACAACTAACTATTTTTTTTAGCTTCCAAAGGGGAAAAAAACTTACCCAATAGAACAGGGGTCTCCAACCTTGGCAACTTTAAGACTTGTAGACTTTAACTCCCAGAATTCCTCAGCCAGCTTTGCTTTGCTGGCTGAGGAATTCTGGGAGTTGAAGTCCACAACTCCCTGCCTGCTTGATTGCAGGCAGGGAGATTCAGTTGCTTGCTGATGCAATGGATTGCAGGGATTACAGCAAGGCGTTGCGACCAGCAGCTAAGGTAAGCAAGCTGAGGGGGGGAGGGGGAGGGATCATCAGAGCCATTTAAAAGGAAAAAAGTTTTTTTTTCTTTTACATGGCTCTGGCGATCCAAGCTGGGTTTCCTGGTTAGCAGGAACTCAGCTGGGATCATCAGAGCTTGGCTGGTCAGAGCCATTTAAAAGAAAAAAAAAAGCTCTGATAATCACGTGGCTCAGCTGGGCATGGGGGGCGGGGGCAGGGATTTTTGCTACCGGTTCTCCGAAATGCCCACCGCCATCGCTACCTACTCGCCCGAGCCGGTCTGAACCGGGAGCCTTTCACCCCTGCTACAGCCCCATGAATGGACTTATGTTCATGGAATGAACACTCTCAATTTCTATCACCAAAGTTGGACAGTGATCTTGCCTGTTTCCACTTTTCACCTGAAAATTTTTTTCTAAATGTTGAATAGGAAAACTTTTAATTTTAAAACATTGTTTTCCTTGCAACTATGGATTACTGCAAGCAGAGTATCCAGCACAGTTATACAGGGGGAAGAAGACAATTTAGGTAGGTGTAAATGATTGGTGTAGGCTCAACTCCAAATCCTAACCCATAAACCTATAGAATTGTATAAAAGGTGGGCGTTTTTTTGGCATATTATCCCAGTTAGGTTGTTGAAAGGGATTCTATATATTCAAAAAATTGTCAGAGATGTAATAAAGAAATAAAAATATTTCATCATTTGTGTTTTATCAATAAATTTGGGGAATGATCTATGCAATAAATGTTAGCCTTGCATTTTACTTATCATCCATGTATTTATTTGGGTTTTTTTTTTTTTTGTTTGTTTGTTTGTTAAATTTTACAAAGCCTCTGGTACAGTTTCCTGAATTAACACTATACGGTATATGTATTCAGGAATGAGAATTCAATATGCCAAATACTTGGAATTTACAACAATACCTTTCTCCTAAAACCGACAGATTAAATTGTGGGATTATATCGCTACATCTAAAATAACAACAGGGATAGAAATGCTTTGTTCAGTTCTATATAATATTATGTTTTTTTTTAAAAAAATAAAAAATATTCCATGCTCAAATTATGGCTATATTTACTTTTAAAAAACTATTTATATATATGTATATTTTATATATTATTACACAATATATAATATGGATATATGTATATTATATTACTGCATGCTATGTACAGTCTATTGCTGTGTACTTTTGTTGTATATTATTCTGTAATTATTCATACTTGCTGTATATTGTTCACTCTTGGTTACTTGGCTGTATTTGTTATTGTTTTCCAAAACCTACACTGACAACCATATAACATTATGTACATTTCAAAGTGGTTATGAGATTTAAATAAAGGCGCTTAACAATAATTTAAAAAGTATTGAGAAGTAATTCCTTACTTCCCATTGGCATTGTTTGATATACATTGGACAGCATTATATACAAAGAGTATTTAGATTAAATTTCTCCACCACAGAGATTTCTGAGTGTAAGATTCTTGTTATTTTGTCTTTATTTCCTGATGAACTCTCTTTTGTATCTATAGATAAGGTTTTGTTGGTTTTAGAATAAAATTCCTCATTAACATTTCCCCTAAATCCAAGTGACATGACTGCTTCTTGGGTTTCATAAAAAGTTTATATCTCTAGACTCTAAAGGTAAGATTCAAAACGTCTTCTCCAGTCTTTCCAAATTTTCTGCTAAAACAAGAAAACCAAGTGAGAAGGGCAGAGAATTATCCTGTTAGGTATTTATATATTTATTTCATTAAATTTAGGTGCCAGCCAAATCCAAATGGAGTCTGAATGGCTCACAATATAGTAATCAATTAAAATACAATAGAAAAGAAGATGGAATTCAATTGTTCAATGTAAAAACAAAGACAAAGACGCATACATCTATGGCAGTGTAACATATTTTCCTGAGAATCATGGAAGAATCCTGGTGTATATCAGGAAGGCATTAAAAATGAGGTTATTTGTGCAATCAGCAGTCATTTGCTTCTGTTGTAAGAGTGTTGGAGAAAGAAAATTTGGAGGCAGACATCCAAGTTACACGTTTATCCAGCTACAGGTTGAAAATTACCACATTGCAAAGCTGCCTGTGTAATGAGGATGAATTTGTAGAATTAGTGCTTTGCCACTTGTACTTCCATAGACTATTTTACTTAAAGGAGTTGCCATAGATTGGGGATATTTCGTCAGGGATAAAATTTAATTCTGTGGATGATTTTTAAAAACTTGATTACACATAATCAATCAAATCAATTGCAGATTTAATGCTTATGAAATGTATAATACACAACTCGGGTAGGGATTTATCTAGGTTTTAATTCTGATATCTCAGAATTAGTCAAGGGATTTTTCCCTCTGCTGAGTCCATCTTTGAGACAGAGGAAAACAATGCTGGCCTGCAATGTGTAAGCTGCATTGCGGATCCCTGCCTACATATATTGCATTTGTCCCGAATCACTAAGAAGAAAGGTGCCCTCCTGTATGAAATTAGTAATTAGTGGATTCCTTCAGTGTTACCATCTCTACCTCTTCAACACATCATTCGCTAGCAACCATCATTTACAGGGTCTTTCCTGTTGTCCTTTTCACTTCATCCTGTTGTAACCTATTTTTTTTTTAAGATCAGAGTCACGAAGGCCGCTGCAACACAAACAGCCTTTTTATTTAGCATAATCTCCAGTTCTTTTCCTTATAGACACTGTACGTAAGAAATATCACCATCCAAATCTACCTGTGATCGAGAGGTAAGGGGAATTGGTCACATTATTCCATTATTACCCTCTTTTAGCTTTGCGCCCACAGTGTTAAAGCACTCATGGCTCCTTACCAGAGCTATTCCTCAATTTTGATGGACCATCATTTAAATGGACCCATCCTGATTGCTTCCGCTGTTCTGAAGAGGATGTCAAGTGAGGTGACACCTGCTTCATGAATAAGCTAGTTGGGCTTTGTGATTGAGGTGGCAGGAAAGGTGATTACATCAATACATAAGCCCACATTATGCTATATAGGCAGACATGGGTTTGTGACAGGAACCTATCTGTGTGCAACAAGAATAAAGTTGGCAGAAAGATGGAAAGGAAAGGGCTGGTATTATTTGTGCATTAATTTGGAGAATCCCTGCCACCGTGTGGTTGTGGCTGGAATTTGAGGCAAATGGGGAAGAAGAAACTAAGAACTAAAGAGATGGGATCAGCCCAGAGGTGAAATCCAGCAGGTTCTGACAGGTTCTGGGGAACCAGTAGTGAAAATTTTTAGCAGTTCAGAGAACCAGTAGCAGAAGTTTTGAGTAGTTCGGAGAACCAGCAAATGCCACCTCTGGCTGGTCCCAGAGGGGTGGGAATGGAGATTTTTCAATATCCTTCCTCCAGGAGTGGGAAGGGAATGGGGATTTTGCAGTATCCTTCCCCTGGAGTGGGGAGGGAATGGAGATTTTGCAGTATCCTTCCCCTGCCATGCCCACCAAGCCACACCACGCTCACCATGCCATGCTCACAGAACCAGTAGTAAAAATTTGGTTTTCACCACTGGATCAGCCTAAATAACCAATAAGTGTCTGCCTGATATAACCTACTGCTGATAATCTGCAGAATGCTACAGATTTTAACACCTTTCATCTGGTATTGGATACTGCCTACTTAAGAGTAAAAATAGTAATTTCGCAGAATCTCGCTGCACAAGATTTGGGCCTGCCTTTCTTCAAGGGCCAGGAAAAAGGCAAGGCCATGGGGAATAGGGCAGAAAAAATGAGATTGCCAAAACATGCAAAGTTTCAAGAATAGTTTCCCGCTAGGTGAGCTTAGACATATTTATATGATTATTATGAAAATGTACAAACCCTAAAATGAATGAAA
Organism: Pantherophis guttatus; assembly: GCF_059756535.1. NCBI lineage: Eukaryota > Metazoa > Chordata > Lepidosauria > Squamata > Colubridae > Pantherophis > Pantherophis guttatus. Next base: position 74,273,007 of record NC_142064.1, read on the forward strand.
CCAAATTATTCAGAGTTATTCAAAGGAATACGAACTATACTGCTGCACAAAGTAGTAAATGCCATGAGAAAATTAAGAAAACAGGCGAAAAGATGCATGATTTGTAATTGTGTAATGTAACACAAAGACAGGAATGCTCCCGTAACTTAATAGTAGAACAAAAAAAAATCCATAGCATGTTAATCTTGGTTTATTATACAAAAATTGGAAGAGATCCATTTTTGCTAAAAGTATGTAGTTTGGTGTGTGTGTGTGTGTGTGTGTGTGTGTGAAAGAGAGAGAGAGAGAGAGAGAGAGAGAGAGAGAGAGAGAGAGAGAGAGGGAATGTTATGCAACAAAGGAGATTTGAAATCTATTGAACATGCAGCGCTACATTTTAGTTGCTTTTAGAAGGTTTTTTTTTCCATATTACAGCACAATATTCAAAATGAAGTATTTTATTATAATAACCTTCAACAGAGAAAGTTAAGTTTAGCATTGTCTAAAACAGATCACTAATGCACTGTATTTAATTCTATAGATAAATATATATTGCAAGATCTGATTTATTTACTATAGAGAAGTTCTATTCTTAAATATCAGATCTGATTTATTGTAATATAGAGAAGCTCCATTCTTAAATATCAGTATTGTCAGCATTTGCTCTTTGGTTTATGATTCTTTGTAAGGCTGTGTAAGCAGTGCTACTCTTTGATTATTTGAGAACTTCCACCTTGTAGACTTGCAGGTAGAGAGCAAGTTACACTGAGCTGCTAGTGTCAATTTTTAATATGCCACTCAAGTATGCATTCAGAATTAGACCATGGCGGAATAAAAGTTCTGAATTCTTAACCTGTAGTGCTGGTGGAAATAACTGTCCATGCTTTCCACAGCAGAAAAATGGAAAATCTTTTAGAATGATAGAAATTAGCAACTTTTATGTTAGATATCTGACAGCAGATTTGTCTCAAAAGGGAAAAAAAAAATCACATAATTTATTTACTTTATCATTGTGGAACATGACAGCAATAAATTTATATAAGCTTTCCATTTGGGCTGTATTAAAATAGCATATTACAATACTTTAAGAGAAAATAAAAACAATTATGTCCATTTTAACAATAAAGTGAGAAAACTCAGTGGCTGAACCTGATTTTCAAAACCAGATGTTTTCAGATTCAATCTGCAGTAACTCCAGTTGCAATGATATGAGAGCTCCTGGCAGTTAATAATACTGCATATTAGTCTGGGAAACACCAATTCAGCTTCAGCTGAAAGTAGAACACGAATATAAAATAAAGTCTGTAATGTTCTGGACAAGTTCCAAAGATGGAAATTTGCAGAAAAAATTATAATAGTGCTTGCTGGTTTAGCTGTAGGAATTCCTAGTGCCAAAGGCACTGGAAATGCAATTATTTGTTAGCCAAATAATTATATATTTATATGACCAAAGATATGATTGATTATTCTGTGCAAAAATTAGAACAGGACTTTTTTTAGATGAACATCATTTAAAGAAATGATATCATTACAACATTCTCTTTTTATCCTATTTCTTACTGACGTCTTTCTGTTAATTATTCCCACTGAATGCCAGTGAACATTTTTATCTTTGTGTTACTGTGTCACTCAATGCAGTTTATTATTGCGCATGGTGTTTCTTCATTGATATTTTTCCAAAAACTGCTATTTCCCTTTTATTGTTCTTACCCATTGACTGGTAAACCCCCCATTGAGTGTTTCATGAATGTTTTAACATGCTTTTCTTGAATAAAATTCAACATCTTTTTGTGAGCTGTATGTTGTCACCAGATTTAAGGTTCATATTAGCTCTGGGATGCATTTAGTTTATTTTTTTAATTAAAAGACCTTGTTTGCAATAGTGGTCCCTGCTGGGCAATAGCAGTGACGGATGCTGAATTTGCTAACAGAATCCTATGAAATGAGTTATGATTCTTTATGTTTTACTAACCCTGGGGTTCTTCTAAATTACATTTTCTGAAATAGAAGAGTACTTAAAACTCAGTTTCTATTTTCATTGTCAATGATATCGGGCACAATTTCAGATTTAACACTATCAATCCGTATTTTCTCTCTTACACACACAAACATCACATGCAATTGTTAGAGAGCAAAGGAAGTTCTGAAAAATACAAATTGAAACACAAGAATCAGAACAGCTACCTATGCAAATATTTCTGCTTTCATATATCTATCCTTTATGGTGCATCACTCTGTGTTAAATAGACAAGTCAAATAATTTGAGTTTTTCAGAAAATAATAAATTTCTGAAACAAATTGATACTAATGTATAAATAATCTTAGATTGAATTATTTTAGAACATTTCCATCCATCCACCAATCAATCAAATCTTTATTATGCTCATAGGCCAGCATAGGAAGGGTAGAATATAAGCATGTAATATCACACAAAGTTTATATATATACACACACACACACGTGTTACAATGGCTCAGCAATTAAAGACACTGAGCTTGTCAGCTAAAAAGCTGACAGCCTGGATTCAAAACCCAAGCAACAAGATGAGCTTCCATTCTCACTCCAACTCTGCCCACCTAAGTTTGAAAGCATGCAAATGCAAGCAGATTAATAATCTACCACTTCAGTGGAAAGTAACAGTGCTTTGCACGTGTCAACGTATAGTCCCATGACCATAGAAAAGATCTTTGAACAATGCTATTTGCCTCAGCTAAGAAACAGAACTGGGATCAGATACAACTGGACAGGCAAAACGTAATTCAACTAATGTTCAGGGTAAACCTAATTGGACTAATTCTCACAGTATTGTCTAATATCTGCCTACATTTACCCATGTTGTATGGCTGCAAAATAAATATTAGCCTTCTTATCTTCTTTACTACCCTCCTCTTTTACTTATGATTATTACTCTGTTGCTTTGCAGGTACACTGAGAGCTTCTGCACCAGAGAACAAATTTCTTGTGTGTCTAATCACACTTGGCCAAATAAAATGTCCTAATTCTATTTCTTTGCACACATACACGCATACACATAGGTAGTGTGTTTGTGTGCTTTAACTTTGTATAATATACCTATTAATATGAAAATTAATTAATAACATGGGTAACTAAATGTATCATAATACAAGACAGTTAACAAATCAAATTGTCAGGGTTCCAAGTAAAACCCCCAATGAAAGAAGACTCTGAGGCTAGAAATTCCTCAGAGTTCCATTTTATTAGAGATGGCATATTGGCACAACTGGGAAAACCTGAATCTGAAAGCCCCTGGGTTTTCCCCACCCAAAAGAAAGTCCAAGTCCCTTCCCTGGCACCCACATGTCCATCACATGGTCCAATCAATGCACCGTCCCTACTGGAGACGCCTCCTAATCACACCCCTCCCGATGCAGGGCAAGATGTCCTTGACTCTCAGAGAAAGGAATGTTATTATGGCTAAATATCTCCACCACTCTATGAAATCCCCCCTCCAGGTTTCCCACAGCATTAAGCGTGCCAGTCCTGAAGATCCAAAGAAAAAGATGGCCTCCAGGGCTGATAGAAATATTAAGGCTGATTTGAGGCACAGGTCACAGCATCTGATGGGTTTTGATCACTTCTGTGCAAAACATGGTATGTTGTAGCAAAATTAATGTCTGCAAGCAGCAGGGTGGTATAAAATTGTCTTGTGCACCTGGGATATTTATATAGTATTGTTGAGATGAGGCTAATACAAATATCTCAGTCAATTCCATACCTTCCAACCATGGTAATTTATTTATTACGCTGTCTCATCTACTCTACAAGAGTGAGACAGTTTATCCTAAACTATTTGAAATTTTAAAGTAGGTTTTTCTCCCCTTTAACCCAACCAATGGCAGTTTCAGGATGTGTAACATGCTTCTTCAACTAGTTTTCAAGGAAGGTTCACTCTCCTAACACAGCAAGCCATACAAACAGCAAATTTTGTTGGGGCTACTAGAGACATGAGCTGCAAAAATGCTGGTGATCCAGTAGATAACAGCAAAAGTCAGAGTTTTCACATGCCAACCTGTGTATTTCTGAGGATAAAGGAAGGCAGGCGCTGTGTGTTTTTGGATCGAAGGGAAGGGGTGTGAAGAATTGCAAGGACAAAGGAGGAGGTCCAATCAGAGGAGCTGTGAAAATTTGGGGCATGTTTGTGGTTATGCTTTGCTGCAAAATCTGGTTGGAAACATGCAATGGTGTTTTGTTTAGTAGCATTCCTTTGATATTGTGAACTTGCTTTAGGTTGCAGACTCTGGTCAGGTGCCTTTCCTTCCCCGTTTCTCTCAGCCAATCTTGCAGCTCCAAAAATCACAGGGTTTTCTGTTGCTTGAAGACAGCTGCTGAAGTGCTGGCTTCAGAGATTTCTCTTTCCTGCTTCTTCTGGTTTGATTCCTTTCTTGCTACATGCAACAGATTCTTGTGTTTTTTTTTCCCTCTTCCAATTTATGAGGCAAACTCCACAACTAAGGAGAGGATATGCAGCTGTTTTAACCCTCCTTCCATGCCTCTGGATTCCAGGAGGGACGGAAAAGAAATGCCTTCTCACTCTGGGTGGGAAGGGGGAAAGGAAGGTGTGTACTATACTGGATTCTTTGGTGCCCTCTGAACTTGGTTGTTTTCTTGCTAGCACTGATGGTGTTACCTATTTTGGTAATGAAACATCTGCAAGAAAATAACCAATGTACAGTTCAACCCTGAGCTACAAATATTCTCTTCTAAGGTCCTCTATCTGTCTATTTTATTTATTTATTTATTTTGTCAAGTACAGATAATATATATAAATATAAGCATGTATTGAATACATAAAAAGAATACAATTAAAGGGAACATTAGGTCAGGGACGGAGGTGGTGCTCTTATGCACGGCCCTTTGTTGTGGCTGGCTGTAGGCCCTCCTTGTCTCTGCTAGACTAGAGAGGCTGCTGGGTTCTGCTTCTCTATTTAAGTCTTATGCAGATGGCTTGCTGGGATTGATCCCATTTATTTCCCATGCTAAATTGGATTTGATCCTGATAGCTTCTCCATTGACTTGGCCCTCAATCTTCATAGGACAAAAATCCTCCACCACACTCACATGCCATCAGTATTTTTCTGTTATAAATGCAAATCAGGAATTGTGGGGTCCCTTTAAACTAGTCCAAGCTAGGTGGTTTTATTGCAGACATTTCATTACCAAAATAGCTAACAACATCAGTGGTATAATGTTATATAGTTTGGTGATGAAGTGTCTGCAAAAAATAAAACCCATCAACCTCAAAGAGCACCAGGGACTTCACTGTTCAATCCGGAGTTACAAATATTCTCTTTTATCAAAATCAGGAATCCTCAGGTGGCCTTAAAATCCTAGGTTCAGGGGAAAGGAAGAGGAGGAAGAGTCCATGCTGACTTCCACAAAAAGGTGCTTTTTCTTTTCTTTTTTTTTTCCCTTCCTCTTCTCTGTGGCTGACAGAAGCCAAGTTGGAGAAACTTCCTTTGCTAGTCCTCGTTGTTAGGATATGGCCGTTGCCTAACTAGTTGGCCAGGCAATATATAATCCAACATTGTATGTCTGGGCCCATAACCAATGTTAAGGATATTGTTGGGTCACCACCAGAGTCATGGTTCATAAAGCAGAGTACCATCAGAAGTTTTTATGCACGGAAACAGTTTTGAGAGTAATTGTGAATAACATGCAGACAAACTGGTTTAAATTACTTTACTTAGAGGGTAAAGCAAAAACATAGTCATTTAACAATCCAAGTCTTAGCCATATAAAGTGCAATACAAGATCAATCCAGGGATATAAAATCTTCTTACCAGTTTGTAGAAAAATACAAGGAACATTCAGGAACAATATAAAAACAGTTCAATAAATATCAGGGAAAAATAATAAATAACCCATGATCAAACAATGACCATTTAGAGAGATCAAAAATAGTTACAGCATAGTAGCAGGTAAAAATATGGTGTAGTGTTCTCACTAACCACAATAAAGCTCTCCTTAAATACATTGGCTACAGAGCTTATCCAATCAGGATGCAGAATGACTCAGCAATGTTCTTAAAGCAACATAATACATTTACACAATACAAACATACAATATTGGATTATATATTGCCTGGCCAACTAGTTAAGCAATGACCATTTCCTAACACTCGTGCACCAATGGGAAGGAGAGACCAATGATGAAAGAAAACAACTCTCAAAACTCCGCTCTATCAAAACTCCAGACGGGCAGACTAGTGACAGATAAATTTACTATAACATAGCATCCCTTACATGAAACTCCCATCATGCAGAATAATATTTGCCCATTTTGTGTTAAGATCAGCTGTATATGTTAGATAGATATCAGCTGCACAATTAATCCTGCTTTTTCCATTGTCCATTTAGGTTTTTTTCCCCCATTTTCCATTTAGGTTTTTTTTTTTTTTCCACAAGAGGAGAACACTTTTAATGGTATGAAAGGTCTAAAATACTTGATACCTTACCTAGTCACTTAGTTCCAGCAATAGCATGAGTGAGTTGCTTTGCATAAACCTTCACCCCTGTACAAGCTTAGTGACATAATTCATGTAAATTTTACCAGTATGAAAGTAAACAGAAAGTATATGATAGTTGCATATGGGAACACAACAAAAAAGCTATCACCCTATTGTTCTGAAAACATATGTCTGTAATATTCTAGCTGCATATGAAATCTAATTAACAGCACATGAGCTGGTACATTTGGAGGGGAAATTATGTAGTAACACTGCTAATTGTTTAGCAGTTATAATAGGATAAATATTATATTTTCATCTTTGAATAATGAATGATTTTATAATTGGAACTGTACAGTAGATTGGGACTCCGCCTCTGAAATTTTTTCACTTTCAAAGTAGTTCTTTGTAAAAGCTACATAAAACATCTAGTATTATTAGTTTAATAATAACCTTAAGTATTAATAATAACTTTAAGTATTAATAGTTAATAAGCATTAATAACTTTTTATTATTACATATTTTTCTTTGTGGACAGTTAAATTAATAGTTTAGGTTAGTTATTTGTAACATCTGATCAAGAAGTATTTGGGCTGTGTAAAGTGCCTTTGATTTGCCTCAGGCAGGTGTTTCACTTCATGATTTTGTCAACAAATTATGTTTTCTCTTTGTATTGAGAAAGCACAAAATGTAACCGCTTTGCTCTTAGAAGTGAGATCCATCCAGCTTTAATGGGATGATTGCTTATCAAAGAAAGTAGCCCCTCAAAGACCCTCAAAGGCTAAATAAATTTATAAGATAGCTTTAGATACTGCAATTGCCATTTAGATTCTATGTAATATGTAATACCTAAGAGGAGACATAGTACATAACAAATATGATGGTTTTTTTTCAAAGTGACTGACATTTTAACAGTTTTATTTATCTTTTTGTCACAACACTGCTCTGAAATTCTGATTTGAAGGGCAAAATGTGATTTGGCATGTTTATGCATGCACGCAAAGCCCCTTCCAGAAAGTGCTTAAACAGCTGCGTCTTCTCCAGTTTGCACGCTGCGTTCCACAGTGGTTGCGTAATGCTGAGAAATATGTGCTTTGTTTAAGATATGTATTATGTCCTCACATGCTCCAAATAACATTTTGGCCTTTGAATGTCCTTCCCCTCCCCCAGCATGATTCCCTACTTCCAATTGACAGTGTTATCTGAATAGCTCTGTTAAACATGGAACTAGACAATTTGTTCTCAATTTCATTTCTTCAAATAACTGATTCAGTATTTGCTTCAGTTCCTTTTTCTAAAGTTTCTGTAAACATCAAGAATGGCTTTCTGTGAGTGAAAGTGGCTTTATGTATATTCTCACATAGGAAGAAAAACATTTATATTACAATTCTATAATTTGGAATAATTTCACAGTAATTGCAATAGTCTCTAATAATCATATACCAAACCAGGCTAAGATAAAAATTATTAAAAACTCACCCCTTTAATCTTAAAATAAAGCAGCAGAACAATAGCTGTTGTCTCTGTAATCCTGTGGAAGTTTGTATAGCCACAAAAATTATTGTTTTACTAATTTTATGCTACATCTATACTTGATTAAAATCAACACACTATCTATTGAAAACTATATGTTGTTATTAGTTAGAGTGGCAGCATCTATAGGATCAGATTGCAGCTTTTATAGGATCTTGCTGGTTTTATTAGAATGGAAAAGCAATCTCATGACAATTTGCAGAAGGAGCCTTTAGGCTTGTGGTTCCTGTTCAGCCCTGCCCTGTGGAACATTCTACTGTCAGATATAAGATTTGTTTTCAGCTGTCTGGCTTCCTGGAAGGTCTTAAAACTTCCTTTTGCCAGTTGGCTTGGGGCATTTATGGGGTCTCTCTTTGAAGGAGGTGGCTGACGAGCTAAGAAGATCTGACCCTTGGGCCATCCATTCCCTTGATTCTTAGTTCTTAGGTAATTATTCTCAAATTTATTTATATCATATTTATATTTTTATTGTTTGTAAGCCTCCCAGACCAGTCATATCAGTGAGATGGGGAGCATCTAAACAAATAAACAGATAAATAAATAAACAAATAAATAAATAAAGCAAGCAAGGAAGCAAATGTAGTACCAATAGCAATAGGCGGCTTAGCTGCTGTCCCAAAACAACTGGACCTCCACTTGAACACTATAAGCATTGACAAATTCACCATCAGTCAATTGCAAAAGGCAGCTTTACTCGTAAAAAGCTTACATTCTGTGACTATACCTCTAACACCATCAAATAACAATATTTGTCTACTCCAGGTCCTTCAGAAGGACTTGATAGATAAAAATGCAAAATCCAGACTGCACATCTAGCTAACTGTGTGACAAACCATAATAAGCATGCATGAGATTTACAATGCTCATCGATAAGGGACAGGCTTGCTTCATGAGCCTGTGGCATTGCTTTCTTTACTCTGACTCCCTCCCTTGCCTTCCCACACAGACAATGCTGTAAATGTACATTAGTACAATTGGGCCAAAGCAATTCTTCACAGAACTCCAGAAGTTTACTTCTGCAGTGTAATACAGTAAACATGAAAAAAAAAATCAATTTTTTCCCAAGGCATGAGTTAATTAAAAGACAAGATAATGCAGACACATTTCTCAATATCCTAGCCAATACAATGCTGGCTATATTCCACTATTGAGCTATTTGTGCAAATCAGATTGTGGGTTTGGATTTAATTTGTCGTCTACCTTTAAGGGAAATTGGCAAGTGCAATTAAAGAAGACATTAAAGAATGTCTGAGCCCAAAGTTCTAATTTCTATCCCTTAAAAAATTAGCTAAAACATCTGTTTCCAGATTCTGAATGAGTTCTATTTGTTTACTCACTATTAAAACTTGAGAAGTTCTTTTAGTGATGCATATTTTTTGGAACGGGAAGGATTTCCTGTATTCCAAATGTTGCATATCAGGGCAATCTTCACATCCTATTTTGCCACAAAGATGCCTCATTAGCCATTTTTAAAGGACATTTTCTTATGATGTCAACTTCATCTTACTTCTCTAGCCCATGGTGGAGTAAGCCTACATTCAAATTTAGATATTCCAGTTTACAGTTGGTATTTTTCTTTTCTTGACACAAATCTTGTTATACCTACAATACCTTCCCAATGTTGATGATATACAAGCAGGGATAAGATCTTCCCAGGTCCTATTGGGCACTTGAAGGTCGTATAAATGTCAGCCCTTCTCTCCCTTCCCTCAGATTGCCATTTTGGATTTGCAGGATACACTGATTTCCATCAAGGGAGTGGGGGAGGGAAAGAATTAGCTTTAGAAACATTCCTTTTTAAATGGATGAAGAAGCTGTTTATTTCTGAGGCTTTTCCGGGACTGTGTGGTTTATAAAGAAAAGTTTGATTGCCCATGTTGTAAAATACCATATGTTTCATCCTCCATGAAATCCAAAGGGCTTACCTCTAAATAAGTGTTTTTGAGGATGGAGCACTGGGGAAGGAGAAGTGAGTCCATTTTTGTGGTGGAATCTCTGGCTAGACTGGAGGGAGGTGTTAAGAGGGAGGCAAGTTTAGAGTTTTCACACTGCTGAGAGTGACAAAGGCCTGATCTGTCCCAGAATCCCATAAGTGGTTCTGTTTGCTTGTGCTGGACAATTCTCTACATATCATAAACATGACAATTCAATATTAGGGCCATCTGGTATTGTGCTAAAACCTTGTCCCACAGATCTTAACTATCATCTCGTGTAATCTGATGAGGCAGTGCTCTTGAGCACTTGAACAAAACCTGAATAAATTTTGACCGACGTCTAGGCTAACATTTCTACTCAGCTGTCAAAATTCACTTTCTCATCAACTCCAATCCACACAGAGGACAGTGACTGGTGGTTGTTTTTCCTACCAGCAGATGATGCTTGGTAGCAAGCAGAACTTTTAGGTAGAACTATTGTTTTCCTTTTGCACTGCCACTACAAGGACAATACCACTCCTTACTGAGGCAAAATAGGGCTCAGCCATGCAGTCAGGCATTTTTTTTCTCTAGAGTCAAAGACTGCAGAAAAACAATTTAAATACACCATGAAGAAGAGCTCGTGGAAATGTACATGCATTAAAGATCCTAAACAACTTTGTAGACATCAAAACTCAGCATAATCTTTATTGCAGTCTTAAATCAGCCTAATTCCTCATTGTTCATTAAAACAGCAATACAAGGGGAAAAGGAAGAGACAAAAAGTTAGGGGTGTGGCTAAAATTAACATTAAAGTAATGGAAGGAATGCATAGCAGGCAGACAGAGTTTGGCTATATAGTGAATAGTAGTACTTTTACAGTATGCTTGAGAAAGGAAGTATGCTTGTCATCACCCCTAGCTCTCTATTCCTTTATGAAGGGCCGAATCAACATACAGAGTTTTTGCTTAATGACCGGTCAGTTAGTGACCACTCAATGTTATGATGGATCCCCCAAAAGATTCTTACAACCCAGATTCAAAATTATGGTGGCTGTCCACCCCCACCCTCCCACATCATGTGATTGCATTTTAGGTGCTCGACAACTGCAATTTATGACATTTTTGGTCAGAAACTGATTTCCAAAAATAAAATAGAAAATGCCATTGGGAACATTGGGACCTTGATATATGCCAATAAAATCTAATGTGCATAAAATCTAGCTAGAATAAATGATCTGTGATATTTATGATTTATTATAAACATTTTTTCTGTCCCCTTTCTCTTTCCTTAAGTAAGAATACCTCAAAAGGCTAAAGACAGAATTAATGTACACCTTAAAAGGATGCTCGGCTATATTTTTCTCCATACAAAATGAACATTATCGGTAATCCAGGAAGACATTCCCTCATTAAGAATGGGGTCATTATCACAGTCAAGAACAGTACTAGTATCCTTTTGCATTTGAACTTTATTTATGCATATTTATTTTATTTGGTTACAAATAAAACCAAACAATATTAGAATTAAAAACAGTATTGTAAACCCTACAGCCTCAAATTAGTCAGGAGCAGCTATACCAGAACAACAAAAACCTAGAGGAAAAGTCTTTTATGTTCTTAAAATGGAAATTTGTAATCTTATACTCTCTCATCTGCCAAATTAAAAATGTTCAATATATGATGTCCTCTGAGAGCCAGGAGAAGAAACCTAAGATGTGGGAATAAAACACTATGCCAAACTTTTTCTCCCGATTTGCAATGTAAGTTGTGCTTGCTCTAGGAATTGGCAAATCTGTAGACACATATTTTATAGTGCTTTTCACACAAACACACACACACACAACACACATTTTGGACACCAATTTTCTAATAAACATCATTTTTATGATGCATACTTTGAACAATATGGATCAGAAAGTTTAGAAAAGTAGAGATGTCGAAGTCAGAGTTTGCTTGATAAATTGCCATTAAAGTGTGAACTAAATAACATGTTTCACCCACCCCCATTTTGATCTTGTCATTAATAACATTTCTTCTTTAAAAGCCAGGTGAATATTTTAATGTTTCATTTTATTTTAACATTCATACGGATATATTAATAATATTTAATTAGTGTCTGATGTGTGTTTGTCTACATGAATGTGTGCCACATGCACAACCCATAGGCACTGACAAGGGAGGCAGATATCAAAATATGTCCATGCACACAAATATCTGTTGAGAACCTTAATTGTCCTCCAGATAGAAGAGAAGTAATTAAAAGAACAAGCAGACCCAGACAGAACTCAACAGCAAAGCTTCTTTTCTATACTTACTATATATAGGAATATAGAAAATATTACTATATAATACATAGGAATATATAAAATAGAAAAGAATATTTGTAACTCCGGGTTGAACTGTGGAGTCCTTGGTGTTCTCTTAGCTTGGTTATTTTCTTGTAGATGTTTCATTATCCAACTAGGTGACATCATGAGTGTTGGCCAAGATGCTTCAGTAATCACACAGAATAATGTAAACTGGAACTCTGTTTGTATAGTTGTCAACCTTTTTCTGATGTAATTGGTATTTCTATTTCTTGCCATCTTATAAAAAATGATAGCAAATAACAAATTCTGTCTGTGACCACACCCACCTTTCTCCCTGATGTCACATTTTTGGTGACCCCCCCCCCACATATGAAATGAAGCCAAGAGTGAAAGTCTGCTTCATTTGTAACTTTAGTTCAATAAAAGTATTGGTTATTTATTTTATACATTCAATTAGAGCAATATATCAGGAACAAACAGCACAAATAATAGTTAATGGAGGTTTAACAGATGTGTTTAAAATTGAGAAAGGTACTAGGCAGGGTTGTCCTTTGTCGTCATTGTTGTTTATTTTAACTTTAGAAGTTTTGTTGAATAAGTTACGTGACTCTGATAAAATAAAAGGAATTGTAATTAGACAGCAGGATTATAGATTAAGAGCGTTTGCAGATGACCTGGTTTTTACTTTATCTCAACCTATAGAAGTGGCTCCCTATATATTGGACATAATAATTCAATATGGTAAAGTATCTGGATTTAAAGTAAATCTACATAAGACAAAGATGATAACTAAAAATATGTCCATAACTAAAAGAGAAGACTTAGGGAGAATAATGGGGTTTGAAATAGTTAAAAAGGTTAAGTATCTAGGAGTATATATTGCAGCCTCAAACATGAAACTATTGGGTATAACGACGGATTGTACAGTATTAGAGACTAAATTGATTTTGAACTTAATATCAGCAGCTAGGCTGTTGGAGCGCAATATTGGAAGAAGGACTCTTTGCCTACTATTGAAGAGTGGATACTGAAAGTAACAAACTTAGCAGAAATGGCGAAAATCTCAGCGTACCTGAAGGACTATACACAAGAAAGATACGTATCGGAATGGAGAAGATGGATTGATTATATTCAAAATAAGTATCAGACAAGAAAATATCAAATAGCTTATGAATGAACGTTAAGTATTAGAAGTATTATGTTATCTATAGTGGAGTTAAGGTTTCAGGGGGAAGTTAGTAGTCTGAGGATAAGTAGGTTAATCTAGTTTATGATTGTTAAATGAAATACCTTGTATTTTGCTCTGGGAAGTCTGGGGGGAGGGGGGGATGAGGGGAGGGAAAGGATGGGGGGAATATGGGGGGGGGAAGAAAATTCTTTTTTTCTGTAAAACTTTTCAATAAAAAAAAAGTATTGGTTATTCCTGCACTAGGAAAGAGTCGCTTACACCTTCTTAACTAATCCACTGGCCTCAAAATATATGTCATTTGAACATTAGAAGAATGATTTATTTATAGGAAATGAAAGGCCCTGGAATTCTTGGGCATGCTTCTATAGGTAAAAACTGTGTCTTCAAATTCTATGGATATATCTCATTCTGATAGATGAAACAAGGGAGTTGTTAAGAAGTTAACAGTTAAGTTAAGAAGTAAAGCTTCAATTTTAAGGTTGTCATTCCATTCACATTTTCTTAAGAGGAAGTCCCGCTAAATTTACTGCTGAACTGATATCCACAGGATATTTTCCCAATTGCTGGGATAGAGGAAAGTTGGAGTCTGAAGGTAGTGGTGTTGGCTATGCCAGAGAAGAAAGGCTGGGGCATCAGGTTTTTGCTTTTATTGTCTTGCTTTGTTTTTTTTATGGCTGTTGTGGCCACCCACAGTTGCATTTCTTAAATGAATATGTATTTTAATCTTTTAAAATAAAATAAAAAGTAAATAATATCTGTAACACATACCATGACCTTTAATAGATAATATTTATTGTCTAAAATCAAAACTAAGACTATTGTACTACTGCACAAGGGATCTTTAATACATCTCAAGTCCATGAATTTTATCACATATGCTTGTAAGTTACAGAGAAAACAAAACACTTCAGTTTGAACCAAAGGTACTTTTTTTCAGGAGGAAACTGTACTTTCTCGCTTTTTATTTTGAAGACTTTTTGCTTCAAAAAAGCTTCTTCAGCTCTGACAGGATAGTGGGGAATGGAAGAAAGGAGCGCTGAAGAAGCTTCTTGGATGAGAAGCGAAACGTCTTCAAAAAAAAACAAAAAACCCACACACACACAAGAAAGTCCAGTTGCCTCCTGAAAAAAAGCACCTTTGGGACAACCATGATCTGGATGACTGAGAATCTCTACAGACCTTCAGTTTGAAATTTTCTCATATCTAAATGAGAAAATTCCCTCTATCTACTGGAACCATCAGAAAGGATAAAGGATTAAAACTTCCTCTAGGCCCATAATAGTCCTAGTATGGACCCACTGACTTTTGAAGAAGGAATATATGAAAAATAAAGGCATAAGTACCCTGTTTCAGGGGTGGGTTCTACTTACCTTTACTACTGGTTCGCAACGGGGCCACACATGTGCTTGCTTCGCTCAAGCGTTCACTCTTCTACACATGCGCAGAACTTTCTGTGCATGTGCAGAAGCATTTTGTTGACATTGGGGTCGGTAGGCGGAACCTCCCGCCCATTTTACTACTGGTTCTATAGAACCGGTGCAAACCGGGAGCAACTCACCACTGCCCTGTTTCCCCTAAAATAAGACATCCCCTGATAATAAGCCCAATCTGGCTTTTGAGCGCATGGCAATAAGGCCAAGGGCTTATTTCAGGGTTCAAAAAAATATAAGACAGGGTCTTATTTTTGGGAAAACACGGTATATATTCTGATTTTAAATGAAACAACTAGGAGGGGGTATTTTTTGTTATTGTTAAATTCACCAGTACCTTCTCAAACATGCATAAAATTTGTTCTTTGTATATAACTTTATGAATGTTTGTCTTTATGAAGACAATTTGCTTTGTATCAGGGCTAAGCTATTGGGAGTGGGAGAAGAATTGCAGGTCTGTGCAAAGCTCTGATTCTTCACTTTGATGAAGAGTCACAAGAAACTTTGAATCTGCTTTACAAAACCATGCAGAATCCACACTTTTACATCTGAAGCCCCTTTGCTTCTCCTTGAGGTATCTTCCATCAATTTTAGTAGAAGCAGAGGCATCCACTCAGCTCCTGTAAATGCCAGATGAGGTTTTTATGGAGGTGCAGAATATAGCTCATCACGGGCCACTGTGTTGACTCAGTGGTACGAATATTATAGCCAAGCATAATTAAACCAAAACAAGACAGAAAAATAAAGAAAAAGGAGAAAAGACTATGTAGGGGAGGAAAATATAGATCAGATTCTTTATTTTTGAAGAGAAATCTGGCTGATCAGCAGCAACGTTTCAAGCTGTTAGCTTTGATTTCACATCCTGAAGGCAACAGGTCACATTACTATGAAGGCATATAATTGCCAAGGAGTGCTTAGTTGAGTTGAACACAGTTAACTTATTTCCAATTTTCTTGTCCTTGGGAATAAAAGCAGTCTCCAATTGGATATAATGGAAGCTGCCATGAATTTTGCTCTTTGTAGTTTACCTAACCTGCATTTTGAGATGTGTTTTCTTCATGGGAGAGAAAAACACATATCCTATAGGTATTGCTAAGTATATAAAGGAGAAAATTAGAATAACATTGCAATAGTGACCATTTTCCATACTGGGCTGTGCCAGAAAATTTAGCAGAAAAACAGAAAGAATTTAAATAACCACCCCAGATTCATGAAATAATTTGATAGTTTTGTAGGAGCTGCTGATTGACAATTCTAGTTACCCATGGTGATTGACAGAAATGTTAGTTGCCTTTCATACCTTTCCTGGGGAGGCAACCACTCTGTATTCATGGCTCAGAATGGGACAACTCACCATAGGGAACTCCCTACAGCCAACCATCATGGCCAACTCACCACAGCCAACTTGCTGTGGCCAACTCACCATGGAACAACTCATTGCGGGACAATTTAACAATTCATTTTAATTATTTAAAATAAATTAAAAATTATTTTAAGTTTTGTCCTTCACATTTCATTCTGTCCCTCCTTTTCTGTCCTTTCTTTAATGATTATCTTTGGTATTAGTGTAACTCTTGTCCCTCAGTGAGTTATCCTGTGGTAAGTTGGCCATGGCAAGTTGTCCTGTGGTGAGTTGGCCACCGCAAGTTGGGGGTGGCAAGTTGGCTATGGTGAGTTAGTTGTGGTGAGTTGGCCATGGCGAGTTGGCTGCAGCGAATTGTCATAGACTCCTTGTGGCTACCGTAATAGTTTGCATAATAAAAAAAATGGAAGAAAACTAAGATCAGGAACTCAAATCACAACACAATACTATAATATGCATTCAAAAATAAAGAGTAATTTTAGTCAATGGCCAAATAAACATTATTCACATTGCTGCCAGAGATGTATTCCTCACTGCTCATGAGTAATATAAATTGCTGAGTATTGTTAAACAATGTTTAGCAGAATAAGCTGGAGAAACTGTACCTGAATTACAGGTATGACTTGTCACACAGCAAACTTTCAAAGTTATGAAATAGGATGCAAAATAGGTTCTAGCAATCCGGATTCCAAGTTCTAAAGGTTTATTTATTTATTTATTTATTGGTTCGATTTATATGCCGCCCTTCTCCAGAGACTTAGGGTGGCTTACAATGTGTTAAGCAATAGCCTTCATACTTTTGTATATACCTGCTTAGTAGGGCTTCCCCCCCCCCCCAACGGTGTTCTTTTTTTAATTCAAAGTCGGCTTATTGCCCCCACAAATCGGGTCCTCATTTTACCTACCTCGAAAGGATGGAAGGCTGAGTCAACCTTGAGCCTGGTGAGATTTGAACTTGCAGTAATTGCAGGCAGCTGGTGTTACTTAACAGCACTTTAGTCTGCTGTGCCACTTAGGCTCTTATTGCCCTTCCCCTAGGGTCACATAATCATATTTTGTGCACTTCTCAACCAGCCCGCATGTATAGCATTTTGTAGCATTCTGCGGTCATGTGAGATCATGATTGATGACTTTTTTTGTCAGAAACTATTTCTAGTTTAAGCAGAGACATCACCCGTGCCAACAAAAGTATGTATAGTCAAGGCTATGGTTTCCCAGTTGCAATGTATAGCTGTGAAAATTGGACCATAAGAAAGGCTGAGTGCCAAAGAATTGGGACCTTTGAACTCTGGTGCTGGAGAAGACTCCTGCAAGTTGCTTGGACTGCAAGGCGATCAAACCAGCCAGTCCTAGAGGAGATCAACCCTGACCGCTCTTTAGAAGGCCAGATCCTGAAGATGAAACTCAAATACTTTGGCCATCTA
This sequence comes from Pantherophis guttatus, assembly GCF_059756535.1. NCBI lineage: Eukaryota > Metazoa > Chordata > Lepidosauria > Squamata > Colubridae > Pantherophis > Pantherophis guttatus. Next base: position 74,290,615 of record NC_142064.1, read on the forward strand.
ATGAAAAGGAAGGATTCACTGGAGAAGAGCCTAATGCTGGGAAACATTGAGGGCAAAAGAAGAATGGGACAACAGAGAATGAGGTGGCTGGATGGAGTCACTGATTTACAAACGTAATTCCAGGCTTAATTACAGTTTTAAGTCGATGACTATTATTATACAAACCCATAAACTTTTTGCCCTGGGTTGGCCTTTTGTTTTGGATCCATAGTTCTCTTTTCTGATCAATATTGAGCGTATCCTATAAAAAAATATAAGCCTGCATTTTGCACAGTATATTAAAATTCTGCCTGTTTAATTATTTGAAATGGGGTTACATTTCATAGTATTTGTTTTCAGACATCTTAACAACAATATGAGGTTTTTTAAACAGAGCGTTACCTTTAATTATTATATTTGTTTTTATCATGACTAGGATACTTCATTAATATTAAAGAAAAAACACAAAAATGAAATTGGAAAATTATTTAAATTAAAAGAAAGTATTAATGAATGAACGAATACACCAGAATTAGTTGAAATTTTAATGTATCCAAGAGATGAATAAGCCTCTTGTTCAAAATTCATAAAAAGTCACAGAACTGTAGACATTATTAATTATAGCAGATCCAGGCAAGTTCATTTGGAGACAAAAATGGGTATGTTGCACACACAGAAGCATTTTTAAGCAGCAATTGAATATTTCAAATGGAAAATGGAGATGGAAAATGTGCAGGGGAATAATAATCATAGATACACAGGAACAGATTAAAAGTTAAGGCTTTGTGTAGCCTGATAGTATTTAGCTAGATCTCTCTCTCTTTTTTTTTTTTTGCGGGGTGGGGGGGGGACCCAATTGCTAGCTAATAATTGTCAGCTCAATCTGAATGATATCATTCCTGAAGAAATGTTGAAGCCATCTTGATGTGAATTAAGGTTGTTGGACCTTCTTTTGTTGGGCTAAAGCAAGGGTCTTCAAACTTGACAAGTTTAAGACTTGTGGACTTCAACTCCCAGAATTCCTGAGCTAACATGACTGGAGGAGGAATTCTGGGAGTTGAAGTCCACAAATCTTAAAGCTGTCAAGTTTGAAGACTCCTGGGCTAAAGTCTAACAATATACTTTTTCTCAGTTCATTTCATTTTTAGTGAAAACTTAACAGAACAAATTGTAAGAACTCCATGAATGTAAAACAAGAAAATATGTAAGGTAGAAAACCATTTTTTATAAATCTAAGATTGAATACAATCCCACACCAATATATTCATACTTACCTACCTTAAAGCACAATGGGGATAGGATAGTAGGGCAGATGTTGAGGAAGATTTTCTTTGTGATCACCCCTTCCTCTTTTGAGATTGATCTTTTCAGGTATGAAATCATGGCATATATGTACTTAAGAAATGTATTTGCAAAAGTTCTCTCTATTATTTTTGATTACAAAGCTAACTAACTGTTAAGAACATTTTCAGGTTTTTACAACTGGGATCCATTCAAAGTGTTTTTCACCATTTAGACTCTTGTGCTAGCTTCATGCCTCCAGGAGATTCTCCCTCGGTTTGTTATCTCTGTTTTATGACACTATTTGCATTATTTTTATTTGATTGGCTCACTTTTGATTTTATTTATTTATTTATGCATTTCCTTAGCTGGAAAAAAAATTAAGTACTCTAGTTGCTATTTTTCTGATTTGATAAGTTCTCTGGAGCCCCCAATGGTGAGGTAAGGTTGTACATATCTCTTCCTCATTACTAATCAAATATATTGAACATTGAGGCAGCCTTTGACAATGCAAGATGTTAGGTCCGAACAGCTCCTTGGCAAGTAAATTGGTCTCTTTCCAAAGCCAGGGGTAAGAAATTTTTAAAATAAAATCTACTTTTCTGCCACACCTATTGAAGCATTTCTGCAGACTTGGAAACTTTGAAATGGGGTGGAAATTTCTTCAATTCTAAATTCTTTTTTCTTGTTAAGTGTGCAGCTGAGAGCAAGTGAACCATATAGGACACATTGTGTTCAATTAAAAACACTTATTGAACACTAGGCTGTTTAAGGGTTTCCTTTCTCTAGGTTGTTACACTAATAATGCTTTTCCCAAACTCTAAAGTTTCCATTACTATTTGCAATAGGTCTATACAAATAAAAAGGGACGCAGTGGCTCACTGGCTAAGACGCTGAGCTTGTCAATCGAAAGGTCGGCAGTTCAGTGGTTTGAATCCCTAGTGCCGCATAACGGGGTGAGCTCCCATTACTTGTCCCAGCTTCTGCCAACCTAGTATTTCAAAAGCACGTAAAAAATGCAAGTAGAAAAATAGGGATCACTTTTGGTGGGAAGGTAACAGCGTTCCGTGCGCCTTTGGCATTTACATGCCGACCACATGACCATGGAAATGTCTTCGGACAGTGCTGGCTCTTTGGCTTTGAAACGGAGATGAGCACCACCCCCTAGAGTCGGGAACAACTAGCACATATGTGTGAGGGGAACCTTTACCTTTTTATACAAATAAAAAGTGCCCCACATAACATACATTATTCCAGTTTTATGCTTCTTCAAATTGATGTTCCAGGCATCAACAAACTAAATTAATTTTCCAAAACATAATTTTTGTCTTCTTTTATTGAAAATGCTTTTGCATAATGTGGACCACGACTCTTTTACAGAACTGATTATGAATGTTTCCATTAATAAAAAAGAATGAAAAAGTATGAAATAAACAACTTACCAAAGATTCAGTTTTCCACACCCAAAGATATCACTGACTGGAGGATTAGAAATCCAAGACACCTCAAGATTTCCCTGTCAAAGAATTCAAAATTGTTTAATTGCCTTGTGTAGCCATCAAACATTAAAAACTATCAAATATTACTAAGTGGATTAATGCAGGATATTGTACAATACAGGCAGCCTTAGTAAAAAAAAGTATACATCATTCTTCTGATATAATGTTATTGAGTTTATAGTACAGGAATATAAAAGTAATATAAGGTATTTTTCAATAAATACCTATAGTTGTAAAATACAATTAATAAATATATTACTAAGTATATTTTAGTTTATTATGTTTTGTAACCTAAAAAGTTATAGCTTCTTAGTAATATTGCTTTCTATATTATTTACTATTATTTATTTATTATCAATCCCTCTGTCCTTAGACAACTTATTAATATGCCACGGAATATATTTTTTTAAAAAAATGACTGAATTTGGCTTTTTTTTGTAAAGCACATTTATATTATGAAGCCTGTCATTCTCCAATATCATCAAAGAATCCTAATGGCTTGCATTATATAAAAATCTAGTGAAAACCAATAGTGTCCAGGTATTTACATACGATCTAGTAGGAATAGAACATATTAAAAAAGACATATGAATGACACGTATCTTCTTGATTATTGCATATATTTTAAACTCAAGTCTATAAAGAAGCCAATTTCAAATTTGCAATTATTTACAAAAATTGTTTATATTATCTGTGAACAAAAATGGGGATTACAATAAAAATTGACAATATATTAATTATACAATTATACAAATTATTTAGAAAATAATTTTATATTATATTGTATTCTAAATTATTTAGAATGAAATACGTATACAAGGATACCAATATACTAATACGATACTATAGCATTTATACTACGGTGTACTATAAATAAAACTAGGGATAAAACATGACCTAAATTTTGTGATAACTGATTCTTATACAAGAATATATTATGCTAATACACATATACAAACACACACATGCCATAATTACTCTTTAAGGCCCAGAAGATTCTTCTTGCTATTTTTTAAGAAACACTTCTAACCAGTGATGGGATTCAAATAATTTAACCATCGGTTCTCTGCCTTAATGGATTTCTTCCAGCAACCAGTTCACCAAACTGCTCAGAAAGTTAACAACCGGTTCTCCTGAAGTGGTGCGAACTGGCTAAATCCCACCACTGCTTCTAACTCCTAAGCTCTCGGTATTTGAAATATATAATACAATAAATAGCTTCAAGGTCTATTGAATTGTTTTCTATTGGCTCTTCAAGACCCATTATATTTTCCAATTTTTCCACTCCCACTACCGTATTTTCCGGCGTATAAGACGACTGGGAGTATAAGACGACCCCCGAATTTTCTTGTTAAAATATAGGGTTTGGGCTATACTCGCTGTATAAGACTACCCCTCTTCCAACGCACACCAAATAAAAATTAAAAAACATCAACTGGCTCACCCACAATGTAAAAGCAGCTGTGCTAGACCCAAAATGGCCCCTGAAACAAGCAAGAACCTCACACAGCCACAAAAAGCCCCCCAAAAACCAACTTTCACACTTTACACACACACACAAAACACAACACAACTGTCTTACCCACAATGTAAAAGCAGCTGTGCTAGACCCAAAATGACCCCTGCAACAAGCAGGAACCTCACACAGCCCCAAAAAGCCCCAAAAAACAACTTTCACACTTTACACATACACAACACAACACAACTGGCTCACCCACAATGTGAAAGCAGCTGTGCTAGACCCAAAATGGCCCCTGCAACAAGCAGGAACCTCACACAGCCACAAAAAGTCCAAAAACCCAACTTTCACACTTTACACACACAAAATTCCACATACAGCTTTGTGAGATTTTGTGTGTTTGTGTAGTTAGAGTGAAACACTACAAAAACATACTAAATCTCAGAAAGCTGCACAAATATTATTTTATTTTATTTTTATTTTTATATGAAAGCTAAATTTAAAACTTCCTAAACTTTAAATGGCTAGGTCCAAAAAAGAACAACTAAAAAAAAACCCAATTAATTTTTTTTTTAAAGATCCCAAAGGGGGAAAAAAACTTACCCAATAGAACAGGGGTCTCCAACCTTGGCAACTTTAAGACTTGTAGACTTCAACTCCCAGAATTCCTCAGCCAGCTTTGTTTTGCTGGCTTAGGAATTCTGGGAGTTGAAGTCCACAACTCCCTGCCTGCTTGATTGCAGGCAAGGAGTTGCTTGCTGATGGAATGGATTCAGGCAAGCAAAGCAAGGCAAGCGTTGCGACTAGCAGCTAAGGTAAGCAAGCTGGAGGGGGAAAACTTTTTTCCTTCTCCATGGTTCTGGCGATCCCAGCTGAGTTGCCTGATTAGCAGATCATCAGAGCTTAGATCGCCAGAGCCATTTAAGACTCGTCAGAGCCTTTCGGGCTGGTCTGCCTGGTTACAGGAGAACGACACCCGGCGTATAAGACGACCCCCGACTTTTGAGAAGATTTTCATGTGTTAAAAAGTCGTCTTATACACTGGAAAATACGGTATTTATAGGTTTTGTTACTAAATTGTATAGTAAGCACATATAATAGTCAGCCATTCAGGCCAAAATATTTTACGTGCTTGCTTTTACATACTAAGTTGATCCAAAGAAAATGTTGAGATAACAGCTGTGCTTATTTGAGAAGTGAATACAGAGCCAATAATTCAATTGCAAGTAAATTTGCCTCATGATAGGATTTGCACAATCCTATCATACAGGAAAATGTTGACCATACTTAACATACTTGAATGAAGAATAAATATGGTAAAATCAGAAAAAAGTAGGATATCCACAAACTTAGAGCTCAACTCACTGTTTAAACGATACTTTATATTTTTTGTATAATTCATACTCTTTTTGTAGAAATATATATATATATATAAATTAACTAGATTGTTTCATGAATGTAGAAATATGATTTTAAATTTCAGACAGCAAAGATGGTATATATTTTAGTACATAAACTGAGCCATATTCTATAATAGTCTACAATAAAGAGACAACTACAGTAAACTTAAGTTTATTAACTCCATAATAATTATTTTGACATGAAATAGGAGTAAAAATTCATATGGTACATTCATGCTGTCAATGATTCCATAAAATTATGCATATGGTTAGTCAGGAACACCAATCAAAATTACAGTGATAACAAATAGCTTAAGCTAAAAAATGCATCTATCAAGACTAACATATATTTTTTTTTGTTTGCTTTGCTTTAAAGGGCTATGGCAACTCATCATTCATGAAATCAGACAGGCTTGCTGGCCATAAGCAGAACATATTTTCTAGTGGTACACTTAATAGAAGAGCTTATTCATCCCTTTGATGCCAGGAGCAAGAAATAATGATCAACTCTAGGAAAACTTGCCAGGAGAAAAAAATATATTGTACATTAGCCTTTATATTCTCTATGTGAAGCACAACAATTGAACCTCCATTCCCCCCTCCTCAAATACTGGGGTATGCATTGTGATGTCTGTATCACAATATCTTGCCTAATAGCTGGGGTTGGAGTGAATGTTAGTGTTTTGTTTGTTCAGCAAAAGCTGAATAGAAACTGGGATCTAGATAATTTCTGAAACAAATGAATAACAATGGCTGATTTTCTACTTGGGGAAACATACAGTAACCTATATTCCCAAACTACTGCCGCTTTTGTCATATTCTTCAAGAAAATATGCTGTTGCAAATCTAATACCAGAAAATGAACTTTGACTATGTCAGATGTAAATGCCTTATTCTCTAATGTGTAAATAGTGTACAAACAGGGTATCAGGGGTTAACTTATTCTTCACTTCTTAATGTATTCATAATTCACCACTCCCATATATAGCTCCACCCATTGTATATATAAGGAGCTACCCACACCCTTTCCCTTGCTTCTATCTGTGAATATTCAGTGAATATAGAATGCCTATTGTAAATAAAAGAATATATAGTTAAATCTTTAACTCTTGCTAATCTTATTGAGTCTGATCCTGAAAATATTGCAACAAGCTGGTAGCAGAGGATGGTTAATTGACTCAATAAAATAAACATGTATAAGAAAGAAATAGAAAGCAACAATCTCAGATCAGAGATACTGAGAATACTAAAAAAACAAAAGGATGACTACGATCTCATCGCGGACCTTCAAAACTTCTTGAAAGAAAACGAAGCAGCGAGAGAAAATAGCATCGAGACAACTGAATTCAAAGAAACAAAAACGGTGAGCAACCCATCTATAAAAGAAAAAATAACAAGAAGAAAGAACAGAGATCCCGCTCAAAATTTCGAATGGCAGCCATCTTGTCTTCAACCGGTCACTGAGACAAACAAGGCAGAGCCAATCACAATACACCATTCAAAATCTCTGGCGCGAAAAGAATCACACAGTACAGAAAATAGTAAAGAAAATCTTTATTCTTCAGAAGAATCAAATACGGACGCAAAAGAAACATCTATTAAACTGAAAGTCGAAGCAATCAAGAAACAACTACTTAAAACTTTTGATCCAAATTTAAAAATGGCAAAAAAATCAACGGAAGTCAATGACCCAAAAACAAAAAGACAAGCAAGCAAACAGACAAACCAGAACATATCCAGATCAACTCGTGCAGAAAGGATGACAACACCTGAGCCCAGAGGACCCTGCAGGTTTTCTCCCACGCCGCAGACGGTTCCAGAGGTGGAAAGCTTCAAGCGGAGCGGTTTTGGCGAAAGGAGGCAAGCGTCAGCTATCGGCAAGAAGACCAAGGTAGAGACAGAGACCGAATCGTCGGAGGAGGAACCTTACGAAGGAATTGCAGCGACAGAGGCTTCCTATGGCAGCTTCGACAGAGATATGAACAACGCACATGCGCAGATGCATACAGAGAACTACAGAGGACATTATGAAGAAGAAAGACCACTCAGACTAATGCACAGAATACCCACTCCATCCTGTGACTTTCAACACTTACGAGACCATGGACTACCCTCAGTTGTAAGTAGTGGGGATAATAATACTGGGGACTTACCTAACGATTTTCCAAAACTTAGAATTGATGGCATTAATTTGCAAGAGTGGTATCAGCAACTCCAGGTTGCCTTTATGAAAGAAAACTTGCTGTTTTTTATCACTGATCCCCCAAAAAGACCTTGGACTTTAAAAATAGATTGTTTACACCATAGAGCATTTTTCTTAATAATATCTAGTGTGTCTCCTGCAATGTATCACAGCATTAAGCCAAATTTGACTGTTTCAGAAATTATTCAATGCATGTTTAATTTGTTTCACAGTGACAGTGTAGCTACCACCACAAGAATATCTAAGGATTTCTTTTCGTCTAGGGTAAAACCAGGGGTTTCCATAAGTGAGCATTTAATATCTTTGAACAAAATAAGAGCTGAATTGCATTTGAGGGGGGAGGTGATTTCAGACCAAACAATGAAAAGTGTTATTATCAACTCACTTGATCCATCATGGGACAATTTTATGTCACATTTAGACACAATCAATCTAGGATATTTATCCATAGAAAGTCTGTCCAACAAATTGATAACAGAAGATAATTCGGAATCGTTCTAACAATCACACAGAACACAAACGATATAGGAAAGTAGCTTTCCAAGAAAAATATAGTGGAACATTTAAATGTCATAATTGTGGATCCAGGGAACACAATAGAAGAGATTGCCCAAAATTTTTAAAAGAAAGATATAGATCAGAATACAGAAACAAATACGATTATAGACAGCCTTCCATAGAAAGGCATAGATATAGGAGCCCACCAAATCACAGAGAGAATAGAGGGGGCAGAGACAATTCAAAGGATAGAAAATCTGGTTCACTGAATGGATTAAATAAACAAGACAACACTAACACACAGCAAAGTGAGAACAATAATTGGCTTATTGATTCTGGAGCAACTAATCACACCACTAATAACAAAAGTATATTGTCTTCATTTGCAGAAGATAAATTTGTAATTAAGGTAGCTAACCAAGAAAAAGTTCAAGTATTAGGTAGAGGAAATGTAACCTTGCCTGGTCTAGGAAAAATAGAGGGGGTATTACTAATACCTGAAATACCTCATAACATATTAAGTGCCACAAAACTAAGCAGAGATTCTGACATTAACATTGTCTTTTCAAAAGGAAAGGCAACTTTGGAAAAGAATAAAATAAATATAGGCACTGTGATGATTAAAGGAGGCCTACCTTATCTGATAACAAAAGAAAAATGGTTACATAACATTGATTCAAATATGGAAGATTGTATTGAAATAGATGATGAGAATGTTAGCAACAGTGACAATGATGAATGTAAAATATCTCATGATCACACAGATGCACACAATGATAAAAGGCCAAAAATAGGTAAACCAATTCATGATGAGTGTGCTCACATCTTACATAGGAAGTTAGGACATGCCAGTTTTCCTGTAGTACAAAAAATGACTGAACACGCAGAAGGTGTTAAAATAAAAAATTGTGAAAATTATCTGGAATGCTCAGTATGTAAATCTACAAAACTAAAAACTAGTCCCAGGCCAAGAAAATCTACTAGATCAACTAACAAAATTTTTGATTTAGTACACATGGACTTAGTTGGTCCATTAACTCCATCAATCACTTATAGAAAACGTTACTTCCTGACAATAGTGGACGATTATAGCCGCTATGGATTTGTTTATACATTAAAACACAAAGATGAAACATTTCAAAAATTTAAAGAATTTTACAAACGCATAGAAACACAACACAACATCAAAATAAAACAAATTATGACAGACAGAGGATGCGAATTCATGTCTAAAGAATTCTCCCAATGGTTAAAAGACAAAGGAATGTTACATTACACATCTAGTCCATTTTCTGCGTTCCAAAACGGGATTGCAGAGAGAAAAAATTCCACATTACAAACCATGATTAGATGCACATTGGAAGATGCTGGCTTAAGCAAACAATTCTGGTCAGAAGCCTTACATTATTCAAATTACACACAAAATAGAACTTGGTCCAGCATTGTAAATAAGACACCATATGAAGTGATGTATAATAGAAAACCAAAATTAGCACACATGCATATATTTGGAGTCACAGCAGACGTACACATACCTAAACAATTAAGAAGAAAGGGAGAAAATGTGTCCAGAAGACTCAGATTTATGGGATATGAGACTGGCACTAAAGGGTACAGATTCATTGATAGTAACAACAAATTTATAGTCTCCAGAACAGCTGTGTTCCATGAACAAGCCAACTGGTCTAAATTACATCTTAATGAAATATTCCCAAATAAATATGAAGATACAAAACCTCATGAGAAAGGGACTATAGAAAAGCAAAATATCAACAAATATAAAAACAAAACCAAGACTTGGACAAATAGTCAACACAAAATAAAGACAGACACACTAACAAAAAAGGAAGCAAGATATTTGCATGATAACGATAGTAAACCCGAAAAAATCATTAGAAACACCAGAAATCAAATGCCAAATAAATACAAGGATTATGTAATGCATATGGATGGTGAACCAACAACACCTAATACATATGAGGAAGTGCTAAAACTTCCTCGCGAAGAAAAAGAAAAATGGGAATTAGCAATGAAGAAAGAGATGGAAAGTTTACAAGGATTAAATGTATTTACACCTGCAATTGCACCTAAAGATAAAACAATTATTGGTACCAGGTGGATATATAAAATTAAGAATTTAGAGGGAGGCAATACTCTATACAAAGCTAGACTAGTTGCACAAGGTTATGCACAGAAATATCCGGAGGACTATACCGACACGTATTCCCCCACTGTAAGAACAGAGAGTGTCAAAACAGCTCTAGTGGTAGCATCAGCACTCAATCTTGATGTATTCCAATATGACATACAGACTGCGTACCTACACGCAAAACTAGATAAGGAAATATACGTAAGAGCACCTCACAGTCAATACACAAACAGAAATGAGACTTGGTTGTTAAACAAGAGTTTATACGGGCTAAAACAATCTGGTAAACGGTGGTATGATTGTTTAGTAAAAGTACTTAAGACCATGGACTTCAACGCTACCACTGCTGATAATTGTTTCTTTGTCAAGAGGGGTGATGATTACATTGAATTTGTATTGATTTATGTAGATGACATTTTATACATAGGAAAACATAAAGAGAGAAGAGAAACTTTTGTAACTAAACTAAATGAGCATTTCTCGTTGAAATCTTTAGGCAAGGTAAACAAATACCTTGGTGTCCAAATTAATAAGACTAAAAGAGGATTCAAACTTACCCAGAGAGATAAGATCATAGAACTTTTAAATAAATGCAATTTAAACAATGCCAAACCTTGTGATACTCCTATGCAAACTGACTTTCTAAGAAATACTGATGAATCTTCTCCCGAATTCAAGGACAACACATTTTATAGATCAATCATAGGTTCACTCCTTTATATATCTAATTGGACTAGACCAGATATCGCTTTACCACTCAATTTATTATCCAGGCATGTCAGCAAACCAACAATGTATCACTGGGAAGCTGTTAAAAGAATTTTAAGATATCTAAAAAGTACACTAGACTTTTGTTTAATGTTAGAACCCAATGATAATAAAGAACCAAAACTTACGTGTTATGCAGATGCAGATTGGGCTGGAGACATCTCATGCAGAAAAAGTACATCTGGTTATGTATTTCTCTTAAATGGCTGTCCAGTTTACTGGTACACTGGTAAACAAGAACTAGTGGCCACTTCAACGACAGAAGCGGAATATGTTTGTTTATCCAAAGCCGCAAATAACCTTGTATGGTTTAATGATTTAATTTCAGATGTTTGGAAAAAACCTGCTTTGCCTTTTGTTATGCATGAAGACAATAAAGCAGCCATTGAAATATCTAGATCTGATGCCATTGGACAAAGGTCCAGACATATAGATATAAAATTTAAACATGTGAGACAATTATCTCAGGATGGATTTATTAAAGCAGTGCATTGCGACACTTCAGAACAATTAGCTGATATATTGACAAAGCCTTTACCTTCTAAGCAGCACAAATATTTAACCTCTAAGTTGTATGTTTTGTATTGTCCTGAATCTGAGTGTAACTGGTGTTGTATAACGAATCGGCATTTAGAGGGGGATTTGTCAGATGTAAATGCCTTATTCTCTAATGTGTAAATAGTGTACAAACAGGGTATCAGGGGTTAACTTATTCTTCACTTCTTAATGTATTCATAATTCACCACTCCCATATATAGCTCCACCCATTGTATATATAAGGAGCTACCCACACCCTTTCCCTTGCTTCTATCTGTGAATATTCAGTGAATATAGAATGCCTATTGTAAATAAAAGAATATATAGTTAAATCTTTAACTCTTGCTAATCTTATTGAGTCTGATCCTGAAAATATTGCAACAGACTACATATTTTCTCTCATTAGAAAGCTTACTGCAAAACAATTGCTATCCTGTCCCAATTAAGTTGCAAACTTATTAAGCAAAGTGATTGGATTAGTTTTCTGGATTTACTGCCATTCCCCATTTCTGGACAGCAGGAGCTGGTGAGAAATATATATCAGTCATGGCACTGATACAAGGATCAGATGAAAGTTGACATCAGAAGTCTGATATCTATGAACTTCATCAATCTTTCTGTTGACTAATACAAGCTAGATGCTCATGGGAGATCCAGAAAGCAGTTGAGAAACCAAGTAACAAGTCTCACAGATCTGCAAAGATGTTACCATTAGTTTAGGAACAAGAAGACAACTTGCCCAACATTACATTCTACAGGTAATCCTCACTTAATATCCACTCATTCAGTGACAATTCAAAGTTACAATGGTACTGAACCAAAGCGACTTACAACCGGTCCTCATAGTTGTGGCCATTGGGGCATCCTCGCAGTCATACTATCACAATTTGAGTACTTGCCAACTGCTTGCAATTACAACACTGCAATATCTGATGGTCATGTGATTGCCAATAGTGACTTTCAGTTCCATCTTCCAATAAGCAAAGTCAATAGGAAAGCCAGAGTCACAAGGATGTTGCAACTAAGTGTGATCTGCCAACTGAGGCTGCCATCATAACTTGACATGGTCATGTACCTTATGACTGCATCTGACCCAAGCTATCTGTTCTCAGATCTCATTCTCTCCAAACTCCTATTTATCTAAGGAGAAGACTCCATTTTGTTATCTTCTACAATTCTGTATCTTTTCTAGTTTGCTAAACATAATTATGAGAACCAGGTTGGTGTAGGGGATACAATACTGGGACATCCTGAATTCCAATCCCATTTAGCCACAAAGCCAGTTGGGTCAATCACTCTTAGCACTAGGAATGTAGCAATGGCAAACCAATTCTTCCTGAGAAAGCTGCAGGGATTTTTGCAGGTAAGACTTAACTACGAGTCTATAATGATTCATACATGCACACAACACCTTCATAACGGCACCTTTCCCAAACTTCACAATATAAAAACAATACCTATAATCAGTTCTTTCTGGGAATAGTGGGGGGAGGCAGAATTGCTGTCAAGGAGATTGCTGGGTACTTGGTGGAATGGGGTCATGCATCAGCTTTCAATAGTGCTGGGTAGTTCCATTTCTGTGGTTCACTTGCTGCTGAATGCCGTTGGTTTAATGGAAAAAATAAATTACAATAAGTTCATTTAAGAGGTTGGGAGAAGATGAACGTAATCATGGAGTCACAGCAGAAAAAGCCATCTTGTCAAGGCATATGTGTGCTATTGTTAGAATCAAGTGGAGGAGAGACCATCAGTATAAGGCTAATTCGAGGATCTTGATTACTCAAGTCAAATGCTTTCATCCACAGAACAGAGGAACTTTTTACCTCTGTGTCTGTTAGGATATGCAAGTTCTGCAGCACAGGTAGCATTAAGATTCCTGAACAACATGGGGGTGACTCCTAGCTTAAGATATGGGATGGAGGGAGTATCTTTTGACTGATGTGATAGTTGGAAGGTTCTGGTCAAGATCTGGACTTTCTAAAATGGGATTTGGCAGGGGAAGGGAAGGGTTAACTACTCAAGTGATCCCAACGCTCTCAGTAATTGCTCTCTCTCATTCAAAGATGGCAATCTATTCAAGAATCCTTGCCTTTTTAATGTCAGAACTTTGAAAGGTACTGAATTATTCTCCTTGGTATTGCTGCTGTATTCAAGTACAGTAAGACAATTTTGGAGAAAGTTGAAAAAATGATTAAAAAAACCTGTTAATAATAAAATTGTATGTAGTTTTATTCTCTTTTTTACCAAGGATGCATGTATTCGTACAACACTAGAAATTAATTTTTGTTGTTAGCTGCCAATTTTACAATAGCAAATACAAGAAACGCTAAAGTACACATTTCTTTCAATCAGTGGTATTTACATTTGTAGAAGAAGCATTGGCTAAAATGTTAACATGGTGGGAAAGAGTCCCAAAGAATATTTTAATTAAATAGTGTTGTATTTACTTTTGCTGTACATCTTTACTTACATCAGGGAAGTAATTATTAATAGTTTGGCTCCTATACAAATGAATTTGTATAGACACATACTGTTAAATGCATTTCTGTTACTAACAGAAAATACAGTTTCTGTTTCCCCCTTCTGAGTCCTTCTGTTGTTTTACATTTTCAATATTTTAAATACTAAAGCAATTGACAAAATACGATTCTAGCATTTTTTCCTGCAGTTTTTAGTTTTCCAATAATAATGGAAAATTAATATACGTAAGTACAATAACAAAATAATATTAACTTTATCAGTGCTGTCAACATGTTTGGCATTCTTTAAGATGTGTTGAGAAAATAAGAAATCTAAAGAAAATTAACTACAATAATGAATGCATTAATTTAAACAATATATTAATATGAAACATAGTACATTATTACTTGGACTCTTTGCTTCCCATTTTTTTTTAAAGAAAGGGGCATTCACGTTTATATGATTTTTTTCCCCTAAATATATTTTTAACTATTTTCTTCCAGAAAAACAGTATAATTTTTGCATAAGCTAATGTTTCTGCACGTATGTGTGTGTGCACACATCCAAACCATTCCTTTTCTAAATTCGTCTGTATATTAAAAAGAATCTGTGGATACTATAAATGTATGTTTATAAAAAACTCTACCAGCTCTCAGTTGCAAAACATCAGATAATCACTAGGTGACAGGTTACAATTTTATGTCTTGTTGCTTGAATCTATTGGTCACATGGATTTTTCCAGCCTAGATCTGATAGATTTATTATCAGTCCTCGCCAATTTTAATTGCATGTTGAACTACAACTTTTATTTCCAAAACAGTATAAATTGTATGGATATTTTTAAGTTACTGATTATGTTCTAGGTAGTCATGTCTTACAAACCTAAAAAAAACCAAAATCAAGTAAGTAAAAGGGAAATTATTTACATGATGAAGGTAGGGAAAACTTCTCATATGCAGTGTATAGTTAAGGAGGAAGATAAATTTTATGATTCCTTTCATCAACTATGTTAATGTGGATGAGGGAATATTGCTACAATTTAGTAGAGGTGAAGACTCCCCTTCCCTGGTTCTCACAAGGGTAATGTCCAATTATCTTCTGATAGCAGAACAACAATGATTATATGTTAATACTAATGGAAGTTCTAAAATTAATTTTTTAATATGACATATAACATGTTGAAATGATCTTGATAAAGTTTCTAGCAATGATAGGATGGAAAGCAGATTTGCAGATCTCATATACAATCTCTCATGTTATGTGAGGTATTAGATGTTATGTATCTAGATACACAGAGTTTGAGAATATTTGGAAGTCTGTAATGAATATACGTTAATATAAATAACTCATTTTGATACCAGAGAAAGGAGCTTCAACAATTATTTTTATCACTGGAAATATTATCTGTCTGACATGTCTGATTAATGTTAGAGGGCAACTAGGTAACCACACATTATTTCAATCTGAACAAAAGATGGTATCTTTGAAAGGCAAAGATAGATGTTTTAATTAGGCATGCTGTAAAATCCACTTAAAGAATTATTGTGCAAATAATGTGTATTTTGAGACATTCCATATGTGACTTACATGGTGTTAATTAGAAAAGAACTTGTGTGGGCATTAGAAAGTCAAATTTGGCAGCTAAGCAGATACTATACCCACTGTGGTAAAATAATACATGACTGTAGTGAGAACATTATTCCTGTGCTAAAATAAAGAAGGCTTTGGAATAGGCAATTGGATTCCCTCAAAAGATAAGGGAAGGGTCAATAGGAAGTGGGTCAATTATCCAAATCACTTAATTCCATGTATTGAAAAAGGACATCTACCTTTTTTAAAAAATCAATTTTGACTGGCAAGATCAATCTCTTGGCCAGAGAAGCTAACTATATCCCATGAAACTTTTTTTCCCCCCTGATGTTACAGAGAGATCCTTTCTGGTGCTGGGCAAAACTTTCAAAGTTTTTATCTAATCTCTGCAACAAATGGAGAAACTGATTAAAATCAGATATTTAAAACTGCTTTGGCTATCCAAAAAGCTGATTTGGAAAATGCTTTCTGGCATTGGTAAGGGGATCAAAGGTACCAATGAACTAGGCAGCATCAACACTGAAGGGTACTTCGTAGAATTGTACTGCAACTTTGCAAGCTTCGTTCACTGCCACTGGAGGGAACTATTAAAGGATTGTAATTTGATGAAACTACATGGAACTTGTGTTTGATTGTCTTTTCAAGATGGTACAAGAAGATGGTTGGGGCAATTTTTATCAGTGGGATCACTTAGCTGGCTGAAGTGGCTTGCAATTTTCCATATTATGTTAGCCTTTTCTTCAACTTCCAGCTTCATGATTGCTAATAAGATTCTCCTTTGTAGGAGCTTCTCTTAGTAAAAGTCCCTTTACTAGTAGAAAGCGGCTCCTTATGAAATCTCCTCTCAAACAGATGCTGAATACATCAGGCCTGGGAAAGCCTCTGCTCTAACTACTGAAGGCTGTGTTGAGGAAGATGTGCCTCAATGCAAGGAGTTAGGAGTTAGCTATTAGGAGCTAGTTATTAGTTATCTGGAGAAAGAAAGGGAGAATCCGTTGACTATTAAGAATATCCCTTGGCTGAGGGACAGCTTGTATGGCCTAAACCTTCCTGCAACAGTGGAAGAATCATCACAACTGTCAGGGAGATTCAAATTTGGTGGCAGGTGGCAAAAAAGGACGCTCCACTTTTAGTAACAGAAACAGCAACAATAGCAACAGCAACAATAGGCAGTCAGTGTTCTTTAGCAACAACTGCAAGAGTAGCATTAATTTAATTTAATTTAATTTAATTTAATTTAATTTAATTTAATTTAATTTAATTTAATTTAATTTAATTTAATTTAATTTAATTTAATAATTTAATTTAATTTAATTTAATTTAAAATTTAATTTAATTTAATTTAAAATTTAATTTAATTTAATTTAATTTAATTTAATTTAATTTAATTTAATTATTTAATTTAATTTAATTTAATTTAATTTAATTTAATTAATTTAATTTAATTTAATTTAATTTAATTTAATTTAATTTTTAAATTTATATACTGCCCTTCTCCCGAAGGATTCAGGGCGGTAAACAGCCAGAAGTAAAAAACATCAAATACAAAATATAAAAACAATTTAAAAAGTGAATTAAACAATTTGGCCTGACAGTTAAAATCTCCCATTAAAAATCCAAATTAAAATATACAATTGGAGAGATTAGGCCAGCCCGACTTGATGAAATAAAAAGGTTTTAAGGGCCCGACGGAAAGTATGTAAATCCGGAATCGTCCGTATCACCGGGGGGAGCTCGTTCCAGAGGGCAGGTGCTCCCACAGAGAAAGCTCTCCCCCTGGGGCCCGCCAGTCGGCATTGTTTGGCCGACGGCACCCTGAGGAGCCCCTCTCTGTGGGAGCGTACTGGCCGGTAGGAGGCTCTCAGTGGCAGAAGGCAGTCCCATAAATATCCCGGCCCTAAGCCATGGAGTGTTCTAAAGGTGGTCACCAACACTTTGAATCGCACTTGGAGGACCACCGGGAGCCAGTGCAGCTCACGCAGGAGAGGTGTTACATGGGAGCGCCATGACGCTCCCATAATCACCCACGCAGCTGCATTCTGGACCAGTTGGAGCCTCCGGGTGCTCTTCAAGGGGAGCCCCATGTAGAGAGCACTGCAGTAGTCCAGGAGGGAAGTGACGAGGGCATGAGTGACCGTGTGTAAGGAGTCCCGATCCAGAAAAGATTTCTTGTCTCATCTTTTGCACGGAGCACAGTTTAATCATGTACTATACCAGTGATGGCTAACCTTTTTGCCATTGTCTGCCAGGAGCGGGGGGGGAGGATTTGCGTGAGTGCGTGCCCTCACCCATAATTCTGTGTTCCCTGCCCCCACGCATGCACACGCGACCCCCCTGCATGTGTACGTGACCCCCCCGCTTCCCCCCGCTCCTGGCACAAGATGGCATGGTAGGCCTGTTTTTTACTCTCCCCAGTCTCCAGAGCCTTTCTAGGAGTCTGGGGAGGCCTTCCCCACCACCCCTTGAGGCCCTCCGGACACAGGAACCAGCCTGTTTCCCTACTTCTGGTGGGCCCAGAAGGCCCAGATATCAGCTGACCGGTGCGCACATGTGCGCCGGAGCAGAGCTCGCATTGCCAACGATATGATTACGTGTGCCATAGGTTCGCCATCGCATTACTATACATTACACTTTGGGAATTCTGTCCAAATACTACACGTCTCCCTTTTAACTATGCAAACACTTTTTTTTTGGAAGGTGGGGGAAGAATGTGTGTAACTTTGAATCAGTGTTGACTCTTGGCAATTGCCTAGACAGGTTCCTGCAGTTTTCTTTGGAAGATTTCAGTTTGCCATTGCCTGCCTGAGAGACAATGGCTGGTCCAAAGTCAGCCAATTGGCTTTGTGCCTAAAGCAGCACTAGAACTCACAGTCTCCCAGTGTCTAGCCTGCTGTGTTAACCACAACAAAACATTAAAAAATTGAATTCAAGTTTGATGTATAGAAAATACAACTAGGAATTATTGGAATGTGGAATGTGAACCCACTAATGTACAGAATTTGTAAGAAGAATCAATGGTTTGGTACATATGAAAGATTAGATAAACTAATTTTAGAAATGCTTGTAGAGTTGTTTGGAAAAACAAAAATGTTTTTCACTTTGCTAATGAAAAAAATAACATCAGAACTTGTCAGCCTTGTTTTAGTATATTAACAGAAAAAGGCTGCTTTGCAAACATGTCCACCCACCCACACTCACCCTCTTGCCTTTTGGTTTCATATTAATTCCATTAGGCCTGTAATGTGTTTCCCCCCCTCCCCGCCCAAGTATGACCTGAGAAGATAGCATTTCGACTCTGATAAAATCACTGTTTTAAATTAAGGGTTTATATTTAGCCAACATATCAAAAGGAATGTGGCATTTGCAAATACAGATTTCTAAAAGCCAGTCTCCAAAAAGACTTCAAAATCTTTGAAGATTTGCCAAAGTGAAGTACAGGTATTCCTCAATTTATGACCACAATTGGGATAGAAATCTTGTTCATTAAGCAAAGTGATCATTAAGCAAGACATTGGTGTGACCGCTTCGCTGAATGGATGCAATCCTGACACTCCAAGTTGTGGTCATTAAGCAATCTCCCAGGCTGTTAGGTGGATGGAGGGAATGAGTGGTTTGCCGGGAGATCTTCAATTCCATACAGACTGAAATCCTCCTGACAGGCAGCCCATTTGTTCTCAAATGTCCTTGAAGTCCTCTAAAGGATTTTAGCTCCTCTTTGTGCATGAAGGAAAAATCCTTCAGCAGGCTGCAGTAAAACAGAACTGAAATCCTGAAGATTTCAACTCTGTTCCTGCAGCCCACCAAAGGATTTCAGCTCCCCTGTATCCCCTCTGCTTGCAAATTTCCATGCCAGCTTCCCCAGTGACTTTCTGAAGAAATTGCCAGAGAAGATTGCACATGGTGGTCCCATGAATATGGAGCATTTGGAAACCAGTTATAAATGCAGTTATAGTTGCCAAGTGCCCAGATGTGGTCATGTCATTGGGGAGAAGGGGTGTGGCATGATATTTTATAATGCCAGAATGCTTTAGGGCAGTGATGGCTAACCTTTTTGCCGTTGTGCCAAAAGCAGGGGGAGCACGGGGTGTGTGTCATGCACGCATGTGCCCACACCCATAATTCAATGCCCCCTGCCCCCCCCCAACCCCCTGCGCTCCCCCATTTTTGGCACGTGATGGCCCGGTGGGCCCAGTAGGCCTGTTTTTTGCCCTCCCCAGGCTCCAGAGGCTTTCTAAGAGCCTGGGAAGGGCAAAAACAGCCTTCCCCAACCTGCCCCCAAGGCCCTCCAGAGGCTGGAAATGGCCCATTTCCCGACTTCCAGTAGGACCGGAAGGCCTGAAAATCAGCTGGCTGGCGCATGCATGCGTGCTGGAGCTAAGCTAGAGCAACACTCGCGTGCCCACAGATATGCCATAGGTTTACCATCACAGCTATAAAGTCTGCTAACTGAGGCCATTGTAACGTTGAATAGTAGTAAATGGCCAGTTGGAAGTCAAGGGCTACCTGCAAAATGACAGCTGCAATGTCTTTTTAAAAAAATAATAAATGCTTTTGAAAAAATATCCAGACAAAGACCAGTACCCTGATTCCATCAGACATAGACAAAAATGGGACATTCAGAGGTATCACTGGCACAATGCCTTGTGCCTTTCTGACAGACATTCTGTATATTTTAGTACAAAATTATTAATGAACTCCATCACATGCTTTCACAGTAAAGGATGAGACAGTGTAATCTATGAAACATATGATTCATCCTTCATCCGTTCACCACTGAAATTAGGTTTGGTCACAATTTAAGTCACTGACGTTTGTTCATTAAAAAATGTATTTTTTCATATCATCTGCACTGATCTTAAATACAATAAATATACCATATTATCTTTTTTTCTTAAGAGGTTTTAATATGAAACTGCATGTTTAAGGGAGAGAGAGTATCATTCTATGTGAACCTATTATCTACCTTGCAAAATAAAGCCAAACAAAATTTCACAGCATACCACAAAAAGACACATTTTTTTTTAAACTACAGAGGTTACCTCTGAAGAATAAAAGCCTCATTGATACAGCAGCTTTCTGTTCTTCACATAAAAAGCTCAGTATGCAGGATCAAGTATAAATGGAATATATAGTATTTATGGGGTAAGTGGAAGCTTATCGCCATCTGCTGGAAACATTTAATTTTCCAGATACATTTTTTTGGTATATTAATAATAGTAAGACTGTTGAGAAGATATGTCTTTATCATAACAGACTGATAAGGTGAGACCATTTATATGATATAGGAGCTTAAATTTGTGTTTCAAAATATAACAGGACTTCTTTTTGATACTGACCATAACTTTAATGAGAAATGGGAAAGTTTATTTCAAGGTAAATCATGTCTTAGTTGTAACCTTCCATGTGAGAATTAATTCATGAAAATGTATTATTTTATCTTTTCTGTTGTTTATATTCCTATGACCATGTGGAAATCTAGCTTCCACACCAAAGACATTTCTATGGCCTTTGCACTATATTGATCCAAGCAGCAAAGAGCTACTCATTTTTAAACATAATTTACCTTGGAAAACATACACTGAAATGAAATATAAAGAGATTTTAGTCAATTCTTGCTATAAGAATTCTTTTCCAAGTTCTTTTAAACTTGGACAAGATTCCCAAGAATATACCTCCTCCCAAAATAACAGAGAGAGAAAAATGGATCAATGATAGAACTGCAAACCCCAAGGCATACATTATTATACTTTGAGCACATTATATGAAGACCTAGCTCTTTACAAAAGTCATTAATTCTGGTAAAACTGCAAGGAAAGAGAAGAGGATGACCAGCAGCAAGGCAGATGAACTCTCTTACATTGGTGATAGGTATAGGAAAACCTGAAAGATCGGGTTGGGAACAGATTGTCCTAGAACAGGGTCAAACTCACATTGTCACAGTGGCATCATGTGACGTATTGGGACTTCTCCCCCCCCTTTTGCTAAAACAGGAGTGGGCATGACCAGCATGTGACATATTGAGCCTGTGGTCCAGGAGTATGACAGCCCTGTCCTAGAGAAAATCTGTGTGTTTTCCAAGGGTCAACACTGACTTGATAGCATATCAACAGTTGTGCAACTCTACTCCTACTTTCACTTTGTTGCATTGTTTCTTCTACATTATTTCTCCAGTATCTAATTTTATGCAAGGGGAAGGGAAAAAAGCTCTGACTTACAGATCAACAAAACGCTCACTCAGATCAAAACTTCCTGTGGCTTAAGGTCTTTTTTTCTTAATTACATAGTCTCACTGACTTTTGTTGTTGATTTCCCAGGAGTTGCCAACAAAGGAATATAAATATAAATATAAATATAAATATAAATATAAATATAAATATAAATATAAATATAAATATAAATAAGTGTGTGTGTGTGTGTGTGTGTGTGTGTGTTTTGAGGTTTTCGCGGGTGTTTGTATGTAGGTCTTTGGTTATTCGGGTTTTCTCCCGCATAAAATTGGAAGTGTCTTGGTGACATTTTGACGAAGTCTTATTCGTCATCTTCAGGATGGTGTTTTCGGCTTTGTGCTTCTAGAAGCAATGTGTGATCGCACCTGTTTCTTCCTTTGTGCTGCGATCACACATTGCTTCTAGAAGCACGAAGCCGAAAACACCAGCCTGAAGATAACGAATGAGACTTCGTCGAAACTTCGCCAAGACACTTCCAATTTTACGCGGGAGAAAACCCGAATAACCAAAGAGATATATATATATATATATATATATATATATATATATATATATATATATTCCTTTGTTGGCGACAAATGTATACACAAACAAACACACACACACACACACACACATACACACACACACACACACACCCATGACCTTAATTAGAAAGCCCAAGCAAACATCTCTTATGACAAGTAGCACTTTTCTCCTCAGACTGTTTCAGACAACCTGAAATTCTTAATCCACTCAAGATTGCACTGCCTAAGAACAGTAGGTGAGCACTTAACTAAAATTCTTTTTTTTCCAAACTCATAAGTCATTTTTAAAAAAAAATTCTGTGTGCTGCTAATAAATCTCATCTGGAATGTATACATACTTCAGAATCTAACTGCTCAGAAATTGATGTGAAGTTGTGATCTCGACTTCCTATGAATATTCCTAATTTTCTCTTTTATAATTAAATGTTTCTCCACTTTCTGCTGCTGCAGGGGAAAAAAATCTATGTTGTTTAGAATTTATTATCAGAATATCTACTTTTGACAAGTATGGCTCATGTGTGCAGATTCTTATACAGTTGCTGTAATGTAAATGCTGTAAATCACCTCCATGCACACTTGAAACAATTTATTGAAAAAGGATATTTTGTTTAAAAAAAGTAACATTTTCATTTGAATCTTAAAACACTTGCATTCTCATACTGCAAGTTAAGCCTTCCATTAATGAAGGATACTAAGAAAGCAGTTGTATCACTTTTCTGCTAAATATATTACTACATTAAATATTTCCAAGCAATTGCCTGGAATGTAGTTGTATTTCATCTAAATCAAATCAACCAATAAAATTGTTTAATAAAAAATAGTAACTATTTGTTAGAGAGTAATGTACAGAATATTGTTGTTAGACACATGGAAAACAAAGAACTGTCAGGAAAATGGATCGCCATAATGAAATGGGCCAGATCCTTTTAGTATGTCACTTCACTGAAAATAAGGAGAACAAATTGGATTCTGTCAGATATTGCCGTGAGTTCTATTACAGCAATGGTTTTAGCTTTCTTTCTTTCTTTCTTTCTTTCTTTCTTTCTTTCTTTCTTTCTTTCTTTCTTGCTTGCTTGCTTGCTTGCTTGCTTGCTTGCTTGTTTATTTATTTATCTATCTATCTATCTATCTATCTATCTATCTATCTATCTATCTATCTATCAAATTTCTAAACCGCCCTACTCCCGGAGGACTCAGCGCGGTGAACAGCCAAGATAAAATACAGATAATACAAACATTAAAAGTCCATTAAAATTATTAAATATTTTGGCCGAAAACAAATTTAAAACACCCAATTTGTAAAACAGATTAAACGATTTAAAAATTTAAAAGTGAGAGTTAGGCCAGGCCAGCCTGCTGAAATAAAAATGTTTTAAGAGCACGACGAAACGTGCACAGATCCGGGATCCTCCGTATCTCCGGGGGGGAGCTCGTTCCAGAAAGATTTCTTAATCTTCTATGTAAGGAAGGGATTTGCAAAAGACACTTCGTCAACATAAACTGCAAAATGTAGATTTTATTTAAATTTATTTATTTAAATTTACCAATTTTAATGTTTTAAATATTTTACTGACATTAAATATATACTGACTCTCCTCTTAAGAAGTCACACTGCAGGATTTCCCAAATTTTGCTTTGTTATTTAATTATTTATTATTCTTAGTCCCTGCCTGATATTTTAGGTTGCTTTAAATAGATGAGGTGAAGCTGGGTCTGGACTACTCCAATACATGCTTTGAGTAGGAAGTTGCTCTACAGTCTGAATTACTACTTCATATAAACAGTCTTCTCTAAATACTAACAAAATTAGATGTTAAGAAGACAATAGTTCAGGATTTTAAGGGTTTAAAAGACACCATGTCAATCAAGGAATAAATTGTAAGCAGCAATGTATATGAATAATGAATATTTATTATTAAATGAATTTTCAGTTAGTTGCTATAATGATTAGCAAATAAAGAATTAGAAAGGATTAGAAGTATCAGTATGCATGGTTTTACAAAGTCCAAATTTTTAAATAGTTAGGTCACACAACTGTGCATTCTTTTTATTTATTGAAATAATCCAATAGTGTTTTATTGTACACAGTAATTAATATTCTGGAACCATAAATCAAGTGTGTTGTTATCTTATCTTTCTATAAATAATATATCACAGAAGCCCATATCACTGAAGCAAATTAATAATGAAGTCTGACAAATTTAACCTAAAAATGTAATTATAATGCATCAATAAAACTAATGAAAATAATAATCTGGAAAAGTTTGATGGGATAAAAACATTATTGCATTTCTAAAAAAATTGGGACAAGATTTATCTCTATAAAGATAAAAAAAGATTTATCTCTTTTTGGTCAATTAATTATATAATTTTATACTTCACATTTTATTTTAGGAAGCATCAGAACAAATTCAATTTGTCACTAATACTAATACTAAATACTAATACTAATGCAGAATGAAACTGACTGACTGACTGACTTAAGATAGAATGCAATATAAGATTTTAGACACAGGCTGTTTAATCACTATGTATTGTAGATTTGCTGATATTCCAGTTCTTTCTATTTTAAAAATAATAATGTTAGTCAAATTTTTATGTTATGTCATTGTCTAATAACTGAATTGTTAATAGTTGGGCAACCACTAGTCTGTGCTGTTGTATAAGAAACGTTGTATACAAAACAGGCAAATGATTTATAAAAATGGCAGCATTCAGCACTGTAACTACTCTTTCTATTTTAGACAGCACACTGTTTCAATAAAATGATTTTTTTTTGTAATAAACACAGACTAGTGAGTCTTTTGGTCTTAGAAGTTCTATATTATATAGAAGCAATGAAATATCAGGAACTTTCCTATTTTTCCTTGAAAATTTTTGTAAGAGTGAAAAAAAAATGTAAACAGCTTTCCAAAGTTGCCGTAAGAAATAATTTGTGACATTGGATTTATGCAGATTTTTTTTTAGATGGCCTCTTACTATCTCTATATACTGTATATAGAA
Organism: Pantherophis guttatus; assembly: GCF_059756535.1. NCBI lineage: Eukaryota > Metazoa > Chordata > Lepidosauria > Squamata > Colubridae > Pantherophis > Pantherophis guttatus. Next base: position 74,316,195 of record NC_142064.1, read on the forward strand.
TTAAACTGAAAGATCTAGACAGTGTTCAAACTACTGTGTATTTTATCTTAGGTTGCAGAAAAGTTGTGTGTACAATTTTTATGAGTTAAGTTTTTCATATAGGATAAAGTTACTTCAGCATTCAATATTATTTAATACTAGTTAGGAAGAAAAAAACGTACGGGAATGTATTATCACATACAGTGCCAATATGAACACCAGAAAGGATTTGGGAGTATATTTGGTGCATTATCTCCAACTGCTAAGCAAACAGTCGAATCTTATCACATTAATAATGTACAGAAAGTGTAAATATGATTATAATCTAATAGTGAACTCTACTGAACCTGATGGAATTTACTCTGAGTAAATAGAAATGACAAGCATTGAATCTATATAGACAGCCCACCTTAACAGTTACAGTTTAATTTGTTGTTGTTTTAATCATGCCACTCTTTTCTTGTTTCTTCTTTCAGAGAATCTATCTATGTTCCACCTTTCATTCAGGTGCTCCTTCCTATTTCATTATGCATTTTGTATGGAATCTGAAAAACATACAATTCCCAAACAAAGCCCTCTTTTTGAATTCGAAAATATTGTTAATCAGTACGACGTTTATGAGCAATAACATTGTTGAAAGGGTGTGTTTTTCTGGCACCGTGACATCCCCAAATCCCGAGTCTAAATACAGGCAGCTAGATTTCCAAGAATAGGGAGTCATTAGAAAGTTCCAGGGCAGAATTGCATACCATAGGTATAATTTACGAGTTGATCTAGGAGCTTTCTCAAGGCTATCAACAAAGAGCTTCCCTTGTGCAAACTTTGATAAACTATCTTCTATACAATAGTAAATAATTTTATTTTAGGACACATGAAAAAAATGTAAGAAGGTTTTAGCTTTACCATAGGCATTAAGTAATGCAAAATAAAACAAAAAAGAAGTGATTAACCATTAAAAGTAGCAGAAAGGGTGGGGGCAGAATTACCTATATTGATTGCATAGAGACTTTGTGAACAATAAGTACATAATATGTGAAATGCAGATTATAGAGGTAGACTTCCAGGTTTTTATTTCCTTCAGAGCATCCTTCACCTCAGCCATAATAATAACAACCCTAAAATAACTCTCCAATGCAGCATCATGATTTAAAAAGCAAAGCCAACCATCTGTTGTCTTTAATAAGAAAGCCTCTTTACCTACAGTACATTCATATCCATCATGTATTCCCTTTCAAGATAACATCAAACAATGTTCAGAAATGAAATGAGGAATAAGCATAAGAAATTAAAAGTACAAGTTAAAACAAAATGATGTACATCTGATTGCAGTTTATATCAATGTCACTGCTAGACTTCTGCATAGCCTCCTTGCAAGCTATCATTGTTTCCATCACTCCCCTACAGTAATGTGCACACTGCATTTTGTTCTTAAATGTCTCGTTTCTTTCTTTCTACCTTGCATCATCTTTGTCCAATCACAACTCTCTTGGTCATCTCCTCCATCCGCTCACATTTTTTTGGTATTTTTTTTACTTTTTTTTTTTTTTTTTTGGTAATTTGAACATGGATTCTTTCCATATGGTCAAGCCACTTCAGTATACTTTTTTGAACTTCTCACTCACTTATATTCAACCAATATTGGTTCATGTCACATTATCTTATTTCTTGTTTAACCACAATATAATCATTCTCATTGCGTTCAACTTGGATGGTTCTCCTTACATAACAAATTCTCACTAAAACAAAGCAAAGTGGATAGAAGCATCCCTTTTATAGATAGCCATTTTTTGCTTTTTTGGACAAGCACTGATTCTTCACAACAGGCTCCATAATTTGCACTTCTTTTTCCATTAATATTTACATATATTAAAATCCATTTTCCCATCTTTAGTAAACATTCTAGCAACATATGCAACATGCACATTTTAAAAGTTTTTTTTTTACCATTTATGTAGAATTTGCAATTATTCACTGCATTTTTCTGCTTAAACAAAACTACCTTGGCTTTTGACTCAGTAATGTTCATAGTCCTCACTGCACCATGTAATCTACACTGATGCAATTAATTTGGATTTTTAGCCAATAGCATGGATCATCTACATACAACAGTAGATATTGATTCACATCTGTAACCATCACATCTTTAACTATAAGCATTCCTTATATACTTCTGAAAAATATTAAAAATCAAAGAAGATATCATATATTAATTTTTCTCTTGTTTATACACTTATGCTTGCTACCTGTCCTTTTGTATAAAATAACAGACACAATATTCTTATAATCATCAGGGACATCTGTAAATTCACATAAATGTTAAACAAGAGGTAAGAAAATAATATTTTAATATTTCTACAGATGCACCTTCTACATTTATTATATAATATTTGTCATGTGACAGCGAGATGGAGGTGAATAAATTTAATAAATAAATATAAAATAATTCTTTTACTGCCATCTTCTAGTGAAGGTTGGCATTAAATCATCAATGCTATTCATTTTTTTATGTTATTGTACAAAAAATCAAAATGCTATATTTTTTTGCAAAATCATGTATATTGTTTATTTTTTCATATAGGATATGTATCATCGTTTTGTGGGATAATTGGCCAAAATAGTTGATAGTTCTCATCGCTATAACGTGCCTAAAATATTTCTATTCCCTTTTCCCAAAGGTATTAATAATTTTCATCTCTCTAGATATTCTGGAAAAATAGCTTTAGAATATTTATATATTAAATAACAAAGAAAATAATACATTGTTTATAAGAATGATGATATACTTCAAGTCTATATCAATTCTGAGCACATTGTAAGCCGCCCTGAGTCTTCGGAGAAGGGCGGCATATAAATCAAATTAAAAAAAAAAAAATTCTATGCAACCACATAGATATATTTTCTCCAGAAGGATCTATATCCAACCTGATCCTTCTGGTCTTTTTCAATAATGGATCCATCACCTCCATCATTTTTGAATTCATCCTCCTTGATCCTAGTCATCCTCTTCTTTTCTGTCCACCTTTCTCAGCATTATAGACTTCTGTAGAAAATTATGTCTTTGCATAATAGGTCCAAAGTGTGATCATTTGAGTCTGGTCATTTGTGACTCAAGTGAGAACTCTGGATTGTTTTGTTTGATGATCTATTTGTTTGTTTTCTTGGCTATGAACGGAATCCTCAGGAGTCTTCTTCAACAGCATCAATATTGATCAGCCTTCATGGGTAACCAGACAGGAAACATGACTTAATTAAATCTACCCAGGGCTGGGCTTCAAAAATTTTAGCAATGGGTTCTCTGCCCGGTTGCTGGATGGGCGTGGTCATGGTGGGTGGGGTCTAGTTGGCCTTCTGTACTTTTAGGGCGAGGCATTTTTGCCCTCCCTGGGCTCTGGAGGTTTTCCTCGAGCTTCTGGGAGGGCGAAAATGGCCTCCCCAGACTCCGGAGGCCCTATGGAGGGCCTATGGAGGCCGGAAATGGGCCATTTCCAGCCTTCTTGAACTTCCAGTAAGGCAGTTTTTTGCCCTCTCCAAGCCTCCACACGTGCCCTGCACTTAACTGCATCCAAAACAGGCCGCGTGGGGACTCCTGGGAGGAGAGGGGAGGGGTGGGGTGGGCGGGGCCAGCCAGGAGTGGAATTTGGGGGTTCTCCAAACTGCACAGAATCTTAGCTAGAGGTTCTCCCAAATCCCTGTAAACCCTCAGCAACCCACCCCTGAATCTACTTTATTGAAAGATTACACTAAGAGAATCTTGCAATTCTGAAAGTACAACTTCTGGACACCACTTTTAACTGCATGGGCAGGCACTCCCTAATTTTCCCTGCAACAATTTGGGCAGGCCACTCCCTAATTTTCTTTCTCTGACTGTTAAGTCACTGCTCTTGGCTCTCTCATCTGACTGTTTTTGAGGCAGCTTCTCTTCTCTTTCCCCCAAGGTCATCCGCACATTCCATTACAATACTCTAGAATATAATTTCTTGCTTCTTCAAAGTTCAATTATTTCTTCCATAGACTATCATTAGGAAAATTATTCCCTGCAGTTACAGATACAGCCTGGCTTCTGAATATCTTTTCTAAGTCCTTAATGGCTGTTCTACCAAATGCTAGTTTGTAATGTATATCTTGGTTTCTTTTCTGTTGATAGTTGATGCTAAAAGGCAGGAATTATCCATCACCTAAGTATCTTCATTTTTATTTATATGGCTGGTTCCTGTATTTGCTGTAATTAATTTTGCCTTTGTTATTGAATAATGATCAAATAATTAACTAAATTTAGTCCCATTTTTAGATTTTCATTACTAGAGATTTCAGATCATTTACACTTTTAGCAACATATTCCATAATTTCATTTTTACATTATCCATTTATTACTTTTTAAAAATAATTTTATAATGCTTTAGCATTTTAAGCTGTCATTACAATTTATTTCATCTACATATCACAATCATTCCCATGCAAATTTCTAAAATACTTTTTTCCAGCATCCCTTTACTTCAATTAAGCCAAAAACATACAATAATTTTTATTTTAACTCCACTCACTTTAACAAGCACTCTCTGTTTAATCCTATTCATCCACTGTAAAAATAATATTTTATTTCTATCAAGATCTCTCCATTTTCTCTGCATTTTCTTATTTTTTAAAAAAGATATTTATTGAATAGCAGACCAAACAAAAAAGAAAAGAACTGAATCAAGAATATACAAGACAATAGTGGAAAACAAACAAACAAAACAAGTGTGGTTGACAACAAAACATCAAAAGTATGTCTTAATTTCCATATATCATGGAAATTGACAAGATTAAGTCTGTTGCTATTAACATAATGAATATAATCTGCCCAGATTTGTTAAACTATAGTACTGCCTCTGGAGATTCATTATTCTAAGTTAATCAGTATTTTTTCTAATATGGTGATGAATAAGCTTTATTAATCCATAAATCAAATGATATTTTTTTAAAAAAATCCAACATTGAGCGGAGCAATAATTAGCTTTGCTGCCAAAGGCGAATTGTCTCTGCCTTTTAAGATCCTAACCATTCCATGCTCTCTTTGATTACATTCATTGGAACTCTCTTTTTTGTCTACACACATTATGCAGCAACATTTCTCATCATTTTTGCAACAACTAATTATTATTTTGCTATTGTTTGGGGGATTATTATCTCATCACAGAATCTCTTTACTTATCATTGCCTAAATATACTTTGTCATATTTCCTACTTGCATTAACTCAGCACAATGTTACCTCACAAGGTTGCTTGCAACCTCTATTTTCCATTTATTCTGTTCAGAGATTAATCTGTCATATAGTACTTAACAGAATAACAGAATTGGAAGGGACCTTGGAGGTCTTTTAGTCTAATTTCCTGCTCAAGCAGGAGACCCCATACCATTCCAGAAAAGTGGCTGTCCAGCCTCATCTTAAATGCCTCCAATGATGGAGCACCCACAATTTCTGAAGGCAAGCCATTCCACTGATTAATTGTTCTCACTGTTAGAAATATCTTCTTAGTTCTAGGTTGCTTATCTCTTTGATTAGTTTTCATCCACTGTTTCTTGTCCTGCCTTCTAGTGCTTTGGAATATAGATTCATGCCCTCTTCTTTGTGACTACCCCTCAAATATTGGAACACTGCTATCATGTCATCCCTAGTCCTTCTTTTCACTAGGCATACCCAATTCCTACATTCGTTCTTCATATGCTTTAGCCTTCAGGTTCCTAATAAAGCTTTGCTGCTCTTTTCTGCACTCTTTTCAGCGATCCTGTTGCGAACCGGTAGTAAAGGTAAATAGAACCCACCCCTGGTGCATTCCTCATTCCCCCAATATTTCAACATGAACTATTAAGTCAATCATGTATTTTTAATTAATTTCTTTTTTACCCACGTGGATGGATAATCACACTTAAATCATGGATTCAAACTAGACTAAGCAAATGTTCCAGTACAATTTCCATTTTTCTGTCTCCAATGGTTTAACTACTTTTCTTCAACTCTTATGTCTACTTCTCTCACACACATTCATGTCATGCTCATTTCTGTCAAAATAATTTCCCCCTTCATTAAGAGCTTAGCCACTTTTGTCAATATTTCATATTTCTTCTGTTATCATTATTCACTGGAATATAAGATGCCACTATTACCTATCTACGTATTCCTACAATTTTTGGCAACAGTCTAGATGAATTTTACCTCCCATAATTAAAGTTATATGTTCCTTTGCCTTCATACATTCATCAGAAGACCAGATCAGAAGACATTCATTAAGATCTGATAGATCCTTCCATATTATTATTATAAATTAATTTAGACTGCCAGAAACCCTAAGCAGTTACTCCTCTTACATCCCATGTAACAATCTTTCACATGCCATAGTTATCAGCACATTGGTCTATAAATATTCATCAGAGCTTTAGTTAATCAAGTTGTAAAGATAGAATATCAGCCTTAAATCACATTCCTGCCACATGTAGCTTTCACTGATCTCAGTACAAACCAACATACTATTGCTAGCAAACCTGCACCTTGTTTTTGTACATATTGACTCATTTAAAGACTCTACTTGTATCAATCTGTGATAAGCAACATTATGAATTTGTTTTTAAATTTTTAAAGATAATCTTTAAATCTTGGGCCTGGAGCCCTTCTGAGGAAGAATATTAAACCTGTTTATATGCCATCCTTGCAGGTTAACCTGTGAAAGGTTTGGATATCTTCGCAAAATAAAGTGGCTAAAAAAGCAGAGGAGGTTGAGGATTCCTAGAGCAGTGTGGATCAAGAGATGCATTAGTTTGTCAAGCCAGGCACAAGCAGAGAATGAGTCAAATGTTTAATGGATAAAGCTCTTTTGTTCTTTGCCGGAGGCATTCACTTGAGAATCTAAGAAGCAGGCTAAAATGACAGAGGGAAGAAGAGGAATGCTTATGAGAAAGCACTGGATCATTGGATTGCGGCTCATGGAAAAATAGAAAGGCAGCCTGTGAGGAAGTCTAATTTTGTGCAACACTGAAAGGCATCGAGTTGTGGGTCCAAAGTCTGAAATCGAGGAAAAGCGTTAAAGCAAAACGGTGAGAAACTCTGTGCAATATGAAATATTAATACAATTGCTAAAAATAAAGACATTCAAACCAGTGCCGAAGAACATGAATCAATGGATGCAATTCCTGAAGAAAAAGGCTCCTCAAATGATTCCATATTTTTGAAAAATTTTGAAACAATGTGGGATTATTATGGTGGGAAGATGTTCACAATAAGATGCTCACAATGGGAATATACATGATTATATGAATGGCTAGAGGAATTTTGGTGGCAGCACTACAGTTCCTCTCCTTTTTTCTGATTCTGACAACAGCTCTCTCAGACCTATACTTTTAAATCAAAATTGACATGGACTAATTTTTATGATCTTATCATGCTAGAGAAAAGCAGTATTTCCTCACGCAAGCCATCGAGATATTCAGAATTTGCACAGGATTAGCATCTAATAAATCACTGGACTAAATCACAGGATTGTGATTGTGGAGGCATAAATCGTGTTGTATAGGCTTCTCTGACAAAGTGATCTTGCTATAATTTCTGTTCCAATTGAACATAAAAAAGAGGGCCATGAAACAAATATTAGAACTTTTTTACATGCACATCTTTATCTCAGTTCTAGACTACCTGTCTCCATGATGTCACCTCAGTCATAGTCTGTGCCAGCATTTTTCTGTGCTGGCTTATCTAAAACTGGAAAAAAGCTGGAATTTTTCTAAAAAAATTTTCAGGGATGTTGAAAGTTAGCCTCCAACTGGCCTTGGGGTCATGTTGAAATGCCCTGAAGATGTGAAACATTATCTGCTGAGAAAGACCATACTAAATCCAAGTGAATGACATTTTTTGTTGGTATGTATGGTCAGATTCCTGTCCTCCTCACTAGTGATCATGTCTTTTTTTTTTTTTTTACAGAGCCAAAAACACAAGAGAGGAAGAAAGATTTTTCTTAAAGAATAATGATATCTATTCACTTGTATTTGTTTCATATAATAATCATGTATTGCTCAGGCAAAATCTAAGTTTAAAACTGCATATAGCTCTATGTGGCTGAAAAAAGAGCAGAAGCTATTTATTTGTTTATTTATCTTTTTATGAAATTTATACGGCTGCCTACTTGCTCTAGGCAGCTTTATTTATATGGCTGCCTACTTGCTCTAGCAACCCTAGGCAACTTACAAGCAGTAAAAACACAGTATAGAAAGTAAAAAACAAAATTTCGCCTTCTTATTTTTTGACAATTGTTACTTGGTCAGTATTCTATGTTCTAAGATGCCTTCAAGTTTAACATCAGTCAGTCTAAAATTGGTTCTTAAATTACAAAATATTCAATGTCCAAATTAACTTAGAAAAAAATCAGGAAAGAGGATAACTTTCACAAGCTTAATGCTTTACTGTGAGAAGAGATCATTTATATTCCTGTGAATGACTTATATGAACAAAAACACCAGCAGACAGAGGTAACATCCATTTCTCCAGATGGATTGTACCACTTGGAGTGCAAACGTATCTGACTATTACTACGTACTCCGAGTGATCTTTATCCCGCCAACTCATGTAAGTGCAAAAATTCCTGAAAAATGTATGTTGCTACTGCAACAGACGATGGTAAATGAAAGAAAAAAAAATGAAAACTTTGTCATAGAAAAGCTGAGACAAATCATTTTCCCCCTTGTGTAGTAGTATAGAAACCAATATATACTATTAATTGCTTTTACACAATTCAGTAATGAATATGCATTCAAATTCTTATGTCCTTCATTTTCACAACCAGATGCCCTTTCTTCTAGATGCTAATGTCTGTAGGTAAAATCCACCCAAACCATGTTTTTTAATCAATGTTATTAAAAATGTTAAATCTTAAATGCTGAATAAATGATATTAAATTGCTGACTGTGATTAAGGCTCTTTGGTTGCTATGTGCCATAGCTGTTTATATTCAGTCTTGTGTGTTGCTGGAAGAGAAGTTTTTATGATGCTTATCTGAAACAATATTTTAGAAATAGGATACAAGCAGTGTTGCTTTATGTACCTCTAGAAGTGAGTGGATGAGTAGGATTAAAAAGACTGCAGCTCCGTACTTATCGCTACTTATTTCTGACAATTGTTATTTGTTCAATGATTATCCTTGTGCACTCATAAGACATCTTGTTGAACATCCTATTCTCACATTGACCCATCAACTATACAAGGAAGCTCACTAGCCTTCTAGCAGATGGCCTTCAGAGGCAACCATCAAGGCTAATAGCCATTCAGGAACAGTTATATGGCTGTGAAAGCAAGAATTTTCTGCTAAGGATAAGGACTGGTTAAGGCTACAAGTTTACAACTACAATTGAGTGCAAAATTTCTGTTACTAAGCAACATAGTTATTGTGTTTTGTTCCATTTTATGACGTTTCTTGTCATAGTTGGGATGCAAATCGTTGCAGTTGTTAAGTTAGTAACACAGTTGTTAAGTGAATCGGGCTTCCCCATTGACTCTGCTTGTCAGAAGGTTGCAAAAGGTGATCACATGACCCTGGGACTCTGCAATCGTCATAAATACATGCCAGTTGCCAAGCATCCAAATTTTGATCACATGATCATGGGAATACTAATTCACCCATGGGGGTAAAAAACAGTCATAACCCACTTTTTTCAGTGCCACTATAGCTTTGAACAGTTACTAAACAAATGGTCAAGGACTACCTATATACAGAGGATTTGTCAGATAATTTATTTAAGGAAATTTAAAATACTTATAGAAGAGAATATTTGTAGCTCAGGGTTGAATTGTCCTTGGTGCTCTCTGATATTGGAGATGTTTCATTACCAAACTAGGTAACATCATCAGTGCTAGCAGAGAGAGAACACCAAGGATCCTACGCTTAATTACTTAATTCATTGCTTAAGAAAAAAAACACTAACTCCTAACTAATATATGATTTCTACTATATCATTATTATGGATTGTTTTATTTGTATTCTGCTTATCCTGTTTTTATCTTTTGTTTCTATAATCACTTTTTTTTTTTTAAAGAGTTGCATATGAATATATTTGTTATGGAATAAGTTGCAATCCAACGAACACAGTGAGACTAAATGGAAATGTCAAAAACATTTGAGTTCATTTTGTGAAATGCTTTATTTCTTTTAATGTAAGAATGCATGGAATTTTCAGGTTTATATCAAGAAGCAGCCTCTTACTGAATCCACTTTTTAAAAGATTTTAGTTTATATTTATTTTACTTAAGAATCTGAGAAGGCTTTAAAAATATTAAATGAGTCACAATATTGTATTCATCCCTTTGCATGGAACTACATAACTGTGTTTTATATGCCCTAATACTATACTTGAGAAAAGGCAAATCAGAAATTATTTGTAACTAGTACATTAATGGAAATACTAATGTTCCAATAATAGACCCTAAAAGTCTATATCCATATACTATCTGTCTACTCAGTTAAATTTAATAAACTTCACGATTCCTCTACCTTTCAGAACTGCAGTGTACCTGTCACACAAAACTTTGCCTCAAGCACTTTAATAAACTCAAATTATGAGCATCCAATCTGGAACATTTGCAGGTAATAAGCAGATCAAATATTCATGAAAATGGGTAATTCAATTTTTAGATACCCATGGACAGTTTGTTCCCATGGATGTTTTACTACTTACATTTTGCTAGATGTGTTTTGAGCAAGAAAAGTACATCCTCATCAAAGTATTTCAAGGATATCTTTTGGACAGAAGCAAACATAGATAGATAGATAGATAGATAGATAGATAGATAGATAGATAGATAGATAGATAGATAGATAGATACTTTATTGCGGTCATAGACCAAAAAAACCAAAACATCCAAAGACATATAACTGGCACACAACCAGACTGAAGTGCACAACAACAACAAGATCAATGGTGGAAACCATATAGTTGATTAAAATTGTACATAGGTAGAAAATACTATATTGCAATTTGCATAAAATCCACTCATCGGCACTTTATACAACCACCAGCTAACTCAACCGCTGGCGATCAATAAAGCTAACCTCAGTCAATGGGTCCAGCCCATCCCTTCCCCCGGCTCTTGCATCCCAAGACTGCAGCAAAAAAATTTGCTACCTTTAGTGTAATCTTAGAATCAGTATCTTGGAGTAAAAAGTGAAGATTAAGATTTTCAGATAATCCAGGAAATCTTTGGCAAATGAGAGAGATAAGTTCTGACCTTATTTCCCGATAATGGAGGCATGTAAATACGATGTGAGCCAACGATTCCGGAGATTAGCCGTCACATGAACAGTGGGTGGATTTCGCACCCCCCGACCACCTGCTATCTAGGACATTCGAAGGGATCACATTAAAACGTGCCTTTAGGAAGACCAACCTGTATTTAACAAAGGATAGCATAGAAAGATATTGGGGGGGGTGCATTCGGGGAGTAATACCGAGAGAAAATGGAGAACATACTCCCGCACTAAATGCCAGATTCTGTTGTCTTTCAATATCATCCAATCGCTGAAATATCAGCGATTTGGCTGCATCTGGGCCAAGCATAAGGGCTTCAATAGGGGGAATACCTATCTTCATAAGTTTGGAGTGAATATTGCGGGCCCAAGGACTGTGGAAGTCGTCCTGCCATAAGCACTGGCCTAAATAGTAGTCTGGAAATCTGGCCCACAAGGTTAGCCAGTAGCCAATAGCACACTTCCACAGAACAGTAGTGAGAGATGGTGTGCCCAGTTCCAAGCAGATTGCAGCATTACTCACATAGGGGGAATATGTGGGAACTCATAGGGGGGAACTCCCATTAGGCGGCGTAAGAACTGGCTTTGAACTGACTCGAGGAGGGAAATATTTGTTTGAACCCAAAGGGGGCGCTGTATGTAATGACAACTATCACCTTTGCCCTATATACTTTCAATACTGAGGGAATATGTTGGGCTCCCTCCGTGTAAAAGAATTGCAGAAGGGCATGCATAGTGGCCTTGGCCTTGGTGCAGAGGGACTTGATCTGCGCAAGCCACATGGCATTAGAAGCAAACATTAAAAAATGCTTGTTTCCCCTTTCTTCTATTCTATTTACCATATGTGCTCTACATATGAGGAAAACTAAAACAGCAGATTCCAAGAATTATACACACATACACACACAAACACAAGTATGTGTGTGTATGTCTCTTTTTCTCTGTAGAGAGGGAGGGAGAGAGAGAGAGAGAAAAAGAGAGAGAGAGACAAAGAGAGAGAGAGACAAAGAGAGAGAGAGACCAAAAGACAGCCAGTTTGATGTAGAGGTAAGGCACCAGGCTAGAAACTGGACACTCTCAGTTCTAGTCCTGCCTTAGGTATGAAAGCTGGCAGGCTGACTTTGGGCTAGTCACTCGCATCTGACACCTTCAGACTCAGGCAGTCAATTCCTGTCAGTCAATTCCTGTCATAACTAATGGATCATCCTAGGGTATCTGAAAACAAAGAACTTTGTATTTGTGGGAAAAATGCTAATAATATAATAAAAAATCCCCAAATTCAAAACACATAATGGACTTTCGACTCTAATAAACACAACATTACACATTTTTCTTGTAATGTTGCAAAAATGTCAATCATCATCATCATCATCATCATCATCATCATCATCATCATCATCTCCAAACTCAAAACACATGATGGATTTTTGACTCTAGTAAACACACATTTTTCTTGTGAGGTTGCTTACTTGAAATGATAGTGCATCCATCTCTTAATTGCTTATTTCTTGGTGGAGAAATTGTTTGGACCGGAATGTACAATCTTATTTCAACTGTCAAAACACCAGGTTTTTTGTGGAGAAAGTTATATCTATATGTTTTCTTCTTTCATTTTCAAATGAAGATGGGAGATTCTTCATCAGCAAGAAGCACAATTTATAACATTGTTCAATGTCATGTTTGACCAAAGGAACAGATGAGCTAAAGTGTCGTTGCTGGCTTCCAGTTCTGCTGCTTTGTCAAAGTTGGATCAATAATACTTGTAGTTTATGTTTTAAACAAGCAGTTCTTAAAATCATTGTATGAAGTTAGAGGAAATATATTTATAGTCACACATAAAACTGCTGGAGGTAAAGTTTAAGCAATATTTTTTGCTCATGTTATGTTGATGTTCATTAGTGATCAAAAGAGCTAGCTGAATCCAGGATCATGCAATTGCAGCAGAATCCAGAGAAAAGACACATTTAAGAGGATGTTGAAAAATAATATGTGAGCACTCAAGCACAATTCAAATCATTTTCTTTCACTTCAAACGCACAGACTTATAATCTGCATATGACAGTATTTTGCAGCTCAGTGTTGCCTGCCATCCTGTCATGTCATTTTCTTAGACAAGCAAGATGTTCTTGTGCAATCATAACTCGTTGGCAAAGAGGTAAGAATCTCCATACTTTATTTTCTCACATTGGATTTCCAAAAAGAGGAAGAGAAGTTAAGGTGGGCTAAAATGGCAGAAGAGATGAGATGATGAGAGAAATGGACATGATAACAGACAAATCAAGTCCCAAAGGTGCTTTTTCAAAAGGCAACTGGACTTTCTTTCTTTTTTTTTCCTTTGAAATGTTTCACTTCTCATCCAAGAAGCTTCTTCAGTTCTTGGATCAGAAATGAAACATTTTCAAGGGGAAAAAAAACCCCAAGTCAAGTTGCCTTTTGGAAAAGTACCTTTGGGACAACCATGACCTGAGCAATTGAGAATCTCCATAGACACTTGACAAACCAAGCTGGACCAGAAACCTTTCAAGATGCTGAAACTGTTGCCTGTTCCACAGCCAGAGTTAGGACTTCTGAAATGTGCAGAAGGCTATTGAAGTAGGATGGAAAGATAATCTCATTGCACTACTGGACCTAGAAGGAAATTGATCATCCAACATGGGGCCATATTGGATGATCTGAATGAAGTGTGAAGATTCCAGTCTACCAGCCTGAGGAATTGACAGATAAGCCTAACTGATGCTTTTGTTTACCTATAAGAAAAGGGAGAGGGGAAGTAGAAATAGCACTTACAAGTAAGAAAGTGTTTTTTTTTTGCATTACAAGCAAAACGTATGGTGTAGTTTAGTTAGATAACTGAACCAGCAGGTCATAATTTGTAGCCACATTCCATTGCTATAAAACGTGGGAGGGGATTGGATACTCTGCTCATTTATCTGAACTGATTAAAAATGCCTCATTACTCTTTTATGCTTGGAAATGAAACTAAGAGCCAATCTATTGTATGAGTAAAGAAAAAAAAAATAGCAGAAGGTTTTGCATGTGCTGAAGCTTTTGTTTCTGGTTGTGGACTCAAAGAAATTGCCTCAGTGCAATAAACATTCCTTTTTACACATGCATTTCCCATTCAGCTGCTGAAGACCCAAATTTGGTGTACATATCTGCCACGCATAAAACCTCTACTTCTCAAATTTTGTTCAGTGTCACTACTTGTAATCTCTGAAGTAGAATTTGTCCAATCACTTTCACAGGCACACTTAGCCTAATCCTGTGGTTTTATCATTTGAGTCTTGTTATATTTTCCTTTGTGTAAGGAACAACAATTGAGTATTCTAGATGTCAGGGATAGATATAATTTTTGTTTAAGTCACACAGACACACTGTAACTGAACCACACCATTTTCTTCCAGTTATACCATCTATGTATGCAGTCTTTCCCCCTTTTCAACCTAATTACATTATTTATTACTTCTTCTGCATAATTTACTTTGATGCCAACAATTAAAATTAATCTCATTGTTCCAAGCCATAGATGTACTGCATTATATATTGTATAAAGCAGTAAAATCATTAATACAATTTAATTTATCTACAATTATATTGATAGCCATTAAAACATTTATTCCAAGAATAAAATAATTTTCACTTGGTGCTGCTATGAGGGATATATTTATGATGTTCAGCTATAGCTTGAGCAAAACCTGCCCATTTCCACAAGGCAGCCATACTTACAGGATTCATGTCAACTTCTTTTTTCTCTATATTACTCTCTTTCCCATAGAAATCTCTTTCCAACATCCCTTCAATTCAATTTTACCACATCTATTGTCTCACATCGAGATAGATGGGAAACAAATTTAACAAAAGAATAGAATAGAATAGAATAGAATAGAATAGAATAGAATAGAATAGAATAGAATAGAATAGAATAATAGAATTTAAAAAATATATTTAAAATTCAAATTTTCTAGAGGCTCCTAATGTAGATTTTTAGGTTTTGTTACTAATCTACATCTCTCTCTCTCTCTCTCTCTCTCTCTCTCTCTCTCTCTCTCTCTCTCTCTCTCACACACACACACACACACACACACACACACACACACACCTATTTTTGAATGTTAACTGTTCCTTACTATCTTTGATTATTTTTTTTCATTTTTTCCTCCAAACACATTATAAACTATTTTTATTTAATTATCCTTACTTTTACAGTGATGATTCTATTCTCCAGAGTCAGTGTGATACAGAAAGTTAAGGTATTGGACTGACGCCAGATTCTTGTTCACTTCTAGCCATACAAATTTACTGGATGACCTGGCCAATCTTCTTTCTTTGCTCAACCTATTTCTCAAGGGTGTGACTGGGAGGCAGGAGAAGAGCAAGGAACAGGGTCTTAACCTCCTATATAAAAGGCAGGATAAATTAAATCAATCAATCTGTTTTTTTCCCCACAGCCTCTTTTGCTTCATTATTCCACCAAACATCTCTTTTCATGCTTTAATTCCACACACACAATTATTTTCACTGAATTCCAAGTAGCTTCTGCTGAAGCATTCATCTATCTTCAAATTCTTTTTCATGCAGAATTTGTAATGTTCTGTTCTGTTTTTCACTTTGCATAATCTATTGTTGACACTATCAAATAATGTTTTGCCCCATATTCACACATCACAACATAAATTTCATCACTTATTCAGAGTAAACAATAAATCATTCTTCAGATTCTTGTCTTTTTCATGTATGTAGGAACCAATTGTAGGAGAAGAGCAGGCACAGCCTGGAGGCAGAGTTCAGCAAGTAACCAGCCTAGAATTATTACATTTCCATAAACTGTCTGAGTCCAATCCTTCTTGAATTCCATTAACTATTTTCTAGTACCAACTTAGTGCTGACCATTAATTGATTGGATTCTTGTGAATAGACATGAACAATAAAGCAATTAATTGGAGTTTAATGTGTAGTACCCATTCTTTGTGCCTGTCACAGATTCAAAACAATAACAAAACAGTTATTCTCTACACAGAACTCTGAATAGCCTTATGACTTTTTCTGTAATTTGTCTTCTTTTTCCCATCCACCATTTAAGTAGCAAACTGCCATTATCATTAGAAATATGCAACTTTATACAAATATGAAATCCTACTTTATTACCAGATACAATAATCTGTATCATACAAATAATACATTCTGACATACATTTTCATGTTTTCCTTTCTAATGAAATGAACACAGTTCATATCTCTGAAAATGAATTGAAAGATCTGAAATATGATTATTCATTTTTTTCTACATTTGCATCTTTTAATTTCAAGAGGAAGGGCCAATGGGCAAAGAATGATTCCTCATTCCCCAATAATTACTCGTCTAATTATCAAACAATAATGTCAGATATTAACATTGTCATATTATAAATAATTGTTAAATATTAAGAAAAAAGTATTTACTGCTATATTCTTAATTGCATGTCAACTAAAGTGAAATGACACTTATTTGACTGGCATTTAGTAAGCAGTAATAAATTAAGAAAATGCATATAATGTGGCTATTTTCTTTTTTCACCCGTCTGATATTGCTAAATATTGCTCATTTACTGGTATATATGCAAAAATCTCAACATAAGCTGCCTGCATCATTTTAACAGAGGTTGGAAAATTTCCTTTTACCAACTCCAATGGTTAAGCTCCTTCCAATTCAGATATTATGCTTTGTCTAGAAGGATCATGGCCTTTATGTTTACTTGATGATTATTCTCACCTACAAAATGAAAGGAATAGCACATATCCTTTCCTAAGATGCTTAATTTGCAGGCTGCTGTTTATAGTATTCTGAAGACATTTGTTTTAAGACAAAGCAACTGGAAATTTCCCCAAATTCAGCAATTAAACACTTGCCAGGAACAATAATGCCAATTAGTTGTAACATGCAATAACTGTTTACAACTTACTATCTTGGATGATAAATTCTGTATACAACAAGAGTATTAATGTGTTATAATCTGGTATGATTGCAAAATCATACCATTGTGCCATCATGATGGCATTTTCAAGAGACAGGGAGAAAAAGGAAGAGAGAATCATAATTGAAAGGTTTTGTTAATCATTGTTTTTAATTCTGATGGTTCTTCTAACAAGCAAACTTTCTTCTATGGCATTTAACATTTTAATATTTGCATCTATGATGCTGCTACAGTTCTTCTCTCTCTACATCAGGGGACATTGTGTCAGTTCTCTTAGTCAGAAGCACTACAGTTCTTTGCTCTGTGACAAATCATTTATCTTTTTTCTCTTATGTCAGCTCTAATATTCTTTCCACATTCCATCACTCCATATTATACGTCATGCTCTCCTACCATCCAAGAAGCTGATAGTAAAAGCTAAATTCATATCTTCGGAGTTCCCAATGGAATTCCTATTATAATTAAAATCTGGCTTTTAATAATTAATAATACTGCTAATAAATTACTTAAATAGTAATTTCATTGCAGGCTGATAATAGTATGATATTGATGTCCAGAAGGTTCATTGTATGATGTTAGCCCCACTACTTTTATCAAGAAGGTTGCTGCTTGATTATTTACTATTTTAAGTAAGGGGAAGTTAGTGTGATGTCAGCTAGATTTATAAACTACATTCTCCTATGATTAAACCAAAGTCAATATACCACTTTAAAATTTTAAGGACGAAAACCAGATATAAAATTCAATAGCTAAATTAATCAATTACCTATTTTAATAATCTATTGAATTATCTATTTCCAAGGTAACCTTTTGAGCTTACTGATATTGAGACTTGAAAATCCTTTCAGTCAATTAAACAAGACCAGGCTAATAAAGATTCAAAGTCTGAAACATTTTCAAAAAAAGGGTCTTAATTTTTCAATTTTATTTAATAGTGATTGGTCCAATTGCTATCTAAAATGTTGCATACTGATGCATTATAAATATTATAACTTTGTATGTAGTGTAACTTCAATATTTTCATCTCTCATTGATTCATAAAAATAAATGATCAGACAGAACTGTATCTATTTCAACATTTTGGTTTGTTTGATTGTTCTTTGACTGCTGAATGTAAAACTAATTAATTCAGTGCAGTGTTTTTCAAACTTGGAAACATTGAGGTGTGAGGATTTAAAATCCCAGAATTCCCAAGGTGGTATGAAGCCCATAGTTCTTTTAATTGTCAAATTTGAAAAACACAGTTTTAATGTGACACTAGCAAGTTCAAAATAACAGTTACAGGATCAGTTAAAATATAAGTGCTTTAATATTCACAAGAATATCCCTTCATGCAGTTCTGAATAAATTATCTGTTCAGTTGAAATATTTCCTGTTTCATATCAAATCTACTAGATCAGGGGTGTCAAACTCACAGCCCATGGGCCAGATTCATCATGCACTGGCCACGTCCACCCCCATTTTAGCAAAGGGGGGAAAATCACAATATGTCACATGCTGATGTGAGTTTGACACCCCAATACTAGATTGTAAAAGCCACTATTAACTTACTATCATTAAGTTGGACCTAATCACTTATGCATACACATAGAATGAGTTTATCAGATGCCTTCTACGTGACATGAGAGAATTAATTCCAAGGTAAAAAAGTCAGCAGTTGACTGGAAAGTCTGAGAATGCTGATCAGCCTACCTAGAGCTCACCAGCTTGGAGAAATTCAATTTACATTCATTCAAAGAACGTATAAAGGAAATACTCCAGCCTCTGAGACACAATTGAACTTCTCCTTGTTTTAACTATCTTTGAAAATCAATTGGAAATACACAGTACTTATGTTTCTACAGCTCAAAAACCCAGTGTTAATCATCGATAAAATGTTGCTGTTAAATAGCCTGACATTTGGTAAGTATCCTGCAAGTTACCTGATTCTCTAGGACTGAAACTGATTTTCTATCTATCTTTGTATTTGTTATTGTTCTCCACCAAATAAGGAAATTCCTTCTGACAAAATGAAGTCATAAAGGTTATTTAAAGTTGCTTAAATGGTTCAGTCATGTTCATATCGTTTTCTTGAAAATAATAGAGAACTACAATATTTATAGCTCAGGATTGAGGAGATCAACCCTGACTGCTCTTTAGAAGGCCATATCCTGAAGATGAAACTTAAATACTTTGGACACCTAATGAGAAGGAAGGACTTACTGGAGAGGAGCCTAATGCTGGGAATGATTGAGGGCAAAAGAAGAAGGAGACGACAGAGAATGAGGTGGCTTGATGGAGTCACTGAAGCAGTCAGTATGAGCTTAAATGGACTCTGGAGGATGGTAGAAGACAGGAAGGCCTGGAGGAAGTTTGTCCATGGGGCAGAGATGGGTAGGACACGACTTTGCCACTAACAACAACAACATTCCCCTTTTGATTTTGGCAGGATGATCCTATCAGTAGCTCATGTTCCTACTGGTATTATTAGGAGAATCCTGGCCAAATCACTGAAAATACAGAATTCTCCCACCTTGTAAAGATGGTCATTTTACAAGTTTTCAGTAACTGTCTGGCTTAGGCTCATATTTCTGCAAAACTTTGTATATCCATTTAACATTGTAACCAACTTTCATCGGATTATCTAAAATAAGGCTTTCAAATATCCAAAGCAATTTAAATAGGTGTAGAAATAACCTGATTTATTTCTCTATTTATAGTTTGCTACTTAATACTCACATAGAGTCAGTTTTTCCCTTTATTTATTATCTATACAGAATTATGAAAAAATGGTGCCACTTGTTTTTATTTCAGGATGCAAGAATCAGCATTTCCCTCTGTTCTTACTTACATAAACAATAAACTCATGCAATCTGTCCTTCCTATTTATATTCATCTGGTATTTAATTAAGTCCTATAAAGCTGTACACCTGCAGTGCTTTTCTCCTCAGACTAATATGCTTACTTTAAACAATGCATTGAAACATTATACCATATTTTTGTATTATGTAACAAACTATATTAGAACAGGCATAAGGTTCAACTTTGGAAACCCTCAAAGTTCAGTGTTCAAAAATCTATCTTTGTAAGCTACATTCATAGAGTGCTTTGAAACTAATCTTATTCCTATTTTCAAACTTTTGGTGGAACAAAAAAAGCAAAGCCTAGAAATACAAAAATTACAGTATCATTCAAAGAGCAAACATGCAAGGCTCACACCAAGGCTTCTGATATTTGACAATTATGTGATGATTTTATATGCATGTGGTAGGTCTCTAGGTCCAACTGAATATTTTACTGGTTCTTTTGTTTGATTGATTCCCTCAGAAACTAAGGCAACCACCATATGGTATAAACTTAATACATTTTCTTGCAGATATGAATACAAGATGTGCCCTTAATGTGCTACCCTTGTTTCCTCCAAAATAAGACATCCCCTGATAATAAGCCCAATTGGGCTTTTGAGCGCATGGCAATAAGGCCAAGCACTTATTTCAAGGTTCAAAAAAATATAAGACAGGGTCTTATTTTCTGGGAAACACGGTATTATTTACAGGTTTCAAAAGAAGAAGAAAGTGATACCAAATAAAGGAGAGTATTTGTACCTCATGGTTGAAATGAAGGTTCCTTGGCGTGCTTTGAACTTGGTTGTTTTCTTGCAAACGTTTCATTAGTCAAAGGAGATGACATCATCAGTGCAGAAAACAACTAAGCTCAGAGAGCACCAAGAAGCTCTCAAGAAGAAAGAGAATATAGGAAGTACAAAAGTTTGGAGAACCTTTCAGTATTTTGTTCACATCTCCTATTCTATTTGGCTTTTTCCTTGATTCTTCCTTGCAGTGCTCTTCAAGCTGAGAAATATTTTTAAGTTTCCTTGCAGACACTACATATTTCAAATCTTCCAAAGTTGGTTTATTTTTTTTCCAATAGGAGTAAAGTCTGGAGATTACAAAGGCTCTTATTTATCTTTATTTTTTATAAGTACTTCATGGTTTGGTGGCGCAGCGGACTAAAGTGCTGTTAAGTATCACTTAGCTGCCAGCTGCCTGCAATTACTGCGAGTTCAAATCTCACCAAGCTCAAGGTTGACTCAGCCTTCCATCCTTCCAAGGTAGGTAAAATGAGGACCCGGTTTGTGGGGGCAATAAGCTGACTTTGTATAAAAAAGAACACCACTTAGGGGGGCCTGAAAGCCCTACTAAGCAGGTTTATACAAAAGTATGAAGGCTATTGCTTAACGCATTGTAAGCCGCCCTGAGTCTACGGAGAAGGGCGACATATAAATCGAACCAATAAATAAATAAATGGTTGATTTGGAAATGTGTTTTGGATTTCTCTCTTGCTGAATAAATGAACTTATTCTCAGATTCAGTTTTTCCACCATTAGGTAGAAGACTAAAAAGGTTTCTGCTAGCACAGTACCAAAACTGTTCAGAACTGGAAAACAGAATGTGCCTAGCTGTGGAATTGATAGGCTGCAAGGTTTAGTTAACACCGGAATTGTTGTTCACTGGTTCACATTAAAGCATAGATTATGCAACAGTAAGCATGGGATCTGCAAAGGAAAATTATTATTCTCCCACTTCATTACAAAAGTCATTGCCTGAATATGAATGAATGAATGAAATGATTTGGAACAAATGCTTTGGATTGAAAACTTTAAAAAAAAACACCCAACTGTTTTTTGTCACATTTGGACCAAAAAAAAAAAAAATGAAGAAAAGAACACCTTGTGAATTGTTAAATATGGGGATGACTCTACTGTGTAATAGCCAATGGCACTGGAAATATTGTGAGATTGGAGCAGTGAGGATAAATGGATTCAAATAAATCTCAGTATATTTTACAATCTATGTTTCAGAGTTAATGAAGGAATATACTTGAAAAGAGAATGGCTTTTTCTGCAAGACCACAATCTGAAACATACTTCCAAATAAATCTTAATATATATTGTCCTAATAAAATCCTGATTTACAATCAACCCTGATAAAGGTTGGGGAAGGCAAAAATCATACTAAGTAAAGGTTTAAATACAATTTTAATCCTTTAAGAAGTAAAAAGAAAGATGTTTAGAAAATCTAATGAACCTCACCTTTCTTTCCTAAAATATATTATCCATGGATTTGCATTATGTTAACACCTGGATAACATCTAACTGAACTGTAGAGCGTTTCACATGTTTCTTCCCAAGTTTTCAATTCTATTCTAATCTTTATTATGTTATAGCTCAACAATTCTTAAATAAAGCACACTATCAGATACGTATTAGATCAATAGATTCATCTGATTAGTCCCACTGTAAGTCATGTTAAAAGATAAACATTCATAGCAAATTCTAAGTTTGACTAGAAACCAAGATAAAGATTGAGATTATAGCATTTCCTGCTATTCATATTTTACTTCCTTTTTACTTTAATAGGTTTGATTTTATTAATTCTAACCTACAAATCAGATACAGTACCAGCATAACTACTACTGTTATCTTTAACTATAGAACCGACCAGCTGTTTTATTCAGCTTATTACATTTTGAGCGTGTTTTCCCTCAGATAGTAACACATTGTACCAAAATGCAATGCTTAATATGTCATATGGTTATAGTGTTATTTTGGAAGCAAGTGTGGTATGTCTGCTAAATGACTTGGTCAATACAAGGTACAGTAATAGGATAAACTCAGGAATTATTTAAGATTTTCTTTCAGTTTAATGTACAGTAAGAATCAAAGACAGTTTAATCAGGTTAAGTGCAAAGATGAATGATGCTATTTGAGAGGATATAACAGGTATAAAGAAAACTGGGATTTATATGTATTAATACCTGTGAGGTAAGGCTTGGTTAAATAAAATCTGTACAAAGAGATCTTATATGAGCTTATTCATGTCCACATTTGCATCTATAAGCTCCAGTTTAATAATGAGTTTGGCAGAGAATGCATTTCTGCAATTTCAATATGCACCTTTTTACATTTTAGCTCTCAAATTAATATTGCAAAAGCAGATTAAATATATATGTAATATGTAAATATTTGTGCATGTGTGCATGTGCATACACACACACATACACACACACTTGATCAGGCAGATTTTAACTGATTGTAATTCAGAGTGAGTAAATATGAATTCAGTATCTCAAAATGTAAATATAACCAGGCCTTTATTTTAATATGTATTGTTTTCATAGATCATATTTTGTATATTTAACATTCATACCTATGCCAATTAGAAATATAACTGTCCGGAAAGATTGTTGATGATCCAGGAAGTAAAACAACAGAAATAAAAGCAAACTGTTTATTAAAAGTAAGCCATTTTGTTTATTTTATTATTTATTTTATTTTAGAAAATTTACAAGATCACTTACCTTATATAACATAACTCTGGGAAATTCACATCAATAACAATAAAAACATTTAAAAATGAAAAAATAAATTAATACTATATCAAGGTCCTAAAGGGAATAGTGCCTGGTGGCATCAGACAACACTGCCAATAGCAAAAAACACTGGACTCCAGCTTTACCCAACCCTAATGCTTGGAAGAATAGACAACTTTTTAAGACCTTCCAGAAGCCTGAAAGGGTAGAAGTCTACCATACCTGAGGACTGGACTGTTTAACAGAATAACAAGAGTTGTAAGGGATCTTGAGGATCTTCTAGTCCAACCCACTTCTCAAGCAGAAAACCCTATAATATTTCAGACAGATGGTTGTGCAATCTCTTCTTAAAAACCTCCAATGTTGGAGCACCCACAACTTCTGGGTTGACAGAACTAACTAATCTCACCCACAACTAATCTCTCCTTGATTAGTTTCACCCATTGCTTCTTGTCCTGCCTTCAGCTGCTTTGGATAATAAGTTGACCCTTTCTTCTTTGAGGCATCCCCTTAGATATTAGAACATTGCTATCAGTGCTAGATAGACAAAGCAATGTTGGAGTTTAGGGGCAGTCTCAAATAGCTGTTTTGGAGTTATCCTGTTATGTTCTTAATGAGATAACATTATTAGTAATTATAGTCAGAAGCATGGAGGAAAACATCATTAGGTGCTCTAAGGAAAGACATGATTTTACATGATTTCACAGTGTGGGAACCACCATTAAGAAATCATGCTTCCTAGATCCTAATAGATGACCATCTTTAAGGGACTTGACCTGGAGTGCATCCACTTTATCTGACCTGTCAGATTTGGCAGATGCCCTCAAGAAGAAGCAGTCCCACAAGTAACCTGGCCCCGTGACATGCCAAGTTTTAAAAGTTTACACTGGAAAATAAAGCTGGAAAGCAATGGACATCTTGGACCAGTGGTGTAATTCAGGCAAATTGTAAAGTGGGATATAGTAATCCAATTGAGAATTGACCAAAGAATGAATGACTGCAACGCTTCCCAGTACAGGAATGGGAACAATTGATGCTTGAGATAGATCTGTCCAAATCCTCCCCCCTCTCCAGGAGGCACAATATCAGAAGAACCTCCTCAGCTGTCCACATCAGGTATGTCCAGGAACCACATGGACAACCACTTCAGATGGGACCACATGGAGAGTAACATCAGAAATGTTCAGGGAAGTACTGTCCTCGGAGAGTCAAAGCTTGGGCGAAACACCCAAAACTTCATTGATACATGCCTGCACCCTTCTAAAGGAAGCCAACTCAATGTCACAAGTAGGATATGGGAAATTGAACCTAGAAACTAGGAAACTAAGTTCTAGTCTCACCTTAGACACGACAGCTGGTCAGGTTCCTTAGGCCAGTCACTCTCTTGCAACCTAACTCACCTCACAAGGTTGTTATGGGGAAAATAGGAAGAGGAAAGAGTATTATGTATGTTCAGGACATTGAGTTATTTACAAAATAATAAAGTTGGGATTAAAAAAAATCCAAGAAAAGTAAAAGGAACTCAGGGGTCTGGTTGCCAAAGATAGTTATATTTTTGTAGCTTACTTACTATGATTTCATTACTGTTGGCTTTGTCAAGAAAAGCTTGCATAATTAATCAAATTTCAAAGGCATCCATTTGTTGCTTTTTGATGCATTAAATGAATTGTCCACTAAGTTTTTGTTTTGTAGTATGTTAATTAGAGAAAAATTTAAAAACTTGCATCTTAAAATAAAATCTTGTTCATATATTCCAATAGGACTACAACAGAATCAACTGCATTGCATGTGAAGTTTAGGAAAAATCCCCTGAGCTACATAAATTAAGTACAGTATTCAGAGCTCTTATTTCTCCAATACAAAATGTTATATTTCAATAGTTAAAAGTACTTAAAGTATCAATTGTTTTAATACTAGTATTTAAAAACAACAATTTGGAAGAAGTAAATCTTTAAATTAAATATTATTTTGCTTGGCTTCCTATTACTTTTACACACAATGGCCGACAAATGCTAAGTGGTAGCCTTATTTAATGCATACATAAGTGTAGCGTATCAGAAATTTTGCATTGCAGACTTTAATGGAAAATGTAGCATGCAAACTACTGATCTGCTCCTTATACTACAAGTATTTTTGCTCTTCCTGAAAAGTATATGATCAATTTAACTTCTGCAAACTCCACTGGGCTGAAAGAAGAAAAGGACGATGGGAGAAACTGTATAGGAGTATCAGTAAAGGGAAAGCTGTGAATAAAATCCACTTCACCTCTGGTTTTGATCCTTTCCCTACAAGCTTAGCAACCCCAAGAGATGATCTTCAGTAGAATGCAACCCTCAAGAATTGCAATATAAATATTCCTTAGCTTAGCCTATGGGAAATACAAGAAAACAAATGTGGACATTGTGAAAATATACTGTTAAAACACTCCCTCTCTCTCTCCCTCTCCCTCTCTTTCTCTCTCTCTCTCTCTCACACACACACCCTTCTCCCCCAACTTTGAGTATGATTGTGTTCCATTAAATTATATTTAATAAACCAAATTGACTAACAAAAGGTACTGCTATTATCTTATTAATGTGACAATTCTATTAAGCCTTTTAAATTACTTATACTTATACTTTCAGATACGTAAAATATTTTCTTGGATCACCTTACAAGTCTTATCAGAAAGCAGTAGGGTCTCCAATTTACTGTATATATTGTTTCAGAATGAAATCTTCCAAAATAGTCTTGTCTTCCAGTCATGAGCCTATGCTCATTAATATTTAACTCCAAAAGGGCCATTTTCAAATGTTGGTATGTATGTCACATTAAAATGTCCTAATGGTATGACTGAAAAAAGCAATATGTCTACCTTGTTATTTCAGAGAAGCTAAAAATATAACTAGTGAACTATGAACTACTTTTACAAGGGTGATAGAAATCTATCAGCTAATTTCATAATGCAACAAATACTGTACTTACAATCTATAGCTATAACCATGTCTATGTCAAACAAGAGGTTGCATAGCTTGATTTCTCAACAAGAACAATGGTGGGAAATTAAAATAATGGTTCTTGTGGCAGAAGGCTGCTGTGATGATGGTAAGCTAACTCTCAAGGTCTGAGAATTGCAAAAATGTTTTGACAACCGCAATGAAAAGTTTTCATTTCTTTACTCTTCTATAAAATTGCAACTCCCCTCCCCCCACACACTTTTCCTTCCAAGTAATCATGTACTTCTCCAGATGAAGGAGAATTAGCATTCCTGATTTGTTTCCCACATTAAAAAGAATGATCATGCATTTTCAAGCCTGTTCATTAGCTTTATATTTGCCACTGCAGCAATCTACTCTTCAATGTGCATTGATTTAAACAGTAAAAAAAACAAAAAGTTAATACAATTTCTGGAAAAATCTATCAGCAGATTAACATTTTCATTTCACAAGTCACTTGATCAACTTAAATGCCATAGGATATTTCAAAATGGGATTTTATTTATAACTTTTTTTTCTCACAAACATATATTAATTGATTGATTCACATAGTTTTCTTTTTAGATACCACTATTCCCATATAGCAATGGTGCAAAAAGAAGATTTATTATAATAACAAGATGAAACCTTCATAACTCTGCTGTAGTAAATAGAGGAAAATGGCAAAAGTTTCACAGATGTACAAAGTTACACAGTATATAATACAGAGTCAAGCTTCTGTGGCAGCACGGTGGCTCACTGATTAAGATGCTGAGTTTATCAGCTGAAAAGACGGCAGCCCAGGTTCAAGACCGAAGCACCACGTAAAGGGGGTGAGTTCCTATCTTCGCCCCAGTTCCTGCCAAACTAGCAGTTCGAAAGCATGGAAATGTGAGTAGATAAATACATTTATGGGAAGGTAACAGCACTCCATGATGTCAGAAATGGTCAATAGCCTTGAAACAGAGATGAGCCATATCTCCTATAGTTGGCAACGACTAGTGGAGTAAAATCTGCAGGGATTCCAAGCTTCTGTACAGAAGACTCATGTGAAATAATTGCTATTCGAATGTGACAGTTCTAGTCACAGTAGTGACTAAAAAACCCATGATTCTTTGGGTCATTGTTTCAGAGACCAGATTTCAAAATGCTTTCAACAATGGTGGAGTTTCTAATGTACGAGAAAAGTTCTTCAGAAATCATGAGGATATTCAGAGCTATGCCTCAACCTATGACCACAATTGAGCCCTGAATCTTTGATCACTGAATGAAACAATTGTTATGCAAAATTTCATGTAGCCACTTCACTCAAAGATTACAATTCCAGCTCTTCCAGTTTTAATCATTAAAACGGAGTGCAGGATGCCTCGAGGAATTGTAGAAGCCCTGAGAAGCCTGGAACAAGCTACAAGGCCCAGAACAGCATGGAAGTGCAAGTAATCTGAGCATTCTTCCCATCCCATCATGCCTCAGCCAGTTACACAACTTGCAGCACACATAATTTGCTGTACTTACCTTTGTGTTGGTGTTTTTCTACAGCTTCAACTTTGCAATTTGGAGAAGGAGCCTCCTGAATGATCACTTTGCTAGCTTCCCTGCCTTTCTAGCCTAGGAAGCGTAGAAAGGTAATGAAGGAAATCATTCAGGAGGCTACAAAAAGCCTCTTTTTAGCCTCCCAAATTGCCTACACTTTCTAGTCGTCCAAACAATCACAAGACTGGTGCCATTTTCCAAACGGCATGATTTGGAGAAGAAGCCTTCTGAACAAGGTTTGCAGAATGGTGCACGGTGATCTTAGTAAGAAAGACACAGCCTGCATCAGCAAGTTGCACAACAATACCAGCAGCTGAAGAAAAGTGCAAAGTAAAATGGAGTAATTTATGCATGCTGCTAAGCTATGTAACCATGGACCCTTTCTAGTTTATTGGGATGTAAAGGTGACAAGGGAAAAATGTACTTTCATCCTTGTAAGGTTCTGTTAATCTAATCTTCTATTAGGTCAGAATCTGTGCTGTCCCCTTGCCCTCTCTCTCTCTCTCTCTCTCTCTCTCTCTCACACACACACACACACACACACACACACACAGAGCTGTGGTTTAGTGGGTTCATTAATATTCACCCAGCTTCACCAAAAACCCAGAACTGTCCCAATTAAATCCAGGCACAAGCAGACCAATGCTAGTCCACAGAGCAATGGCCAATGAATCCACAGGGCACTCAAAAGTTTCCCAATCAAAATAAACCCACCAGGCAAAATTAAATCCACAATACAAGAGGGTACATGAGGTAAAAAATGTCCAAAGTTCACAAGGCATGATCCTTGTCAAGGCACAGTGTCATTCCAAAGAAAGGCAATAATCACAACGATCAGAAAACACACAGCTAGGAAATGAACATGTTCCCAGCATCGCCTCCATCTATCTGCTATGCTAAAGAGCCAGCTTCTGATGCATCAAAAAAGCAAGGCTTTATCTTCATGAGTAATCTGGCTGACCTTTTCTGTTCCTGCCTTTTCTCTGCCCTATGTGTTTTTGGATCAGGTACAGAAGACAGTTCCTTTTCCTCATCACTGACTGGCTGCAGCTGCATTTTTTTCTCACCTGAAGGCTCAGGGCTGTCCTGCTGCATCTGTGTTTCAGCCAAATCCCTCTCAGATGGCTGCTTGGAGCCACTGGCCAACTCCCCTCCAGATGTGCCTGGAACTGGTTCATCCTTCTCTGAGGTGACATCTAGAGAGGTATCTGGGGAAGCAACCTAGGGAGTCATCACTGCGTCCTAGGAAGAGGGGTCCTCTCAGGCTTTAAACCAGCAATCCTCCCTCTGCTAATAGAAGATTTTAACCACTATGCTATTTCCTTAGCAAGAAGATATAAATTTGTAATTTCAATCCATGCTAAACATTAGTTCAGGCAGACAAGTGGTCCATTCTCTTTAAAATAGCCAGTGAACTGCACAGGCCACAGGGATGCTGATAGGCAATCAATGTCCTACATTTTGTGTGTGCACCATGAAGCATGTTTTTTAAAATGGGCATTGATCACATGACTGTGGCCACTATCCTGACTATTTTGATGTACACCATGGATTTCTCTGCTAGTCCAAGTGATAGCCGCAGTTGAACAATTTAGAGAGATAAAAGTATTTTGATGGAACAGAAAAACAAGAATGGAAATTGTTTTAAGAATGAACAGAGGATCAATAGAAGGCAACACCCTCTATTTCTGCATTCCAGAAATGATTACTGGCAGATCTGATGATGGAGCCAGAGACAAGTCCAGATATAATATAGGTGTCTTATTCAAAGGCATTATATAAAGCTGTTCTTATCAAGTTATGACTATCACTTGAATGTATAGTGTCCCTTGATTTGTTTGAGTTTACTGGGGCTTTTATTTATTTATTGTTGTTGTTGTTATTACTATTTTGCTTTGCTTTCATTAAAAGGAAATGTATAGTTCATTTATAGTTCAATTATTTATGCCTGTGGCTCATGAATTTACTAATAAAATATTTTAATAAGAGAAATATATATTTTGAGAAAGGTGATTTGCTATAGAATGATATATTGTAGATGCAAACAAACAAGCCATTCATTCATCAATCAATAAAGGAAGCAATTCATAACCTTCATTTTATTCACTGTCTTTCCACTGCAGGAGAAAGGCCTCTTCCGCATGTTTCCATCCAATATGGTCCTGAGCTTTCTTTTGCCAATACTTGCTGAAAAGGAAGCAATTAGACTACCTTAACTTGACTGGAAACTATGCATATATTCACTGTAATTGCAGAACTAGACTGTTCTAAAATCTTGTTCTCAAGCTTTCTGTGTCCTCAAACATGTATGGTCTAATCAGTTTCTTTTTAAACATGCTGAAGAATGGTCAGATAGTTTTTTCACCAAGGATAAATTAAAAAAAAAAAACATAACCAAAATAAAATAACTGACTATCAGCTTAAAACTGCTACTACTAAGAAATTGCATCTCACTATGCAGTTTAGCAGAAGAGTAACTATTGTTTATTGTCATATACTGAAATGTGCTGCAATTAACTCTATGTCTTGATAATATTCTCAGTTATGCAAAGATATCAATTTTAGCAATTAGATGCATTTTATTATAGCAGAAAGTCCCTTGTAGGCTGCTAACACTTTGTACAGGGTAAGCATGTTTTAATGATTTTAGATAATATAACACTATTGCACATCTTCAAGATTACATGGTGATATAACCATAAAATAGACATATACACCCCATGTATCACACATTCATATTACCAGTATAGAAAAACTAAATATTCCATATGGTCTCTAGAACTTTCAAGATCATGTGAAGGACTAGTACCGCTTTATAAAGGCTTAGTAAGACTTAATGATTTGAGCCTAACAAGTTGTCCATGCAATATATGTGTTCTGTGACTTTAATATGAATATGTATTGTGTGACTTTAAAGTTTTCCTGCTGGTTCATTGTAATGCTGAGTCATGCTGTAATTAGTTGTGAACGTATTTAAGGAAGGTACTGTAACGTATTCAGTTGATGATAAGCTACCATAGTGTGAGGAGTTGCTATCATTGTGATATCATCGTTGGATGGATCTGCTACCATCGTGGTTTGTGAACCAGAGTGAGTTTGTTATTCTAACCAACTACTGTTTGTGTGGTAAGAAGCTTTTTGTATCACTGGACTGATTTAACTGGCAAAGACTTGGATTGATTTAAAGACTATGAGATTGTTTTTCACTATAAAGTAAACTTTTGATAAACCAGTTTGCACATCTCTTATTCATTGCTCTCAGCAACGTTTCTCTGTGCTCTACACTCTGCTGGTTGGTAACACAACAACAATATCCTTAACACACACTTAAAATACTGAATCCAGTTTGGGCCATCTTATAATAACAAGAATATGTTGAGACTCTGGAAAGAGTGTAGAGAAGAACAACAAAGAGGATTAGAGAGCTGGAGGTTAAAACATATGAAGAACGGTTGCAGGAATTGGGCATGTCTAGCCTAAAGAAAAGAAGTATTAGGAATGACATGATAGCAGTGTTCCAGTATTTGAAGGGCTGCCACAAAGCTGAGGGGGAGCAAACTATTTTCCAAAGTACCAGAAAGCAAGACAAGAAACAATGGATGAAAATTAGTCAAGGATATAAGCAACCTAGAATTAAAGAGAAATTTCCTAACAATGAGAACAATTAACCAGTGGAACAGCTTGCCTTCAGAAATTGTGGGTGTTCCATCACTGGAGGCTTTTAAGAAGAGACTGGACAGCTACTTGGCTGGAATAGTATAGGGCCGTGATGGCGAACCTGTGGCATATGTGCCACAGATGGCACATGGAGTCATATCGCTGGGCATGCAAGCCCAGCTCCTGCCAGCTGATTTTTGGGTCTTCTGGGCTCACTGGAAGTCAGGAAAAAGGTTGTTTCCGGCCTCCAGGAGGGGTGGGGAAAGTCCGTTTTTCATTCTCCCCAGGCTCCAGAGCCTTTCTAGGAGCCTGGGGAGGGCGGAAACGGCCCTCTGGAGGCCAGAAACGGCCCGTTTGCCAACTTCCAGTAGGACCGGAAGGCCAGTTTTTCACTCTACCCAGGCTCCAAACCAGGGGTGAAATCTACTTACCTTCCTTACTGGTTCAGAAGCGCACACGTCACGTGCAGACGCACACCTTCAGTGCATGCACAAAACTTTCTGCACATGTGCAGAAGGTAAAAAAAATTACTTCCTGGTTAAAACCAGGAAGTAATGACACCCGGGCAGCGATCGTTACCAGATCGCCGAACCACAGGGAAAATCGCTACTGGATCAAGCGATCCAGTCCAATCCGGGAGCATTTTACCCCTGCTCCAAAGCCTTTCTAGGAGCCTAGGCAGGGTGAAAATGGCCTTCTCCACCCTCCAGAGGCCCTCTGGAGACCAGAAACGGCCCATTTGCTGACTTCTGGTGGGACCGTAAGCAAACAGGCAGTTTCCAGCCTCCAGAGGGTCTCCAGGGATGGTGGGGAAGGCCGTTTTTGCCCTCCCCAGCCTCCTAGAAAGGCTCTGGAGCCTGGGGAGAGTGAAAAATAGGCTCACCGTGCCATCACATGCCAAAAGCAGGGGGAGCACAGATGGGTCGCATGTGCATGTGCGGAAGGGCGCACAGAATTATGGGTATGGGCACACGTGCATGCGACCCCCCACACTCCCCCTGCTTTTGGTATGCGATGGCAAAAAGGTTATCCATTACTGGTATTGGGTCTCCTGCTTGAGCAGGGGGTTGGATTAGAAAACCTCCAAGGTCCCTTCCAATTCTGTTATTTTGTTACTTTGCTTTCAGTCACTGATATGGAGAAATTAAATCAATATTGGTTAACATTAGCTAAATTTATGATTAATTAATGTTTGGTTCAGCATTGTTATATATTTTTCCTGAAAATCCTCACAGCTTGTCAGTCATTTGTTCTGAAAAGTAATTCTGGATGTACTTTTAACAATGCAATCAATAATCCATATTAAAAGTGATTACATTATATGGGATTTTTTAAAAAATGGCATGCAGAAAAATGAACATGAAATACATCATTTTGGGTTTTGATTAATAAGTGAGCTACTTGAAAATGATTTTCAAAGCAGATGCCACACTATGTTTTCTTATGGGAGTGTAGATGGTACATAGTCGCTCTTTGAAAGCAAAGTCCCCTGTCTTCAAGTTGATCTTATACGCATAGCAGTTCCTTTTTTTCCATCCAACATGCAAATTAGATATTTAAAAAGATCAGAACAGTAATAGAACATCGGTTTTCTTTCTAATACAAAAAGATTAAAACTGGAAATATGCATACATTTTGCAATTTTTATTGCTAATTTCTAAATAATCACAAAGCAAAAGGTTCCATCAATTCATTAAAAAAGCAGAGAGCAGATGGCAGTACTTGTTATAGGGATGTATTTCTCTCCAGGGTACACAACGTTGCTAAAAATAATCTTTGGCATTCTGAAACGCCTGCAAAAATGTAGTATATGTACAAAAAGTATTGATTTCATAAACTGAAAGTATTGAACAAAAGGAAGGGCTCATAATCTCACGTTCATTTTCTTTTGAACTTCATGAAATAAATTATCCTTAACTCAGAATGCACCCAAAGACCTACCTTTTGACGAGTTATAACATTTACTTTATATTTCATTAACCTTCTTAATATCTCATCTTCTAGATCAGTTGAATAGGAGCCTGCTTTACCTCTCCTTGTCACTGTGACACATCAAAGAAAATAATAAATATTCAGCATCATGTGTAGCCTACTTCAATGTATTCCAGTACCATCCATACTAATAATATTTAGCCTAAACATGAGGTAATTTACAAGTTATTATTTACAATTATGGAGATGGAAATGTTTTGTGTACATGATTTCATTTATTCTCTGAGAAAACGGATAGATTGGACCAAATTATCCTAGTGTATTGATATGGCCAATGCAAGCATTTACAAGAGCTTTATCAACTCAATTTTTTCAAATAAGCCTGAATTTGTTTTTGCAGCAGAAACCACATTAGTCTTTGTCATGGACA
Organism: Pantherophis guttatus; assembly: GCF_059756535.1. Taxonomy (NCBI): domain Eukaryota; kingdom Metazoa; phylum Chordata; class Lepidosauria; order Squamata; family Colubridae; genus Pantherophis; species Pantherophis guttatus. The sequence goes on from NC_142064.1 coordinate 74,350,243, forward strand.
ACTTGTTTCACGACCTAAACAAATCTCAGTCTTAGACATCTCAGTGGCTTTGAATTGTGACAGCCACAGTATCATTCTGGACTTCCTGTGAGTGTTAAGAATTGGAGGTAACATATTATCATTGTTCCTGAGTCCAGTTTGTGGGGGGCAGATAGGGGAGCAGTCAGAACAGCAGGACTCTGTTACGGGGTATCTTGGTCCTCTCCTTAAAATCTACATGAAGCTGCTTAGAGAGATCTTTGGTCCATTTGAGAGAAGTTATTATGATATATAGTTATGGTATATATTCCCACTTTAAGCCAAATGGGAAATATGGTAGAATTTGGTAGAAGTTATGACTTCGTGTTTCCAGATTGGAAGGACCTAGACAGGAAGAAATAGAATAAAAGACTCTTAATTCAGGGGTCTACTGCTTCTAGGATAGTACCAATTGTGACTTTCTACAGAGATGAGTTTTCTCATGGAGATCATATCCACCACTTGAGAATCCTCCTAGACTCATGGCTCCTGCTGGAAGACTATAGATACAGTAAACCATGATCAAGAGGAAATGATAATTGCAGTCTTGCCTAGAACACTTATGACCTTTGCAGCATCCCCATGGTCACGTGATTTACTTTTGAATGCTTGACAACTGACTCACATTTATGATGGTTGCAGTGTCCTAGAGTCATATGATCACCTTTTACAACCTTCCAACAAGCCAAATTAATGGAGAAACTTAACAACTGTGCTACTTATTTAACAACTGCAGTGATTCACTTAGCAACGGTGACAAGAAAAGTTGTAAAATGGGGCAAAACTCACTAAACAAATTTCTCAGTCAGCAACATATATTTGGAGTCAATTGTAGGTGTAAATTCAGGACTACCTGTATATTAACATTTGGACTCAGGCAGTAGCTAAATTACCTGCCAACAATTCCAGATATATTTGGTAAATATCCTGGCATCAACATCATTTGATACAAGGAAAAATTAGCTGACTACTTTAAATTTCTGATTTAATTGTTCAATTGGTGATGCAACAGAAGTTACCAAATAGGTGTGCCTTTATGTAGATTTTTTTTTTGTTCTTGCATCATGCATCATTCAAAAAAAACAGTTGGCTATTTTAAATTTCTTGTTTTATTCATATTCAGTTTTTAAAAAATCAGTTCATATCAAATTTAAAGCACTTGTACAGAAACAAAATTGTTTTTTCTTCCTTGCTCTCTATTAAAATAAAGTATTTCAAGTATCTACACTCTGGATTCTGAAATGCCAAGACTGTATTTGCCGACACTTTTTCATTGAGTGTGAAAGAAACTCTTAAGGCTTCTTTGAAGACTATTGTAAGATTGTCTGCTTGTTTGATTGACCAACCCCTGTCATTATAGTGACTTTGCTATTGTGAGCATTTCCTCACAATTATAAAGAAGGAATTCCTCACAACATATCCAGAAAAGCAAACAAAACAATAAACATGCCTATTAATCTATGGAATTATACTTTCCTATATTTTGTTCGCGCTTTCATTGTTTGGAGCAATATTGTCATGTCTGTTTAATGTTATTTAAATTTTCCCTACTCTGCTTTCTAAATTCAAATTTCTTTAATTATATAAAACAGCAGTTAAGATAATACTACACAAAGTATATAAAAATGGCAAATCCCTTGTATTAGAAAATACATATTGGAACATGAAATTGGAACATATTGGAACATGATATTTTTAAGGCTTTGAATTGATTAAAACCAAATTATTAGCTGTAACACATTTACATCTTTCCTAAGATCAGGAAACTTATAAATTTTGAAATGATTATTCATTTAGTCCTACATTCTTTTTTGTACATTTGCAAAGCAGCATTTGGCCATAAAACACATGCTATCCTACAACAAACTGTATCTTTTAGTATGTTTAATAACATGTTGCTCAAACTGATATTTTGCAACATCTTCCTTGTTGAAATTAATTTATGTATATATGTTTGTGTCAGAAAGGGCGATAGAGAATGATGTAAATTTGAACTAAAGGCAGATGAAAATCTAGATTCGAGAAGACTTCGGAGTTATTTTGTTTGAGCAACTTTCAATTTGCTTTGTGGATTAATCTTGGCCTGGTTGTGGCTGGACTTAATGGGGACAGTTCTGAGTCTTGGTGAAGGGAATTGCTGGGGTATATTAATAAACTCACTAAACCATAATTACATGTGTGTATGTGAATGATTGGGGCAGCACTCTAGGGAAGGTCACCATTTGTACAATTTTTCATCTTTCTGACCAATTTCTGTTCTTTTAACAAATTCTTTTCTGTGGAAGGAATTAGTGCCAGTTTCAGTGCAAGTGTAAACCTGCTGCTAGTTTAGGAATATCACCTGGGGCTTAGATTTTGTTTTTTAAGCCACACTGTGAGGGAGAGAAGAGTAACATTGAAAGTGCCCTCTGCCCTTGACAAAAGGAGATCTGAAAATGTGGACCTGCTATGACTACTATGGAGTACAAATATTTTTCCCTCACTCTTCCAGTGACTAGGCTAAACTCATTCACACACACATATAAGATGTACAAGATTTACAGTCTGAGAGGGCAAGAGTGTTCACTTCCTCTCAGATCTCAGTTAGACACAGACTGACTTGCACAGATCCATTCACAGGCATTGATATTGGAGTCACAGTTAGCCATTGCATTACACCCAGCTATTCGACCAGTGGTACAATTTCCCAACTGGCTAGTTTAACCATACCTGGGCTTTTTCCAGAATGGTTAAAGACCCATAAGCATCCAGGTTAGCATATCTTACCCCATCCAAACTTTTAACCCAAAAAAGGGAAAAACAACTTAGGCTGTGTATAAGTGAACAGGAGAAGAGGAAGACTAGAGCAAGCAATGCCTGGGCAAGTGCAATAGCTATAGGCCTGACAAAACCACAAACTACAATAAGCAGACCATCTTGGCATGAGCTACCTAAACGTCAGCTTTGATGCTCAATAGCAACATTGCTTAAAAGAAGAGCTTGGGCTTGGCCTGAAAGTTGTTAACAAGCCTAGATATAAAGGAAGTCACCATGCCGAGGCAGTACCTAGTCCCAACAAATGAAAAAAAAAAATTGGAGGGAGGCAAAATATAATATTTTATAGACACTTGAGATTTTTAACAAGAGCTAAGTCTGAAAGACTTCTTGTAGGACATGACCAGACTGAGCCTGAGGAAGGGATCAAACACGTCATCAGTTCAAGTCCCTTTGTGCTCAAAGAAATCTAAGCCCACCTGGAATTCCACTGACCCTTATCTACCACCTATTAGCCTTGACCAAGGGAAGTTCATATTCTTGTAGAGAGTATAAGCTTGCAACAAACCTTTATATTCATTTGAACTGCCTGGACTTCTTGCCTGGACTTTCTTTACAAATCTAAACCAATCCGTAAGTGCTAGGAAGACGGAGTTAACCATTTTCCTGAATGGTCAACAAGCTATTGTTTGATAAAGTTTGTAATATAATAAAGCATCTTGTAGTTTTCAATAATAACTGGTTTGGTGTAATGATTTAGGTGCAAAAGCAGGAGGAGCAGGAGCAGGAGCAGGAGGAGGAGGAGGAGGAGGAGGAGGAGGAGGAGGAGGAGGAGGAGGAGGAGAAGAAGAAGAAGAAGAAGAAGAAGAAGAAGAAGAAGAAGAAGAAGAAGAAGAAGAAGAAGAAGAAGATGATGATAATGATGATTTTTTTTCATTTACATTGTGGTGTATCCAGCCGTTGCAAAAACATTTTATACACAATGTTTCAGATACAACTTCATCATGAAACATTTCCTTTGTTGGACAAAAGTGCACGAAATATTTGCAGTTTTGAATGAAGAATGCTTCACTATAATTCTGGCATTTCAATTGTGATTTTTTCTTTATTCCATAGAAATGCTAATGATTAAATAGGAGTTTCTGTTTATTGAAAACATATATTATATTTACATACCATTCAAAAAAACAATAACAAAGTTAAAAAGGAATTAAAAAGATCATAACCCATATTTTCCAGCAGCCTACATCCAGATAAACAGGGATTAACACTAGACAAATAATCAAGCAGAAAACAATACCCTAATCAATAACTGCCAGAGAGTACACTACCCCCACCAACACCGATGGGGCAAGTTAGTGTCTATAAATAGGGGAGAAAACCATACGCTCACTAGCACTGCTGATGTTACCTAGATAATTGAACATCTACAGTAAACAACCAAGCTCAGAGAGCACCAAGGACTCCACCTATAAGGGTTAATTACAAACATGACCTACCTGATTCAATATTAAAATTCTTTTTCAACACATGAACCATCCTCAAAATTATGAAATAAAGTCTATTATCACTCAAATTCAAATCAATTTTTCATATGTTTAGGATTAGGCCAAACATTTTCGCTTTTATGTCTAATATAGAGTGTCAAATTTCTGTTATCTAAACAGGATTAAGAATTCACACTTTTAATTTTAGAAAGCTACTGATTCTCTCTCCTATAAATCTGTAAAAAAAAATATAATACAAAGGAAACTGCCTGAAATCATCCTACAGAGACATACAAACAATGGTTCACCACTTCTTAGAGATCACAGGCAAGGGTGTCATTTTTCACACTTCTATTTAAGTTGCCTAATGGTATTTTAAAGTAAGAAGATTCAACCCATTAAAAAGTAACACCGTGAAAGATGAAAGCTACCCTCTCTCATTTAAATAACTTACAAAAAGAATAATTTATAAATATTGGGAAACCATGAATTAAGGAATATGAGAGTATACTGTAATGCAGATGGAAAAATAGATGTTCATATTCATATTCGATATAGTCAGTTGGCGCCATCTCTGACTATTGGGGGTGAGTCGTTGGCCCCCACAGATGGGGTTCGCAACTTGGGCGTCCTCCTAGACTCGCGGCTGTCTTTAGAACAACATATGACGGCCGTGGCCAGGAGGACTTTTTATCAGGTTCGCCTGATTCGCCAGTTGCGTCCCTTTCTGGATCGGGACTCGTTACGCACGGTCACTCACGCCCTTGTCACCTCACGCCTGGATTATTGTAATGCTCTCTACATGGGGCTCCCCTTGAGAAGCACCCGGAGATTCCAACTGGTCCAGAATGCGGCCGCGCGGGTGGTGACGGAAGCAATATGGCGCTCTCATGTGACCCCCCTCCTGCGCGAGCTGCACTGGCTCCCGGTGGTCTTCTGGGTGCGCTTCAAGGTTTTGGTTACTACCTTTAGAGCGCTCCATGGCTCAGGACCAGGGTACTTACGAGACCGCCTCCTGCCACCAGTAGCCTCTCACCGACCAGTTCGCTCCCATAGAGAGGGGCTCCTCAGGGTGCCGTCAGCCAAACAATGTCGACTGGCGGCCCCCAGGAGGAGAGCCTTCTCTGTGGGGGCACCTGCCATCCGGAACGAGCTCCCCCCGGAGATACGGAGGATCCAAGATCTACGCATCTTCCGCCACGCCCTAAAAACGTTTTTATTCCAACAGGTTGGTCTGGCCTAACTCTCCCTTTTAAATTGGCCTTTAAATTGGCTTTAAATTGGGTTTTAAATCTCTTTTAGTTAAATTTGGATGTTTTAATCTTTGAACCTAAACCTAAATTATTTAATAGTTTTTAATAGTTTTTAACTTTTGTATGTCTTTGTATTTATTTATGGCTGTTCACTGCCCTGAGTCCCTCGGGAGTAGGGCGGTATACAAATATGAAAAATAAATAAATAAATAAAATAAATAAATATATGTAGACTAGGTAGGAGACTGGTGTACAAAAACTCAGCTACAGGAAGACAATCTAAGATGTTCATTTATTTATTTACATAGATTTTTTCTTTGAAATTATATGAATACTGGGTGCCTCCCACAGATTTGGGATCATAAAACAGTAACTTTTAAACTACAATAAATACCATACTAAAAAAACAGACCTGAAAAACAAGCCATCTCTATTCCTGAATAGTCCGTACAAAAGAAAAGTATTCACCGCTCTCAAAAATGTGGGAGACAGCTTCTGGCCTCTCATCTCTTGAACCTTTTCAGAGAAGGAAACAGAGGACATCCCTTCCTAGACTAAGCATATGGAGAAGGCAGTTTATTTGGAGAAAATGGTCCCTCAGATACCTGAACCCAATATTCAAGCAAAGTTAAGAACTACACTGTCGTGATAAATTAGGAACATAGCAAAACTTTTCTTGATTGATTAGTCATTGTTGACTCTTTGCAATCATGTAGATTAGGGGTGTTAAACTCACATTATCACAGCGGCATCATGTGATGTATCAGGACTTTTTCCCCCTTCGCTAAACCGGGCATGGACATGGCTAGCATGTGACACATTCAGCCCGCTGGCTGGGAGTTTCAGCCCTGGTGTAAATATTCTCCATAATGATCTGTCCCTAACCTTCAGCTTTTCCAATGGTGCTCCCATCACCACTGTAATCAGTATAAGATCCTGGTCATTCTCTTCTTCTTTCCCAACATTAGAGCTTTTTACAGAAAATCTTCACCAGGCGTGAAATCCAGCAGGTTCTGGAAAACTAGTAGCGGAAATTTTGAGTAGTTCGGAGAACCAGTAGCAGAAATTTTGAGTAGTTTGGAGAACCGGCAAATACCATGGTTGGCTGGCCCCAGAGAGGGATAGGAATGGAGATTTTGCAATATCCTTCCCCCAGGACTGAGGAGGGGATGGGGATTTTGCAGTATCCTTCCCCTGGAGTGGGGTGGGAATGGAGATTTTGCAGTATCCTTCCCCTGCCATGCCCACCAAGCCACATCCACCAAACCACACCACACCATGCCCCACAAGCCACGCCCACAGAACCAGTAGTAAAAATTTTTGAATTTCACCACTGATCTTCACACATAATATGTCTGAAGCAGGAGAATTTCAGCCTGGTCATTTGTGCCTTGAGCAAGAACTTTGGTTGATTTGCGCAATGACCGATGAAACAAATCAACTCATAGTTCTCACTCAAGGCTCATGCCCTTTCTTAGAAAAATTTATTATTCAATTTTTTTATTCACTTCCCTGATCAGAAATGGGTCTTTTCCTCACCCTCTAATCATAGAACATTCCTTCAGATAGTTAAAAAAAAAAAGGCCACTAAGAACTGATCGTTGTGAAAATTGCTTCAACATGCTGCACAAACAGCAGCAGAAAGGTAACTTGGATATTATATATGGTTCTTAGGATGATTAAAGTCAATAAATGGCCATGAGGATAGACCAAGACATTGAAAATAAGTACAGTACAGTCAGGCTATTTTAATTTCTTGAAAATGGGGGATGCTTTCTTTATAATAAGAAACAGACCCCAAGCTGCAAAGTTAGTAAGGACCAACACTATTTACTTAGGTTATTTAATACAGTTTATATGATTCAGAGTTAGGAGCAAGTTATGATGTTACAATCTAGTTTTTTAAAAAAGCTAGTTAAAGACAAAAACTTTAGAAGGACTTCTTTTCAACTTACAACCACATTGTTTAACAACAGATTTCCAGTCCCAGTGTCCCTAACCAAAAAAAAAAATGTATTTTATAATATTTTCATAGGAATTTCCTAGTAGTCTTTGATCCAAGAACAAAACAAGACCAAGTTTGCTTAACTCTTTCAAGGTCAGCCAAGGCCAGCTAGATGTTGCTACCAGCTCTGATACCAGCATTCTTAAAGAATGTCAGGGATCAAGCTTTACTCAATGGAATATTTTTACTTGCTTTCCTGTATGCTTTTTAAAAATATTTGACTTAATTAATGATGTTTCTTCTTTCTTGCAGGTTATTATATTTATGCATCTAAAATTGCTTTATTTTTCTTTTCAAATACTTTTTTTTTTTAAGTTAAAGAACAAAACAGAAATGGATGCATTATTTTAAATGAAGCTATGGCCATCTGTCACTCTTTCATTAACAACAGAGTAAAATTCATTTTTAAATTATCTGTCTTTAAAGACTGCTAAATATATTTTCTGGTATATGTACTTAGAGCTTGCCAAAGCAGAAGCACCTGGAGTTTTTATTCCATTTTATAAAGCAACTTGCATAGTTTGGCACTTACTTTAATCAGAACCAATCTGCCCCATGCTGGTAATGTAGACATACGCTGGAATGGATCTAATTTATTTATTTATATATATTTTTGGTTCCTTGCGAAAGAATAAACTATTAATGCTGAAGATGTTGAGGTGTTAATTATTTATTAGGTGTCAAATTTCCCACAACTATTAAAACTTGTTTTATGACAATAGTAATAACCTGGTCAGACAGGGAAAGAATGTAATTAATGTTAAATATAGATATAGTAGGCAAAATCAGTATATCTATGTATTTTAAAAATCCTTCTGAATATTGCCTCTTTCATGAAGAAAAAGGGTGCTTCTGGATGCAATTCAAGGTGTTGGCTATTACTTTTAAAGTCCTATGTAGCATGGGTCCAAGTTACTTGAGGAACTGCCTCACCCCAATCTGACTGACCCACGCCACCAATGCTGGCAGAGGGGGTATGCTGCAGGCCCTGTCAGTCAGGGAATTTTGGCTGGTGTGCTCCAGAACAGCCTTCTCTGCAATGGCTTCTGGCCTTTGGAACATCTTACTCCCTGAGATGAAATTGGCTTCCACCTTTCTGACCTTCTGTAAGGGCCTGAAGACTTTGCTCTGCCAGATGGCTTGGGGCCCAATGGGGGATTAAGAGACATGGTGGCGGAGTGGTTAGAATGCAGTATTGCAGGCTAATTCTGATGACTACCAGCAGGTCGATTCTGACCAGGTCAAAGTTGTCTCAGCCTTCTATCCTTCTGAGGTCGGTAAAATGAGGACACAGATTGTTGGGGGTCATATGCTGACTCTGTGAACCGCTGAGAGAGTGCTGTAAAGCACTATGAAATGGTCTATAATTCTAAGCACTATTGCTATAATCACACTGGAGGTGGTTGATGAATTAAGAGGCAATTTCACTTCCCGCCCCTCATATCCTCCTTCCTCCCTCCCCACCCTTTAATTGTAACTTTACTTTGGATTGTAATTCTATTTTTATTGTCTTTCAAAATATTTATCTTTCATGATTTTATTGCTTTTAATTCTGTAAGCTGCTCAGAGTCACTGCAAAGCGAGATGGGCAGCAAACAAATTTAATGAATAAATAAACAAAATAAAAATAACATATGCTTTATTGAATGTAGCCTTCAGTGATATACATTCCACTTAGAGAGTTTAATTTGGGCTAGGTTATAATAAGAGACAAGTAGCAAACACTTCTCAAACAATAACTTATTTATTTATTTATTTATTTATTTATTTATTTATTTATTTATTTATTTATCAAATTTCTATACCGCCCTACTCCCGAAGGACTCAGGGCGGTGAACAGCCAAGATAAAATACAGATAATACAAATATTAAAAATCCCTTAAAATTATTAAATATTTTGGCCAAAACACAGATTAAAACACCCAATTTATAAAATCACGAATTAAAAAAAATTTAAAAGAGGAGTTAGGCCAGGCCAGCCTGCTGAAATAGAAAAGTTTTGAGAGCACGGCGAAACGTGCGCAGGTCCGGGATCCTCCGTATCTCTGGGGGGAGCTCGTTCCAGATGGTAGGTGCCCCCACAGAGAAGGCTCTCCCCCTGGGGGCCGCCAGTCGACAGTTGGCTATTGCTAAACATAGTCTCCCAACTGCTTCTTCAGAGGAAATAAGAGGCAAGCTTGCGTTGCAGAAGCTGTGTAGAAAGCAATGGTATAAGAAATACAAAAACACTAATCCACACAAATTTACTGAAATAAAGAGATAGGGATGGTGGCTTTATTCTTTATTGATTGATGGTGTATGTAATCCTCACACAGGGAGTCCTTGACTTACAATCACAATTGGGATGAAAACATCCATTGCTAGACAAGGCAGCTGTTAAGTGAACCATGCCCAATTTTATGACCTTTTTTTGCCATGGTTAAGCAAATCACTAGAGTTATTAAATGAATCACATTTAAGTGGATCTGAATTCCCCCACTAATTTTACTTGTCAGAAGCTGACTTGGAAGGTTGCAAATGTCAATCATATGTATGTCTCTCCAAACATCTTAAATACATTCCAGTTCCCAAGCATCTGAATTTTGATCAGGTCACTGTCAGGATGCTGCGACAGTCATAAATCTGAATATTAGTTGTAAATTCACTTTTTTCAGTGCCAATATAACTTCAAACAGTCACTAAATGAATCGTTGTAAGTATTAATCTGTAATCCTAGTAAACCCTTATAATTTGAAAGCTTTATTACAAAGTATTTAATAATGGATTTGCAACCGTCTGAATAGAATTTGGGTAAATCTGTTCACTTATTATAGTAGTGTTATAATATTGCCTTCCTTATATATTGCTTTCCTGATATATTGGATTAAGGCAGGGATGCCATACTCAAGGGTGCTTAGATCTGGCCCATGGGGCCAGACTGGAAATAGCAAAGGACTGGCCCGTGGTGCCTCTGCTAGCAAAAATGGGGCATGGGAGGGATGCGGGCACCCCCCAGCAACTGCGGAGACTCCGGGGTCTCCAGAGTAGTCCAGGAGGCTGTCCAGGCCCAAAATGAGACCTCTGGAGTCATCCAGGTGGCCATCCAGGCCCAAAACAGGGCCTCTGGGAATCATCCAGGAGGCAGTCCAGGCCCAAAACTAGGCCTCTGGAGTCACCCAGGAGGCAGTCAAGGCCAAAACAGGGCATCCAGAGTACTGAAGGAGGCCGCCTTTGACTCAGAAAGTTATAAAACAGAGGAAAAGTAAAATATTTTACCTTTCAGGCTTGCAGGATTCTGCTACTAGCCTATGTCAATAATTCATAATTCTAGTCTTCCTATGGAGTCAGTTTCTTGATCTGGTCTCTCTCTCTCATAAGGTGATCAAGTAGATCAAGTAAGTATTAAAAAAACAAAATCACAGAAACGTATGCCTTCCTATTTTTATAAGTTTATAAAACCATGTCGGCGGAGGTGCGGTTCCGTGTCACGCCCACCATGGCCATGCCCACCCCACACCTCCCACCTGGCCCTCCAAAGTCAAAACCAATCCTGATGTGGCCCTCAATGAAATTGAATTTGACATCCTTGGATTAAGGAGTCCTCGCCAGTAGAGCCAGTCAACACTGGCTGGGGATGTTGGGTGCTGTACTTTAAATATCTGGAAGGCATCTGGTTGGAAAGGCTATTCAACATAATAGAATATAACACATAACATCATACAGAAACAGAAAATGACAATTGTTACATATAAAAGCAAATCAAAATTTGTGACTGAACTGCAAATATGAAAGGATTGCAGAAAAAGGATGGTTGCTTTAATTCTGGTTGTTTTTAATTGTTTTTACAGTGCTTTAATTGTAGATCAGTTTTCATTTCAGAAATGTATTTAAAGAAAAGTTTAGCATTTTAAAATGGATGAGGGAAAGAAGAGTATTTTTCCCTGTAAGGTCAAAGAATTTGAAAGAATACAGTGAACCTTGTTAATATAAATGGTGATCGTTTATAAAGATTATTAAGTGCAAATAGAAACACATATTATTTCCACAGGAAGGAAGAAATGGTTAAATTGATTGTTTTATTCAAAGGGGAGACTATATTTAAGTACATCTTTCATTTGCATATCACTTCTTGATTTTGTGCTTGTGATAAAAAAATGAAACTTTGACTTTGGTTTTGTCAATTAGATAGATTTATCGTTAGAGAAATGGCTGGTTATACACTAATATGTAAAAGCAAAAAATTGAGGCTGGAATGTTTTTATCTTGTGCCAAAAAGAGTCAGAAGTCAACGCCTTTTTTTCTTTTTTCTCTTGTACCTTACATTTTCTTTTCCCCTCGCTTTTTTCTTTCCCTAATTTCCCATTTCCATTTTTCTTTGTATTTTATATATAGAAAAAACAATAAAAGCTAATGATAACAAGAAAGAAAAGAAAACCTATGGTTCAGTCAAGTGGCTTTTCTGAAATACTCTTCTGCCCACAAGGTGACGTGATCACTTCAAATTCTGATTGGTACCCTATCTCTAAAATAAAGTTATATCTATAAATATTTACATAATATGCATACTCACACTCATAGCTGAAAGAAAGAGAGACTGGCCTAAAGTCACCCACCTGGTTTTGTGCTCAAAATAGGACTGGGTTTCAATATATTTCGGTTTCTAGACTGTAACAAATACCAGTACAAATAACCTGGTTAACTTATTGTTCTAGAAATTGTTTAATTTCTAGAAATGTGAATTCCATTACTACCACCACCATCATAATATCATGTATGTGTGATCTGATTAAAGTAACAGTAAAGTAATAGTAAAGGAGTTTTTAGTCCCTTAGACTAAGCCAGGTGAATAACTTTAAACCAGTGAATAAACCAGTACAAATAACATTGTTCTATTAATTGATCATATTAATTGGGAGTCCAAATGCAATGAAAATGATTTTTTGTTTTCAGGCCCTGGATTGCCTTGCCTTGCGTTTCCTCGCCCTGCCTTTCCTTTCCTTGCCTTCCCTTCCCTTCCGTTCCACTATTTATTTGACAACTTGCATACTGCCTGAAACCCTGAAATAACTTTTGCCTTAAAGCAATTACCTGTAGTTTTTAGTTTAATAATAAAAGCAATACTGGTGAAAAGCTAAAATGGCTTTTGCAATTTGCATTTCTAAACTGCCTCCTTGAAATCTAATAACAGCATCAGTCTTTTGCACTCTCTGTATCTCAGTAGAAAGTTGATAGAAAAATGTCAACATTGAAATAATATGTGCCGTTGTAAATTTGGGCTAATAGACGTCTAGCATCCATACACATTGCAAGTACACCAGCCTCACAATCTTGTTGCTGTGGGGAAAATAGAGGGTATATCACCTTGTGTTATGCAAATAAAATTGGGATATACATCTAAATCATAAATAAAAATAAAAGAATGCACATGGTAACTGTGCAAACGCTAGATTGCACAAACATTTACATTGGTGCAGTATCTTCATTTGTATAGAGAAACTTTCCATTAAAGCTCCTTTACAGAATTGTTGCATACCCTGCCAACTAGGGTATATGACAGTATTTGGGGGAGTAAAAGCAATGTTCTTATGATAGTCCTGGATATTATTTCTATGTCAGAAAAAATCTAAGTATTCTTGCCTCCCTCTTGATATCTTTCCAAAATGGTCATATTTAACAGCCATTATATCAGGCTGGCCCACCCAGTCAGGCAGGAAAGGCATGCTGTCAGTTAAAGGTTCTGTCAGTTAAAGAATTCTGACTAGTGGGGTCTAGCAAGAGAGCCTTTTAACTAATTTTAACAGTGTTTAACCATCTTTGCCTTGTTTAAATTTTTAACTTTATATACTATTTTTATATTTTAACGTTTTATTGTGCACCACCTGAAGTCCCTTTCTGAGGAAAATGGGTCGTTCAAAAATGTTAAAAATAAGATAAAATAAAATCTCCATGATACTGTGCATAAAGAAAATTTTACTCAAATGTACATGCTGATTAATGACCACAATAAAGATAATTCTTTCCATTCCAATACATGCGTGGATCAGTAGTGGGATTCAAATCCGGTTGCTACCGGTTCACTTGTGGGTGTGGGTGTGCTCATGCGTGTGCGCAACACTTCTGTGCATGTGCAGAGATGAACTGGTGAGTGGGCGGAGCCCCCCACCATCGCTACCGGTTCACCTGATCTGGGGCGAATCGGTAGCAACCCACCACTGGTGTGGATGAATGTTAGTTCTTTTTAATGAATAAACTACATACAGGCTGCTTATTTTAAATGGCTTGCTTAAGTTTTCTTTCTTTTTTTTCTGATTGATTGATTGATTGACTGATTATTGAAAAAAGAAGGAAAAGGAGAAAGGAAGAAGTGAACTTTAGTAATCCATAAAGGTGTGAAATTTTGAAGGTACATTGAGAATAATAGATGCAATTTTCTATGCTTTTATTTTTCTTTGGAAGGAAAAATTAAACATCCTTTTCCCCAGCACATATTCAACAGTGAAATTATTAGTACTTATGGGTACTCTGAAGTAAAAAGAAAATTCGGATCATGCAATCTAACACAGAAGATCTCAATCTACCTATGGTACATTGCCTATTCTCAGCATGGGGTGTAAGTGAAGTTACAGAAATAATGCTTTTTTTGGCCTTGGCCAAAAACCAAAAAGGATACAGCATTTTAGAATGTAACTATAAGAAATGCACGTTCTTGTTTTTTTCAGAATCAGAAATATGTTCTGCCTGAGGTTACAAATATTAGTGAGGTAGAACCTGAAATCTGTTGCTAGTCTGTTTATTCCTCTTCTCTAATACTTTTCCAAATCATAATGCATAATTACTGATTCCAACTTCAACACTTGATTGTAACTGCTGACTGTCTCTTTTAATAGGATTATTATTTCATATATAATAAGGCTTCTGGTAGACAAGTGCTTCATCTCTTCAATAGTTCTTATAATTGTGTTATACATTTCTTAAGAGAAATAATTGAAGCATGAAACACTATAACCCATAAATGTTGCACTACAATTTTGAATACTAAATTGGATATTTTGCTCTACAAGGACCTGTCTTTTATATAAATGAGACTGAAACTCATAAGTGCTGGGTAGGATCTCCGGAGACTTCCTTTTAAAGAAGTCCACTAAGGCCTGTCACCACACAGAGATAATTATTTGTACGATTTATGTTCCTACAAGAGTTTGTTCATGCTGAATTTCCCCAATCATCCTTCTTATATAACTTGTGCAGTCTTGTAAGGCTTGGTATTGTCCCCCAATAGTAAGAAATATTTTAATTCATTTAAGCAGTGATTGCTTTTGTTTTAATTTGTTAACATGTTGCCCCTGAGTTTTTAATTGTTCTGGTCCAGGAAGCTCTGAGAAGCTGTTTCATGTCAGAAGGACTCTTGCCATCCAAATGCAGATCTAGGCCTCATCTGAATAAACATTTGCATGCATTCAGACAAATGAGTCCTTGTGATGCGAGACTTTTGCCTGGATTGCAATCTTATCTACACCTGCATTCATAGAAATAATATGGGGAGCTGTTAGAGAGACTCTAAGATAGGATCACATAGGTAAGGCTCTGAACAAGATTAGAGATACAGAAATGTTTGGATCTATTGAGATCTGTTCTCCTCTATACATATTTCACTGTTGATTTGGACAGAGTGGATTCCTTCTTTAGAAAGTTTCAATTACAAAGATTTACCTAATATACTTCATTCACTATGGTTATCAAAACAGAGTATATTTAATATAGGATTTAAATACCACTTGGCACTATTTATATTAGTCTGCTGTTAAGGGCACACTTTCAGATTTCTCCTTACTGACCCACCCAGACTAAGCTACAGCCTTGGAAGTTAATACTATCTCATCCAACTAGTTTCTCAGTTTTTTCCCACCACTGGCAACACCTGTGCTATGAGGCTTCCACTGGCTTTGAAGATAGGCACTACCAAAAACTTAAAAAAAAAAAAAAGATGAACAGCATCACAAACTAACATCCACAGTTTTTACAACAATGGACTTTCAGTGCCCCACATTGCACACTAAAGCAAATGACTTTGGTCTGAATAGATAAACGTACATACAATCATCTATTTACCAAATCACACAAATATAATAAAAACTAAACAGTAGTTAAAATTACACAAAAACAATACAATCAATATACACCATGATATACTTTAATCAATGTTTTGGAAAAGCTGTTAATCTCCTTCCAAATGGTTTTGTTTATTCTGCTAATTTCTCATGGCAGTGTCTACTGAATATCTTGCTTCCAGAATTTGGTTGTGCCTCCATAATTCTCTCTTCTCCCAACCCCATTCCCCAATTATTTCATTGAATCCTTTGAGAATGAACCTCATTTCGACCTTTGAGTGATCATGACCACATAAATGGTCATGACCACTCATTTATATGACCATAAATGTGGTCATATTTTGATTCTTGCATTTTAGTCTCTGCAATGTTTGGGAGTTGCAAATGCTAGTACTGCTTTTCTGGACACTTTGAAGATCACATTCTGAACTGAAAAGGAAGGCATGTTTGGCTGTTGTAGATCATTATCATCTCCAATCCTAGCTGGTTGAGAGTTTTAAACTCCTACCAGTATAAAACATTCATATGAAATTTTGGCAAAACTTTTATATTGAAGGATGTCATTGTAAACTCTTTTTTTTTCTCTAAGTACAGAAAGTGTTCTTTTTATAATGCATACTACATTCTTATTAAAGTTGAAGAAAGCTCACTGCTTGCACTGCTTATTTTTCCACGTTCCCAAAAGAAAATCACAAATAAACCATATCCTACTGATGTTGTACCATGGGAACATTATGATAAACCAGAAATAATATGAAATTACTTCTATCTGCACAGCAGGCTAGCTAGGCAGATGTTCCTGCAACTAAATCTGGTTATTCCAAATCAGACATTAAGTTCCAGGCAGCTTGTTCAGTTGGCAAGCAGACAAGATGCATGAAAGGAAGGAATATGTTTAAAACAATGGGATTTTATATTTGCATGAACTGGTGCAGACCATGGGGGGCATTAGTTATATGTATAGCTAAAAAACCCATATCAAACAGATAAAACAATAAAATATAATCTGCAGTTACTTAATCATCTTTACTGACATTTTCTTTAGTATTTTTGCAATGTAAAATTGTTTCAGTAGGGGATGTACACTTTAGTTCATTATTTCACTCTCTTCTCCACATTGTGAAGAATATGTTTTGCCTGATGACTTTAGAAGCATTGACACTTTGTGCAATGTGATAAAACTGTGGCATATCAGGCCATAATGTCTTCCATACTGTAAAGGAATTTAGAAAATACTGTATATATTGTAAGAAAATGCCTTCCATACCATGAGGAAATTATGAAAGAACTGTTAAGAAGAGACTTGTAAAAAAAATTACATAGGCAATGATTGAAGTAAGCATGATGAAGAAGCTCAAAATAATCCCACCTTGATTTTTGTTTAATATCAGATAGGAAAGAGAACCTTTGACATGATTTTCAGATTTTGTTACCATACCTTCCAATAATAAAAATAATACTCCCAATAACCCTGCAGTATCTGTTTCTTGATGTGGCCTACCTCAAAAAGATACATTAATCTTGAAAGCCTTCACACTTTTTCATAAGAAAGGTATAAAATCTTGTCTTTAAGTCTTAAAGCTGGAAATAGATCCTTGGCATGTTGTGTTGTCTGCAGAGTACCTTGCTGAAGCATTGGTACAAGATCAACAGCAAGTGGATATACATGTAATGAATATGCTATATTCCAAGTAACCCAGATATTGTGGCAAGGCTTGCATCTTATTTGTTCTCATGAAGTTTGCAGAAAAAGTCTGAGGGCATCCAGGACTAAATTCTGACTCAATAAGAATGATTTAGGGGAGAACTGAGTAGCAGAATTTCATACAGATGCTCCAGAACGTCTTCGTTTTGCTGAAGAAAGGGACAATCACATGACTTTGATGGCCTTCAATGAGATCAATTATCCATTGTTGGATAATTACCAGAATTCATAAAATTATTTGGAATCATTATTCTTTTTTTATATCTCATGGGACCAACACTGGGATATTTGCAATCCGAAGCAAGGAAAGTGCTGATTCTCTAATGTTGGATTTCCTATTTTATGCCATGATTGTAGGATGAAATTATCTTGCTTTAATTGTGCAGTTTCAGGAAGAATTTGCTGATGAATTGATAGATGAATTAGTCAGACAAGGAACTCCAAAGAATGTGGAAGAAAGTGTTCTAATGTTACACAATCATTAAAGGGTGATTGGAGAAGATGAGATACACCTAATGTAATATGGGAGGAGGATTTATGGTCTTTCTTTGCCATTATGTCCACCTCCCTATGGCCTTATTGAACTCTACTCATTGAAATCACCTGAAAATGGAAGCAGTAATCAGGAAAATAGAGGAGAGACATTAGTTTATGGAATTGCTGTGGAGCTCCAGAAAAAGATAGCCAAGATGTGGATCAGTAAAGCACTGACCTCTGAGTCAGTTGGATCTACAAGCCATTTAGCAAACAAATGTTAGATTTGCTCCAGAGCCTTGTTTCCTTTCCTTCAGGAAATTTTGCAGGTTTCCCTCCCAAGTACTTGACAGGTTGTTCCTCAGACAATTAAGAAGACCTCACACTGCCAACAAAGAGTGAGCTCTTTTTATACGTGTTATGTGTATCCAATCAGGAGTAAAAAAATAGACCTCTGCTCTTTTGATGTTAGAAACTGGATCTAGCCCAATAACTCAAAGACATAGCCCAATTCTTTTCAGTAGTTTTATTGTTGATCAGTTGGTACTGGAGGTCACTGACCTTGTACCTTTCTCTTTCAGGTATACATCTGGAATGTACTGTGGACCATGCGGTTGGACCTTTTGTACCCAGGAGGAGGGGTTAAGAGGTAAGGAGTGGTTATAAGGATTATGGGATATGTGGTTAGTTAACCCTTGAGGGTCCGGGGGATCAGGGAGACATGGCAGTTAGGCATTTTATCATGACAAAACCCCCTCTAAATGCCTAACTGGGTACCTGAAGTGGTGTTAGCATACATACAGAGAATACACTGGTACAGGCATGAATTATAAGCAAACACGCATTTTTGACATGAGGTAAGCATGTTGTTTATGTGGTAGGGGTTTAGTGAGAATATCTGCTGTTTGCTCCTCTGTGTCACAGTGCACTGCCCTAATGAAGCCTATCTCTGAAAACTGCCTGACATGTTTGTATTTAATGTCAATGTGCCTAGAACGCTGACCTATGGCATCGGCCCTAGAGATTTCTATCGCTGCCTTGTTGTCTTCGTGGATAACTATTGGATATGAGGGTTCAGCCCAGATGTCGCAGAGCAGGTCATCGAACCATACTAAATTGTTTGCGGCCTTTGATAGGCAAACAAATTCTGCTTCCGTGGTTGATGTGGCCACCAGTTTTTGCTTTCCAGTGTACCAGTGGATGGGGCAATTGTTGAGTAGTAGCACGTAGCCTGAGGTGCTTTTTCTGCACTCTATGTCCCCAGCCCAGTCAGCGTCAGCATAGCAGGTTAGCTTTGGTTCCTTGGATGTTTCTGGTTCTAGGCAGAGTAGGGCATCCGCACTAAATTTTAAGTATCTAAGTAGTCTTTTGATGGCGTTCCAGTGTGTTACCGTAGGTTTGCTTACATGTCTGGACAGCAGGTTGACGGCCAAGGCGATGTCGGGCCTGGTCCAGTTGGATATGTACAGCAGTGACCCTATCGTTGATCTATATAGTTTGTTGTCTGTGAAGGGTTCAGATTCCTCATACATGGTTTTCAGGAACTCGGGTTGCATGGGGGTCTCGCTGGGTTTTGCTTCGGACATGTTGCATTTGGACAGCAGCTCGATGATCTTTTCTCTCTGGGAGAGTCGGAAGCCCTTGTTGGTTTTTATCACTTGGACCCCTAGGTATCTGTCAATCTTTCCAAGTGACTTTAAGGAGAAGTGGCTACCCAGGTCAGTGGCGAACTTGTCACACCTGTTCTTGTGCTTGCTGATGTACAAGATGTCGTCCACGTAAACGAGCACACCTTCGAATGAGTCGTTTTCTCTCCTCGTAAAGAAGCATTTGTCAGCTGAGGTGGCCTCAAAGCCCATGGATCTGAGGGCCTTGGCTAAGCAGTCATACCACCTTTTGCCCGACTGCTTGAGCCCGTACAGGCTTTTATTCAGCAGCCAGGTTTGGTTCTTGTCTTTGTTGTACCCAGGCGGGGCTTTGACGTATATTTCTTTATCCAGCTCGGCGTGCAAGTATGCTGTTTGTACGTCGAATTGGAAGACCTCCAAGCCCAGGATGGTGGCCACCACCAGGGCGCTCTTGACGCTCTCTGCCCTGACGGTTGGCGAGTAGGTGTCCGTATAGTCTTCGGGGTATCTTTGGGCGAAACCCTGCGCGACTAGTCTTGCCTTGTATAGGACCTTGTTGTCCTCTAATGTTTTAACCCTGAACACCCATTTGGTTCCTATTGGTTTTTTGTCCTCTGGAACTTGGGCAGGTGAGTATACCTGAAGGTCCTTTAGGCTTTCCATCTCCTTCTCCATGGCAAGCATCCATTTTTCTTTCTCCTCCCGGGGGAGCCCGAGGATGTCTTCATATGAGCTGGGCGTGAAATGGGTGTTGTGGATGGTCATAACGTAGTCCTCTAGCTTCTTTGGTAGCTTGTTTCTGGTTTCTCTGATTGGCCTGCTGGGGGTTGGCTCGGTCTCCTGCATGATGTCTGCCTCTTTGTCCGTCAGGTCATCTATCTTCAGTGAAGGGTGCCCTTCTTTCCAACCTTTGACGCTTGTCTTGCGATGGTTGGCCTTGTGCCCTGTGACCTCTCTGACCTCCCTTTCCTCTTGGCCATGCTCGAACGTGACTCTATTGGCTGGGATGTCGTTGGAGTGTACCCTCGACCAGTTTGCGTTTTCGTGGAAACTGGCTGATCTGGAAACCACAAAACGGTTATTGTTGTCGACAAATCTGTAGCCCTTTGTGCCCGGTTCGTAACCCACGAACCTTAACCTTTTTGATAATTTTTCCCCTTTTCTTCTTAGCTGTCTGGGAATGTGGACATCAGCTGGGGCGCCGAATATGTGTAAATGTGCAATGTTGGGCTTTCTGTTGTATAGCATCTCGTATGGTGTCTTATTGATAGAGCTTGACCACAGTCTATTCAGGGTGTAATTAGCGTAGTGTATTGCCTCTGACCAGAAATGCTGCCCCATCCCAGCATCCTCCAGGGCGCATCTCATCATGGTTTGCAACACTCCGTTCTTTCTCTCTGAGACTCCATTTTGAAAGGGAGAGAAAGGTGAAGAGGTGTAATGCGCTATGCCCTGCTCCCTCAGCCACCTTGTGAATTCTTTGGCCATGAATTCTGACCCCCTATCAGTCATTATCTGCCTTATTCTCATGTTATGTTGCATATCTACTCTTCTGTGGAATTCCTTAAACCTTTGGAACACTTCGTTTTTGTGTCTGAGGGAGTAGACATACCCGTATCTGGTGTAGTCATCTACAATCGTGAGGAAGAATCGCTTCCTATGTCCTACAGAGGGTTTCATTGGCCCTACCAAGTCCATATGCACCAATTGGAAGGGGTATTCCGTGGTTCGTTTGGATCCCCTGGGGATGGCCTTAACCTTGATCTTGGAACGCTTACAAACTGAACACTCTAAGTAGTTTTCGCAGTTCTTTACTTTGAGACCTTCGGTACATTCCGTCATTTTCTTTACAATGGGGAAGCTTATGTGTCCCAGTCTCCTGTGTAGGAGGTGGGCGCAGTTATCATGCAATGGTTTGCCGATAGATACAGACTTGTTTGTCTTCTCATGGCTACATCCTGCCTCCTGCTGCACCCCCTCTGTTTCTGGATACTTATCTACCTCGTGGTTTGTGCTGGCATCAATGCCTTCTTCCTCCCTTGCGTTGGGTGTGAAGTAGGGAAGCCCCTCGTGTATGGTTACCTTTCCTATCTCTTTCCCTTGCTTGATCAAGTGTGCCTTTCCATCTTTAAATTTTATTTCTATATTTGTGTCTCGTGTCAGCTTTGTGATGGCTAGCACGTTGTGGGGGATTTCTGGTACGTACAGTACTCCTTTTAGGTCCCCTACCTGTGTGATGTGTACGTTTCCCTTTCCCACTACTTTGACCTTGCTTTGGTTTGCTACCTTTACTTCTGAGTCTATTTCTGTGAGTGAGTCTAGCAGCTCTGGGTTACAAGTAGTGTGACTTGTGGCCCCTGAATCCAGGAGCCATGTGTTTCTCTCTGCCTTATGTTTGTCATTTGGGTCATCGTGCCTGATCCCATACATGGAGCCAGAGTTACTGTCCCTGGAGTGGTCTCTGCGCTCGTGGTGTTTCCTGGGGTTGGGTGACCACCCTCGCCCTCTTTCCTTTGGGTGCCTGCGTTCGGGTGACCTTCCCCCTCTACTGTCGTGCTGTTCCCTATCCCTATGGTTCCTGGGGCAATCCTTCTTTAAGTGGTTCCTTGATCCACAAGAATAACATTCTGAGGTATCCCTGGCCCTATCCTGGAAATCCACCCTTTTTGTGGGTCTAGGGTCCCCTTTGGCTAGTTGGCGTTCCCTCCTCAGAGTGTCCTCTGCAACGAGCTGACTGGTCAGTGCGCTTAGTGTGAGGTATTGCAAGTTGAGGCTATTTAGTTGGGTCATGAAGATGTCCCAGCTGCTATCAAGAGAGTTTATGATTATGCTTATCATGCTCTCTTCAGTGATGATTTCCCCCCTCTGCATGAGTTCTGCCCTTGCAGCATTCATCTTTAAGATGTGCTCACTCATGGGGACCCCTGCCTTATGCTTGGTGGAGTGGAACTCCCTAGATAGTCTAGTGGTGGTGGCTCTGCTTTGGCTATAAAACAGGTTACATAGTTTTTGCATAATATCATAAACAGTTAGATTGTCCTCAATAGATGGATACATAGCAGATGGAATGGAGGTTAACATGATACAAAATGCCCTGTGATGAATGCAGTAAATTTCCAATGACCAGGGCTTTTGGGGAGGTTTGTTAGCTAGGAACAGTGCATTCTCTCTCATGAGAGCAACCCTTAATTGTTGGCTCCATTCTATAATATTACCCCCATCTAACTGCAGTTTTGGCAAATTGGCATAATTTGCCCCAGAAATGTTAGTAAGGTTACTTACTGGGGGGAGCTGTCCATGGTCCAAGTTGTGATTAAACTCACAATAAGGCTTTGGGATGTCTGTGGCCATTCTGTACTTGCTTGGATCTATGCAATTTGCTTCTCTTATTACAGGCAGGTACTGGGCATGCGCGAAGCTCATTCCGCGCTGGAGTCCATCGGGTGAGGTTCCTGTTGCTGGAGCTCCCAGGCCTAGGCCTAGGCCTGTTGGTGGGAGGCTGGACCCGCCCCCGGTGGGTCCGAAGATCCCCCCTGAGGCTGGACACCACTGCTGGACGGCCGGATCCCCGGCGAAGAAGGGGAGAAGGTGAGGGGGCGACGCGGTCGCAAGTCGAGGACTTTCGCGGGTCAGCGGCGCGGCAGCAGCGGAGGTCGTAGGTTGAGGATTCCCTGCACCCAGCGGCTCGGCGGCGATGGCGGCGACGGCGGCTGATCCTCCCTCGTGGTCGCTGGTCCCTGGTCGTGTGGACTGGCCTGATGGGTGTCGTGGCGTTGGTGAGTAGCCGGTTCTTCTTCTCTGCCTCGGGCCTCGCGTTGCCGGTGTAGCGGGTGGTGAGTTCGAATTCTGCGGTTGATTTTTCCTGCAGGTGGGCGGTCTTTTGTGCCGGTTGTTGGTGCGTGCGGGGTTTTTTGTATGCTGTGACTTGGTTGCCTGGTCTCTGTTGGTTGTTCTGGCCTTCTTGTGCCCTCCAGGATTTCTCTTTGATTTTTTGAGTGCCGCAGGGGGCTCAAAAGCGGAGCCTAGGGCAGCGGTGATGGTCTCGATTGCCTTTTGCAATTCGAGATCGGTAGGCGTTTTTCTTTTTGTTATTGCGATCTCTTCGTGGTCGCTCTCAGAGCTGGGTTCTTCGTAGTCGCTTTCTGAGCTCCCCTCGTCTGTTTCGGGGTTCGGGCATTTTCGCGCCAAGGGATTCAAATCCTGGCTTCCCATTGGCTGGTGCTCATCCCAAGATGGCCGCCGGGAAGTGGGCACGGAAATGGATTCTGCCGGCTCAGGATCATCGGGTTGGGGTGGCTTACCCTTTTTTGCTGGCTTTTCTTTCTCGGTTGTTTTTGGGGCCTCGATCGCTGCTTCTTGTTGTTCGAAGAGGCTTTGAAGGTCCGCGATGAGGTTTTCTTTGTCGCTGTTTCCCTCCATCAGTTTCAGGATGGAGAGTTTGAATTTGTTCATTTTTTGTGCTGTTTCTTCTTCCGGGGCGGTGATCTCCTTGGATGGCCCCTCTTCATCTGATTGTGAGTCCAGGCTGGAGTCCTGCTCGCTTCCAGCTTCTGTCTCCTCCATGGCTGTGGCTTTGGTGGGAAGCTTCTCAGCCATCTTCTTGGTAAGAGCTCTGGTCTGTGCTCTGTTTGCTTCTTCTGGGTAGGTGTTGGGTTCAGTCATTGTCTGGAGTTATGGGCAACCGACCTCTGCTACCAATTTGTTAGAAACTGGATCTAGCCCAATAACTCAAAGCCCAATTCTTTTCAGTAGTTTTATTGTTGATCAGTTGGTACTGGAGGTCACTGACCTTGTACCTTTCTCTTTCAGGTATACATCTGGAATGTACTGTGGACCATGCGGTTGGACCTTTTGTACCCAGGAGGAGGGGTTAAGAGGTAAGGAGTGGTTATAAGGATTATGGGATATGTGGTTAGTTAACCCTTGAGGGTCCGGGGGATCAGGGAGACATGGCAGTTAGGCATTTTATCATGACATTTGAGACTCTGGTGCAACCACCCATTTCATAAATGAGACTATAGTGCTTCTGTATGAATTGCCCACGCAGTTGTTAGAGAAATCTATGCTTGTGGAAATGATTGACAGGCAATTGTTTCAAGTTGATCCTGTTTTGCAATGTACAACTCTTCTACAACCGAAAATAAATGATACAGATTTTTTTTTACCACAGTTTCTTTACATTTTTCTCAAGTACTGGGTACAGACTGGCTGCAAAATCCTAATTCAAATGTTCACTGAGAGCAAAGAATGATTTCTTTTCCAGTGTCAACAGCACCATTTGAAGACATCCCACTCTCTTCCTTTTCCCTCCCGCTCAAACACTGTCACAGCTGTTTGAATTTCCTTCCCTGCCAGAAATAAAGTAGGCAGACTTTACTGGTGTTTTGGGGGAAGAGGAAGCAACTACTTTGTCTCCTCAGCTGGCATATGACTGTACCATCAATGTGAAGCTGGGAGTCTAGATCTCAATTAAAAGGTAGTATCCTATGTCTATTTTTTTTAAAAAGCTTTGTTAAACAACTTTCTGGATGACAATCTGAAAAAAGTTTTCTCTGCATCTTTTTTTTTTAACCCCAGAAGATGATTCATTGAGGGTTGATCATGATTAAAGACTTCTGATTTCTGTGACTATTAGGGATCATTATCCACTGCCTCTTATTTCAGACCTACTTGGATTGCCTTCAAAAGACAATGCATTTTCACTAAATTAGACTTGAAAGGTTTGTACACATTTTACCCATTTCAATTTTTATTTCACCTACGTACTGCACCATCATGTACACCTGAATGTGACTTTCCATGCTCAACCCTTTCTGCCTCAATCCTGGAACTAAGCAACCTTTTTTTTTCTCTGAAGATGGACCCTCCAGAAAGACTGAGGGCAAGGAGGAAAGCAATAGATCTGTTGGCTCAGATTAGATTGCTAATCAAGGGTCATGTACAATTTGATCAGAATGAAAGAGGGCCACAGATATGGTGACGGAAGGCTTTCTGGCTTTAAGTTTCTGTTACTATACCTTGCAACAATAAAATAGCATTCCTGGAATTCCTGCACTGACTATTTTTAAATTGGGCTCTTTAAAGGGCTGACAGGAGAGCTGTTTTTCAGTAATCTTATGCTTGATTTATAAACAGGATTAGTTGCCATTCAAATGCAGTTGAACATGATATTTTATTATTTCCTTTATTAAATGGACTAAAGGCAAAGAGCTTTAATGCTATGTTAACGGAGAGGTAATTGCCCCCATTAAGGTCTATGTAGGTTGCCACTGTTAGAATACAATTAAATATCATTTAAATCTGATCATTTAATATCATTTAAATTTATTATTTTAGTCAGGATAATGATTGTTCATCCATTGATTGGTGGTAAAATAGCTAGTTCTAGACTTTGGAAGAAAGTTAGAGTGTTCTTAATATCTACACTGGATCAGATAGTTATCATACTAATACATTTCTGTTGCCACTTTTACATGACAAAGTGCTTAAGAGCAAAGTCTCATCAACATCATTATGACGGTTCAATAAAAAATAAATTGGGAAGTCCTCTCTAGATTGGGTAGTAATGGCAATTCCATCCTTGAGTTTGGGATGGAATTGTAACTCAGTTGGCCAAACAGATCAACTTTAGAAATAAGGTTCCATAGTTAAAATATCTCAGTTTTGTTTTCACCTTTCCACTGAAATTCATAGAATCCACTCATAGTCAACTGTAATAGTATGTGGTAATGACCTTGGGAGACTAAGCAAAGAGATGCTACCTAGGGAATGGTGGGATGAGAGGGAGCATAGCCTGAAGCTGCATAATGGAGCAAGAGGTTCAGTAAACTCTCAGTGGGAATACAGTGGGCAGAGCAATAGACATAGGAGGAACCACCCCTAAACTAACAAGCATACAGATAGTAGGAGAATTACACTTTCACAGTTGTAAAATTCTTTTAAGCTAGTTTACAACAAAGTAGAATTAGCATAATAAAGTAAAATTTTATAATAAAGTAGAATTAACTTATCTGGCCCTGTTTCTTGGCCAGTCTCCTTGGTAAGGCTGATATCAACTATTAAATATTAAGCATTAACTGGTAGAGGCTAAATGTATTTAATCTCTTGATTTTTTTTTAATTTAAAATATTTCAAACTGTCCTTCAACAGCTGGTGTTTCCAGAAAAAAAATCACCTATATAGAGATTGAAAAGCAGCCCTTCCTAATTACACTTCAGCAATAAAATACCATAGTATTGGATTAGTACTCCTTTCCATCACAACCACTCTTTTTGACAATTCTTCCATAATTTTGCCTCCCATTTTCTGGGGAGAAGTAAATGTTGCATATATGCACCAGGCCTCCCGATCTCTGGCTGCTTAATTTATCCATCAGTTTGCCATCTTTTCCAGCAAGTTGATTCCACAGAGGCCAATTAATTGAGGAAAAAAGTTTGGATAGGTTTCCAAAAGCCTTTGATAAACCTGTGGTTAATTGCTTGTACACACTATATCTTGACTGATATACTTACGCTAAAGGATAATGGTCACATTTGAAATGTTCTTTCAAAAAGCTGTTTATGAATCGCATGTTTCTGCATTTTTAACTCTTTCTTAAATGTTTGGTCAGTCCAATTTTATTTATACTGTAGTTGATTGTCTTCTAAGACTTTACCTTCCAGATTCCTGTGGCCACACCTTATTTTTCAAGACTACTTTTTCTTTCATATGGCTAGGGCTGTAAGTTGCTGTAAAATTTAAAAAATAAAAGAAAAACATAATGGTGAAACAGTCTATATTTTGACCAAGAAAACTACGGGGATATTGTCTGAGTCATCACTAAGGGCAAAGGTGGGTTTCAGCAGATTCTGACCAGTTCTGGAGAACTGGTAGCAGAAATTTTGAGTAGTTTGGAGAATCGCTAAATATCACCTCTGACTGGCCCCACCCCCATCTATTCTCTGCCTTCCGAGTCCCAGCTGATCAGAAGGAAATGGGGGTTTTGCAGTATCCTTCCCCTGGAGTGGGGAGGGAATGGAGATTTTACAGTATCCTTCCCCTGCCACGCCCACCAAGCCACACCCACCAAGCCACGCCCACAGAACCAGTAGTAAAAAAAATAATAATCCCACCACTGACTATGGGTCAAGCTTATCTTGAAGAAGTCTACATTCTAAATTTACCACCCTTCTACCGCTTTTAATTTGGCCTTCATTTCCACTTGCCTCTGCCTAGACTCAACCATTGCCAGAATCACCACAAAACCAGTTAATTGCTATATGCTTTGTAGTGCAACTGACAATGCACAGTAGTTTTTCTTTGTATTTTCTCCCTGCCTTGCAAGCTTGACATACAGTATCTTCTGTTTTTGAATATTGTTTTAATTTTGAATGCACTATCTGTACATGACTTTTGGATTCAGAGTTTCTGTTCTATTGGCAATTTGTGCTGCTTTGTGTATCTTCTCCTGTTATTCTTATTTGGTTTCTAATGCTATGATCATACACTGGGTATATTTGATAACCTTTCTATCTGTATAAAAAAAAATAAAGATCCATTGAAGATTCACTAAAATGGACCAACTATTACCTCCAGGGATACTAATTAAGATGAAGAATGATATTTTCCAGACAGCTTTGCAGCCAGGCACTGGAGAAATGTTTTGGGTAGTCACTGCTGCAGAAAGTCACACATATTAACAGTCAAGTAGCACAAATGTAATAATATAGCTTTATATGCTGCATCATTATCATGTAGCACCATAGATTTGTATGATGGTTTTGGTAATATAATTCTTTCTGTTGTATATATTGTGACTGAGGAACAATTATACAAGGAAACAATGTGAAATAATTTCATTTAATGGAATCCTAAACTATATGTTTTTCACGAACAAAAACCTAAAACAACCAGACCAAATTCTTGAGCAAACAACTTCTATTCAGCATAAATTTAATTGTTCGAAGACTAACTAATAAACCAACATTAGTTGTTCAAGGAATAATCTTGTACTTATACCATCTCAGGATGGGCATAGGAGCTATACTGACACAAAAATGAAGCTATGGTGTACAAGGTATATCCCTTAAAATCAAGTATAGCCTTATATTTTAATATGACATCTATTGCTAATATATTTGTATCACTTTTTAATTCATGGCTGCTGTTATTTATTGAATGTATATAGCTTTGTTAAGCCCTGCTAAAGTGAATCCAACCTTTAGATAACCCCAAACTGTTAACTCCAACTGTTTTGGAGGGAAACTTAGAACATTCATATTTGGGCGGGCTTTTTCAAGTATTATGATTGGTTAAGGCCCTGTGGGCCTAGAGTATAAATTACAGGCAGTTGCCTGCTGTTCCTCAGTTCCAGTTTTGAATCAATAAATGTTGTAGCTGTGCTGGTCTGCTTCTTGCCTACTGAAGCCCAACCTGATTATATGGACCAAATTTCTTTAAATCTCAAGAGTACACATACAGTAACAACAAAAACAATCATACTTGCAAATAACATACAAATATTTGGTGGAAGAGCTATGCAAAGAAAGCATTTCTGTTCTGTCTTAATTAATTGTCCTTGTATTAGTCTTTACTGAATTGCAGCCTTAGGAACTTGAAAGCTACTAAATTTTATGGCACAAATTCATATTTTTAAAACTGAAATCAGAACATTTAAAACTCATGCTTGTTGCTATATATAGTTAGGAATCCAAAGAGAGGCAAAAGATATAAGTTTAATATAATTAAACAACTGCATTTGCTTGATCAGTCAATAGAAATAAAGTCTGTAATATTTTATTCCTCGTTAGAGCAGAAGCTGAAAATATATGATTGAACCAGACTGGAGTTATGGGTGGTACACCAAGAAAGAAAGAGGAAAGAAAATGTCAAATTTCTACTGTGCTAACTAGGTTAGAAAGCATCCTTGGTCTAATCTCACAGGATTTTGTGAGGAAAAAGAAAATCAATAATGCCTCTCTTCGATGTTGAGAGAAAGGGTGGAAGAAAACAGTAGTTAATACAATGAACAGAGTATGTATTATATATCTATGTCCAGATTCTTCAAATGAAATACATCAGTCTTTAAAATTTGAATCACATTTCTAAGTAGCAAAGTTGAAAGTTTCAGTTTCCTATCCTCTAAACAAATTGATTTTAAGTTGAAAACCCTTGGTTTATTATATAATTCCAGACACATTTATTTTTAAAACAATTTTCTTCTTTTTCCGGAGTTTATTTTAAACTTAATATTTTGCATAAACAATGAAATAACCAGCTGCCTAAAAAAAAGTAACAATCAAATATAGCAGTTCCTGTCATAAGTCTGAGACCAGAAGATGAAAAAAGAAAAGAAGAAAGAAAGTTGTTTGTAGGCTGGGAGGGGGAGGGTGAAGATAAAAACAGATGCTTATTAACTGAGTGTAGACAGGTGATGACAAGGCACCACAGCACTAGACCGCCAGCTGTGAACACTGCAGACAGCTTCTTCCCTTCCCCTTCCAAGTCCAATTTCATATTATTCAACAGATGCTGAATGTGATGGAAAAGGTGTCAAAGTAAAATGCTAGTGAGAAGTATGAATTCATTGCTTCTGAAACCTTGGAAAGCTGTATGAGTGCAGTGCATCGGAATAGAATTAGACTACCATGTGACAAGAAGTTTCATAGTTGCTTCCATTAAATTCATAAGATTTTTTGTTTTTACAGACTATCAATGAATAAAGTATTATTTGTGAGCTGATGTTACAAAAAATATGCTAGGATGATGAGATAATATTGTTTTAAGCTCGGAGATCACATACAGTTCCAAATCAATGCACAAAATAATACTTCTAGAGGACATTTCAAAGAAGAAACTCATTCCGTGAGATATCTTTCTATATAACAGTATTCATCTTTAGAAGCATGGAAAAAATCAGTCTCTATAACTACTTTTAATATAATTAATCTGTAGTTATATAAATTCTATTTAGATGATTTTAAAATAAAAGCAATATAGTTGTGGTTCTGCTTTGCAGTTTAGTTGCTTAAATGTAATGATTGGCTGTAAAGGAATATGTGCAATTGTCATTCAAGTTACTGGAGTCCTATTCCAAAAAAATCAAAACTATCAGCCAATACTTAAAAATAGTTAATTCTGAAAGACTATGAACAAGATTACAATCTATTACAGTACTATGTGATGATACATACTGTGACAATACAATATGAGCAATAAGACATACTTCAATGCATGTAACACAGTAGGCATATAGTTATATACATGCATATTTCAATGCATGTAACACAGTAGGCATATAGTTAAATTATAAAATATACTTATTCTAAATATTGCATTAAGTGGAAGTTTCTATAAAAATTGCATCGTGCAAATAGTAAATGGCATTTTTCCATTGTATGTGATTTATGTGATTTAACACTTATCTCATTTGCTAAACAACCTTTTCTCAGGCATTTTAAATCACTCATTAATCTAGAGTTGTATAATTTT
The DNA here is from genome assembly GCF_059756535.1 of Pantherophis guttatus. Classification (NCBI taxonomy): domain Eukaryota; kingdom Metazoa; phylum Chordata; class Lepidosauria; order Squamata; family Colubridae; genus Pantherophis; species Pantherophis guttatus. Next base: position 74,381,123 of record NC_142064.1, read on the forward strand.
ATTCAGTTTGGATATTAACCAATTGTGCTTTTATTCTATTTCATTTGCAAAATGGCCTTTTTAATTGACACACAACACTGTTAATTAAAGTCTAATGTAATTATGATCTCAATTAAAGATACCTCAATTTATGCAGTTACCAGCCATAAAAGAACAAGTTCCCCAATTTTCAACTTTAATACCACTAGTATGGCTTCAACATTTTCAGATTTGAATAATTTTGTATGACAGGGTTACATGATCTCTTTCAAATAAAAGTTTTTGAAAGTTGCAACAGATATCTAACATGAAGTAATATATAATGGAGAATAATATAAGTTAGAGTCTGCATTTATTTTCTTTAAATTCATTTTTTAATGAATACACCTACTTTTTTTCCAAGCTCTCTAATTTTGATAAGGAATAGCAATGCTTTAGCCACTTTTACTAAATTAGGGGTAGAGAAAATGACAAAATGACAACTAACAGTTGGATATTTATACAAAAAACCCATATTATTGGCCTTAATATAGGAGATTTGTTTATCATCTCAGGCCCTTCCTTAATTTACAAACGGTAGAAAAGTTTATTCTACTTCTCAATTACTAGTATTGTGCAAGAAAATAATTATTTCAAAGAAACATAGTACAGATTTGTTTACCTTTCAACAAAAAAATGGCTTTATTCTGGGGCACTGAATACCAAAGGTTGCTAGTGTCTTCTGAGTATATTAAAACTACTGTTCCCAGAATTCCTATAATTTTTTTTTTGCACTCAAGTCAGAAGCATGAGGCACTTCTGGGTTGAAATGATTAGCCAATGACATCACCATTGCCCTGAGGATGCTCAGTGGGGGCTTCTTTGAAGTCTCTTGCAGGAATTGCAGTAAAGGCCGAGAGCTCAACCCCACCACACAACAGTTCTTGGGTCTCAAATGTAGGCTTGCTAACCAGCTGCCCAGCATAATTCCTAGCTAACAGGATCTTAAATTGGAAAAGAATGATAAAAATCTTGGAATAACTATAAAATGCTTATAAAATTCAAATTAAAATAATAGGAAGATTTTCTTAAACAAAACTTCAGTGATGCTCAATTTCATGAATCCAAATAAAACGTCTATTTAATGCAAGCAGATAACCTTAGTGAGAGTTCTTATTTTGTTCCAGATAATCCACTACCATTGCCATTTGTGTTATTTGCTTACAGATCTATCTGAACAATACAAAAAGCTTGAGGCTCATTCTACTAGAGAGGGAAAGAAAACTGAATTACTTACTTACCAAATAGACAGATATTTCTCTACCTGTCTCTGTTGCTGTTTTGCTCAAAATCAAAATCATCTTATCAAATTTAATTTCAATGCAGCTCCATCAGAATTTATTCTGTCTAAATATGGTAGTTTAGGATTCTTTTTAACAATTCTTTTACAGAAGGAAAGTGTTTTATCGTCTTTATATGCATAAGGCTCTTCAACTTTACCCATAGGAATACCAAGGTGCTTTTAGTAACATTCTTTTTCTTCCACACAGTTTGAATGATGGCATGTCTAAGATTATTAAGCTACAGTAGCAGATGTATATGACAAAGCTATTTATCTCAAACTGTGCTCTCAGGAACACAATAGAATTATCACTGACATTTCAAAGAATTGTAAGCTTCCTAGCTTCCTTCCCTTATAATTCCTATAATTATCCTATATTATGGAAGATCTTGGTTTGAAAATGTTTAGCAAACAAAAAAGCATTTTCTGATTCTTCACCGTTAGAAAAGTTAGGTATTTAGTACATTTGAAAGTACAAAGATCTTGTCGTTCAGGTACATAGAATTAAACTATGGCACTAATTTAATGTGGCCAAATCTAATCTGGATTTGTATTATTAAATTCATTCTACTATTCATATCTTTTAAAACAATTTAAAATGGTTAAAATTAATAAGAAAAGTAAGAAAGGCATAACAAGGAAAAGGACTTTAAATTATTTTTCATATTTAAATTTAGCATAGTTTAAAATCCATCATTGTATTTTGGGAAACACTCGTTTATTTCCTGTTAGGAGCAGCTGCAGGTATCTCCATTACAGTCAAAATGTTTCTGCAGAAGGAGGAAGATGCCATCAAATCCTTTGAGGTTAGCTTCGATGCATAAACTGCTGCGCTTGCAGCCAGTAAAATCAGCTGCATTTCTAGGCCACATAATAAATTCCACCCTATTTTTTCACTGTAATTCTCCCTATTCTGTTTTTGCAAAACCGACTTTATTACGTCAGCTTAAGGGTGACCTCTTTCTGGTCATATTCTGTATTAGGTTCAGAAATGTCTCTTCTGGGATAAGCCTGAATCCTGATGACTTCATGGACATATCCAAGTTGGTTTCTTAGCAACAGCCTAGAAATGATTTGCAATTGTCTTTTTCTGGACTTATTTTGCCACATGTAGCTTATTGCCCTTGTGTTCTCTGGAGATCTCCCTTCCAAGTGCTAATTAGGCCCGAATGTCTTTCGCTGTCCAGCCCAGAGAAAGTCAATCAGGTGTTGCTATCTGCTAAGGCATATTAAGTTAAGCTGCTGGGGGAGGGAGGGAGAGAAGGCAAATGAAAAAGCAAACAAAAATAAGAAAATAGGCCAGTTAATTTAGAAAGTTAATAGGAAGATGATTGATAGTGTGAAATTTTTAGTTACAATATAATATAAAAAAAATTACTACTTAAGTGGCCACTTCTATTATAGATGCAGCCATTATAAGATTGCCATTATAGGAATGCGGCCATTATAGGAATGGTAGCCAGCAGGAAAGAATTGATCACTCTTTATTTTTCTCTACACTTCCCATTCCAAGATTTCCAGGATTCTGGTACAAGGCATACTGCTAAAATAATAATTCAAGAAGAAAAAAAAAAGGGGGAGATACTGTTATTCATTCCACTGCTGCTGTTGCCACTGAATAAATCAGAAAAAGAAAAGTTGGGGAGGGGCAATTTAGAATAGAGGTGAATTTTACAATTCACAAAGACAGCAACATCATAAACTGATGAATTCAAAAGACCACATGATGTAGTCAAAAGTTATAAATATGCAATTATACTCTTAATTATCACTACAAGTTTTGTAAATAGCCTTTAAAAGAAATGGTGTTGATTTTTTTTTTTTAAAATCATGTTTTGGCTTCCAACATGATTGTGTTTGGCTAGGAACAGTGACTGGCAACTCCTATCCTTCAAGAATGAAACTCTTATATAATCAGCACTACAGTGACATAAATGTACCTAATTTAAAACACTATAAATCTATTTTAATAATCAGATTTCACTTTTCTTCTCTGCTGCAGAATCAATTATGTTGCATACTTGGAACTCAGTGGCCCTTAGTGATTAGACAAATGATATGGGGCGTTGGTCTTAACCTGATATGCTCCTTCTCGGGGTGTGGCAATAGACTCCAGGCATGAGAGTCTCCTAGCTCTTTAGACTTAGTTCAAACTGAAGACGTGCCTTCTGCCAATGGTCCCCAGTTTTGACGATGTTACAGCAATGTCCTAGACTGTAGTACCTGCAACAATGCCCCAATTCTACCCTGGACCACACCTTCGTTAAGGTGGGGCTGGAGTTTATCGCTGATACACTCCCTGAGAAGGAGTGTATCGGGTAAGACCAATGCCCCTTCTCCAGTGTGGTGATGATAGACTCCAGGCATGGGACATACCAAAGCTGGCTGTCCTTACGAGAGGGTCTCTGTCTGGTCCTGCCCACTGGGCACTCCCAGAACCCGCTGAAGGACCCGCCTGCCAAAGGCAGCCTCGGACAAGGTGAAAGAGTCGAGCCTATAGTGCCTGATGAAAGGCAATGGCAAAGACCAGGTCACTGCTCAACAAATCTCAACCAAAGCCTGCGTCACCCATGCTGCCGTAGTGGCGGTGCTCCTGGTGGAATGTGCCGTGAGCGCCCTAGGCCTCGGCAAGGCCTGCAATTCATATGGCTTGGCAATAGTCATGTGAAGCCACCGGCCTACTGTTGAAGCAGTAACTTTCTGTCCCATAGTAGCCATTTGGAATGATACAAATAGCACCTGTGTCTTTCTGAAAGTTTATATAGATGCACAAGGCCCTCTGCACATCAAGAGTGTTCTGGGAATGAGAGGGTTTGGGACAGAAATTCGGCAAAATCAACTCCTGAGTTCTATGAAACAAATAGTTGACCTTGGATATGAAGGCTGGGTCCAGCCTCAACACTACCCTGTCTGAGTGGAAGATGCAGCAATCTTCCCTTACGGAGAGGGCCGCCACCTCCGATATCTTTCTGGCCAATGTTATGGCCACTAAAAAGACCATCTTGTAAGTCAGGAAACTGAGGTGGTTACTCTGTAGGGGTTTGGATGGTGCCTTGATGAGAGCCTGCAGCACCTTGGGTAGATCCCAGGTGGGATATCGATGAACCACAAAATATCTTCCTGGTAGCATTATAAATCCGGGTGGTGGACAGTAGTCTGGCCAACTGGATAGTGTGTATTACACTGTTCCCCCATCAGAAGTCTGCTCAAGCGCCATGCGGTCATCTGGAGCCACTGTGGCTCCACGTGGCTGATGGGACCTTGGCTGAGGGAGACCCTGTCCGGAGGAATCCTCCACAGTCTGGAAATTGACAGGCTGACCAGATCTGCAAACCACAGACGTCTAGGCCAGTGAGGCGCTATTAGTATTATCTCTGCCCTCAATCAATACCCTCCTGAGCAACCGTGGGATCAAGGCCAGGGGTGGGAATGCATACAGGAGTCCCCGGGGCCATGGGCAACCGAGGGCGTTGACTCCCTCCGACCCCAGTGCTGGGAATTTGGAGAAGTGGGGCAGCTGGCTGTTTTCCAGGGAGGCCAAAAGGTCCAGGACCAGCTGGCCAAACCAATCCAATATCTCCCTGAACAATTCTGGGTGTAGGCACCACTCCAAATGGTCTATGCTGGCCCTGCTCAGCCAGTCTGTCTGCATTCTTCAAGTACAAAATGCAAGATATCATCTAGAGGAGCCACTTTGTCCGAGTGGATCTGTTTTATTAGTGTCCTGATGCTCTCCAGGCAGTCCGGTGAAAGAAAAACCTGACATGTCGATTATCGCCCCCAGTTGTAATAGGCGGGTAACTGGGCTGAGGTGGCTCTTCTCCACATTGATGGAGAAGCCATGGTTCTGTAGAAATTGTACAGTGACCAGTAGGTCTTCCTCCGCCTTTCTCTGTGAGGAGGATTGTATTAGAATGTCATCCAGATAACATTGTATCTGGACTGGTCGGGTCCTGAGAGAGGCCCCCAGTGCTGCCAAGAGCTTGGTGAACGCCCTGGGCGCCGATGCCAGTCCAAACGGTAGGGCCCTATACTGCAAATGTCTGCCATTGTAACAGAACCTCAGGTACTGCCAGTGAAGTGGTAGTATCAGTACATGCAAGTACGCTTCCATGAGGTTGATGGAGGTCAAGAAGTCTTCCTCTCCGACATTCTCCAATATCAATTGTAGAGAATGCATCTTGAACCTCTGGTACCTTACAAACCTGTTGAGCCCCTTGAGATTGAGAATAGGTCTCAACCCCCCCCCCCCCGAGGCTTTCTGAATCACAAAAAGTATGGAATAATACCCATGTCCCTTTTGATTCTTGGGAACCGCCTCCACCACTTGTATATCCAGTAAATGCTGGATGGTGGCCTCCATGAGCTTCTTTTTGGTATCGTCTCTGGATACGGGAGAACAGATAAAAAACCTCGGGGGCATGGAAAGAAACTTTAGAGAGAGACCTGATCTTATGGTCTCTCTGACCCAAGCGTCTGTGGTTGTTTCTTCCCATTGGTGCGCGAATAGACTTAGCCAGCCACCAATGGAAGCCCTGGCCCTGGAGTCATCTTGAGCAGCAAAAGGGGCAATTGCCCCCTGCCCTTGAAAGGGCCGCTTGTTCTGGGGTTGCGACTTACTCCTATCCGTGAACCCCTTCCCTGGCTGGTTGTAGTGCCTTGGAGTGAAACCTTTCTCTCGATCCTGTATATGGGTGAAAATAGGGCTTATGGAAAGGAAGGGAGGGATAGCGGTCAAAATGCCAGGAGAGGGATGGTAAAACTCTCCTCTTGTCCCTAGATTCCACCAAAATTGGTTCTAGGGACGCCCCAAACAATTTGGCCTCCTTAAATGGGGCAGACACCAACTTCCACTTCCTCTTAGTGTCAGCCTGCAGTGCTTAAGCCAAAGGAGGCGTCTGGCCGTGACCAAAGAGGCAATGGCCTGTGCCCCAAACTTTGCGGAATTAAGTGTGGCATCTGCTGTGAACTCAGTGGCCGCCATAATTTTATTAAAGTCCTGATGTGTTCGTAGGTCACTGGCCGGCACTCTCTCCTGCATATGTCTTAAGCAAAGCAGCGATGCTCGGGTAAAAAAGGAAAGTGTTTGCAAAGTGTTAGTTCCATTTTTGTCTCCTGTGACTTCAGTACATCCTCAGCATCAGTGAGAGTGGCTGAGGGGGATGCTAGTGTCATCACTGGCTCATCCACCTCAGGGGTCTGTAGAAGTTCTGTGAGGTCTGGGGTGACATTATAAAATTTCCTATCAAATGTGTGGTTGGAATAAGCCCCAAGAGAAACCCACTGACGTAGAATCATGTCCATGAACAGCTGTGGCGCTGGAATGGCTTCTGTTTCTGCCATAGGCTCCGAAAAAAGCAGTTCAGTAGGATCTGCCTCCCCTTGAGAATCCTCAGGCCTTGTAGAGTCCGTACCCAATCGGGTCAAACTCTTGGCCTTAAAAAGTAGAGTCTTAAACAAATGCAGCTGGAAAAGATCTTTGAAGGTAGGTTGTTCAGGCGCCATCCCTTCCTCTTCTGATAACTCCTGATCTACCTGACCCTCTTCCTCAGAGATAGAATTATCACTCCTTGTGGAAGAGTCCGGGGAGCAGGGACCCTGGGTCCTGAAATGTCCTCCCCTGAACAGGCAACTCCGGTACCACCGATGCTGGTTGCCAATTATGCTGTATGCCAGCCTCAAAGCCTCGCTTAACTGCCTCAGAAATCCACTTCTGAACTATTAGTGGCATTTCTGTGTCAGAATCCCCCGCGGTAGGGGTGAAAGTGGCCTCGGGTGGATGCCCTATATGACTGTATGCTGCTCTACCTTGCGGCAAAGGTGACAGGGACTGTGGAGGCACCATGCTGCTCGTTGAAAGGCCAGGATCTGCTATCTGAACTAATCCAGGCTCTGCAATGTTCACAGGCAGCCAGTCCTGGAAAATTGAGCCCCCTGCCGTGCTGACATTGGGTGGCTCTGATATCTGACTGTAAAGAGGACCGGCAATAGCATCCTTGTCCCCTAGGGGGCTGAGGTGTCTTATCTTCTCTTCTTCTTTAGCCCCTTTGGCCACCTGTTTCTCTAAGGCCCTCTGAAGTCTTTGTTCCCCTTTCTCCTGTAGCTTAGATGGTCTCTTGCTAGTGATAGCCTTGGCCCTTATCTTGACTGAGCTCCCTTGATTCCACTTCTATTTAGAGGATACATATCTGGAACCTTGACTGGCAGCTCTATCAGTCTGAGCTTTCTCAGCCATCTCCCTGTGGTCACAGGGAGATGTATATGCTATCTTATGACCTAGTCTACCAGCATGCCTCCACACACCAGGCTTGGAAAGCCCTTTTCTGGCCTCTGCCAAAGGCCTGAAGTCTCCCAGTCAAGGTCAGTCCCCAAAGATCAGTGGCCACAGCAGGCTCAGTTATCTCACCCAAGATAACTGGGTGGTCCAAATCCTTCCTTGCTATCAGCCTCCTTTGAAGCCGGATGTCCCTGATGCCACAAACTAACTGTTCTACAAGGGCATCATCCAAGTCCCTGAATTCACAATCTAAAGCTGCCGTTCAGAGGCGAGCCATGTATTAGTTTATGGACTCTCCTTCCTCTTGCACTATCTGTCTCAGGTTAAAATGGCAGGCTATACGGGAGGGAACTGGTGAGTAATGATTCCTCAGTTTCTCTTGTAATGCCTCCCAGGGAGCCGTGTGTACTGGAAGAGGAGCGACTAATGCCCTTGCCGTTGCGAATACTTCTGGCCCACAAGCATTTAGAAAATGAGCGCGCGTTCGGCTGCTTGAAAGTTCAGTGAATTCATTCGCTTCTAAGTAACATTCAAATCTTTCCTCGTATGCCTGCCACGTCTCTGCAACTGCGTTAAATGGGGCGAACATAGGAGAGGCCATATTCCTGTCAGGTTTGTTTGTATTTTACTTTACCTCAGTGCGGCCGCTCAGAATAACATTCACTTCTTCCGTCGCCTCAAAATCCCATCCTCGTCGCCACTTGTTGTGTTTGGATTATAGTCATTAACTGAGGCGAGGATGTCAACGTAACATCGGTTTATTTCAGGCAACAGCAAAACATTAGAATACTGAACTGTCAGTCTATCTGACAGTTTGCCTTTTTATACTTGGCAAACAGAACAGCATTAACCAATCAGGAAATGAGTAACTCCCACACTTAGCATAACCCCGTCCCAACCAATCAGGTGCAGGCATTTCCATCGCTATGGTAACGCGCCGACACAACAACTCCAACTTGACAGTTGCTCCCAGCAGATGTTCTGATAAATGATAGAAGCTGTAGCTCCCAGTCTACCTCCCTACAGGACAGGCAGCCTAAAGAAGCGTCTCCATGCCGCTTCTACAAGACGCTGCTCAGGGTCTGCGCTTCCTTCTGGGCAGGCAGCCGAGAGAGCCTGTCTCCTGCACTCCTCTAAAAGCTCTAATGCTCCGAAGGTTAGAAACTTCTCTTTTTCTAGAAAGACCAAGTCGCGGCTTGTGCGATCTCCTGGGCTCCGTGGCCCAATCTGATTGGTCCACTGCCTGATCAGTCAGCTGAGCAGCGGGCTCGAGCCAATGGGCCTTCCCGCTACTCTGAAAATGGCACCAGCTGTCAGTGGGTCTTTCCCAACAGCCCCTTCTGGCGCCTAAATAGTCAAAACTGATAGTGGGCTCGAAATGGTGCTGCTGACAGTGGAGCTGTCTTCTTTACCAAACTGTAAAACGCATCTGACCTCCGCAGCTCAGCCTGAGCGCTCCTTGCCTCTGAGTAGTGGGTTTGAGCCAATGGCCCTTCACACTACTTTTAAAATGGCGCTGGCTGTCAGTGGAGTCTTATTCTGACAGCCTCTTCTTGGCACCCAAATTGCTGCAGCCGACAGCGGGCTCGAGCCGATGGCTCTTCACACTGCAAATTCCCAAAGCTGCTGCTCTTCTATTCCTTAACCATCTGGTAGAACTCTGCCTAGAATAAATTTATCTAAAAAAATAGCAAGGTCTGAGAGCTGTTCCTACATGTCTAATTGAGCTTTAGACTGAGTTGAAATGGGACCGTTGGCAGAAGGCGTGTCTTCAGTTTGAACTCAGTTAATCCACTAGTACATAGTTAGCAATGGTGGAAAAATTATATTGTCTTTTTATACACATGCTCACACATTTGTAAGAAGCAAAGGACATTCAAAGAATAATAGTGATACATTTAAATTTGAAATTCTTATAGCTCTATTTTTTCACATCTGACTGTACCACAAAGACAACCCTGTCTGTCAGAAAATTTAATTGTGGTTGCTGCTGCTAACTAAATTCAAGCAGAACAACATTCATTAAAGACTTTGATAAGAGTCTCTGAAAAATCTAAAGACATTTATGTATCCTGGACTGTTTCCTGTTGATCCCTGATTAGGTTGGCCAAGAGTAGAAGAGAACTTCCTTATGAATAAGTAAATAAAAATAAAGAAACTATGTCAATTAATTCTGATCTAAAAGCAATTATGTTGACATAATTGGAAAGTGTAATTTCCACCACCACACATAGTATGGACTCTGAATCTTATTTATTTAACTATTATGATGACTGCACCTATTGTTTTGTTATTTGAATGCAGATCTCTAAAGCATTTGATATCTGTCAAATATTAGTTTAAATTTTGTCTTCACTGATTCCCCTTTTCTTCCTCAATCTCTTCTACTCAATAGTTCTTTTTTGTTCCTCTTTGCTTTAACATGAATTAGGCTTTCAAAAAACCAATCTTGCATGCTATACTAATTTTAGAAATTTAATGATGAATTCTTTCCTCTCAAGATAGGCTAGATTAGAAATGGTACACTGGGAGTCTAAACCACATGGCTGTCACTTCATACAAATGGCTTTCTATTTAAAACAAAAAAAAAGATTTTTTTTTAGTCCCAGCTTTTCTCATTATTTCTATACTTTAATTCCTGCCACTGCAGAACATTGAAACAAATCGTTTTGAAAATTCCTTCCAAATTGGAATTGCTACTGAAATGTTGATGTTTCAAAACTGTACATGAAACTCTTGTTAGATGTAGTCTCCAGATGAATTTTTGAAGAAAAGGGCACTTCGGTACAGCATATTAAGGTCGATGTGTAAAAAATTGGATATAGCCTCTTTATATTATTTTTATTTATCATACAAAATGACATTTTATACTTTATCTAATTTTTATATAATTACAATGAAATCTCATTTTAAAAGAATAATTGGGAGAAAAGAGTGATTGTGTTTCCCAAATGTCTGATAAATTGTAATAGTATATGAAAATGACCTTGAGAAACAAGAAGAAATACTCCAGGCTACACAACTGTCATGCAATAGGTATTTTAGTCCACAGAAACAATAGGCGCATGGAAAGCATCGCAGAAGGGACCCTCCTTAGGTTTTTGGAAAATAAAGGGAAAGGAAGTGAGAAATATTTTCAGATTTGCAAGTTTTTGAAACTGTAGTCTTACAACAAAAGTAGTGTTAAACTCATGGCTTGCACTTCTTGTTTGGACTACCTTAAAGCATTGACAAATCGAAGAGTAGATTATCCGACTAATACAAATGACACAAATTATATTATCACACAAATAATACCAACTGTAAATGATATGTTGCAATTAAATTTGGTCCATTATATACAAAGGGATTAATAGGGATGTGGTGGCTCAGTGGCTAAGATGCTGAGCTTGTTGATCAAAAAACGCTGAGCTTGTCAATCGAAAGGTCGGCAGTGGTTCGAATCCCTAGTGCCGCATAACAGGATGAGCTCCAGTTACTTGTCCCAGCTTCTGCCAACCTAGCAGTTCGAAAGCACGTTAAAAATGCAAGTAGAAAAATAGGGACCACTTTTGCTGGGAAGATAACAGCATTCTGTGCACCTTTGGCGTTTAGTCATGCCAGTCACATGACCACGGAGGTATCTTCAGACAGTGCTGATCCTTTGGCTTTGAAACCGAGATGAACACCGCCCCCTAGAGTCGGGAACGACTAGCACATATGTGCGAGGGGAAAATTTACCTTTATACAAAGGGATTAAAAGTACTCATCTTAAAGGAAGGGGAGAAGTAGCTGCTAATATGAAGATATCACGATGAGTAGTCATCCTCAATTTACCGCCATTTATTTAGTGACTGTTCAAAGCTAGAATGGCACTTTAAAAGGTGACTTATTACTATTTTTCACATTTATGGCCATTGCAGCATCCCATCGTGATCAGAATTTGGCACCTGGCAGTGGACATGTATTTATGAGAATTGCACTGTCCGAGGGTCATGTGATCACCATTTGTTACCTTCCCAGCTGGCTTCTGATAAGCAAAGTCAATGAGGGAAGCCAGATTCACTTAACAACCGCATGATTCATTTAACAATTGCAGTGATTTGCTTAACAATTGTGGCAAAAAATATTGTAAAATGGAGTGCAACTCACTTTACAATTGTCTTGCTTAGCAATGGAAATTTTGGGCTCAGTTGTGCTCTTAAGTCGAAGACTACCTGTGCTGACCAAGGAAATATCTGTAAATTGTAAAGGAAATACAGCTGGAGACAAGTGTGGATATTAAAATTTTATAATTTTAAAGCAACGTACTACCATTTAGATAGAAACAATTAGAGCCTATACTGGGAATATTTACTTATTAAGGGAATCATTTCAGCTCTTTTGCAAAGATGGTACATTGACAGTCATACACAAACTGATCTCTCTGATGAGTATTTTTCTTTTACCCTCTAGCTACAGATGCAGCAAAAGGAGAAATGAGCATACGGGATGTTAAAATTTGTTTTAACAGTTCTTTTTATGAAGCTTAGCTTCCCCATGTGTCATTCTGAGCCATCACTGAATCTTGTCGTCATATCTATTTATACAGTTCAAGTAGCAAATAAATAGAATACTTGTTAAACATCACTCCCTGCAGACTGTGCCTGAAAAGGTTTTGAAAAACAAAAGCAAAAGATGCAGGCATAAGGCCTAATGTTTAAAGGTTCATATTACATTACTCTTAAAGGGAAAATGACTTGTTGATATATCAATTATTAAGTAAGATCGGGACTGACTTAATATTATTTATGAAAACAGCCATAGAGGGATTAAGTTCCAGGCTAATTATCTTGTTCATGGCTAAAATTATATGTGAAGTAAAATCCTGCAGTTAAACTATTTTAGTTTTTAACAGGATACAATTTTAATGAATTGAATAGAATAATTGGCTTAATAAGGCTTAGTTTGAATTCCAGGTATTTGGATTGAAAAATCTTTTTTTAAATAAAAATGGAACATTAAACATAATACTAATACTGCCTGATTTTTCCTATTTAGACTATCCCTGAATAGCAGTATATATACAAAGGGGTACAGAGGTTTTAATGATTCTCAAAACTTGTATCAGAATATATTATTCAACTGAGCATCAGCCTATAATTTAAAGGAATTACTAAAATTATGGAATCCAGCTTCCTTTTAGGCATATGGATTCATTTACAGGCGATCTCAGATCTCCATTCCATTGAAAATATCCAGTGATAAGAAGTTCACTATCTCTCTGAATAGTTCGCTGTACTGTTGACAAAAATAATGTATATTCCAAAAACTTAAGATCATTATTCCATATTCCATAATCTGCATAGCAATAAATGGGTTTATGCAAAGTCATTGTTATAACCAATGCAGAGACTAAATGATGGTTACAGTCCTCAGTACAGCAAAAGTCTGAAATGGGGAGCTGAACAAGTTTAAATTAATATGTGCTCCGGAAAGATGCTTCTTATGAGGACATTGTGGGATAGCAATTTTCTGCAGGTTTGAATGCCAGGAGACAATGAGATCATCCATCTTGATTTAAAAGTCAAGAGACTTTTAAAGACAAATTCTCAAACCTCATATTCTAATCAGTTTTGGAAATTTCCTATTAACTATCTTAAAGGTATGTGAGACCTCAGAACAATAGGTTTGAAAAGTCTTCATCGGGTAAGCCTGATGTCAGTTAATGTCAGACTTACAGAATGAAACAAAATGTTATAACATCAGAAATATTAAAGGAGATCTTTGAATAATGCAGCCAGAAATTAGTAACTAAAACCCTGTCAATAATGATTTCTGCTTCTAGGGATAAACTATATCTAAAAGACGTCAATGAAAGAATGGCAGATGTGGAAGAAGTTTTACCTGATATGATAAAGTACAGAATGTAGAACTACAAATAAAAGGTGAAGAGATGGATTTGGAAAAGTATCTTTTACTTAATATACAAAAAAACCCACATGTTTTCGGATTTTAAAAATTAAAAGGACAATACAAATGATAAACCAATAAAATGACCTGGAAAAATGTTTTCTTAATCAAAATAAGAAGAATCAAAGAAAAATTTGGGAGATTGGTGGTTTAGAAAAATAAATAGCCAAGTATTAAAATGAAGTTAAAAATAGAAATTGGAGTTGGATTATGCCCCTAGCCTAGGCAGTTGTTAGACACTGTTCTATTCCACAGTGACCAGTTATTTGTGAATGCAAAAGCCAAATACCCTCTGAAGTGTCTCTTAAATTTTAGCTTGACATTACAAACAAGAAAAGTCTCTACCATGTTGTTACATGGATACATTTGAAGAATGTAGTTTTCTTTAATGCAAAAATCAATTCTTTATCTTGTAATTCTTTTGTAAGCCTGTCCATTTCTGCACATTCCATAATCTTATTAATTACTCTATCTTCTGTCGGTGTGTCACTACTATTCCAATTTTGTGCAAAAATTATTCGTGCTGCTGTTATTATATGGATGATTAAATATTTTATTTTCTTTTCATATTGTCCATTTATTATACCTAGAAGAAAGGTTTCCGGTCTCATTTCTAATCTTCGTTGTGTGATTTCTTCTACTTGTTTTCTAATCATTTGCCAGTGTTGTTTTGTTTTTGGACAGGTCCACCACATGTGGTAATAAGTTCCTTTATAAAATTTACATTTCCAACAAGTTGGAGAAGTGTTGGGGAACATTCTTGCCAATCTGGCTGGAGGGAGGTGCCACCTATAGAACATTTTGTATGTTTTCTTTATATGGTACAGACATTGATAATTTATAATTTATTGTCCATAATTTTTCCCAATTGTTTAATTGGCTATTGTAGCCGAAATTCTTTGCCCAAATTATCATATTTTCTTTGACCACTTCTTCTTCTAATTTGTATTCTCGTAAATAATTATAAACTTTTTTTTATCAATTTATCTTGTAAAATTCTATCTAATTCGTATTGATCATTTTGGAGTCCAAATTCAGCTAAATCTTTCTTATATTTTGATTTTATTTGTAGATATGGCCACCAGTCAATATCCATACCCATCTCCTTCAATTCTTCTCTTGTTCTTAGTTCCTCTTGGTTGTTTAGTAAATCTTTATATGTTCTCATTTTGGTGATGTCCATAGTATTTGGGTAGATCTGGGCTTCCATGGTTGATAACCATTCCGGGATTTTATTGTAGTGTATTTTTTTGATGCCCTGCTATGTCTGGTATAGTGCTTGTCTGACGATGTGCCTCTGAAAATATCTATGCTGTTTATCTGTTCCCTCCCACATAAAAGCATGCCATCCTCATTGTAAGTCAAATCCTTCTAATGTCAATAATCTTTTATTTTTGAGTTCCATCCATTCTTTGATCCAAATTAGTGCTGATGCTTTATAATATATTTCCCAGTCCAGTAGAGCTAATCCTCCTCTTTCTCTTGTATCTTGTAGGTGTTTTGTTTTAATTCTTGCTTTCTTCCCTTGCCATATGTAATTTACTATTAATTTATTAAAATCCTTAAAGAAGTTTTTCCCCGGTTTTATTGGAATCACTTGAAATAAGTATAAAATTCTGGGTAGAACATTCATTTTAATTGAGGCAACTTTTCCCAAAAGAGATAATTGTAATTTTTTCCAAATTTCTAAATCTTTTTAAACTTGTTTTGCCAATTTACCATAATTATCCTCTCTAATTGTTGAGCATCTTTTGGTGAGCCATATTCCTAGATATTTTACCTTCTTTGTCATTTGTATATTTAATTGATCTTCTAATTCTTTTTCTTGTTGTTTAGTGAGATCTTTCGTTAGCATCTTTGTTTTTTGTTTATTGATTTTGAGTCCGGCTACACTTCCGTATTTTTCTATTTTGTCTAATAATTTAGTGCCCATTGTTATTGGTTGTTCTATGATAAATACCATGTCATCGGCGAAGGCTTGAAGCTTATATTCTTCCCCTTTGACTGCCCTGAGTTCTAATCAATTTATGTTTGGCTTCAGTGAATGAAAAACCTCAGGGGTGTGGAGAGGAACTCTAAGGAGAGGTCCGAGCGGACCGTCTGCCGAACCCATGCATCCATACTAATGCTCTCCCATTGCCTGGCAAACATGGCCAAGCGTCTCCCAATGGGAGAGTCATTGATGGAATTACTTCTGGCGTCTGAAAGAACGGATTCCTCCCCCTCGAATGGGCTGGGGGAAACTGCTTATACCTCCCCACCCTATCCTGTTGCTGGTCCTGTCTCTGCATAAAGGGGCACTGTGGGTGCTGAGGGCCAAACCTGCTGTCCGAACCCCTGAAGGGCTGGTGATGGAAGTAAGGCGGCAGGCAGGAATCTACCCATCGGGAGAGAGATAGAAGGATCTTATGTTTGTCACGCGATTCCACCAGGATTGGATCCAAGGAATCTCCGAATAGCCATTCCTCTGAAAATGGGGCAAAGGCCAGCTGCCACTTATGTTTGGCATCTGCCTGCCACTGGCAGAGCCACAGGAGACGCCTGGAAGCCACTGTAGACACGAACCGTGCCACGTTGCGCATGATATCCACGGAGAATTCCATGGTGGCGGACAGCTTATTCAGGTCTTGATAAGACCATACGTCTGCCTCAGGGATCTTGTCCTGTAGTTGCCACAACCACATCAAGGAAAACCTATTAAAAAAGGAGGCTGCCGTGGAGGCCTTGACCACCCAAGCAATGGCCTGGTGGGCTTTCCTTAGTGACGGTTCTGCCCATTGGTCCTCAGATCGGAGGGCCTCCTCTGGTAAATCTGTCATTACAGAGAGTGTGACCAATGCTGCCACTGGGCCATCTACCACTGGCACTTGAAGTGCCTTGGACAAGTCTGGGCCCATGTTATAGAATCTCTTATCCAGGGTGCTGGGATTTGGTCCACCCCAGGGGCCACCCAGTGTCTCTGCACCACATCCAAAAATAAATGTGGCGAAGGAACCACTTTGGTCTCTGCCGTCGGTTCGGAGAACAGTGAGCCCATGGGCTCAGCTGGGTCCAGTGGTGGGTCAGGCACTGGTAAATGGCCTGCCATGTGAGCAATATTCCTAGCCTTATATAATAAGGGCTTGAATAATGCTGGATGGAAGAGACCAGCGAAGGCTGGTTGGTCAGGCACCAAGCCTTCGTCCTCTGACAGGTCTAAATCCCTGGACATCTCTTCCTCTGAAAGGGAGTGATTAGAAGAACCAGGGGAATATGTGTCCTGAGTGGGCAGAAGGTCCCCTGAAGCCTGGTGCGAAAGAGGCAGATCTATAGGCAAGGACTGGCCAGATCTGACAGAAGCAGCTGTCTGGCTTCTTTGTAAGCCAGCTGCTATGCCCTCTTAATGCCCTCAGAAATTAAGACTTCCATACCAGGAGGGATATGGATGTCCTGCCTCTCCCCTGAGTGGATCCCTGCTGTAGCCAGGGTAAAGGATGCCTCTGAAAAAGAAGCCCTTTGCCTGAAAGAGAAGAAGCTACAACCTAATTGCTTAACGCATTGTAAGCCGCCCTGAGTCTCCAGAGAAAGGCGGCATATAAATCAATTTTTTTTAAAAAAATTGATGTATCTTATAACAAATACTTTTTATTAGCATTATACTATTAGCCTCTATCTAATTTCTATGACACCTCTGCTTTTCCTTTAGTGCAGGGGTGTCAAACTCACATCATCACAGCGGCATCACGTGACGTATCGGGACTTTTCCCCCCTTTGCTAAACTGCATGTGGGCATGGTCAGAGCGTGACGCATCCGGCCCGTGGGCCGCAAGTTTGACAGCTCTGCTTTAGTGCCATTTTTTAATTGTTCCTTGTTTTCAAAAGCTTTTAACCATTTGCAATCTTCCTAGAGTTGTTGGTAGTCTAGTGGCATATAAATTTATATAATCCTCTTTCTACTCCTCCTTGCTGCCGCCACCAGCAACAGCAACACCATATATTTAGTGCTGTTTTTCCAGATTCATCCCCTTCTACTTACACTGAATTTTTATTTCTTTTATTCTCAGTAAAATCCGCTTCCACTGGGGATTCTTCTAACCTTGGTTGTGTATTTCTTTCCTTAACATTTACTGATATCAGACTCAGCAAGTTTTCAACCTAGCTACAGCTGCCATCAACTCTTCTCCCTATAGTACTACTGATCAGATTAACATTTTCCTAGTACCCTGCCTCCATCTCTCATTTGTTCTTGTTTCCTTGTTCCAATAGCATTTATTTTTTAAAATTAGAAGAAATATGGTAGGAGTTTCCAAGCAAAGCCGTGTTTCCATTTTGGCTGATTCGCTAGAGATTACAGTCAGTAGTTTAATTTAGAACAGCCCTAGGCGTACTCTGAGTTATGCCAGAGGCCATCTCAGGAGAATGGTGCACAGAGCTCTTCCTGGTGAAGTTGAAAATGTGTCAGCTGACAGAGAGAAAAACAGTAGCCACCCAGAATATTTTTCTAGAATTTGTACTTCTATAGTGATACAGGTGAAGTTCATGTGTAAGAACTAAAAAACATGAGAGGCAGATATTAACTTCACACCAAGTTTTGTGGCTGACATCAACAGGAATTCACAGATCAGGGGTCTAAATTTCTAAAATTAACTCCAATTAAAAAAAATGCTGATAGACAATAAGCATTTGTAACAACATTAAGAGCTTCTGATTGTGTACTAGTAATTACAAACATCTGCTTATGAAACTGATTTTGTCATGAAAGGGCATTGGTCTTACCTGAGAAATGCCGCTAAAACCTTGGTGAAACAACGGGGGACAGAGGAAAGCCTAAAAGGGAGTACCCTATATTGATAATGGGCTCCCGCATAACAGAACCTGAGAAACTTCCTATGGGAGGGAAGGATAGGAATATGAAGATAGGCCTCAGTGAGGTCAATAGAGGAGAGGAGATCGCCCCTCCAAACACCGTCTAGAAGAGAACGCAGCGACTGCATTTTGAACCGGCCATATGTCACATAACGGTTCAAACTTTTAAGGTCCAGAATAGTCCTCCACCCCCACCCCTCTGATTACTTTGGCACAAGAAGTACACAGGAATAAAATCCCCAGCCCACTTGGCCGTCAGGGATCTTTTGGATGGACCTGATTGTCAGGAGATGCTGCACTGCCGAAGCCATGAGGGCTCACCTCCTGGTATTCTGGGAGAGGGAGCGTTGGTCCTACCTAATACGTTCCTTCTCGTTGAGTGGAGACAGCAGCCAGTGTGGGTAGTGCCATCCAATCAGACTGAAGGACTGAGTCTGTCAATTATTCTTAGTCCCGCCCTTGTTGCCGGGCAGGCCAGCTTTTGGCGAAGACTGGAAGACAGACTCGGCGTATGGGTAAGAAGAAAAAAACAGGAGACAGATAGAACAGGAACACAAGAAAGGTCCAGCCCCAGAAAGGAGGGTCTGGCTGCTGTCTCCACTCAACGAGAAGGAACGTATCAGGTAGGACCAACGCTCCTTCTCCATTGAGAGTGGAGACAGCAGCCAGTGTGGGATATACCCAAGTTCACTGTCCCGGAGACAGGGGGGGATCAGGCTGGACCGAAGTCCCCTCCCTGGCAACAACCCCTTGGAGGACCCGGCGTCCAAATGCAGCTTCAGCCGACGCAAACTGGTCCAGGTGTCATTCGACATTGTAGTGTCGAATGAAAGGGCCAGGTGAAGTCCATGTAGCCGCCCTACAAATTTCCAGCAAGGGGGCCTGCGTCGCCCATGCTGCAGTCATAGCCGCACTGCGGGTGGAGTGAACCGTCAATCTCGAAAGACGCGGGAGAGACTGAAAATCATAGGCCGAGGCAATAGTCTGTCGAATCCGACGACTGATGGTAGAAGACGGGACTTTACACCCTTGGGAGGTAGGTAAGAAGGAGACAAAAAGTGATTCCGATCGGCGGAAGGGAGCCGTTCTCTTCAGATAGATTCGCAATGCCCGCCTGACATCAAGGGCATGCCAACGCCGCTCCCGTGGGTAAGAAGGCCAGGGGCAGAAATCTGGTAGTATAAGTTCCTGTGAACGATGAAACACAGAATTGACCTTTGGCACAAAGGTCGGGTCCAAGCGGAGGACCACTCGATCCGCATGAAATACACAAAGGTCCGAACGAGACAATAAGGCAGCAAGTTCTGAGATGCGGCGGGTCGAAGTTATGGCTACCAAAAAGGCAACCTTGCAGGTGAGAAGCCGGAGACTGGTGGTTCGGAGTGGCTCGTATGGAGGGCCCGTGAGTGACTGTAAGACCAAGGGAAGATCCCAGGTAGGGTATCAATGCAGCACGGGAGGGCACAAATTTTTGGCACCCCGGAGAAATCGGCGGATCAAGGGATGCTGGGCCAGGGAAGACAAGGAACCGCAGGAAAACACTGAGGATAAGGTGGCTATTTGCTGGCGTAGAGTGTTAGGAGTGAGACCCTGGGCAAGGCCCTTCTGTAAAAACATCAGAATATGTATGATAGATGGTTGTAGAGGTGGCACGCCGACCTGGTTACACCAGTTGCAGAAAATCCGCCAGGTGGACGAATATATACGGTCCGTAGAAGGACGTCGGGAGGATTGTAATGTTCGAATGATGTCCGACGGAATGTGTACTGCCCTCAACGAGTCCCGCTTAACCGCCAAGCGGTCAGGTTGAGCCAGGCTAGGTCGGGATGCATCAGGGCTCCTTGAGAGAGGATATCGTCCCCGAGGGGGATACGCCACAATGGGGCCGCCGATAGGGACACAAGTCACAAACCAGGGTCTCCGAGGCCAATGAGGAGCCACAAGGATCACTTCCGCTCGCTCGGATAGAATTTTGCGAATCATCCTGGGAATAACAGAAGTTGGGGGGAATGCGTACAGAAGGCCTGATGGCCAAGGAGTCCGAAGGGCATCGACGCCGGCTGTGCGGGGGTGAGGATACCGGGAGAAGAACTGCAGAAGTTGGGCATTCTCGTGAGTCGCGAAGAGGTCGACCACTGGACGGCCGAAGCAAAGAGACAGGTCCGCGAATATGCGTTGGTGGAGGCGCCACTCTGCATTGTCTATCCGCTGGCGACTCAGCCAATCCGCTTGAATGTTCTGCACCCCGGAGATGTGTTCCGCTCGTAGTGAACAAAGGTGGCGCTCCGACCAGAGACCCAGTGCCATTGTCACTGCCAGTAGGGATTTTGATCTGGTGCCCCCCAACCTGTTCAGATGCGCCTTGGCGGCGATGTTGTCCATCAGGATGAGGACGTGAGCTCCGGAGACCAGACGACGGAATGCCTTCAGGGCCTGTAGTTCCAGCCAATTGATGGGGCGACGAGCTTCCGAGGGTGACCAAGTCCCTTGAGCCAGGTGGCCCTGGCAATGGGCCCCCCAGCCCAGGAGACTGGCATCCGTCGTCACCACCACCCTTGTGGGTTCGAGGAAGAAGGAACCCGTAGCAAGAGCAGGAGAGCGGCACCACCGGAGGGATCGGCGTACCGCAGGAGGGATCGGAATCGGTCTCGATGAAGTGGCTCTGCCCGCCTTCTGCAACGGCAAGAGAAACCATTGGAGTTCCCTGGAATGTAGCTGAGCCCAGGGAACTAATGCAATTGCAGATATCATTTTCCCTAATAGCTGAGACAAGACATAGGGAGAGACGACCCGACACCCCTCCACCTGGGAGACCAACTGCCGTAGGCTATTCTGTCTATCAGGCGAAAGAAAAACCTTGCCCTGGAGAGTGTCAATCAGGGCACCCAAATGTACTAGACTAGTGGAGGGGAGGAGATGGCTCTTTTCCAAATTAATGGAGAGCCGTGAGCCGCTAACATCTCAACTGTCAGACGAACGTCTAGGGCAGCCTGTTGCACCGAGGGGGACAAAATCAGAATATCATCTAAATAACACAAGAGGTGAACTGAACGAAGGCGGAGACCAGCCACAAAGGCAGCCAGCACCTTCGTAAAGGTGCGGGGGGCAGACGACAGACCAAAGGGCAGAGCTCTATACTGGTAATGTACTCCGCCATAACAAAACCTTAAAAACCGTCTATGGGAAGGGAAGATAGGGATGTGTAGGTAGGCCTCAGATCAATGGAAGAGAGGAGATCGCCCCTCCAAACACCGTCAAGGATGGTCTTTAAGGATTGCATTTTAAATTTATGGTACACGACGTACCTGTTCAAACGTTTGAGGTCCAAGATAGGGCGCCACCCCCCCGATGACTTAGGAACTAGAAACACCCTTGAATAAAATCCCAAGCCTTCCTGACCAGGAGGCACAGGTTGAATTGCTTTAATAGTCAGGAGGTGCTGAACCGATGAGTCCATGAGGGACTTCCTTTGGGGATTATGAGAAATCGGACAGCAGGCAAAGGAGTTAGGAGGGGAGGCAACAAATTCAATGGCCAACCCGGATCTTAAGGTGGCCAGGATCCACTTGTCTGCGGTGGACTTCTCCCAAATGGTGGCGAAATGGCCCAATCTACCACCAATGGGAGGGTCTGGAATGCAATTAGCAACGGCAATGGGCGAAACGACCTCCTCCCCCTCGAAAGGGCCGCCTGGAAGCTAGGTGACGCCCCCTGAATGACCTATCAAGAGGTCCCCGCTGTCTGTAGAAGGATCCATCTCTCCTGACGGAAGGGAAGGATGAAGAGGAAGAACCCCGCACCCTCAGCACCTCGAGGAAGGGAACGAGGGGGATATGGAGAAAAACGAGACTCCCCTCTTCGGAAGGCAACCGCCAACACCTTCTTTTTGTCCCTGGTCTCTGTAAGAAATGGATCTAGGGCCTCCCCAAACAGTCTAGTTCCCCGAAAGGGAACCGATGCCAATCGCCACTTATGCCTGGCGTCCACCTGCCAGTGATGGAGCCAGACCAAACGCCATGCTGTGACAGAAGAAGCCAAAGACTTAGCCACGAATCTGGCAGCATTCAGGGTCGAGTCAGCAGAAAACTGCACGGCTGCCACGATCTTGTTTAAGTCCTGTCTAATACGGGCATCCCCGGGAGTCAACTTTTCTTGTAATTGGCGCAACCAAAGCAAGATTGACCGGTTGAAGAAGGAGGCCATGGTGGCCGCCCTAATCGCCCAAGCAGAACTCTGGAAGGCCCTCTGGAGTACTTGATCAGAGCGACGTTCCTCCGGACGCAGTCCTTCGTTGGGGTCGCCCGGAACGTTAGCGTTAGGAAGAAGAGCCGCAACCGGAGCATCAACTGAAGGGATTTGAAGAAGAGTGTCCAGGTCCGCAGAGACGTGGAAATTCTTCTTGTCGTTAGCTGAGGGGGTAGGAGCAGTCCCCGGAGACTCCCACTGACGCTTTACTACATTCAAAAAGAGAGGGGTGTCGGAATGGACTTAACAGGCCTAGCCAGTTCTGCAAACATGGGATCCAAGGATCCAGAAGAAGAAGAAGCAGACGGTTCAGGAGCCGGATAAGCGTTCGGAGAGGATAAGCAGGCAGTGTTAACGGCCTTGAACAGCAACGATTTGAACAAGGCCTGCGGGAAGAGGTTGGTGAAAGCCGGCTGATCCGGAGGAAGGTTCTCATCCTCCGATCAATCCGACCCCGCCGATTCCACATCAGACAAGGCTGACGGTTGGCTGGAATGAGAACAGGAAGGAGAGACGTCTCGAGCCGAACGCGCACCATCTTGGGCCACTCGATCCGACGAAGCTGGAGACGCAGACCTCACTGAACCTCGTCGACTAGAGGAGTAGGAACGGGCCGCTAAGGACTTCTGTACCGCTGCTTCGATCATCTGTTGGAGCTGATCCGGAAGAAGCGGGCAGGGGCCCGAATTTGAAACAGGAACAGCAACAGATTCGGGAGCCGTAGCAGGCTGCACAGTTGCAGGTTCTGAGGAGGACGGTTGAGCAGGTGAGTCGGAGTCCCACAAATTATCATCAGAAATAGTAACCGGACAGTCCTGCAAGGAGAGTTGGTCCGGAGTAGGAGGGCGGGGCACGGCAGCCGGAGCCGGATCAGCCGGAGGTGGTTGAGGGTTAGCAAGGGGCAACTTGGCGCATGCCTTGTCACACAATTTCGTTAAGAGCTTGTCCCTCCGTTTCTCAACCCTGGAAGAAGAAGAAAATTGACGCTTGGAAGCCTTGTGATGAGAGTGAGAGGAACTTGCATCCGGCATTAGAGACCTGGGGCCCTCCAGGCTTGATTGTTGGGTAACAGACAAAGAGTCTGATTGGCCACTTTCACCGACACTGGCCCTACGGCCGTGCTTAGATTTACAAGAGGCTTTGGGCATTGTAGAAAGACACCAGGTAGGAGATAGGCGAAAGGCTCAGTACTACGCCACAGCAAATTGAACAGTCACAGGTGGGAGCGTTAAAACTCCACAGGTGAGATACAAGCCCCAAGGAATGGCCCTGAATGCTCTGAAGGGAGCGTGACAACTCCACAGCCAGGTACACAATGGCAGGTGTTTGAATTCCACAAAAAATGCGGGCGCTGAGAACGGTGAGGTCGTGAGCAGGGGCAGTCACAGTTCTATGGTCTTCATGGCGCAGCGAAGGGGGCGCGAAGCTCCACCAGCAGAAATGCCAATCAGCGCAGATCCAGGCCACTGCTGAGATCACAGGGGGGCGCGAAGCTCCACTAAGCACACGCAATAAGCAGCGCAAATTCGAGCCGTTGCTGCACACAATGGGGGCGCAAAGCTCCACCAGGTTCGAAATATAGCTGTCCAGAGCTGAGCCGCTGCAGCGGAAAACAAAGGGAGGCGCGAGGCTCCACAAATGCCAAATTAGTCACTCTCTTCAAATAAACGTGCCCGGAGAAGGAGACGGTGAAGAGGGACGCTCCAGGTACAGAGGCACAGCCAAAGAGACGATGGGGGGCACAATCGTCAGTCAGCAGAAAACTGTCAGAAGATCGAAACGAAGCTCCTAACAAGCGGCGCTGTTCTCCAAGGCGGGAAAATCAGTTCAAAATGGCCGACGGCACTGAACCACAGCCGCCGGATCCTCCGAGCACTGAATGGAGCAAGATCGGGCCGATAACAGCGAGGGCGGGAGGATTTGAAGGAGCCGAATGCCCTGCGAAGCCAAAACTGTCCCTTGGGAAGACCAGGGGAAGGAATTTACCCACCCCCGGCAAGTCCAGAGGCCACAATAAAAACTGAAGTCCCAGGCAACTTACAAAATCGAAGTGAAACAGTCCAGAGTCAGCCAAAATAAGAAATCCGATGTCAAGAGGAAACAAGCAATGCGTAGTCAAACAATTCGAGTCAAAAAGCCAGAAATCGAATGGACTAAAGGTAAGGGAAATAAGCCAGAGAGAAAGACCCACACGCCAGCCAACGCTGAAGGACTGAGTCAAAAGCTGGCCTGCCCGGCAACAAGGGCGGGACTAAGAATAATTGACAGACTCAGTCCTTCAGTCTGATTGGATGGCACTACCCACACTGGCTGCTGTCTCCACTCTCAATGGAGAATGGACAGTGCACAAAAAACATCGGAGGAGGGGAAAGGAATTCTATGGCCAAACCTGATCTTAGCCTGGACCCATCTATCAGAAGTAGTTCTCTCCAAAGGCTGGCAAAGAGGGCCAATCTGCCACCAATAGGAGGATCCAAAATGCAGCTAGTGACGGCATCGGAGCGAACGACTCCCTCCCCCATGAAAGGGCCGTTTATTCAAAGGGGGTCTACCTCTCAAAGACCTGTCTTGGTAGCCCCACTGTCTGGGTTTGAAGGTCCCTTGCAACCTAGATGCAGAGGAAGAAGTAGCACCACCCCCATCGTATCCTCGATACTGCGGGCAAGAAGGATATGGAAGGAAGTGAGACTCCCCCCTTCGATATGCGGCCGGCAAAACCTTCCGCTTATCCTTGGTCTCAATAAGGAAAGAGTCCAGCGGGTCTCCAAATAATTTAACCCCTGTAAAGGGGACAGAAGCCAAACGCCACTTGTGCCTAGCGTCTGCTTGCCAATGGCGCAGCTAAACCAATCGGCATGCTGTCACTGAGGAAGCAAGAGATTTTGCCACAAAATGGGCCACGTTGAGCATTGGGTCTACCGAAAATTGGACATCCGCGATAATCTTGTTCAAATCTTGTTTGACACTAGTGTCCTCTGGTGCTAGCTCTTCTTGGAGTTGATGCAACCACAACAACGTCGTCCTGTTGAAAGAACAAGGCGGTGGAAGCCGACTGAATTGCCCAGGCCGTGCCCTGATGTGCTCGCTGCAGAACCAGATCCAACCAGCGCTCCTCAGGATGGAGTCCTTTATCCGGAACAGCGGGAATAGCTGTGTTAGGGAGCAAGGCGGAGACGGGCACATCAACAGTTGGTTCCTGTAGAAGGGAAGCCAGGTCAGAAGCCACATTAAAATGGCCACCTGCTCGTCAGCAAGAGAAGGCTGGGGTGCGAAGCTTCCAAGCCTAGTTTCACCGTGCCAGGAGGGACAGAGTAAACTGGTCCAAATCCGAATCCAGCCAAGCCGCAGAAACAGAAGCGGCAAGCTCCACTCAGCAAATTAAATCGGGCGTCAGCTGTAAGTCGGCTTAAAAATGGCCGCCGGCAACTATCAGGGGAGCGCGAAGCTCTGCACAAGAATAACACTGGTTTCCCAGGAACACGAAGCTCCAACAACAATCAAAGGCAAAGCCCTGTTAGGGAGCATGAAGCTCCTTCTTGGCCCAGTGCCCCTCGCAGAAAACCGGGAGCCAAAACCAAGTCTATCAGCAGCCAGGCTGAAGCCAGCCGCTGAGGGAAACTAGTCCACAAATGTGGAATCAGCCCTGGCAATCAAACAGAGTCCAAATCCAAAAGGCAAATTTCAAAGTCCAAGGTCCAAGGTCCAAATCCAAAATGTAAACTAAAAGTAGCCAGAGAAACAATCCCACACGTCTGTCCAGACTGACAGACTGAGTCAAAAGCTGGAAGCCCCTAGCAACAAGGGCAGGACTTTACAACTATGACAGACTCAGTCCATCAATCTGAACAGATGAGTACAACCCATCCTGGCTGCTGTCTCCACCCACAATGGAGAAAAGTGACTTACAACTGATTCTAACTGTTACACCTGTCACAGCATCTCCACAATCACCTCATCAAAATTTGCACCCTTAGCAATTAGCATCCCTAAATTATGTGATTGGTATTTGTGACCTTCCCAGCTGGCTTCTGATAAGCAAAGTCAGTGGGGGAAGTCAGATCCATGTAACACAATTCACTTAATAGTACAAATGGTCATAAAATTGGGTGTGACTCACTTAACAACTATATTGCTTAACAATGGAAATTATGGTTCCAATTGTTGACTATCTGTAGACAAATTTAAATGATTTAACAATTGTAATCTGCCAGAGTCACTGGGAGTTGAGTAGCATACAATTTAATAAGTTATTATTATAGTTTATTGCAGTCAGCCAGATATTTAAACTGGATTTGGCATTATATCTATCTGAGTTTTTCCCAAGAACCCAAGATAGGCAGAAATTGTTATTATTGCATACCATTCTGAGCTCTTTCAGTAGGAAGAATGGTATAAAAATAACATTTTTGCACTTTTGTTGTAGTTTTATTTTCAAAACCAAATAAGGCAAAATGAAAATTAATTTATTCTGGTTTAGACAACCCTTGATTATTAGGTCATTCTTTCACAGATATTTCCTTACCTAAACAGAAAATCAGAATGACCACAGACAGGCAAAATAGCAGTGGGAATGGAAATGATTTAGACTTCCTCTTGGCTTCCCCATTGACATTAATTGTAGCATGCAGACAAGGGGTATGTAACTCACATAGTTCATTATAGACACCATGAAGACTGGATACTGCAAATGGAACATGTATCAAGTGAAGATATTGTCATAGTAAATTATGATTCACTAATGTGATATCTTCCCTTGTCCTCCAATTAATTTGCCTCTCTCAAATATTCTGGGATGTTTGTAATAAAATTTATTTATATGTATAATATTTCTATTTCTTTACATCTTAAATTTATGACTCTGGGCAGCTAATAGTAATTAAAAGCACTAACAACTTTTAGCAATAAAAATAATATGTCCATAATTAACAACCAAGGTTTTTTTTAAAAAAAGAAAACCGCACAAATTAATTACATAACTGTTAAACAGGTTCTGTTACACATCTGGATCCCCAAACTATGTCTTTAAGGTTCTGTTTCTCAATAGTCCTTACATCTAATTAATGTATTTATTTTTTATTATTTTTTTTAAATCAACTCTCTGTGTGGGTATTTCTTGTCATGTAATATTTCTCCTAGAAGATCTTCAGGGTGTATTTTTCACTTTTGTCCATACAGATACATTCCAGTTCCTTTTGAAAATAAGGAAAACTCTGAGAAAGCTGAGATGGACAGATTAACAAAAGAAATTAAAGAAAAAGAAGAGACAGATTATTATAGAATATGGAATAAATGGTATAAATGGCTTAAGGCGAGAAATAAAGAATAATAATTATCAAGGGAGAAAATTAGAAGTATAAAATTTATACATAACAAATGTATGGAGTGGAATAAAAATGTATTGGAATGGACAAAAACAAGTAGTATAATTAAAAAAGAACAATTTTTATATAACAAGACTATAGAAATGTATAATATTAAAGATATAATTAAAATATGTATATAATAATTGTAGAGAAATGTATAAAGTTAAGCTTGTTAAAGCTAAACATTTTTTAGGGGGAAAAAAGAGGACAATGGGGGGGGGGGAGAAGAAAGAAAGAAATGAAGACATAGGGGAAGAAAGATAAAATAACAGAAAGAAGACCACAAAGAAACAATGTTTAAAAGAGATAAGATATATATATGTTGTATGTTATGTGAATGTCATATATATGTTATAATAAAATTACAAATTTAAAAAAAAATAAATAAGGAAAACTCCTTAGGCATTTACATTCACATCATCAATTCATTCTGAGAATTACCACCTGTCTTAAACTTATAAGTACAGTTTCTCCTATGAGCATTTTCTTTTGTATCTTTTTCCACAAATATAATTTTGATTCTAGAGTTTTGAACAGCTTTCAGTTTTCAGTTGGAAAAGCAGCAATTACCCTTGGTTTACAGCAGAGTTGAAGAATATAAAGCAGATGAATAGACACCTAGAGCATTGCGAGAGGTTGACAAGAAGTTTATTTGATCAAACATGACTTAGAGCCACTGTAATGAGACTGAGAGTGGCTGCTGCCAAGTGGGGGAAAGTGCATGGGAAGCTCACAAGACAAGCACAAGCATAGTGGGGTCAGGGGGAGCGGGAGGGTGCAAGCAACTTACTGGAGAAACTTGTGACCTTTCTTGCTAGCTTCCCCAAAATCAATTCCCCTTGATTTTGCTTGTGGGAGGCCAGCAGGGAAGGTTGCAAATCACAATCATGTGACTACTGCAACCAACGTAAGTGCAAACCAGCTGCCAAGCACCTAGATTGCAATTATATGATCGTGAGGCAAAGGAATGGCCAGAATGTCAAGGATCGATAACTACCACTTGGTCAGCACTGTCCTAACTTCATATGGTTGCTAAATATGAGATCGTTAAATGAGGACCATCTATAGCACAGGTGTCAAACTGGTGGCATCACATGACATATTGCAATATTTTCCCCTTAGCAGAGCTGTGGTGGGCATGGCCTCCACATGACGCATCTGACTCATGGGCCGCCAGTTTGACACAGCTGATCTACAGCTTCAAGGGCTGGGCTGTTTTGAAAATGCATTTTAGAAAAGTACTCTGAATAGAATTGAATTATTATCTGAAATTTCATTACAGAAAGACATTCCTGTCCACTTAGAATGGAGGGACACTACGAAAGCAGCATTAAGAATAATTTGATCATGTACTGTACTGTATATTGATATGGATAAAAAAACTCCTTATTTTTCACACAGTCAACCTAAAAAAGTAAAATATTGGTTTGTGAACAAGATCTCCCCATGTACTAGGAAACTGTTTTAGTTCTTCAGGATCAAGTATGCAAGGCCCATGCGTTATTTTCTTAAGAATTATTTATTCAAGGACTAAAAAAAACAGCTGCTACAAACTCTGAAGAGCTACACATCCCAAATTCTGTATTTTAATCATAGAGAATTATTATAAAATAATATGTTATTATACAAACATACAGTATGTGGCTATAAGTATATAAGAAAATAAATACTCCTATCAATCCTTGAAATTATATAGTTTATAGATTTTTGTAATTTATCTGAATGTCAGTTAGGTTCTATCCATATTTCAATCAGGCTACATTTTCCGTGGCAAAGGGAAAACCATCACCATTCCTTTGGTTAGCAGTGAAGTTATTTTCTACAACACAGTATCTGTTTACAAGGCAAATGACAAGCAGCACAGTAAAAGTTACTATGTTTATTATATTCTACCACATAGCTCCCAGCGACCGGTAAGATCTCACAGAGTTGGTCTCCTCCAGGTCCCGTCAGCTAAACAATGTCGGCTGGTGGGCTCGCGGGGGAGGGCCTTCTCTGTGGCTGCCCCGGCTCTCTGGAACCAATTACCTCCTGAGGTCCGGACCGTCCCCACCCTATTGGCCTTCCACAAAGCGGTGAAGATCTGGCTCTTCCGGCAGGCCTGGGGCCGTTGATCTCTTTATAATGATCTTGCAAGACCCGGCCACGAATTGGAGTGCATGTGTTTTAATGTTTTTAAAGCTTTTAAAGTTTTAATGATTTTCTTTTTAACATTTTTTTGTTAAATGTTCGCATTGTTTTATTCTTTGTTGTAAGCCACACAGAGTCCCTTGGGAGTTGGGTGGCATAGAAATGGGACTAAATAAATAAATAAATAAATAAATAAATAAATAAATAAATAAATAAATAAATAAATAAATAAATATAAATATGAGCAGGAGACATATAATTATAGAAGAAATAGTAAGTTATTAGAAGGCCATGTGTTATAGACAATCAATACAAATGTAATACAGTTGCTGCCATACATTATTTGGTTTTGGGTTTTTTTGTTACATTTTTTCACTCTGAAACATAAACAAATGGAAAACATTTCTTTGTATATGTGTTTGTGCGTGGGGAGTAGGCATACAAATGAATGTATATATGTACACACACACACATACATATACCTAATATTTTTTTGTTTAAGAATGCAATTATTTTTTATCACCAATTCCTTCTATCATGTCTCTGCTTGACAAGTTGCCTATTCTGTAGTTCATTTCAAAGAAATACTAGGTACTGGGACTTTGCAAAAGAATTTGCAAAAAAGTGCTGCATGACTGTTCTACCCAGCAAAAAAAAAAAAAAAATCCAAAAAAACAAACCACAAAACAAAAAACACCCGAACATCTCATCTTGTGATTCTAAAAAGCACTGAATGGCCCTTATTATAAAGAAAATAAAATGATCTCACAGGAACCCAAGTGATATATTTGTGCAATATACTGTAATAACCCCAAAGGACAATCAGAATGTATGTTTGTGTCTTATTTTTTAAATTAATCCCAGTTCAAATTGCTCTTCCCAATAAAAAGTAAGATAAAGCTTCCTTTGAACCCAGCTCAATTCCTGGTAACTTTATGGATACGTTATTGGCAGCTGTAGGGAAATGTTTAAAGTGCTTTTTTCTAGACTGCTTTCAAACTCTTAGTTTACTCTAGAGCTAGGGATTTCTTTCCATTTATATTACTGCTGGCTAGGGAATTTTGTGAGTTGAAGTCCACACATATTAAAGGTTGAAAAATACTGAACTATATATTGAATAGCAGCAATTCTGCTTAGTTTCTACACCAGGAATGATCAGCCAGGTACTACCAATACTGAAGGCACTATCTTTCTAAAATCTACTAAACCTTAATTTTATTTATTTGCTTGTTTTAGACTGAAGGGGGGCATTTATACAGGGCTACGGGAATAGTAGCATCTTTGAGTGGTAGCTATAGAAGGGGCGTTGGTCCTACCTGATACGCCCTTTCTCATTGTGTTTGATGGGAGGGGCCAGGATGGGTTATTCTAGGCTTGTAGCTCTATGGACTGAGTTGAATTTTCTGAAGTTCCACCTCCCTGGTGACATTCCTCAATTTGACAACGAAGGCAAAGAGAATGGAAAAGCCATCTGAAAGAAACAAACAAAGCTTCCCACCCGTCTGGAGTCGGACCAGACAGGGAACGAGGTGGGGCTGGCCCCTCCCATCAAACACAACGAGAAAGGGCGTATCAGGTAGGACCAATGCCCCTTCTCCATAGTGTATCGATGGAAGGTACCAGGATGGAACATACCAAAGCTTGGCAGTCCTATGGGCAGGAACTGCTCTGGTACGAAGTCCCTGCCTCCTCATAGACCCGCTGCAGGACACGCCGTCCAAATGCCGCCTCAGCAGAAGCGTAAGAGTCAAGTCTGCATCTTGAACCTTCTGTACACAATAAAGTTGTTCAGTCCCTTGAGATTTAGAATTGCCCTACACACACACACACACACACACACACACATACATGAGATCTTTGGGATGATGAACAAGATCGAATACAACCCCAAACCCCACTGTTCTGGCAGAACCAGCTGAATGGCCCGAATAACCCGCAAATGCTGAAGAGCTGCCTACATGAGTCCCCATTTTACCAGGTTTTCTGAAATGGGACAGTGGAGGAAAACCTCGGAGGAGGGGAAAGGAATTCCAGGGAAAGCCCTGTTCTTATTGTCTCCCTGACCCAGGCGTCCATAGTGATGTCCCAGCGGTCCGCAAAAAGACCGAGACGGCCCCCTATGGGATCATGCGACCCAATGTCACTTATGGTGGCAGGCACCTCTGCCACTATTACCCCAGAAGAGGTGTTCAGACTGTGGCAGTCTACCTCTGCCTCCTAAGGCAGGTCTGTTGGTCTGGAAACCTGACTGGGACTGGAAGGGCCGCTGTTGTCAGGGAAAGCTTGCCCCAGCTCCCCCCTGCTGAAAGGGGGGGCCTTCCGAAATATGGCGGTGGGCTGTAATTGGCCTGTCTGCCCTATGAAGGGAGCACCTTCCTCTTGTCTCTGGTCTCTACCAGTAAAGGGTCCAGACACTGGCCAAAGGGGCTTTCCCCCTCAAAGGGGGCAGAGGCTAGTTTCCACTTATTTTTAGTATCCACGCACCAGTGATGTAACCATAGCATACGACAGGCCATGACCGTAGATGCCATGGCCCTCACTGAAAACTTGGCGGAGGCCAAAGTAGTGTCCGCAGTATATTCTGCTGTAGCCAGGATCAGTGAGGCTCAGTGATCAAATCCCACTGGGAATCTGCCCTGAAATGATGGCTAGGCAGCTATCCCCGTGCCAGGAAGTATGGCAGCAGAGCAAGTGGCGGCCTCTAACCTTGTAGAGACTGACAGGGCCCAACTCAAAAATACTGGCCTGCACCTTGATCCACTAAAGAAGAAAATTGGACAAAATGGCTGCCCATTCCTAAAATTGCCGACCTTGCTTTTCAGAAAAATGTGCTGGCAGGCTTGAATTGGGCCACAGTAGCAGGCTCACAGGCCTGGATTAGGCTGCAATAGCAGACCCACAAGTGACTGGAAGTGGCAGGCTTTTAGGGTCAGGGCTCCCATCCGCCGCTGTGAGCCGCGCAACAATGCTGGGGGTGCGAAGCCACCTGGACTGGAATCCGCAGGTCCAGAGCATGGGAAAAATGCCTCCGGCCTTGCCCAAGTGTTCAGGAGCCACGCCAATTTCGTTGAGGCTGGCGCAGTCCCCACAGCTCCTGCCACGCTTCCCGTGCTTCAGCACGTCCAAAAACAGTTAAAGAAACAGCCCACACCCAGGCTGCAAGAGGCTGACATGGTCGAAATGACTCCGCAAGTTGTCAGCAGCAAGGGAGCATCTCCGCCGCACAACTGACCAG
The DNA here is from genome assembly GCF_059756535.1 of Pantherophis guttatus. Taxonomy (NCBI): domain Eukaryota; kingdom Metazoa; phylum Chordata; class Lepidosauria; order Squamata; family Colubridae; genus Pantherophis; species Pantherophis guttatus. The sequence continues at coordinate 74,414,449 of NC_142064.1, forward strand.
CGCTAATCAAAGCGGAGCAAGGAAGCCATGCCAAGGCTTCAGAAGCCTGGCGCGGTCCTGGCGGCTCCCCACGCACTCCGCTACAGCCCCCTCAAAACAGCAAAGTCAATGGTGGGGGGTGGGAGACACCAATGTGGGTCACCCCCCAACTCAAATCCATAGCCACGGAGAGCCCTCCCCAGCTGTAAGGGAAAATAGTTCAGCCATCACATGACATTTCACGACGTTTTTCCCATTCACGGAGCTAGGGTGGGTGTGGCCTGCACATGATGCATCTGGCCCGAAGGCCGCCAGTTTGACACCCTTGTTCTAGAGTATTCAGGCAATCTCTAGTTTTTCCCTAATTTGCTACTCTCTAAATATATTGAACAGGCTATAGATTGTATAATTCCCTTCTATGTTGCCTAATTATATGAAAGTAATACTGTAGTATAACATAACTGAAATGCACTAAGGAAAGCTGAACTACAGGATTCTCATGTATGTATCATGTATTTTCTTGAAAAATGTGTAACATTGTACAGTCAAAGAAGAAAACAGGAATTAAAATGGTCTTTCTGTAGGAAGTTTTTTCTGGCAATCTTCCACTACAAAGCATTGTATTTCAAAAGGCTAATCAGCTGGGGAAATGGATCTTACTTTAGTTTTCACAGACCTAATCTCAGCATAGTATCTGTTTCTGCTGTATCTGCATATAAGGTAACAACGGTAACAACACAGTAATTTCCTGCAGAATATATTATATCTAAAAGTAATTTAGAGTGGCAGTAATACAATCTCAGCACAACTTCAATTTATGTTGCAGTTGATGCTGAATAATGTTAAAATTAGATTACTATAACAGTGACCAACTTTTTCAGCACAGACACAAGACTGATTAAGAGCTTATCTTTTAAAAACACGTAATATCTTTGTAAAAGCTTGAATAATAAATGGATAAATAAAAATATCGATTTGCTCAAACAAATGTTTAGTTGTTGCTATGGTTTTAAAAGTTTTTAAAACCAGTTTTCAGAAGCAAATGTGACACTGGCATCAGCCTAGAACAAAACCTTTTAAATATAAATTCAAATAAGATTATTAGGTTGAGTTCCATGAATATACTCTAGCAATTAGCTATTTGTGTTGTGGCAATTGGTCCAAAGTAAGTAAGCAGCCAGTGAAGTGGACAGTATAATGGTAGCTTTATTCAAAACATAGAATCTCTTTCTGCATTCTAGAAGATGGAACACAGAGAATAGATGAATTTTTATTATCTTTTCATAGTACTATTTTTTAGGTATAAGGTTGCCAGCCCTTGGGATCTTCTTTGAGAAGAAGGTCATGCCTAGTTTGTGGAAATTACATGCTTGTTAAACCATTCATAAAGAGAACAGACACTTTTTTATGCTACTGCTAACTCCACCATTTGGCAGCCCCCTAAAAACTGCAGTAAAAATCCCTTGGTTCTTCTTCAACTTGTACTCAGTGTTTTTGTTGGCATTTATCAGCTTTAAGCCCTGCAAAAAGAGAGAGAGAGAAACCTGACTACAGCTGCATTAGTGTCACACTGTTTCAATGGCTAATGTACTGCCAAGGGAAGAAAACAGTGGCATATTAGTTCCTCAGAATCATTAGCAGGAATTAACTAAGGCACTTGCTACAGAAGCCAAGCCAAGCTAAACAAAATTCGTAAAAGGATTTGTATACAAAAATGAAGACAAGATTGGAAAGCACATTCATGTTAGAAATTTGAGTTCATAATTATCTGGCACAATCCATGATGATATTATGGGTGCTATGCTATCACCACATAAGTGACACAAAGGATGTATTTTGAAGTTATTCCTTCCACATTCATGCCATGACAGTGTAAGAAATCACTTTGGTTCTTTTGCTGAAATTATTCTTTGAAGAAACCCAATATTTTCTACCGGTGGGTGCAGTAAAGGAAAAGTAAACATTAATACATCTTCCCCCTGTTCTCTCTCCCTCCCTCCCTCCCTCCCTTCCTCTCTCTCTCTCTCTCTCTCTCTCTCTCTCTCTCTCTCCCTCCCTCCCTCCCTCCCTCCCTCTCTCTCTCTCTCATAATCTCAGATGCATATATGTATATGCACATTTGAAAAAGAAAAACAAGAAAGAAGTAATTTCTATCTACTCTCTAATTTAACTTATGCTATGTCCCATGAAAAAAATAGCATAAATATATTCTGCCAAGAACAAACATACATGCATTTAGTACACTATGCTAAGCAAAAATGTTGAATGTGAGCAATATGCTAATCTCGGTTTTGAAGGCTTTTTATTTTTCAACCATTAATATTTGTACAATTCAGTGAATTGTCCAAATCCAGAAAGAGAGTTAATTCAAAAAGCAGGTTAAACACAGCTTTTGTCTGCTATGTGAAAGTGAGAATTGAACATGTCAGCAGAAACATAACACTAAATGGAACTTAGTGGGAGTGAGGTACTTAACGGGTATGCTTGGTAAAACAAAGAGAGATTGGGTCAGAAATGAATATACGATAACTCAGTGTGAACTGAATACAAAAGTCAGTGATCAGTACAAAAGAAGTATTTTGAGGTGTATTTTCAGCACTCTATATATTCTCTGTATATTTAGATACAAGCACAATGAATGGCAATTTATTCACAAAACAATTGCATGAAAGAACATTGAATATAGGTGATGGAAAGGGAAAGACAGGGAAAAAAATCCTGACTGAACTGGACTCTCGGAAAGAAAGGATGACATGTTGGAAAGAAACTGTATACTGTCAATTGTGCAAGGACAGAGAGGAAGCAAGATAGAAATGTATAGAAAGAAGGTGAATTGCTTCCATTAACTGCCTCCAGGAGATAAAATCAAACTCTTGCTTACTGCTGCTTATTCTTTTCATGCATATATATGGAAGACTTTCATTATTATTTCTTACTGAGATATATTTCCATATTCTGCTAAGGACAAATTTTGCTCTTATGCACTTCTACACATTAAATACTAATTTTCACACCAAGATACTTATATACTTACACTCATTCATCCTTGCAGAACCAGCAAAGGAGGAAGCATCATTAAATAACATCTGTCTTTTCTGCAAATATAAGCCCCTCTCCCTCCATATTTTAGGAGGTGGGTGGATGGGATGGGATGGGAAGTGGATGGGATGGGATAGGAAGTGGATGGGATGATCCTTTTCACATAACAGTGAACTCCCAACCTTAATATGACAGACTTTTTGAGCAAATTTTCATAATTACACACAAATGGCAGAAATACAGTTGTTTGCATGAATTATTATTCAAATGATGGAAATGGATGCAAATAGCATCAATATTATCATTTGTATATGATGTCATCACCCATATAATGTAAATCACTGCAATGTATATATTTTTGATTTAATGGGCATTCATGAATAAATTCCTATTCTCAATTTGTCTGTTAAAATAAGGTTTCACTGTACATTTTCCCTTCACATTTTCATTTTCATTTCTTATTTTAATTGTGAGCGTAACATTTTTCTACAGTTTTCCCTTGGTTATCCTCTTGCTCAACAAACAACAATAACAATACAAATTATATGAATTACAATGAGTGGGTGTCAGTGTCAAAGCAAAAATGTGAGGGGGTGAGAAGTTCAGGAATCTTGAAAGCAAATATCTATCTTTATACTTTGATGGCTTTAGGCATAAATAATAGCTGTTAAACTTATTTTTTTTTTGCCTCTGAAATTTGGGAACATTCACCACATAATCCTACATTTTTCAAAACGGACAACAAATATTGCCTACCTGTAATTATATTTTTTGTTGCATATATTCAAAGTTGCCCTGGTTTTAGGGAAAAACAAATCCCAGACCATAAAAACTGAATTCACATTTTAATAGATTGAATTAAGTTAGATATTCACTTCACCCAAACTGAAGGCAGCCAAGGCTGGCAAATATTTGAATTTGTAACACATCAAAAAAAATAAACCTTTTAATAAACACCTTAAATATCTACTTATTAACAGTGAATCAATACTACATCGATTTGCCCCAGACATTAAATCTTTATATAAGTGTAGAATAAGTATTTTAATCTGGGGGCCTTGTTTTCTTTGGTCCCTGATTTTCAATAAAACCTCTATATCACCTTCAGGTCTTCCAGTTAATCAAACTGTATTGAAGCCTGAGAGACAAAGACTTACATATGTTTCCATACCTATTTATGCTTAATGCCTGATCAAGCTCAGTATTTGCTTTTAATCTTAGCAATGCACAATTTCCCTTAATGGAGTGTAACACATTTTGATGCTTGTGGCAAGGCACATCCTTGGGAAAAGACTCAGCTGCTTTAATGTGTTTCAGGCAGGTGCTACATTTCCATTTCCATGTGTGCCAAAACTTGGAGTTCGAATCTAAAGCCCTAATAAATAGCTCCCCAGCCTCCCTTTTAAACTGAGCACTCCTAATATTTATAACATATATTATATTCCCTTGGTCCACAGGTTATAAAGAACACTTTACAGTGACATGTAAAGCTGATATTAAAAGCATATATTATATTCATCAGTCTCTTAATGTGCTGATGTAGGTATTCGAGGTTTCAGGACCTTGCTTCTGCTTGTGATATGAGCAATGAGGATCAACGAAGCATAATCCCAATAAAATAAATGCAAAGTTAATAATAATAAAGTGCCTGGCCTGTACTTTACCAAGTTATAGGCTATAGCATTTCACATTGGAAATAACTCTAAAATTATGTGTTTTATTAAGATAAAAAGCAGGTATATTTTGGTACATTTTTTTCTTTAAAATGAACATTTAAATAAATTATGTAAACATTTAAACTTTTTTTAAAGTAGCATTTACATAAATATTTGGGTAAAAAGTTATAGCACCTCTACACCTTGTGTGTCTGCTTTTGATAAAGACAGTTTTGGTTGTCTTTTTATCTGCTTCACTGTCATGGTTTTATGAAGTGGATTTTATAATGAACTACATGCTGTAGTTCATTATACCAAACATTTTAATCACCTTGCATTTCTCTCTATATCTGTGACTCTGGGATTTTATCATGTGGAATTTAATGAATGCTTTCATTATACCATATTCTCAGCACACCTTTTTACAACAAGATTGGATTACCAGACTTTTTAGAAATGTAAGTTTTAGAGGTTTAGGATGGTAAATTCTTCACATTTTTCCTGCTGTTATTGCCATGGAGATAGAGCTTAAAGCCAAACTTAATGGGACATTATCATGCTGTATGTGTGGCTTCAAAGCTAAATGATTGGTGCAGGAGATGCAACCTATACTGAGACTGCACTGTCACATGGACCCATGATGTGGTCTCAGCTTCCTCTGGTATGGCCAGGTATCATATTTGAGAATAGGCGTCTGGATGTGATGTTAGATGCAAGGGCGCGTGAGGTGAACTTCGCTGAATTTAGAGTAGCATCAGCGGAATATTCAGTTGCGGCAATCAATTTATTGATGTCCTGATTTGGTGGGTGTCATCTGGAGACACCCTGGACTGCATCTCACGAAGCCAGATAAGAGACGTCCTGGCAAAAAAGAAGGCTGCCGATTTGATAGCTCAGGCGGGTGCCTGATGAGTCTTGCGGACAGAAGTCTCTGCCCTCCTGTCTTCAGTGCGCAGTCCCTCGGCCGCATCAGAAGGAAGGATGCTGGAAGACGTGAGACTAGCTATGGGAACGTCCACTGTTGGAAACTTAAGAAAATCTTTGAGCTCCTGCTCCACCGTGTAAAGCTTCCTGTCCAGGCCACTTGGAGTAGCAATGAAACCCGGCTGGAACCCAGATTGTGTCAACGAAGAGTTTAGGTGATGGAATGGACTGCTGCTCCGTGACAGCCTCAGTAAAAAGCATAGTGTTAGAATCACAGGAAGTCGAGGGACCCCCTGTGTCAGCCAACTTGACCCCCATATTGGCTGTGAATTTTGCCTTATGCAATAAGGTCTTGAACATCTTGTGACGGAAAAGACCAGTGGAATGTGGTCTGTCTGATGACACCTCCTCATCCCCAGAAAGGTTGTAATCAAAGGCTTCATCTTCGTCCATGAGTGACTAGTCGCTGTGGTGAGAGGGGGAGGGAGAATGGGCTACCTGGGATAGGTCGCTGCCCAGGTGGGAGGAAGCACGAGAGGCCCATGGAGCCTGGGCAGAGGTTGACAAGGGGGGCAAGATGCCCCTTTGAGCAAAGGCTGCATCGATGCCCCTGGCCACAGTTTGAGTAATGAGGTCACACATTTCCTATGGCATGCTGCTGTGAGTCTCCTCTACACGGAGCCCTACACGGTCAGAGTGAAGGTGGCAGATGGTATGGTCACCCAAGGCAGTCTGGGTAGGTCTGATCTGGCAGGGGGACATTCAAAAAAAACCTCCCTGATTGCTTCTTGGTGTCTTGTCCCTGAACAGAGGATCAGGGGACCATGAATTTTGATCCTGACGAATCTGAAGAGAAGATTCCGGCTCAGGGTCTGGTCTGGGAGGAGAGGGAATCTCAGCAAAAGGATGAGGATTATGAGATTGAGCCCTCTTCTGTGCCTTGTCAAACTGTTTGTCCAAGCCAGTTGTCTCCTGGCATCCTTCTCAGCTGCAGCCAAAGAAGCAGTAGATGTTTTGGCCCTGGTGGAAGAGCTCTTAGTGTTTGATCTGCCTCTGTGCTTGGGAGGTGGAGGGAACGTTGGGAGTGAGAATGGCTGCGATCCACCATTTTGCAGAAATGTGACACAGAAAAAGTAATTAGGGCACTGGAAATGCCAAACAATTATATAGAAAGCCCAAGTCAGCGAAATGACTTATAAAGGCAAAGCAATGACAGAAGGGTATAGCTGACGAAACAGCTGTATTAGCCCCTTTAAGATAAAGCACAAGGAGGGCTAGAGCTGGCAAAACAGCTCCTATGGCCCCAAGCTGGCAGCAAAATGGCAGGAACCTGACAAAACAGGCTCACAGAAGCCTGAGGGCAAAACAATCAAATGGCACAGAGCCGACAGCAGAGCTCCAAAGCTCCTGGATAGTAATGGCCACAACTATAGGGAGCTGTTAACAACCACTCCGAAGCCTTCCAAAAAACAAAATATGCCCAGCAATGGAAGCCGACAACATAGCTTTGCGAACTGCCCAAGTCAGAAGAAGACAAAATGGCTGCCAACGTATCCAAGCAAGCAGGTTATGTAGGGGAGAGCTTAGTTCTGGCAACACGGAGCTCTCTTCGATCCCCACAGTGCAAAGCTGACACCACGGCTTCTCTCGCGCCCCCTCGTTAGACTCACTGTTGCTGACAATGTTAAAGATGATCTCTCCTCGCTGGCAATGGCGATCGCTTGGAATGAAGTCCTAGATGCCTCCGACGAAGCTGCGGCGCTGAAGCTGTGCGCGAGTCAGAGAAGTGCAACAACCTCAATAAGGAAGAAAATCCAATTTAACAGGGAAATTAGTAAAGAACAAGTCTCCAAATGAGCTGGTTAGAGAGTCCACAAAGGGAAAAACGGCTGAATAGGTCTCTTTAGGCCAGACTGAGTTATTAAACTGGAGCTAAGCAGGAAGTGAAGGCATGTTTATTCAAATATTAACTCAGTCTCTGGCCAATCAGCTGAGGACATTACCCATTCAATGGACTCTCTAAGCAGCGCAAGGGAGAAGGAAGGACTCACTGGAGAAGTGCTTAATGCTGGGAAAGATTGAGGGCAAAAGAAGAAGGGGATAACAAAGAATGAGGTGGCTGGATGGAGTCACTGAAGCAGTAGGCGTTATCTTAAATGGACTCCAGAGGATGGTAGAGGACAGGAAGGCCTGGAGGAATGTTGTCCAGGGGGTCACAATGGGTCGGACATGACTTCACAATTAATAACAAACAACAAAGGAAAGACTATGCATATGCAAGTAATTCACACCTGGGATGGGAGTTTCTCAAAACAGGGAATCATGTTACCCTGATTCCTGAAATTCATTTCAGGCCTAACCTGGGACCTTCAAAAATTATTAAGACAGGTTCTTAAGAGTGTCTTTGATTTATATCTGTCATCTTCTTATGTTTATTGCTTTGTGGTTGGCTGTTTTATTATTTTAACTTTGGCTTAATTTGGGGAAAATGTTTATTGTTTACCATTATATAATTGTAATAGAACGGATGTTGGCTTGCCTGAATATCCTTTTTCTGATCGCTGCGACGACAATCCATGCATGGGTATTTCACTTCTACTTGTTAGAGACTGTGTGCAAAGATTTTTCCTCCATTACCTTGACCATGCCCCCTGGCCCCTGTCCTTCAGTCTTTTCATGAAGGCATAGTCAGAAGAGATGCAGAAGGTACCGCCAAGGGACACCGCTCCTGGTCTGCCCAGACACGAAGGCACAGTCCCTAGGAAACCTGCAGAGGAAAAATCAGAAAGAGCCCCAACCCTGGCCAGGACACGGAAAGGCCAACGGGCGGGTTGGATTGTTGTCGCAGTGATCAGAAAAGGGACGTTCAGGTAAGCCAACGTCTGTTTTCCTGAATCGCGGCTCCAACAATCCATGCATGGGATATACCCAAACTTAAAGACCAGCGGAGGGACAGATGCACATGAGGTGGAACTGTTACCTTGGTTCTGGAATTGCTGCGTCCCTGTCATTGAAACGGCAGAAGAAACCACTGAAGTGGACGAATGTGAGACATGCCCAGGGCACAATTGTGATACAGGAAATCATCTTTCCTAGCAATTGGGATAGAAGAATCAATGGAACTGTCCACGATGACAAGATATGAGCCACCAAGGTTTTGATACTGATTTGTCGATCGGATGACAGATAAACCTGGCTTTTGACACAGTCGATCACCACCCTGAGATGGAGTTTGTGGGAGAAAGCTGAAGATGACTCTTTTCCACTTTGAGTGTGAAGCCATGACTCTGAAGCGTCCGAATCACTATCGCACTGTCATGTATTGCTTGTGCTGGCGAGGATGATAGGATCAAGATGTCGTCCAAGTAGGCTTTCATGCGTACCGGAACTGTGTGGACCAAGGCTGCTACAGCCGCAGTTGGGTGAAAGTTTGCGGGGCTGATGAAAGGCCAAAGGGCATGGCTCAGTACTGATAGTGATGGGTGGCATACACAAAGCGGAGATACCTTCGGTACATCGGATGAATCAGCACATGCAGATATGCTTCTTTGAGGTCCACAGACTGTAGTTGATCTCCCTCTCATATGCACTCCAAAATTGATTTGAGGGAGTGAATTTTGAAGCACCTGTATAAAACATAAAGATTCAGCTGCTTGAGATTCAATATCCCCTCCAGCCCACTGAATTTTTGGGCACCAGAAACAGGATGGAGTAAAACCCGGCCCGTTCCTGGTCCTTTGGTACCGGTTCAATTGCCTTGATGTCCAGAAGATGTTGAATCTTGAACTCATGTGTTGGTTCTTTACTGGATGAAATAGTACTGGACACTGAATGTAACAGTTCGGAAGGCTTGAGTGAAATTCCAGAGTGAGGCCAAAGCGGACGGTGCATAGAATCCAGCCGTCGGTCGTGGAAGCCTCCCATAGACAATGAAATTGTTGGAGCCGACCGCCTATGTGGACAGGAGGCAGAGAGTCACTTGCCCCAGTGGAAAGGACGGGAGCCCCCACCATGAAAGAATGTTTTGGACTGTGGCTGGCATTGAGCATGATCTCTGAATGCTGCCCTATCCGAATATTGGGAAGATCCCTGGAAAGAGGATTGTTGGAAATAGGACCCCCTGGGTCCAGAGTCCGATCAAAAGGGCTGCCTCTGTGAATAAGGCGTGTACCGGCGATCCGGTCTCCTATATGACAATGGGAGAACTTTCTTCTTATCCCGTCCCTCAATCAATATCGGATCCAATGCCGCATCAAAGTGGGAAGACCCTTTATATGGAGCCGCAGCGAGCTTCCATTTTGATTTCATGTCCCCACTTCAATGGCAGAGCCACAATAGACTATGAGATGTGACCGCAGAAGCAAGGGCACGGGAGGCAAACTTTGCTGCATTCAATGAAGCGTCCACCAAATACTCAGTGGCAGCCACCAGTTTACTAATGTCCTGGTGAACTCTGGCTTCATCAGGGGAAATTCTTTCATGCAATTGGCGGAGCCAAATTAATAATGCTCTGTTAAAAAAGGAAACAGATGTTGCAGCCCTAATGGCCCAAGCAGCTGCCTGGTGGGACTTCCGAAAGGACATTTCAGCTCTCTGGTCCTCCATCTTGAGTCCCTCTCCAATATCATTGGAAATGATAGAAGAGGAAGTAAGGCTAGTGACTGGTGCATCTACAACAGGTAATTGCAATAATGTGTCAAACTCAGGGGCTGAACAATAAAGTTTCTTATCATGGCTACTCGGACCCGCCAAGGACCGGGCTGATGCCATGGCCTTTGGATAACTTCAGTAAATAAATCTGGACAGGGATCAAAATCATGTTCCGACTTGGGGTCTCTGAATAAATTTTCATGCGGACTGGGATAATCCGGATCCAGGGAAGTATGGGCCTTCACTATCCCCATATTGGTCATCACTTTCGCTTTGTGCAACAAAGATTTGAAAAGTGACGGTTGAAACAGACCTGGGAAGGCTGGCATGTCCGGCGCCATCCCCTCATCGTCAGAAAGGTCTAATTCTCCGAAATAGTCCTCGTCCCGTAGAGAACCCTCACTATGAACGGATTCCTGTGGTGAAGGTGACTCAGAAGCACTAGAAATAGTCACTGGCACCTGTGGTTTGACTGCAGTGCTAGGTGGGGCCAAGCGAGTAGCATGTTGAATGCCAGGTGCAAAGATCCGGGAAATTGCCTCTGAAACCATAGTTTGAAGATCCAGAGCTGGATCAGCACCTTGTCCCTCCCCAGTACAGAGTCTGGCTGTAGTCACCTCCCGGGGTGACTCCGGGTCTCTACAGCCAATAATTGAAGAGAAAGGTTCTTCCGGCATTTGAACTGAGGGAGGTACTATGGGGCCTACATGGGAAATTCCAAAAAGTGGTCTGACATGGTCAGGTAAGTCCGCCCTGGCTGGCATGGCTCTCATCCCTTCAGCCCCTCCAGAAGTCAATGAAGTAGACATTTCCTGCTCAGGTTCATTAATATTATTGGCAGAGTCACCGCATTGACTAACAATCTGTGCCTGCCATTGGGCCTTATCAAATTTGCATTCTAATGCCTTATGCCGCTTCTTAGCATCTTTATCAACCACAGTAGGTCTTTTGGAAGGTGTAGGTAAAGAGGCCTTTTGTTTATGTGACTTGGTTCTGGATCCTATTTTGGAGTGTGTGGATCCAGGCTGCTTGGATACAGAAGTCTTAGATGTAGCCGCTTCCAATCTAGGTGGACTACCGTCATGCTACATGTTGGAAGACAGAGCAGAATCAGCCATATTCACAATATTGGTAAGAGTAGAATATGCGCAACCAAGGTGGAAATTCACGTAATTAAAAGGGAGGCTACAATAAGCCAAGGGCCTGATACAATCCTGACACCCCCTTCTGAGTCCAAGGTCTTACAATAAGGGAGAACTGCAGATCCCTCTTTTAGCGTGACCATCAAACCTATCCTTGAAGGCTGATGCTGCTTCAACGATCAATGTCAGTTGAAAACTGTGAGGTGATCCATGGCCAGGCCCACAAGGCAGGGAAGATGGTGGGAGAGGAGTCACAGCCTTCCCAAACCCATCGCTTTGCTCACTGGCTCGCCTTTAATTTAAAAAGTCCCAGAGCCAAGGCAGGCAGAGATAAGCCGTGAGGTAGAAACCTCAAAAATAGCCCCTGCGTCCGAAGGCCAACAAAATGGCGGGTGCGAGTCTGGAATCTGCCCTCAGCACCGCTGCAGCCAAACACAAACAAAATGGCAGCCCGAGCTGTTCTTCCCTCAGAGCTGCTGCAATCTGCCAGACAACCAAATGGCGCAAAGGCAAAAGCAAGCCTTCCCAGCGCTGCGAAGCCTAATTCTCTGGTGCGGAGTATGCTCTGATACTGGGCAGTGACTCCGATGCCACCCAGATGACAAGGAGAGCTGCAAGATTGTGGTGGTTATGCTGGCAAGCCGGGAACCAGCTCTTCCACCGGCGGCGATCCAATGTCGGAGGTGCCCAGATGGACGACACTCTGGCAAGCTGCAGATAAACAATCAGTGGGTGGCCGCCAGCGACCTGGAGCCCCAGGAATGCGATACCGGCTGCCAGCAGCCAAGGAGGCGAGGCAACCTCTACACATAATCCCATGCTGCGCAGCTCAGTATTAAGAAGTCAAAGTCCAGTAGCACTGAGAAACTCAGAAAAAAGGCAAATTAAAATAAATTGATCAAAGGGAAGTCTCTGAAGTCAGAGAAAGGCAACTCGAGTCTCAACAAGACTGAGTGAAAAGACTGAAGAACAGGGACCAGGAGATATGGTCAAGGCAACAGAGGAAAAATCTTTGCGCTCAGTCTTTAACAAGTAGAAGTGGAGTTGCTGCGGTGGGAGCATTGGTATGGGAGCATGAACCATTGGAGCTGTCGACCATGAAAATGCGCCCATGGGACAACGGAGATGCATGATATCATCTTCCTGAGCAGGCGAGACAGGAGCAAGAGAGGGACGGACTGGAGCAAGAGGATTTGAAGAATCAATAACGGTATGTTGAGGCAACGGTTCGGAGAGAGAAAGACCTGGCCTTTGACGGAGTCTATAATGGTACCCAGGTGTAGAATCCTGGGGTGCAAGTGGCTTTTCGGCAGGTTCAAGGAGAAGCCGTATTGTCGAAGACAGTGGCACACCATGGTTTGAGCCTGTGTGGATGAAAGGATGAGAACATCGTCCAAATAGCAAAAGACTCTGATGGGCATCTGCCGAAGATGTGCGGCCACAGCTGACAGGATTTTTGTAAATGTCCTAGGGGCAGATGAAAGGCTGAAGTGCATTGCCCGGTATTGGAAATGGCAATTGTTGTAAGAAAAGTGGAGGGATCGACATTGAGACGGTTGAATTGGGATGTGAACTACTCAAAAGTGACCCTGGCATGATGAGGAATGCAAACGGGAAGAGTGTGCCACTGAGAGCAGGGCAAGGACTCTATAAGTGGCAAATTGGCTCCAATAGAAATCAGTATGCCTCTGAGAGCAGGGCAGGGACGCAGTAGCCGCCCCGACTCCCATGGATGGGAGGATATCCCGGTAAGAAGGTGCCCTGGACAAGGCAGAGCTTTTGTCAGGGAAAAGAAATAAATATGGGCAGCCGGTCTGGGAGACCAGAAAGGACTTACCCTTCAGGCGGCAGTGAGGAGGAGAAGGGAGGAGAATCACCCCTTTGTCCTAATACAGTCCAAGGTATCCAAATCCAAGTCAAAATCCAAGAAATTACAAGAAGAGAGAATCCAAAGCGAAAATATATTCAATAGTCTAGACACCAGAGATGATAAAACAAGTCTGAATAGCTGACTGAGTGAATAAAAACTGAGCCTCAGACGAGCAAAGGGGGCGTGCCTGAAGAAATTTAAAGACACATTCACTCAGTGCTGATTGCTAGACTGTTGAATAACCCCTCGCTTTGGATTCTCCAAGCAGCGCGCTGGAGAAAGTGATAGCATACCTACATTGGATTTAACTGCAGTCTTTACTGTAATAAATAAAAATTGGAGACACTGAAAAAAACTTCTGGTTTTTAAAGTAAGAACATAGAAATTTTGCATACACAAAAATATTACAAAACCCAAGAATACCATCAAGAGTAGATGTCAACTTTTGGTGATCAGATAGATTTCCTCCATGACAATATTTCTCAACTCTGGCCTTTCAGGTATGTTAATGGTGCACCCAATCACCAGTATGACTAAATCTATCCATCTTTCATTCTCTTGTCCCCTTCCTTCCAGCTTTCCCAGCCTTCTTTAGAGAGCAAGGTCTTCGCCTAATGTGTGTGATGTTTTGTGTGTAGTATAATTTTAGTGCCTCTTTGGGATGCTTTATCTGCAATACCATACCATAGTAGATCAGATATTTTGCCTTATGTGTTTGTTTGGAGTTCTTGTTTCATAGAATATCCACATTGTTTTAGGTTGATATAATAGGATGGACTACTATATCTGGCTGGCAAATATTTAGAGAACTAACAGATGACTGTAAATATTTATAGAAAACTCTAAAGTCTTTGTTGCAATCCTGTGTTATTTCTGGATTTTTGCAGCCCAGATCTGACAGTCTAAATAATATCACTTAAAGAATTAAGGAGTACATTGATATAATCTTCACTACAACACTTAAATGCAGTTGAAGTATTTCTGAGGGCCTTGTATTAGACAACTGCTTAAGAAGTGTTTTAATAAGTATGAGTGTGAAGTGTGCTCTTACATCTAGTTTGATAACCTCTAAATATTCTGGTTTTGAACTTACAAGAACATTGCATTTCTTAAAAGATTACAAGATGATGATGTTTTCTGAAGTACATGTCCAAGCTAAAATTCTTGGGACATTTCTAGGAATGAATAAAATAAGTTGCAATTTTCAGACTTTTCTCCTAGACTAACCTTCTGTACAATCAGTACTCACAATGCTGAGAATAGTTGATCTTTGAAAGTAATTTTCAAATCGGGAACATTGTTATCTATTATTACTATTTTATTGTTTTTTATTGTAATCATACAGATCGGCCAGAGGGCTTATGCAATTAGTCTGGGAGCTACAGCAGAAATATACAATTTCTTTACAAACCCAAATCCCAATACAAGGCTAGAAACACAGTATTATTCTATGTAAATGTTTTAGATTTGGACAATTATGGATTAAATTGGCATTTTTTAAATTTTGGGAATACATCTGATTTTAGCAGAATTTGTATGTCTTCTTCACCTAAAATTCATTGGAAAACTTAAGACTTTATCAGTAATTTCTGCATAACATTTAACTGAATTAAATTGATTTTACAAAGAGCTAAAACATTAATCTAAAGTGCTACTTTAGCCATAACCCAGGATTTGAATAGCGACTAGATTCCCTTGTGCTGCATTTTGGAAAAAAAAACCCACCATTCATTCATTCCAAATATTTTGTTTCCCTTAGTTTGAAAAAGAACAGATGCAAATACAAATAATCTTGTTTGTAAAAACTATTAGTTGGAAGAAACCTTAATTTTAACAGGATCCTTTAAAATTGCATATCTAAGGTAAAATGAAAATTGTATGTATTCTATGCCTGATGTTTTAAAATGAGTACAAAATGTATCATCTGCTTGCACGTCCTGTTTCTTTTGTATATACAGATCAGTACTGTACTGTATTAGCACAGTTTGATCCTCAAGTTATTGCCATTATATAATCTTGTTAGCATTTATTACTTTCTGAACATTTTCATTAAAATGTATGGTTGTTGGATTTTTTTTGGTATTGCTTTAACAAAACTATTCGGTAAAAATATAAATGAGATTATTTTATTACACACTCTATGACGGAAAATGCAGTAACACTGTGTATCAATAGCAGTTTCTGAGCTTTCATCTTTCTTAGAATAAATATTCATACCCTAATGGTATTCCATAAAGCAACAAATGAAATACAATAAATGCAGTAAGGAAGAGTGAACACTATTGAAAACATTACCATATATAGCAGCCATAAATCTTTATAATATTATACATACTAGAGACTCACCACAGTAAACAAACATTGAAATCAGTACCAGAATATCACACTGAGAAACAATAGTTATACCACAAAGGTGAATCACCAAGAAATAATTTATTACTTTCCGTTCCTTTGTTACTAATAAAATAGTTTTCTAAAAAGAATGCACAAACTAGGATTCATTTTTTGTAGTTTATAAGTGAATGCATATATCATACAGATGAAACACTGCACTTTGAGCAAAGAAACAAAGAAAGAATTGGGGGGAAACAAAGAAGCTTTCCATCAATCACTCAACCATTTGGAGGATTTAAATACTTCCGGAAGCAAAACTTATATTAAGCTCTTAAAAGATTGTTTCAGAATCACTATCATGGGACACCAAGAGAATGCAAATCTGTGACAGTGTTTCATGCAATTTTGAAAGGACAGTGCTATTTGTAGAGTTTCCCCATAGAAAAGCACTTTAAAACAAAAGCTGGCTTACATAATGAGCCCATTTAAGCCAAGGAAATGATACAGCCATTAGAATTGGTACATGGAACACAGACTATTCTCAAAACTACCATGATAAAAGCCATGTTGAAATTTTCACCCAGGGAGTTGCATCTGGTAAGAGTGTACTGGAAATACATGAAAAAAGGTGGTATCTGTTGATAAAAGAGTGCTGCTTTCAGGTTTATAAACCATCTAGTTGTCATCTCCTACATGCTCTATATACACCACAAACTCAGAACAGAATATGAGACATATCACTGGCTATATCTAACCAGAGCACATGCAGTTAAAATACTGTACTTATATTCACTGAACAAGTATCTCAATACTAATAGAAATAATGACATGAAATCCAGAATCTACAGCTGGGCAATGCCTTTATTAGAACAATTAAATATTACAAAAGTATACAGCTTTCAAGTTTTCCAGAGTTTTCATTGTCAGAATAAAATTTTACAAAAACAAGGAAATGAGTTTAGGAAATAATTTTGCTAATATCTACGTTTCAGGATCAATCTCAATGTGAATTGAATACATGGTTTGTATTTAGTAGCGTTGTCGTTAGATTACTACCACATTTAAGGACAAATAAATTGGTTGTTTTCTCTATTTGAAAAAAAATCAAGACCCTAGTTTATGGAATAACCAGGTTGCTTGCATTTTAAAGCAAAATCATAATGTGAAGGAATGTGGGTTTGAGAAAGAGGAGGGAAATGTTGAGACACTAGAGAAAAGATATTTGAGTTCTGCAAAAGTAGAGAAAGGAACTCGGAACAAGTATGGGTTGATTGGATTAAGTACAAGTGGAAGAAGAAAGAGGTCATGACAGGATTTCAAGGTTATGTTATTAATACCTAATTGCGCTAAATAATTACCCTCCAAGACTCCTAATGACTCCTGAACTTAAAAGGCTGACCTATGATAGAAAGCAACGGCTTGAGATCTTTGCAACAGTCTGCAAACTGAATGCAAACTGGCTAGCACACCTAATTCTGCAACACACCTCCACTTACTATGCAACCTCTTTTAGAACAGAAACTATGATGTAATCACTTGGCTCCTACCCTTTATTTCTAGTCCAGAAAACAATTGATTATAGACAGATACCACCAAGTTTAAGATTGGCTGGTAGACTGGCTGGACGGCCATGGAAACAATGCCTGTTGTCTTTCATAAATAAGCAGAGATATTGCACTTAGGCTAGGCTTTACCAACTTCAGGCTTTCTGCCACACTGTTCAATTAATAAATCTACAAAAATTAAGCTACATTTTTCATGCATTATTGCATGAATACATTATTGTATTCTGATACTATATGGATCTTGGTGCAAAATAAAATTCACCAAATACCAATGCCTAAGTCTTGTTTGTATTTGCACAGTGGTCACATTGCATAAAATGCAATGGATGTACTGATTCTTGAAAAGTCATTGATTAAATAATCAATTTAATCTTAGCCTTTTATATACTGAATACTACTACAACTAAACATCTCAGATTAACAAAGTTTGGTCCAGTTGCCATGATTCAACTTTTAAACACCTTTGGCCTGGATGATTGAGTCTTTATTGAGATATCCAGGACTTCTCACAGTTACAATTTCTTCATCCTACAGTACACATTGTCTCCAATCTACATGGTCATATGTGCACAAATATTCACATGAACACATATTCGCAATAGCAATAGCACTTAGCAATAGCACTTAGACTTATATACCACTTCACAATGCTTAACAGCCCTCTCTAAGTAGTTTAGAGAGTCAGCATATTGTCCCAAACAATCTGGGTCCTCATTTTAATGACCTCTTGAAGGATGGAAGGCTGACTCAACCTTGAGCTGGTGAGAATTAATTCCTGGCAGTCGGCAGAATTAGCCTGCAATACTGCATTTTAATCACTGTTCCATCATGGCTCAGTAAAGTCAGTCACATCTAACTGGCTGCACAAATTCACAAACATATCCATACCAGTTACCATTATCACCTCCCCAACAGTGTATAATGATAATTCTAAGTGGTAGAGGATATTAAGAAACAAACTGTGGGACTTCAGATTTCAAAATGCCTTATAAAATTTTGAATAAATACTACCTTTTCAGGATTTTAAACTGCCATAAGATTTTACAAGTCATAAAATCTGAGAAAAAACTTGCAGTTTAGACTGAGGAAATGGATTGTTTCCAAATGCTGTATCATAGTCCCATGCTGTATAACTAAATTCTATAAATAAGTTGAAAGCCACTAAGCTATATGCAATTCTCACTGTTCATGTTCTAATGAAGGATAATAGCGTTAGATGAGCTTGCTACAGTATATGCCTTATAAAATGTACACAAACACACACATACACACACACACACAAATAGGGCCAGCTTTTTATTGGTTTCAGATGCTTTATGCTCTGTTGCTAAGGTTACATATTTTCTCTGCTATTTTTGCCAGCACTTCGTTTCGATTTTATTTGGCATGTTCATGTAACATAGGTCTGATTATCAGGTGCAGAAAGAGTCTCAAATATATATTCACTGTTCTCTGCTAGCATGACACAAGGAACCTTTACAGATGATACAGGACAGGTAGACATGAGGTATGAGATGCAGTGCAAATGTTCTTTGTGGCAGAAACTTTCATCAGTGTTTGCCAGAGAATTAACATCTGCTATAGTGATAAGACATTACACACACACACACACACACACACACACACACACACACACACAAACACATACATACTGGTGATATTAGCAGAGCATTCTAGACATTAGAGAGGCGGTGGGGTCTGCTCTTCCTTGTGGTGTCACTGGAATACTGCCGTCCTGCCAGGGCGGTGCTGAGCTGATCAAACACCAAAACAATGTCAGGCCTAAGAGACAAGCCAGTTGGTCCTTTTTATTTATTTTTTTGTCGCAACAAATGGATCACAGCCATATCTTCAAACAATACTAGGGCCTTCCCTGGAGGTAACACATGCCGACCTTGCCTGACTGCCACACAAATAGAAAATTGCCCAGTTGGACCCATATACTGTATTTGATTGTGCAAAATGACGTTCATAGATTCAAAAAACGAACCCTGCATCTGTGGGAATAATGCTAGAGAAAGGATGATGATGATAATGATGATGATGACCCTAGATCAGAGGTCTTCAACCTTTATGACTTGGTGGCCTGGCAGGAGGGGTAGGAGAGGGGAACTGGCTCATGTAAGCAGTGGGCTGGTACACGTGTGTCCCACTTCCAAACCAGCCACAGTCTGTATTGGGCCATTGCCTCAAATATACCAGTGGTTGAAAAAAGACAAATCCAAAGATTATTGTTGTCAGTTTGATGCAGGAGCATACTGTATGCTGAACAAACCACAATACCACTTCATAAAAATCTCTTCTTGTGAGATGAGTTTGCTTTCAACTTTCATCCATTTCACTTAGATCAGCCTTCCTCAAACAGTATATGTGAACTAAACTCCAAAATTTTCAGCTATTTGTAGGACTACGATTGAGAAGACGTATATTTTAGACTTTTTTCATGGACTGTTTGATATTCAATTTAAGGAGACATGAGTGAATAATAATGTTCCTCATACATTTCTCTTTCACAGTTGATTCTCAGAGGACTACCTTATAGTATATACATATAATTTATTCAGTATTTTTTTCCCTTAAGTTTGAAGGCCTACAATAAGTCTGTCATTTAAAAATATGTATTCAATAGATACATGCAATTCCTCTTTTGGAATTCACTGAGGAGCATTATACAAAGGATTTTTTAAAAATGTTTATTGTGATTCATGGACTTTTGTTTTGTCTCAGGTTCCACAGACTTCTGATGTCATTTCTTTTCCCACTTGATCAGAGTTTTTGTTAATACTCTGGGAGAATATGAGGCAGGGAAAAGGTAATACGAATGCAAGAATTAAAAAAAGAAACAGAAGCAAGTAGTGAAAAAGAACCTAGTATTGATAGGAAACAATTGTGAAGAAAAATGTTATGTTCACCCAGAGTTTCATGGTCGCTGTTTATGCAGCTAGCCAAACGAATGCTGTGGGCTTGGGACTGATTATAAAAATAGTTTCCCATAGGGAGATGTCTCCATAAAAGAAAGTGTAAAAAGTAACTTTTCCAAGTCAGCTCCTTGCACAATGTTCTTTAACAAGATTTTTTAAATGAATGTAACTGGGTTATAATCTCCATTTCTTACAGACTTGCACGTGACAACATAATAAAAGTAAGAAAGGGGCAGGATTTGCATTGCTATTATATTTCATGGTTTGTCCCCATGGAGGTGTTGAATAACATTTAAGAACATATTGATACTTGTTATACTTCCCTCCATCCCAAAAGATAAAACAACATGAATTTAGAAAAGGTAACAAGGGTTAACTTAAATATATATATTCATCTGATTAGCATTTGTGGGATTCCGAGAACAGGAACCATAGGAGGTCTCGTGTTCTTAGAGGAATAGTGTTCACTGAATGAATCTGAGGTAGAAATTGAAATTGGAAGGTTTTATAATTGCAGGAGTAGCTTTCTACTGTGAAAGCTGTGGCTTTGATTTCAGCTCTTTGTTTCATTTCAATCAGATTGACTCCAAGTTCCCCCTGTGGTTCTTACCAGACATTAGGGTAAATAAATGTATTGATCTTGTAAGAGGTTGAAAGGATTTTCTTAGGGGGTATGCTACACTTACTGCAACTCTGTTTTCTGGTGGGGAATATACACTGTATTTGAATTGCATACTATACACTGTATTTGCATTTACGTATTTTGCCCTGTGACAGAAGATGGCAATTTAAAATCCTTCTTGAAGGGGGTGGGAATGGTCTGAAAGTCTTAAATCACTTCGTCTCAAAAGTGGGAAAGGTTAAAAGAAAGTTAATTGCCATCCACATTGCAAAATAATCCATTTGGAGGTATTTTAGGGTGTATCATTTGTGAAATTCTGTAAGATGTTTTTAATTGAAAGTTTTTTGCATGTTCTTGTTTATCCACTGATTTCATTTGGGATGATAGATAGATATTGTGATAAATATTTCAACTGGGTAATCTGAAACAACCTTGCTTATTGATTTCATCAATATTTACAAGCAGCTGCAATCTGGATAATATGCCACTTTTTTGCATACAGAACATAGTTGAATAAACATTCATTCTTTTAAAGGTTTGTTTTGGAATCAAAATAGGTGAACCTGTCAACACATAAACTAAGTATTGCATTATATTTAGCTGTACGAGGGGTGAAAAATACACATTTCTTTGTGATACGTTACTTCATATTAATTACTTGGGGTTTTACTTTTTTTCCCTTTTGTACACCAACTAGCATCACATTGTTTGAGTTGACAGCCATATAAATGCATAAATGCATGTGAGTATTTATGGCTTGCAGTCTACATACACAGAAGACTTCTTCCTAAAAATTGCATGCTGTATAATATTCAATTCATATAACACCAAATAGCTGGTGGTCCGGAAAACTACAGAGGGATCACAGGGAAACCATAACAATATTTTTGTAAATAAAAACATTAGACTCCTTGCACATTCTACAAATGGAAAAGTGGATTATATATTGAATGAATGAACAAACAAATGAATAAATACATTAATAAATGATTGAAGCCTGGGAAATGGGCTCCTTGTCAGTCAATAGGAGTACTGATTCACCACCAGCAGTACAGGGAAACAACCGCCAATGACTTAACAGCTGGCCATCAAACACCCCAATCTAACAATAAGAAGTCACATCCAATCAGGCACCACATAAATACTACGTGTAGAATAGCCCAAAGCACACATTCAGGTAAAGAGAAGTTCCCTGAGGATGGGCATGAGTCAGAAAGCTCGGAAGACTAAACCTCTAGTCCCAGTGACTGACCCAGATTGGATCCTGCAAAATTAATAAATAATAGTATTCTCATTTCAAGTGGCAGCAGGAATGCTTAACTGCTTTGCTGAGATATAAATGAAAATCATATGGCTTCTCCTTTCCTTCAGAAAATCTGGCCTGTAAGTTTTCTTTCTTTAAACGATCCATTAGGTCCATCCATGAAAACAGAGATTTTAACCTCAGTGGAACAAGAAGTGCAATAAGGTGATTAGTCTCTTCTATGTGCCCATATTTAATTTTGCTGCATTTTCATAGTGGGCCTTATGAATTAAAAATATTGTTAGACAAGACATTCCATAACTTTTCATAATAGTGCACTCACTATATTCTCTATGTTTGCAAGGTCATGTTAGTAGAATTACATCAAATGCAAACATCTATCTACTTTTTGAAATGTTAGCAAAAGAATTTAGATCTTCTTGTATATACATTTTTGCAGAATGCACGACACATTATGCCTCAGTATATTTTTAAAAGCCTTTTCCCCATTATCAATATTGTAGATTGGCCTATGCAGCACTTCAGAGTTGAAAGCAAAAAAAGGTGCTTTGAATATGTCAGGATGTACATGTAGAATCCTCCTCCGATTTCTTAAATTACAACATTTCCCATATTCTACTTTAACACACTCAAAGACCAGAAAAATACATTTTTGCTTTAAGAACGTATAGACAAGTGTTACACTTATATTCCTGCATACCTGTGAAGCACTTCTTTGTCTTTGAATCCAAAGTATGGCACAGCCCTGCCAGCCTTATTATTCAATTTCTGATAAGTTTTTTCCAGCCATATTACTAATTTATTACAACTCAATCTACACCTACTTTATCTACTCTCCTCTATTAGGCCTTCTGTCAAGCTTTTTTCCCCATTCAATTTATCTTATATATAGTATTGCAAGTTCCCACAGGTATTAATCTTTATTTAATACTCTGATTTCAGGTTTTTTTTTTTAGGTTACTACTTATAAGGAGACCTGATTATTTCCTAATAAGAGGAAAGTTAAGCTTTACTGAGTTACAAAGTCTTACATTCAAACTACTTAAACTACTGCAGCTAGAAATTAAAAGAATTTGTCATATGAATACGTATACAGCATAGGGGTTTTTTTGAAAAAGAAAAAAATCAAACAAATTATTTAAAATAATACAGAAGGCTAAGCAATAGGTTTTGGAAGATAGTCTTACCAGGCTTTCAAATATTTGATATTTTTACTTTTAGATTTAATTTTGAAACAATTCCCATTTTTATTCTCATTTCACTTTTACAAATGTTACATTGATAAAATTTAGTTGATCTTTGTATTATAAATTTAAATTATAATACATTCTGAAGAGTATGTATTTTTTCCATCTGAAAACTTATAATTGTAATCAAATAAATAAATAAATAACACTTACTATCATTTCTTCTTTTTAATAATGTACAACTTGCATATCAAGTAAATTCTCTTATAATGCAATGTATTTCTTAGTAAAGCAAGATAATTTTTTGACAACAGGTTTCCAAAATTAGTATAGGCAAAAAAGGAGAGACAAAACTGAAGACATTAGTATTAATATTGCATCCTGATTTTTTTCCCAAAAAATAAATTTTAGGAACATTGTTTTCCTCTCTACAGAATAAATTATACAGCGCAATGAATGGTTTAAAAGTAATAATGCCGAACTGCTCCAAATAAAATTTTAAAAGACATTTCAAACTTATCAAGTGATTTCAAAGATAGTGTCAGATACCTTGAATAAAGAAACATTTTCCTTGACTTAAATAGTACTTCATATTTTGCAAAGATACACAGACAGTAGATCCTGACACACATGGCAGGTAGAATAGGTATTGTTAATTTAACAACCTCAGTGCCAACAATTTCTTCCTTCTCTTTCAAATTCACATCTCATATTACAGAATATGCCACTAAATTGAAAGGCAAGAAGAGAAGATGACAGATTTATTATATGCTGGTTTCATTTCACATGTAACACTTTGGCCAAGAAGCACTTGATTTTTTTTAATGCAGCAGTTCAAATTCCAAAAAAGGTCCCCTAAAATTTTTGCTAATCCTAGATTTTTGAAAGTCCTTAAATGAATTCAAACTCTTTAAGTATTTGTATGCCAAGGGTTCAGCAGTTCAACATTTGCTAAATCACCAGCAAAATCTTTTAAATGATAATATACAAACCAATTATTCTTTGTCATTGTTCATATATTAGTGGTACCTTAATGGAATACAAAATATAAATCCTATTTCTATCTTAATCATTTAAACCTGAGAATTTTTAAGAACAAATGTTAAATGGAATCAGTTTCTTTCAATTCGGGAAACAGGAATAAATTGATTCAATGTGGTAATTAAAGTCATTGTATTTGAAAAGAATATGAAAAACTCACCAAAATGAAAGCAGTAAAAGCAAAATCCACTTTCTCGACAACCTGAAACAATAAATATATTTTAAGTGTCATATAGTTACAACTTTTGAAATATAATGAACAATTATTTATTAAGCATATACATATCTAACTAGGTGTAGTGTAATAACCAAAGGAAAAAGAAATAACATTCACATAAGCATACGAAATAACATTCACATAAGCATACACACACACAAGTGTATAATATTTAATGTATCCAATTTCATTTTTGACTGCACTATCTAAGCTACATCTGGGAATCTTATTCCAATTTTCTCTGACAGCTGATTAGAAAGACTAATGGCTTTGGGTTTTGGTATCTTCTGGTTCTAGGACTATACCATTTCTGGTGCTGGATAGGACTGCACTGCCCCATAAACAATGTGCACAACCTGAGGATCCTCCTGAACTCATAACACCTGCAGACAGCATCATTTTAACTGTGTCAAATGCAGCACCATGCAGCTATTTTGTGTGTTTCTCATAGAGCACAAGTTATATCTCTGCTGTGCGAGCTGCATTGGTTTTCAGTTTCAGGTCCAAGTCAACATGCTAATATTAACCTTTAAAGCCCTAAGGACATGGGCTATTTGAGAGACCACCTTTCTCTGTCTTCACCTGCCAATCCCAAAGAATGGGCATGTTACAGATTCCATTATCTAGGGGGCTACAGTTGGTCTTTTCTGTTGTGGCCCTTAGGCTATGGAATCTTCTCCCTTCTGAAGTAAGGATGGCCTCATTGCTTCTATGCTTCTGAAGGTCCCTCAAGATGTGGTTATGGCAGCAGGCCCAGGGACATTAGGGGATAAGTAGATTAGTGAGTTGGCTCCCTTACTATTAACATTCGTCCATCTAATATTCTTGTTTTAACTGTTTTTATAGTTTTTAAATATTTTTAAATATTTGTTAATGATGATTTTAAAAAATTCTTGTTTTAGTTTTGTTGTATGCTGCCCAGAATGATGACAGAGAGAAAAGAGAGAAGGGGGGGAGAGAGGAAGGAAGGAAGGAAGGAAGGAAGGAAGGAAGGAAGGAAGGAAGGAAGGAAGGAAGGAAGGAAGGAAGGAAAGGAGGGAGGGAGGGAGGGAGGGTAAAGAAGTGAAAAAATTCTGGATAATAAAAATAGAAATAGAAGAATCACTACATAAATAAGAATGCATTAAATATAGAACAAAAGTATAGAACAAAAATGATAATTGACAACAAATGCAGTTAAAAACAGTCTAAGGAACAGTTTGGATTAAAGAGACTTATAAATTGAAGGACTATTTTAATAGAAATTAAACACAACAACATCAGAGAAGCAGAGAATCAAGGAGTCTCCTATGGCACAAAGGGAATTAAATATTATACTGATAAAAGAGGTGGGGTGACATTTAATAGAGGGGATGATGGAAGGATTATTTCATCCAGAACTTTTCATTTCATTATTCCTCCCAGAATTCTTTTCCATATTTTCCATTAGCGTAAATCCCCATACTTCTGTGGCAATCAGCAACATTTTTTTTACTTTGATCTAGCACCATCCTCTTTCTACATATCTGCTTCCCATTCATTGTTTGATGATGTATCAATATACCATCTGATATTTTTTTCACATAAGATTTGAAATTTGTTTTCCAGTCATTCCATTTTCACTCTCATTTCTTTCTCGTTTCCTTTTCTTTCAGATCCATTTTTTCCACATTCACTTTTGACACCTCATCGTCAGTCATTCAATGTCACACATTCAACACTTCTTTTCCCTTTTGTTTCCATTATCAGTTCCATAAATATTCATAATAAACAATAGGTCATTTTAGATCTATTTCTATTAATTTGCTCTTTATATGTATGCAGTGTTTTCTATCTTTTTTTAGATAATAGAGTGAATGTGTGTTCAGAGCAGAATTTTAAAGCATGTTCATTCTTGAAATCCTGAAAGAAGACATAACAATATCAGGAAACATAAGAATTTAAAGGAATGAAATTTTCTAATATAATTACAGTCTTTGCTTATTATGTAGGCTGATGTCCAATTCCAAATGCAGGATAAACAACCTTTTTATGGCCCATGAATGCCCCAGAGGTTATAAGTAGGGATGTAATGATGTGATAGAAGAGACAAAGCCATTTTATTCTGCTTTTTGGATGATTACTTTATTCAAAATAGCTATTTTATGTCTATCAAAGACTCAGTGTATCTATTTTAAGCCTTGGGTTGTTTTTTAAAATATGCTGAAAATCAGCAATTTGCTACCATATTTCTCTGATATGATTGATAACCTGTCAGATGAAAACTACATTAATGGATATCTTGGATCCTGATGTCCTATCAAAGCAACAAATAGGATTTATTTATTTACAATATTTATATATTACCAGTTATAGGCTGCATATCATTAGACATTGAAAGTAAGTTGCAAGGAGTCATATGAAGGACTCAGTCTATTACTAAACCTATGTTAAGCCAGTAAGAGTATGTTATTGAATATGTGAAGCCATTCAGCAAAATAATTGTTATTACTATTTTCAATACAGTATTATATTATATTATATTATATTATATTATATTATATTATATTATATTATATATTATTATCATTATTATTATTATTATTATTATTATTATGCTTAGTGTATGTATATGAATTGACAGTATTTTGTATTTTTTTTCTAAATACAGTACATTCTAATTCTGAATTTAGTGGGATCTTTTCAAATCTAATGCATCCTAATTTGAGAACTCATTCTAATATAAGTTATTATTTTCCATTTTCGTGAGCTATATATATTTGAGTGATATATTTATGCAACTCAAATGTTTCTCTAAATAAAATTCTAGTTTTCAAGAACGAAAATCTCATCAAAATAGCCAAAATCTATACCTATTATTTGTTCTAAATTACTCTCCTTGGTGGAGAGAACTCAGAATTTACCATCAAGTAGAATAGGTTTATTTTCTTTATGAGACTGTAAGGTAGGATCATATAAATCACATGGAAGAATGAGTCATAAAGGGCAACTTTGTTTTGTTTCAAAATCAAGGAAGTAGTAAACATCGAATGGGCTTCTTTCCCCGCAAATAAAAGGCATACAATTATAAACCACTTTGGGAAAGCAAATTAAAATGAGTATATAACTAATATTATTTACAGGATGGCAGAATCCTAAGCATTTCCATTACCTCCCATGAAATCCAAAAGCATGTATTTGACTCTGGTCTTAAGGTGGTCTTAGGCTGAAAAAAATGGATTAATTCTTGTAATCATAAATGGTAAACCCAATGATTCGTACAGGTCTGATTAGGGCTCTGATGAAGGAAGAAGGTAAATTAAAGCCTACCTTGCTTATGCTAGAGTTTTGATTTGAATTAGGTTCTCTGAGCTTACTCTAAATTAAAACAAAACCACAACTCTCTCCTTCCTATAGTAAATTATCTCTGTTCTCTATTCCCAGTCCCATCAATACCTTGGATCACAAATTAATTGGGCCTGAGCAGTAATGGTACAAAAACCTCAAGGTGAACATGCCTACTTTCACTCCCTTTCTGCATCCTTTTCTCAAGGTGTGACAAAACAGCATCGTAACACACTGCTCTGATTGGGAATTAGAATCTGTTCTTTCTGTTCTGTATCCTTCTTCTTGAAGAATTGATTATCTCCATGTCAGCCCGTCAACTGAACTCAGCTGGAAAGAGGAAGGCTTCAGGCAGAGATTTGTTGTTTTGTGGTCAATTACTTTAGAAACAGATGAAAGGGGACCTGGATTGGAAGACAAAAAAGTCTTCAGAAAAATCCAAGATATCAAAGGAATAAATTGTCACTTCCCATTATGTTGTCTTGTTATGTCTAATCATGGAAAGTATGAAGAAGAATGGCAGAAAACCCAAGGGATACAACAGTGAAAATTCAAAATACCTATTTGAATAGATTTTATTTGTGAAAAAGTTTTAAGAAAACAAAAAGAAGATTGGGAAACATGTAATATGGCATTTACTTACTGTTACAGTCATTAAAATTCTGGAACATCTAGTATATATAATATTCTATATATTAGATTATAAACTATATTCAAATGTTATATATTATCTATGTAATATTGCTAAAACAATAATGTATTGCTATCTATATTAGAAAGGCTTATAAAACTATAAGTGTAGTGGTTAAGGCACCAGGCTAGAAACTAGGAGACTGAGTTCTAGTGCCACCTTAGGTATGAAAATTATCTGGGATACTTTGGGCCAGTTCCTCCCTCTTATCTTATTTCACCACAAAGGGCTATTGAACTTAGGGAAAATAGGAAGAGGAATATGAGCTATGTTTGTCACCTTTAGTTATTTATAAAAATAATAAAGGAGGACAAAAAAAACTTTAAAAAAATTCTGAAAAGCTGATTCTTTAAAATTCAGTTAAATTCAACACTGTAAATAAAAATATATTGACCTATATTTGAATATAGTTATCAAATACTTGGGAAAAAATGTGTTTCTCACAGCAAGGAAACATTAAACTAAACTGAAGTTAACATCCCTGTATGCATTTTCAAGTAAAAGCAATATATTGAAAAGGGAAGAATATAAAATCTTTGGAAGGAGCTACCCATTCAATCCAGATAAGATTTATTAGTAGTACTGTAGGTAATATATGGCTACTAAAATCATGTTTCCTATCATTTTTTATCATTGACTTCTTGAAATGATTAGGGATATGTATGTCATTCATTTAAATAATCCGCTAAAAGAAACATTTGGGTCATTTGTTTATTTCTCTCTTTTCCACCCAGAGCAATTGTCATAAATATGAGTAAGCTGCCAAGCATCTGAATATTGATCATATGATTAGAGGGTGCTGAAATGATTGCAAGTGTAAAAAAACAGTGATAAGTCACTTTTTTCAGAGCTGTCGTAATTTGAATGGTCACTAAATGAACTGTTGTAAATTGAGGACTACCTGAGGTAAGTCATGTTGGATTTTATGATCATTTTTGCCACACTAATAAAGTGAATCACACAGTCATTAAGTAAATCTACCTTTCCCCCATTGACTTTGGGGAAGCTGGCTGGAAAGGTTGCAAATGGCGATCATGTGACCCCAGAATGCTGCAACCGTTGTAAATACACGCCAATTGCTAAGCACCTGATTTTTGATCATGTGACCAGGGGTATGCTGTATTGGTTGTAAGTGTATCAGTTATAAATTTTTTCAGTGCCATTGTTATTTCCCATGGTCATTAAATGAATGGATGTAAGTCAAGGACTACCTCTATATATAGATATATGACCGCCCTATCTGTGGGAAAATAAGTCGCCTGGGTCATCCAGAAAGCTTCTATGTCTCTCCATTGCCAATCTAACACTTTCACCACTAAATGGCACTGTACAGTTCTCATACTGTTAAAAGCGATAAATTTCAAGCAAGTAATATTTTACATCTAATTGCTCTGGATTATGAAAAATAACAGAGAGAATTTTTCTTTTAAATCCAAAAATTGTGAATATTGGTTTCAAAACATTGTTAAAAACATTCAGAAATCTACAGATAGAACTTGCAAATGAACAATACTAAATTAAAAAGCTAAAATTGTTGGTATATTGCTATCATATGATAAACTTTCCAAATCTACTCTATCACGCTTGGTGAAATTACCATTTTCTATAGATTCAGTCAGGCATTAGAAGAGGGTAATTATGTTCATACAATATTTTAAGTAGTTTAATGAGATTTAATTCTAATTATGGGAAAGTTAGAACAATACTAACAGGTTGAGAACCAATATGTCCATTTCAATTTTATAGGAAATGTGGCATAAATGAATGGTTTATTTACTTGACATATAAAAGCAGGAATACATAGAAAATAGCATTATAGACTTCAAGAGAAAATTATATAGTAATTAACGTAGAACTATTCTGTCATATTGGTACTATTTCTATGTGGTTTCTTCCAGAATAAGTATTATTTGTTTTAGAATTATTAACATAAGCAAGAACATATTTCATAGAGAATACCAAAACAATAATTATTTGATTAGGTCTAATCTTTCTACAAATGAGTGAGAGTTTTTTTAGATATTAATTTAACATAAACCAAGTATATTCTCAAAACAACAGAGATGTGGCATATCATTGACTCTCAATGTTTTCTTCCAACATAAAGACATGTAATTAAATTATGTTTTTCAGTATTAAAAGATTAAGTACTTGGGGGCACAATTAAACAGAAAGGCTCAACTGGGATTAGTTATTTCACCTCCAGGATTGGTTTTATTGTTTACTGCAAGAAATTACATAATTTTTTAATGCAATCTGAGAAAATACAATAAACCATTTGCAGTACTCAACAGATGTTTCTGAAGATCTTAGTACTATTTTAAAACCACGGGTAAAATGTCTGTGTTAACAAAAGTGATTAAAGTGGAAAAACAAAATTGCTACAACTGGGGAGCATACACATTCTCTCTCACTTCTTTGTGGACTTTTATCAAGACTTGGGATTTCTGAGAGCCCTGAGTTCAAATAAATAGTCTCAACCACAAACAAGTTGCTACTGTTGTTTGGCAGAAGAGGTACTACTGCAATACATTAGGAAGCACTTTAACTTCAGATAATCTTCAACTTACAACCATTTGCAGCAGTGGTGGGATTCAAATTTTTTTACTACTGGTTCTGTGGGCGTGGCATGGCGGGCAAGGCTTGGTGAGTGTGGCAGGGGAAGGATACTGTAAAATCTCCATTCCCACCCCACTCCAGGAGAAGGTTACTGCAAAATCCCCAATTCCTCACAATCAGCTGGGACTTGGGAGGCAGAGAATAGATGGGAGCAGGGCCAGTCAGAGGTGGTATCTGCTGGTTGTCCGAACTGGTCAGAACCTGCTGAAAACCACCTCTGATTTGCAGCATCTTCCTAGTCACATGATGAAAATTCAGACACTTGGCAACTGGCATGTGTTTATGACAGTTGCAGTCTTCTGGGGTCATGTGATCACCTTTTGGACCTTCTGTCAAGCACAGTCAATGGGGAAGCCAGATTCATTTAACAACCTATTATTAACTTAACAAATGCAATGATTCACTTAATAATTATGGCAAGAAAAGTTGTAAAATGGGGGCAAACAAATGTTTCACTTAGCAACATAAATTTCGGACTCAATTGTATTTATTTATTTTGCAGTATTTATAGACTTCCAACTCCATAAACAATTTATGAATAGATTATTTATAAACCTAATAGAAAATAGAATAATTATTTTAATAAATAAAAATATAAATCACCGTATCCATATTGAAGCAAGGGTACTGAACCCCTAGTCTATGGACTGGCATTGGGCCACAGCATGCCAGTAAGTGAAGACCCATCTGCGGGATGGAGGCAGGATGCAAACCCACATCCTGTCTGGTCCATGGAAAAACCTGTCTCCACGATCCCTGGTGCCCAGTGTGGGGGGCACTGTATTAAAGCTACCATGCCAAAAAAAAAAAAAAAAATCCTACAATTATTCATAAAAAATAATTAAAAGCTCTGTGGAAAAGTTTTCATTGCCCTCCCAAATGCCATTTGGATGTTCAGAGATATACTATTCCATCACGATGAGACATATGGAAAACACTGGGCTCTTATTCTGCCTTCTTTTCATATCCCAACTTGAGATAAACACAATAGACAGGTCAGTTCTACATGAAAGAAGGAATTGTGCAAATAGTAGTCATTGATCCAGGAAGGGCTTTTTAAGATCTTAAGTAGCAGTTTGAATTGTACTCAGAAGCCTACTAGAAGCCAACAATGTATTTACAGCAATGTAAAACTGATGTTATATGACACTAGCAGTTCTCACACACCATGTGGACTGCTACATTTTGCACCAATTATAACTACCAGGTAGTCTTCACAAAGAAAATACTATCAATAGTTGATTCTAGAGGTGATAAAGACATGGGTAACCAGCAGGGTTTCGTGTTC
Source organism: Pantherophis guttatus (assembly GCF_059756535.1). Taxonomy (NCBI): domain Eukaryota; kingdom Metazoa; phylum Chordata; class Lepidosauria; order Squamata; family Colubridae; genus Pantherophis; species Pantherophis guttatus. Next base: position 74,446,760 of record NC_142064.1, read on the forward strand.
CAAGAAGGACAGTACATGAGAAAAACCTTGGGACAAGACCTCTTGCCAACACCACCAAATAGTAGTAGCCATAAGGCTTTCATGTTGTTCCTAGGCCTCAGTCCTGAATGAAGGATCCAAACAAATAACTTCTTCCTGACTTCTTTCAGTATGCACTCCTGCCATTTAGTCAACAACTTTATCTAAAGAAGAGGTTTTATGTAACTGCCTAAATTTGCTAGAATATGGTACATTTTGTATGGGAAAGGTCTACCACAACACTCTAGGGAGGAAGTAATCACCAGCTACTTCTCCCCTCCCCCTGCTTTACGAAGAGGCCAGAGTGGGCTTGGATCTAGCCCATTTGGTTATGTGATGGATCATTCTATCAGACAAAAAGGGATGTGAAATTCAGTTTCCAACATATATATTATGTGGTTAGTAGAACTTTACTACTCCATTTTGTGGCTTTCAAACTATAAGACTCTATGCTACATTCCACCACCATTCACTCTTCTGGGTTTTTTTATTGGTTCAGTTTGTCTATTCAGTTGATACTTACAAATATACAATTCAGTATATTTGTTCAAATAAGTTATGTAGTCATGCAGTTTGATGTTGTTTGTTTATATTACTTGAGAATGGAAGAAGATTTTAGATTGCTTTTCATTTTTAGTTGTTTCCTTTTTCAGTTCTTATTTCTGGTTTAAATCTAAATGCTGTTTCTTAAGTAGTTACTTCAATTAAAAGTCTTTATCAGCTTGGCCTTATTTTCAAGGAGCTCTTATTATTTTGGGGCGTGTGGAGCGAGACGGGGATCCTCTTGCTGTCTTACCTGATTTCCAGTCTGTCTCCCTGTTGTGACCCCAACTCCCAAGCCTGTCCTAACAGAGGAAGAGGACTCAGAGGGTGATGAGGAGGAACTGATAAGGCCTCCCTCTCCAGGACTCTCCTCTCTGGCAATGCCTCAGGTTCCATCCGAAGGCCAAGAGGAACAGCCTGGGATATGCCAGGAGGAAAGCATATCGGAACAACAACAGATAGGGAGCGAGGATGATGAATCGTGGCTTGATCCCAGGCAGCGTTGGAAGGAGAAGCGTGTGCAGCAACGAAAGAGGCGTGGGAGGGCCAGAGATTGAGCCAAGTCACTGAGCCACACCCCACAAGGAATAAAGGTGGGTGTGATTGCTCTTCAGGCTTTGTGACGGTCAAAGTTAAAAACCTGAGAGTCACATCGCGTTACCTGAAATCTGGCTTGTGCATATTTGGATTGGACCTTGGCTAACTCTTGCTTCGTGGATTACTTTTTGCTACTGAACCGAACTGAGGATGAACTCTCACTTGCTTACTGTGAGTGAAAACTGACTTGGCAGGCACTTCGCAGTTTACTGCCAAAACTCTTATCTGCAAGGGTTTCTAGTCTGATTGCTTAATAAAATCTTGGCAGGCATGCCTGGTTGTGTGTTTGCCTGTGTGGGGAAGGGGGACAGAACACTCCCTAACCCTAACCAGACGAAATGGCAGAGACCGGCTGCACATGCGTTTAAATATTTTCAGGGAGGGCTTATTTTCAGGGGAGGGTTTATTTTCAGGGAAAGGTTTATTTTCGGGGGAGATCTTATTTTCGGGAAAACATGGTATGTAATGAAATATGATAATCGCAAGAGAGATGCACTTAAACAGTACAAACAAATCAGAAGGCTTCTTAATTTAAATAATGCATAACTATTTTAGAAAAATAGCATAAATGTAATATTTTGAGGCACAGAAACTTCGGTGTCCCATAAATAGAACTGCAGGAACTTCATTATTGAACATCTCTCAGTCAGCTCTAAAAATTAGCTAAGTTTGGTTCCAATAAATATTTTAAAATAAATAATATGTAGAGATCCATTAGTGTAAAATACGTTAAATTTCTTTTACCTGAATATATATACTATCCTTGGTAAGCAGTTAGACTGATTATAAATCAAGACAAAAACATTAGTTTGGCCTTCAAAATGTTAGGTTTCAATTAAGCAAATATTTAAATGCTGAACATTTTTTCTTACACTACAGAATGTATAAATACATGTATAGAATAGTTAACATGGAAAGAGAAGAATACTCCACTTATGCTGGAACTCAAAGTCATAATTAAAACTAAAATCAAGGAGATTCCAATCTATCAAAATGAATTCTTTTCCATACAGGTAAGCATAGTTAATTTAAAATGTGGAATTGCTTGCCAGGATTTTTGGTAAAGAGAACTGAATAGAATAATTGAGAATCAAAAGCTACTAAGAGTGATGTTTGCTTACTACTCCTTATTCATAGGTAGCATGCCTGTAAATAGAGGTGAAGTACAAATTGACAGTATGTATACATATATAAATACCAGTTAGTGAGAAATGACAATGGAAGAGGTTATAGCCGTCCAAGGTTGTCATGATTTCTCAATACATCATGTTTATCACTATATGACAAAGAATGCAGCACCAATTTTCATATATTCTACTAGATAATGTTATCCTGTTGAAAAATAAATAAAATTGCATTGGTCTGAACCTTATTATCATACCCAGGTGATAGTAAGCCTGGCATGTTCATAAATTATTTTTATGCGCTTTATATTTTTAATCTTTCTTTTGTTTTGTTTCCTACTCATTATGTTTGTCTCTGACTAAATTATTCCACTTTTTCTTTATCTGCAGCATTTTAGGCTACTCACTCTCAAAAGACTCTGAGTGGTGACTTTATCAAAGAAAAACAAAAGTGTTGATAAGGAACAATGATCTCCTTAAAGGTTCCCAATAGCAAATAATACAAGTTTCTGTTTGAATCTACATATGTATTACTTATAAACTGAACCATGTTTTCTTGGCATTTTAAATTGAGAGATGGAGTTTTATTGCTTTAAGGCCTCCAGTGAATTTGTACTCTATATAAGTATAATAATGTGACCAGACGTCCCGCTTTTGGCGGGACAGTCCCGCTTTTGAGCAATTTGTCCCACGTCCCGCGGCGTTTTAAAAAAGTCCCGATTTTTCATTCTGCCTCCTGAGTCCCGGCTGCCTCCTGAATCCCCGCTGATGGCTAGAGGGAAAAAAAACTCTTTAAACTCTTGCCGCGGGGCTTCAAAGGGCCGACCTATAGCTGATCAGTGTTAAAAAAAAATGAATAGACCCATGCCTGCAAAAATAGAAAAAACAGCCCCTGTTAACAGCTTCCGCTAGGTTAATTAGCTGCAAAAAGCTGCAAAAAGTTCCTGGAGCAGATTTTTTTCCCCCTAGCTATACTGAAAACAAAGGCGAAAGCGAAACTAAACCTGCAACGTGACAAAATGAGGCAGAGAGAGATTTCTTTCTTTTTCTTTTTCTTTTTCCTCACCAAAAAAGGTAGGTACAAAACTGCAAACAATGGGAAATTTTGGGCAAAAGAGGAGAGTTCAAGATTTTAAAACACAAAAGAAAAAAAGCTCTATTTAACTAGGGAATTGTAATAATTGAGATACTATTAATAATTGTATATTGTGTTGAAAGCAGAAATGGTTAAGTTGTGGTTTGGAGGAATATATGGGGGAAATTATTTGGTTTATTATTATTGGTAAATATAATTAATTGATTTGTAAGAAATTGGATTGCATGGAAATAATTGGAATATTCATGTTCATATTGATTAATATACAAAAAAGATAGTTATATAACTAATTGATTTATATTAAAATGTTGAATTTGTATTAAACAACTATATTACATAATTACATAATTAACCAATGTGAGGATGGATATAAAAATAGATGACAATGGGAAGGGGTATAATATAGAATAGAAGGGAAAAATTGAATTTGATTAAGATTAGAGATGAGGATGAAGGGTAATATTGTTTTTTTTAAAAAAATAGATGAGGAATAAATATGGCAAAAAGGAAATATAGAAATTGTAAATTTAATTGAAATGACTAAACGCTGTTTAAATTTGTGAACCAGCCAAATATTCTGTTCAAAGAAAATACATTGTATGTTTGTATGTGTGTTTCTAATTATTGCCATTTATTCATATTTGTTCTCTTTTATTCTTTAAAGTTTAACAATTCATTCTTAATCTTAATATCTTTATATTTGCTTGGGGTTGGCTTTCTTCCCTTTCATCTTTTTTATTGTACAGCAATCTTTCTCCTCAAACCTACCACCACTCTCTTTTCTTTCCTTCTTACTTTCTCTTCCCCCCACCCTCTTTTTCTCCTCCCTACTTCCTCTTCCTTTCTCCTTCTCCTCCTCTCTTCCTCCCTCTCTTACCCTCACTCCTACTCTAATTTCCATTCCTTCATCCCTCTCTATTGCTGTATCCTTTAATGCATATGGACTACTCAGAGGGCTGAAAAAGTTATTTTTGACTGGTCCTCACACTTTTGACCAGTCCTTGAACTTATGACTGTCCTCACATTTTATATTTTTGCCCTATCTTGTCATCATGGTGAAGAGAAGCAGTTGTGAAATGAGTGACATGGTTGTTAAGAATACTGCACGGGCATAAATATGAGGATGGTCATAAGTGTGAGGACCAGTCAAAAGTGCGAGGACCTGTCAGAAATGACTTTTTTCAGCCCTCTGGTTAGTCCTTTTGTGCATATGGACTACTCAGAGGGCTGAAAAAGTTATTTTTGACTGGTCCTCACACTTTTGACCAGTCCTTGAACTTATGACTGTCCTCACATTTTACATTTTTGCCCTATCTTGTCATCATGGTGAAGAGAAGCAGTTGTGAAATGAGTGACATGGTTGTTAAGAATGCTGCATGGGCATAAATATGAGGATGGTCATAAGTGTGAGGACCAGTCAAAAGTGCGAGGACCTGTCAGAAACGACTTTTTTCAGCCCTCTGGTTAGTCCTTTTGTGCATATGGACTACTCAGAGGGCTGAAAAAGTTATTTTTTTTTTTTTATTGAAAAGGTTTTCAAATACAAATTTTTCCCCCTTTTTCCCCCCCCTCCCCCCCCTCCCTAACCCCCCCTCCCCACCCTTCCCCCCCTGTGACTTCTTCGTAACAAAAAAAAACCCTAATTCATAACAGATTACTTACTCCCTCCTCAAAATACTGACCTTTACTTACTAAAAGTATTATAAATCCCCCTTTATCCATACATTTCAGAAAAGAAGAAGAGAGAAAAAAAAAACAAAAAAAAAAAACAAACACATTATACTATAACTATTATAAAATAACTCTAATTTAGCATAATAGTGTTTTATATCTATGCATTATTGCAACAATTCAAAACCACCTTCCACTTTAAAACTATACAATAAGTCCTACTTTAATAACATTTCAAAGCGGGCTCCCCATAAAATCTAATTTAACATTTATTCCACTCTATCCATTTCCTCCACTCCCCTAAATGTATCACTTAAAAATCCCTTTTCTTAAACTAATCAGTCTGTAGCTAGCTTATTCACCCACTGTCTTACAAATTTACCATACACAACAATTCTTGATATCTTTAATTCACTGCCCACACTACTTAAAAATATATATATATATATATTCCATTATATCTAAATAAAAAAAGAAAAGACAATAACTTTAAATTTATAGTCCATATAATATCTTCTTGAAGTCTTTCCACTGGATTGTTAAAACCAACATCCATAATAGGGTGACATAGCTTGCGGATGCAACAGTTTATTCAAGATCTCCAATCATATCTGCCCCCATCAGTAGTAAACATCTTCTTATATATATAAAAGTAAAAACAACCACCCGAGTGACATTATAATTGTATTCCATATAATAATAATTGTGGGTTTCATCAGGATTATTAATTTCCATCATCGTATTGGGTAACAACCCGATCTTCTGCATGTCCCAATGTGATTCTCTTGCCTTATAATTCAAGATAATTATAATATATTTATCAACACAAAAAGAAGTTTCAAAGTAGATAATTCAAAACCATCAATTTGAGGCTCTTTCCATGTCCCAAAATTACGGCAATGCAGAGATCTGCCACTATCCTCAGGATGATATTGACCAATATGTCGCCTCCTCTATGTTTTCACATAATCATTCATATTTTAAAATCACTGGCTTCACTGTTGCTTGGGTTAGAAATTTCTATTTTTGTACAACCTATTTCTTTTTTGTTTTCTTTTTGTGGGTTTGACCTCCATCCTAATTTTTTGTGTCTCGCATTTCTTTTTTATCCCTTGTATATCCTCTAATTGGTTTCCATGCTTGTCCTTGCCTTGATAAGTCATCACATTAAGATCAGATGGCACTTCTCTCAAATTTGTAGATAATCCAGCTGGGGTATCCGATAAATCCAAAGGCAATTTATCTGGTACAGTCTCTGTCTTTAGTTCCAGCTCCTTCTGCTTATCCTGTATTATATCTGAAGACGTTAAATTCATTTTCAACCTATTTTGATAAAATTCTTCCGCTCTTTCAACAGTATTTAACTGGTATCTTTCTCCTTGATATCTCAATATAATACCAACTGGGACGTCCCACCGGAATTGAATATTTCTCCTTTTTAACTCAGACACCAGAAAGCCAAATTTCTTCCTTTCCATTAATATCTTAGGTGGGAGTTCCTTGTAAATCCAAATCTTTCTTCCATACAATTGCAAATTAGAATTGAAGGAATTTTGCACAATTTTATTCCTAATTTCTTTATCTGAAAAATAGATTACCACATCTCTAGGCAATTGCCTTTGCTTGGCAGTCCAGGAGTTTATTCGATAAGCTCTGTCAATCCTACAAAACACTTCCTCAGGTTGAATCTTTAAAATCCCAGCTAGAAATTCAGAAGATATTTTCCTTAATTCATCTCTGTTATTTTCCTGCAAACCTCTAAGTCTTATTGCATATTCTGTGAAATTATATTGTATCTTTAGAACCTCTTTTTGAATCCTCTGTTCCAGATATTCTACATTACCAGACTTTTGGTCAGCATCCATTTTAGATTTTTCTTCTGAACTATAATCCTGAATATTTAACAAATCATTTTCAATTTTTTGAATTCTATTGTCCAATTTATCTTGAATTTCATCCATTTTTGACTCTAGTAAATTAGTATTTGTATCCAACCGAATCATGAATTCTGACAATTTTAAAAATTTTTGCTGCAAAAAGTCAAACTTGGATTTCACCAATTCCTTAGTTTCCTGCTTAAATTTTTCAAGTTGCTGATTCACAATCTCATCCCTTCTTTCAATCTCCTCTAAGAGAAATTCTATTATATTAAAATCAGGTTTCTGGGACTGAAGAGTTAAAACTTGTTCCTTTAAATTCTTAGTGGGGGAATCCCCCCCACCTATTTGTTTGTCTGACTTCACAAGCCTCAGTGCCATGTTTCCGCCTAAGCAGGCTTTGTTAGAAGAAGAAAAAAAAAAAAACAAGACAAAAGACTTCCAGCCAGCAACACTCAAGCCTCCAGGGAAAAAAGAGAAAAACAAAAACAGGAGCGGAGTTTTGTCTACAAATGTAGCCAGTGATATTTATTCCGCTACATTGTAATAATAAAAAACGGAAGAACTTTCCCTCTCAAACTCTTCTCCAGCCGCGGCAGACGCCATTTTAAAAAGAAACTTTTTTCCTCTTTCTCTTCCTCTATTCTCTTAAGTAATTTTTAAAAGATAAGTAAAATACTTGCGCTTCAGTATTACAGGTCCAGCTCACATTTTCTTTGAGTAATCTGTCAAATTCGCAGGCTTGCTTTTGACGCCTGGCTCTGCATTAGCAGAGGTCTCCCAAAGCCCGGAGCAGCGGCTGGGGATATGGGGCATCTCATCCGCTCCATCCCAAAAGTAAAAGAAAAACTTTTGGGACTCTGCAGAGAGTTCTACCCACCCCTGCCGGCTCTATCTCCGTTTCCTCATGGGAACGGAGTTTTTTCGAGCCGCCGTTCCGTTGTGAAGGCGGCTCTGACAGGCAGTGGAAGCTGACGATCCCAAAGGAACGTCTGGCGGCGACCAGCAGCAAACAGGAAGTCTCGGAAAAAGTTATTTTTGACTGGTCCTCACACTTTTGACCAGTCCTCGAACTTACGACTGTCCTCACATTTTACATTTTTGCCCTATCTTGTCACCATGGTGAAGAGAAGCAGTTGTGAAATGAGTGACATGGTTGTTAAGAATACTGCACGGGCATAAATGTGAGGATGGTCATAAGTGTGAGGACCAGTCAAAAGTGTGAGGACCTGTCAGAAATGACTTTTCAGCCCTCTGAGTAGTCCCTATACACATAGCCATGGCCACCCGGTCACATGACCAGCTAGCCATGCCCATCCAGTCACATGACCAGCTAGCCACGCCCACCCAGTCACATGACCAGATATCCACGCCCACAAAATAAGCCACGCCCACAATGTCCCTCTTTACCAATGTTAAAATCTGGTCACCTTAAAGTATAAGCATGAATTGAATACATAAAATGAATACAAATAAAGGGAACATTAGGACAGGAACGGTAGGCATGCTGGTGCTCTTATGCACGCCCCTTACAGACCTCTTAGGAATGGGGTGAGGTCAACAGTAGACAGTCTTAGGTTAAAATTTTGGGGGTTTTGGGATGAAACCACAGAGTCAAGTAGTGCATTCCGGGCATTGACCACTCTGTTGCTGAAGTCGTATTTTCTGCAATCGAGTTTGGAGCGGTTCACTTTAAGTTTGTATCTATTGTGTATTGTTGTGGTTGAAGCTGAAGTAGTTATTGACAGGTAGGACATTGTAGCAGATAATTTTATGAGCCACACTTAGGTCATACCGAAGGTGGCGTAGTTCTAAGTTTTCTAAGCCTAGAATTTCAAGTCTGGTGGTATAAAGTATTTTGTTGTGAGCAGAGGAGTGGAGGACTTATTATTTATAAAAATATTTAGTATTTATTATAAATAATATATTATTTATAATTATAATAATTATTATTGTCTCTCAAAATCATTTGTACTAAATAGACTGTCAGATGTAAATGCCTTATTCTCTAATGTGTAAATAGTATATGAACGGGGTATCAGGGGTTAACTTATTCTTCACTTCTTAATGTATTCATAATTCACCACTCCCACATATAGCTCCACCCATTGTATATATAAGGAGCTACATGCACCCTTTTCCTCGCTTCTATCTGTGAATATTCAGTGAATATAGAATGCCTATTGTAAATAAAAGGAAATATATTTAAACCTTCAACTCTTACTAATCTTATTGAGTCTGATCCTGAAAATATTGCAACAAGCTGGTAGCAGAGGATGGTTAATTGACTCAATAAAAACTTAAAAATGTCTAAGAAAGATAGGCCCAACACCAGGGCCTACAGCAAAGAAATGGAAACAGAACAAGAAATAATCAACGAATCCACAAACACCTCAGAAGAATCAGAATCAGAAAGTGAAGGTGATTCAACAAACTACCAAATAAAATCAGCAATGAAAACGCTTTTTGCCGCATTTGGGCCAAAACTAAAACTTACTAAAAAGCTAACGAAGAAGCGAGCGAGCAAGCCAATGCCTCAAGACCTGCCCGCTCCCATCCTGACTATGAGAGCGCTGACGCCCGAACCCAGAGAGCCTTGCCGATACCGCCCTACGCCACAGACCGAAGCAAGCACCAACGCCCTCAAAAGAAGAGGAAGAACAGCCGCCGTCGTCAGGACTCCCAAAATCGAACCAGAGACCGATTCGTCCGAGGAGGAGCAGAACGAGCGAGCCGCAATGGGGAGAACCTTCCACGACGACTCCAAAGAAGAAATGGACAACGCGCATGCGCAAGACTACGCAGACGACCCGGGAAGACATGAACTGATGAGAAGACCGCGCAAACTCGTTGCGAGCATCCCCACGCCGTTTTGCAATTTTCTGCATTTACGAGACCACGGACTACCTCAGGTTGTAAGTAATGGACCCAATAATGTCGGAAATTTACCCAGTGACTTCCCGAAGCTAAGGGTTGATGGCATTAACTTGCAAGAATGGTATCAACAGCTCCAGGTTGTCTTTATGAAGGAAAGCTTACTATTTTTTATCACTAGTCCCCCAAAAAGACCTTGGACTCTAAAAATAGATTGTTTACACCATAGAGCATTTTTCTTAATAATATCTAGTGTGTCTCCTGCAATGTATCACAGCATTAAGCCAAATCTGACTGTTTCAGAAATTATTCAATGCATGTTTAATTTGTTTCACAGTGATAGTGTAGCTACCACCACAAGGATGTCTAAAGATTTCTTTTCATCTAGGATAAAACCAGGGGTTTCCATAAGTGAGCATTTAATATCTTTAAACAAAATAAGAGCTGAGCTGCATTTGAGGGGGGAGGTGATTTCAGACCAAACAATGAAAAGTGTTATTATCAACTCACTTGATCCATCATGGGACAATTTTATGTCACATTTAGACACAATCAATCTAGGATACTTATCCATAGAAAGTCTATCCAATAAATTGATAGCAGAAGACAATTCAAGAAGAAATCGTTCTAACAATCACACAGAACACAAATCATATAGGAAAGTAGCTTTCCAAGAAAAATATAATGAAACATTTAAATGTCACAATTGTGGATCCAGGGAACACAATAAAAGAGATTGCCCCAAAATTTCAAAGGAAAGACATAGGTCAGAATATAGAAACAAATACAATTATAGACAGTCTTCCATAGATAGACATAGATATAGAAGCCCACCAAATTACAAAGAGAATAGAGGGGGCAGAGATAATTCAAAGGATAGAAAACCTGGTTCACTGAATGGGTTAAATAAACAAGACAACACTAACATACAGCAAAATGAGAACAATAATTGGCTTATTGATTCTGGAGCAACTAATCACACCACTAATAACAAAAATATATTGTCTTCATTTACAGAAGATAAATTTGTAATAAAGGTAGCTAACCAAGAAAAGGTTCAAGTATTAGGTAGAGGGAATGTAACCCTGCCTGGTCTAGGAAAAATAGAGGGGGTATTGCTAATACCTGAAATACCTCATAACATACTAAGTGCCATAAAACTAAGTAGAGATTCTGACATTAACATTGTTTTTTCAAAAGGAAAAGCGACTTTGGAGAAGAATAAAATAAATATAGGCACTGTGATGATTAAAGGAGGCCTACCTTATCTGATAACAAAGGAAAAATGGTTGCATAACATTGATTCAAATATGGGAGATTGTATTGAAGTAGATGATGAAAATATTAGCAACAGTGATAATGATGAATGTAAAATATCTCATGATCACATAGATGCACACAATGAAAAAAAACCAAAAATAGGTAAGCCACTTCATGATGAGTGTGCTCACATCTTACATAGGAAGTTAGGACATGCCAGTTTTCCTGTAGTACAAAAAATGACTGAACACGCAGAAGGTGTTAAAATAAAAAATTGTGAAAACTATTTGGAATGCTCAGTATGTAAATCTACAAAACTAAAAACTAGTCCCAGGCCAAGAAAATCTACTAGATCAACTAACAAAATTTTTGATTTAGTACACATGGACTTAGTTGGTCCATTAACTCCATCAATCACTTATAGAAAACGTTACTTCTTGACAATAGTAGACGATTATAGCCGCTATGGATTTGTTTATACATTAAAACACAAAGATGAAACCTTTCAAAAATTTAAAGAATTTTACAAACGCATAGAAACACAACACAATATCAAAATAAAACAAATCATGACAGATAGGGGATGTGAATTCATGTCTAAAGAATTCTCCCAATGGTTAAAAGACAAAGGAATGTTACATTACACATCTAGTCCATTTTCTGCGTTCCAGAACGGGATTGTAGAGAGGAAAAATTCAACATTACAAACCATGATTAGATGCACATTGGAAGATGCTGGCTTAAGCAAACAATTCTGGTCAGAAGCCTTACATTATTCAAATTACACACAAAATAGAACCTGGTCCAGCATTGTAAATAAGACACCATATGAAGTGATGTATAATAGGAAACCAAAATTAGCACACATGCACATATTCGGAGTCACTGCAGACGTACACATACCTAAGCAATTAAGAAGAAAGGGAGAAAACGTATCCAGAAGACTCAGATTTATGGGATATGAGACTGGCACTAAAGGGTACAGATTCATTGATAATAATAACAAATTTATAGTCTCCAGAACAGCTGTGTTCCATGAACAGGCCAACTGGTCTAAATTACATCTTAATGAAATATTTCCAAATAAATACAAAGATACAAAATCTCATGAGAAAGGGACCATAGAAAAGCAAAATATCAACAAATATAAAAACAAAACCAAAACTTGGACAAATAGCCAACACAAAATAAAGACAGACACACTAACAAAAAAGGAAGCAAGATATTTGCATGATAACGATAGTAAACCTGAAAAAACTATTAGAAACACCAGAAATCAAATGCCAAATAAATACAAGGATTATATAATGCACATGGATGGTGAGCCAACAACACCTAATACATATGAGGAAGTGTTAAAACTCCCTCGTGAAGAAAAAGAAAAATGGGAATTAGCGATGAAAAAGGAGATGGAAAGTTTACAAGGATTAAATGTATTTACACCTGCAATTGCACCTAAAGATAAAACAATTATTGGTACCAGGTGGATATATAAAATTAAGAACTTAGAGGGAGGCAATACTCTATACAAAGCTAGACTAGTTGCACAAGGTTATGCACAGAAATATCCGGAGGACTATACTGACACGTATTCCCCCACAGTAAGAACAGAGAGTGTCAAAACAGCTCTAGTGGTAGCATCAGCACTCAATCTTGATGTATTTCAATATGACATACAGACTGCGTATCTACACGCAAAACTAGATAAGGAAATATACGTAAGAGCACCTCACAGTCAATACACAAACAAAAATGAGATTTGGTTGTTAAACAAGAGTTTATATGGGTTAAAACAATCTGATAAACGATGGTATGATTGTTTAGTAAAAGTACTTAAAACCATGGACTTCAACGCCACCACTGCTGATAACTGTTTCTTTGTCAAAAAGGGTGATGATTACATTGAATTTGTATTGATTTACGTGGATGACATTTTATACATAGGAAAACATAAAGAGAGAAGAGAAACTTTTGTAACTAAGCTAAATGAACATTTCTCGTTAAAATCCCTAGGCAAAGTAAACAAATATCTTGGTGTTCAAATTAATAAGACTAGAAGGGGATTCAAACTTACTCAGAGAGATAAGATCATAGAACTTTTAAATAAATGCAATTTAAACAATGCCAAACCTTGTGATACTCCTATGCAAACTGATTTTCTAAGAAATACTGATGAATCTTCCCCCGAATTCAAGGATAACACATTTTATAGATCAATCATAGGTTCACTTCTTTATATATCTAATTGGACAAGACCAGATATCGCCTTACCACTCAATTTATTATCCAGACATGTCAGCAGACCAACAATGTATCACTGGGAAGCTGTTAAAAGAATTTTAAGATATCTGAAAAGTACACTAGACTTTTGTTTAATGTTAGAACCTAATGACAATAAAGAACCAAAGCTTACATGTTACGCAGATGTGGACTGGGCTGGAGACACCTCATGTAGAAAAAGTACATCTGGTTATATATTCCTCTTAAATGACTGTCCAGTTTACTGGTACACTGGTAAACAGGAACTAGTGGCCACTTCAACGACAGAAGCGGAATATGTTTGTTTATCCAAAGCTGCAAATAACCTTGTATGGTTTAATGATTTAATTTCAGATGTTTGGAAAAAACCTGCTTTGCCTTTTGTTATGCATGAAGACAATAAAGCAGCCATTGAAATATCTAGATCTGATGCTATTGGACAAAGGTCCAGACACATAGATATAAAATTTAAACATGTGAGACAATTATCTCAAGATGGATTTATTAAAGCAGTGCATTGTGATACTTCAGAACAATTAGCTGACATATTGACAAAGCCTTTACCTTCTAAGCAACATAAATATTTAACTTCTAAGTTGTATGTTTTGTATTGTCCTGAATCTGAATGTAATTGGTGTTGCATAACGAATCGGCATTTAGAGGGGGATTTGTCAGATGTAAATGCCTTATTCTCTAATGTGTAAATAGTATATGAACGGGGTATCAGGGGTTAACTTATTCTTCACTTCTTAATGTATTCATAATTCACCACTCCCACATATAGCTCCACCCATTGTATATATAAGGAGCTACATGCACCCTTTTCCTCGCTTCTATCTGTGAATATTCAGTGAATATAGAATGCCTATTGTAAATAAAAGGAAATATATTTAAACCTTCAACTCTTACTAATCTTATTGAGTCTGATCCTGAAAATATTGCAACATAGACAACACACTGTCTATTTAGGAATTTTTTATATGTAATAAAACTTTTTAAAACATAAAAAAAAAGAAGAAGAAGCTGTTGCTAGATTCCACCCTATTGGATAATTTTCAACTTGTATCCAAACTTCCCTTTCTAGGGAAGGTTGTTGAGAAGGTGGTTGCATGGCAACCCCAGAGGTTCCTGGATAAATAAGATTATCTAGAACCTTTTTGAGTCAGAGTTCAGGCCTGTTTATGGCATAGACATGGCATTAGTCATGATTTTTGATAATCTTTAGTGGGAGCAGGGTGGGGGTAGTGCATCCATCCTCTGCTTGACCTTTAGAGCAGCCTTTGATACCATCAAACATGATACCCTTCTGAAGTGGCTTCAGGGGTTGGGAGTGAGGAGTTCTGTGTTGTCTTGGTTGATTTCCTTCCTCTGTGGCTGCTCTCAGTCAGTGTTGATAGGAAGCAAGAGGTCCAGCCCTCGTCCCCTGCTTTGCAGGGTCTTGCAGGGCTTGGTATTCTCTCCGCTTCTACATAAAGGCACTGGGTGAGGTCATCTGGCACCATGGACTGAGATATCATCAGTATCTCAGTTGATGACACTCAGTTATATGTCACAGACAATGGTGAGTTAAGCGATGCCATGGCCTCCCTCTTGCAGTGCTTGGAGGCTGTTAAGAGAGAGCAGCGTATTGAAACTGAACCCTGGAAAAATGGAATGATGTTTGGGGTTCTTTGGTCCAAAGAGAATTGCCATCTCTGGTCTTGGATGGGGTGGCACAGTGTATAATCTGGGAATTCTCCTGGACTCATGACTCCTGCTCAAGGAGCAGGTGACAGTTATGGCCAGGAGCATCTATGCATAATTGTTGGTTATGTGCTAGGTATGCCTTTCCTGGATCAACAATCCCTGCTCACAGTCACTAATGTCCTTGTTACCTCCTGTCTTGACTAATGTGCTCTATGTGGGACTGCCTTTGAAAAGTATCTGGAAGCTCCAATTGGTACAAAATGCAGCAGGCCATATGGTTTTGTGCAGATCCAGATGTGCCATCTCTCCTATGGAAGCTGAATTGGCTGCCAATTTATTTCCAGATACAATTCAAGGTATTGGTTGTTGTCTTTAGCACCACGTGGCTCAGGACCCGGTTATTTGTAGGACTGTCTTTTCCTGGTCACATCTACTTGACTCCCCAGAGTGTGGAGACAGGGAATGTTGCAAGTTCCCCTTCCTAAGGAAATACACCTGGCCTTCTCTGTGGTGGCTCCCTCCTTTTGGAACATCATCCTTGTGGAGATTATATTGGCACGCACTTTAACACTCTTTTGCAAGGCCCTGAAGACCTGGTTTTGCCAATGGGCCTGGGGAACCCAGAATGGGATGGAGCCCATCAAGTGGCTTATCTGATTGTTTAATTGTTGTTGCCTGGGAGGCTGGAGCTTATTGTTTTTATATTGGGTTTTTATTTTTGTAAACCACCCAGAGTCATCGAGAGTGAATGAATTAAGTGTAATTTATCGGTTCTGCTCCAGTCCATTACCATCTCTAGTTATTGGTTCAGGATATCAATCATAAATCTCTGAAAGAAAATATACGTAATCACATGTTACTGACACTGATTCCAAGAGAAGAGAATTTATGTAGCTCAAGGTTGAACTGTGGAATCCTTGGTACTGTCAGAGGTTGTTTGTTTGCTTGCAGCTGGTTCATTACCTGACTGAGTCAACCTCAGTGTTAGTTAGTGTGGGATTTGCTCAGTGGTGAAATCCAAAGTTTTTTACTACCAGTTCTGTGGTAGTAGGTAGGCTTGGTGTGGCTTGTTGGGCATGGCAGGGGAAGGATACTGCAAAATCCCCATTCCCTCCCCACTCCTGGGGGAAGGATACTGCAAAATCCCCATTCCCTCCCCACTCCTGGGGGAAGGATACTGCAAAATCCCCATTCCCTCCCCACTCTGGGGGCAGCCAGAGGTGGTATTTGTCAGTTCTCCAAACTATTCAAAATTTCCACTACCGGTTCTCCAGAACCTGTCAGAACTTGCTGGATTTCACCCCTGGATTTGCTCCTTATTTATATAGAGTCCTTGGTAGTTCCAACAATTTGTACCTATGGAAAAGCTTATTTAATATTTATTGTCAAGTAAGACAAAGATGTATTAAACAAGCTGGGTTCAGATAATACAAATCAATTTTGAATTCCTATACAGAACAATTCTCGTAAGATTGTTTAGTAATTCTTTAGTTTCAAATTGCAAATGGCTTTTTTGTTGAAGCATTATATGCATGGTATGTACTACCTCCGATATATGATAACCGATTACAGATTTTAGATTAACAAGAGTTGGAAGGGACCTTATAGGTCATCTAGTCCAACCCCCTGCTCAAGCAGGAGACCCTACAAATGGCAGTCCAATCTCTTCTTGAAAGTCTCAAGTAGTGAGACTTTTTTATCCATAATAGGGTTACAATCACTTAAATCACAGTATTATTTTTTTATTATTCATTGTTACTCTAACGTCTGTATTCAGAAATGTCTATATCATTAAATACTATGAGACAGACCTTGCAAATAGCAGAGTGGAAAGAATGAAACATCAAGGCCACAAAGTATTTCCATCATAAACATTTGGGGTATTGTTCCCCATTTTAGTATTCAGCATTAAGAATTTAGAAGGAGTTGTGATCAACAATACTTTAGCTCTGTTCTCTGACTAAGGCACCCAAAACATCTGAAAATTCTGAAAGTTTGTCATCTTGCTGACAAACTATTTTGAGGGTGTCCTGAAAGTGAGATTTATTTGACTGAGTGGGAATAGGGAGGTGACAAATGTCAACAAATAATAAAAAAGTCAAACTGCAGTTGATTCAACACAACAAGAACATTTTAAACAATGCCACAAAATTCCCCACATTTTGTTCCAATAATCAGAATAAAGCTTTTAATTTATATGTTTTAATTTCAGAACACTGAAACAGTTGTTTTGAGAAAAAAAAAACTCTTGCAGGTAAATGACATGCATTCCCAGAACAATATACGGCTAGTACAAATATGGGGGCAGGATTAGCTGTTTCCAGAGTGAGATGAGCTATCAATGGTTATTAACGCTGTGGGTGAAATCAAGCAATTGAAGCACATAAGAAAGGGTGGGGCTTTGATTGTTTGATAATGCCACCATTTTGATACTGTTGATTTTTCCCTCCTGTGGATGCCCTAGGGCCGTACAGTTAAAATTACAGTAAAATGACAAAACTGGTCATAAGAAGTGAATCAATGAAAACTCCCATTAACTTTGCTAGGAGTTATATAAATAACTCCTACTGTGGTTCAGAATGCACTGATAATGATGTTTCAGGCCCAATCTAATTCTAAGGGTGAAATTGGACAACTAATGATCAGAACAAATAACATATTACAGGTTTAAGATTTAAGTCAGTTTTATATTCCATTATCGATTGTTTTTTTGTAAATTACACCACTATAAATGTCTATCACTTTGTCAGTTTTTATGAAGTATTATGTAATCTATAATGTATATTGACTGAGTGGACTATGACATGGTGAACATAATTATATTGATAATTAGCCCTGATAGAACAAAGCTGTACCACGCAGAGATAATTATGTAATTTTTGTGGCATCTCTCTATTTTTCTTTGTTTATTAGTATTGACAAATACAATTTACTCCTTCCTATCTTTTACTTTCTAAAGCCTTTAGCTAGTCAAGAATAATTACGATATGCCTTACACACTACATCTTTATTTGCTACGATAATCTTCCATGTTTACTAAAAAAATATTTTCACAACCATATTTAAGCCATACAGATTTTAAAATAAGAACTAATCAGAATATAGTTGTGATAGAAAAATGCTACAAA
This sequence comes from Pantherophis guttatus, assembly GCF_059756535.1. NCBI lineage: Eukaryota > Metazoa > Chordata > Lepidosauria > Squamata > Colubridae > Pantherophis > Pantherophis guttatus. The sequence goes on from NC_142064.1 coordinate 74,464,893, forward strand.
AAGCTCTGAAGGACACAGAAGTTTTAATGACAGTTATGTATCTGAATCATGTTTTTATTGTTTTATGTATACATTTTACGTTTTCCATAAAAACTCCATATATTTGCACAAAACATATATACTGTATATATTATAACAAGAAAATTAATCTGCCACATTTTTAACAAGTTTTATCAATCGATGTAAGCAAACTCTTCTATGGGATGGACAATAGCTAGGAGCAGATTATTCAATAAAAACTGCACAAAAACCCATTTTGTTTGTTTAATTTATATCCCACTTTTATTATCTTTATATTAGCTAAATTACTAAACAATTATATATATATATATATATATATATATATATATATATATATATATATATATATATTTAATTAACTATATTAATTATTTTACTTTTTTAAAATTTTAACTCAAGGTAGCGAAGATATCCAATACTCCTTTCTCTTATTTTCCCCATAACAAAAACCCCGTGAGATGAATTGTGCTGAGAGTGACTGATCCAAAATCACCCAGTTGGATTTCATGGCTAAGGTGGCATTGGAACTCACAGTCTCCCAGTTTCTCATCTGGAACTTTAATCACTAGAACACTGCATATTAGTCCAACCTTCATACAGAATCAGTATGATTACATTTTTTTTTGTAAATTTTCCAAAAATGCATAAAGTGACATGGATAACACTTCCCTACTGTTCATTAAAGCAAATTAACTTTTTAAAGACTTTTAAAACAAATCTTAAAAAATAGTTTAATAAAGACTCATACAGCAGCAACTACTTTACGATTCTTGAAAAAAATGGGATGCTCTAATGAGCATCAAAGTGATGCTGTGCTTGTACATGGTCTAAACTGCTTTTTCCAAATAATTTTCAAAGTCATACTAAATGCATAACTTTGAAAAATTAATTTCCAACAATGAAGGTCAGATTTTTAAACATATACTGTAGTAGAAACATAGCAATTTTTGAGCTTCCCAGTGAATGGCCCAGAAGTACATATTAGTACTTACAATACTGTATTACCATATATGAGTGGAATGAAAAGTTATGCCTTCATATATTTAATTTTTAATTCTTGCGAACCGGTGCGAACCGGGAGCAACCCACCACTGGAACCCTCTCACTCAGAGAAAAATAAACCACTCACACAACATGTACACATTTTCTTGTAAAATGAAATGATGCATTTTATTTTCTATCATTTTTTTTTTTACAAAAGTGTGTAATTAAGTATAATGTAAAAAGTACTTTAAGGTCCACATTACAATGAATTGGTTTGTTGTTATAGCTGAGCAGAGTGTTGTGTCTCCAAATATGGTTGTACTTCAGATCATAAAAAGTCCAAGGGTAAGAGTAAAGTTGATAAAGGACATATATAAGCAAACCTGAAATTGGAGTTTTAAATTTGGTCAGTGAAGAAGGCAAAGGTTTTCAATGTATTTCCTCCACAAGCTATGTCTCTGATTAAAATTAGCCCTGAATTTACTTTTCTAAGAATGTGATATTCATTTTCCTCCTTGCGCATCACAAAGAATTGTAATGAAAGGGCACAGAGTCCTCAAATACGGTATGTGTGTATACTTTCTATCCAAATTATCCTTCACTTCTCTTTTACTCATCAGTTACACTCCAGCAAATTCAAATCTACTTTTCTGATTTGATGAAAAGAGTTTCATTCAAAATTAAAGTGAAACGTAACTCTATTACTATGGCCTGCCAGTAATCAAAGACATACAACTAACTTTAAAAATAAGCTTTGTAAAACCCCAAGAGTTGTATTTATAAAGCACAGTAGCCAGTTACCAATTAAGAAACAATTGCATAAACATCTTTCAATTTATGTAACAGTGATTATTATTATTGAATTTCACCATTTCCAAAGACAAGCAGTTTGCATTGTATATTCAGAGCTGTTAGCAAATACAGTCATTCTCATTATTGTTCCATGAACAACACTAGATTACATTAGCATATTTTTTTAACGCTCGCCGTATTTATACTCTAACTGAATCTTCTTAGGCAGTAACCTATCCAATTCAAAGTATGTAATTTATGTTATAGTTATTTGTTCTCTAAAACTGGGAAACCATATTACTTGAACTGAATATAATATTCAGTTCAAGTATACGTGCAAAAAGAAATGGCTGCATCTATTACCTGGAAATAAAAAGGCTGAAACAATTTGATGGAAATGACCAAGTATAATATTCTTTAAAGATCTGGTATGCAAACAAAGGAAGTTGTCTACAAATTATTTGTCTCAAGGTACAGATTCTGAGGTTCTTGGAATATGGGATCCCTCTCATTCAAGTCTGTTGAGTATTTCTATTAGCAAAATGCATATGCTTACTCAATCCATTGTTTCTGACCACCATATATCAACACAAACATAAAAGCTGCCCCCTACAACACCAATCCCATTCATCCATCAATAACTTTCTTTTCTTTTAGCAGGGAAAAAAATATTTTACAAATGTTATCTAGTAAATGTTATCTAGTAAAAGGAAGAAAATATTTCACAGCATCAGGCTCATATTCTTCTTACCTATCACAGGGCTGATATTTTTAGTAGGTCCTCTCTGTATACAAGCTGAGAGGTTAAATAAGTTCATTCTTGAATCCTGAAACAACCCAAAGCTACATTGCAAAGGCTTGTATCACCTATGCAGACTTTGAAATGGCCCTAAAAGTCTACTAGCAACCAGTACAATAAATATAAAGTTGGTGTTGTGATGCCATAGAAGCTTTTATCCCTAGAAATCTGGCCATTGCATTCTGTACAGTTGTGGTTTTCAAGCTGGCTTTAAAACTAGTCCCATCTACAGCCTGCTGCAGCCAAATAAATGGTTCACCATCAACAGCCACACTTTTCCTTATAGTTCAGGATCACATATTTCCACTCACAACTGGATATTTCCAGGGCAGTGTTAATTTCAGGAATTTAAAGCATCCTTGGGTAAAGTTTTTTCTCTCTCTCCTGATGCTGGTAATTTACCAATGTTCTCCCATCTCCTATTACAACTTAGAATAAAAAAACCAATCTTTAAATATTTTGTTGTGAGAGAGCTCTTGGTTGATTGTTTATCTGGCTCCTTCTATCTTTCGTTCTAGATGCTGTCTTAAGTTAAAATCAGCACTGCTGATTTTACTTTCACAGCTTGTTTGGCAGCAGTCTGAAAGAAGCTTGCCATTTCCTTCTGAAATTTTTAGATCTTGTCCAGCGAACAGTTTGGAATTCTTAGTGGACACCTTATCCAATACTTAATCCTGCTTAGCTTCCAAGATCATGAAAAGTTGGTTAGTCTCCATTTTTCTCTTTCCAACAGTTATGATTTCTGCACCATGTAACGTAATTGGGGGGTGGGGAGCTTTAAAAAGAACTAAGACTATTCTCTAAACAATGAATTAAGTGTATCTTGCCCTCATTCTTTTATGTACACTGAGAGCATATGCACCAAGACAAATTCCTTGTGTGTCCAATCACACTTGGCCAATAAAAAATTCTATTCTATTCTATTCTCATTTCCTAAACAAATGTGATTCATTTATTGGCTAAAACATTTAGTGTGGAAAAGCTCAAGCACCATTCTATACCTTGCCTACCTTTTGCCATCAAAATCTTTGTAACAAAGCAAACATTCTAATTCTCAGATCAACCATTCATTTTAATATAATATGTCATCGTGTAAATACTAGTAACTAAAAGAATACATAAGCAGCATGAAACTTACTTTAAAATTCTAAGAACATTCAATTCTAAGAAGATTATACAAAGCTAAGAATAACACTGGTTAAGTATAGCCTACATATATTAAATCCTAATTATAGCTGCACTCTCTTTTCTTTAGTATTTGAATATTCAGAACTGCTATTTCTTTGCCAGAAGCATTTCTCATTTCCTTCTATCTTCAGGACTCAATTAAATGGTTCTGGATGCATTTTTTTTTCATATCAAGTTTTAAAACATTTACAGTGCAAATAAATCATTTTATTTATTCATGTAGTTTAAGAGATTAGTTAATGACTTTTCCTAAAGCTAAAGGGAATTATTAGGGTTGTTTGCTACTAAAATTATAAGACACATCCAAGCATACTGCTTTATCCATTTTAGAAGGCTTTTAAAAGCAATATAATAAGGGGGAAGGTTTTATAAAATATACAATAGAATGCTTAGCTAACTTTCCAGTCTTTCAGCCAGCCACTAATAATAGAAACATATACTACACTAAAAAAATGGAAAATATTAATTAGTATTTACCTCTGGATACAATGTCTTCAAACACATGCCTAATCATTTAACTACAGAGTAAATGGTAACAGCAGAATTTCAGAAAAAGAGATAACAAGGAAAGGAAGAACTTCAGTTTTAATTTATAAGTATTTTAAAGATATACTTTATAAAATGGTACGTATGTATTGCAATCATGTACTGCAACTTCATTTTCAAGTTGGCTGCAATTACAAAAAAAAAAGTTATATCATAATCCTAAGAATACTTCTAGACTATGCTTGTATGGCTCATAAAATTATAATTTTGTTCTAATTAAATAATAATAAATAATAATTTTGTGTATAATTAAATTTTATGAGGAGAGAAGTTTATGTCATCATCTCATTTTGTATATCCCCCTTTCCAACCGTCACTGTATTTAATTGGTGTAAAATATTTATAGGTTTAATCTTTTAGGGGAAACTTTTTCTAAAGAATCTTATTTTAGGAATATTGTACAGACCAAAATACAAGAATAATAAATAAAAGCCACAAATCATTGTATATGTAAGTAAAAAATATTAACAAAATATACAAATTCTATCACTTAAAATATTCTGCTGCGGCATTAATTCTGCAGACATTTTCCTTCTAAAAAGAATCCACAAAGGAGGAAAAGCTGAAATAAATGCCCTTTATCAATCATTCTGAGTGATAATTCAAATATCTTGTCTGTCTTAATTAATAATTAATTTAAGATTTTCCTAAGAAGAAACTTAAATAAAAAACTGGATTACTATGTAACAAGGCCCCAGCAGTTCCAGAGCTTCATCTTCATTGGAAAGGATGCTTCTGTGATAAAATTGGTTTCAAGTATAGTTTTAGAAGATAAAATTTGGTGTTTGGTTGCAGCTGAGCCCTTTGTTTGGAAGTGTACCACCTCTTCAGAAAAAAAAAGCAGAGGTCAACTAGGAAGATTAGTCTGAACCTGGTTGATCCAAACAGTGATGCAATATCATTCATTTGGCTTTTAGCAAATAGTTATTCTGTGAACAGTAGCCATGATTTGCTGTCAAAATTTCATGACAGATTCTCAAAATTCCAAAACTGCCCAGTAATCTAAAAATCACTTATCTCTGGTTTGAAAGAACCCTTCATTTATAATAGGAAAAAAGGCAAATGCACATAATACTAAGTTTCTTGCTCCACATAATTTAATTGACAACCTGCTCCATCTCTTTCTCCCCACTCCTTTCTAAATGAGGGATTTTTGCTTGTGTGTGTGTGTGTGTGTGTGTGTGTGTGTGTGTGTGCGGTGGGGGGAGAATGAACATATTAATACATATTCAACTAGAATAGAGGTGGTTTTGTGGGTCAAACAATATATGCAGAGGTGGGATTCACATAATTTACCTACCGGTTTGCCCAGCACCAAAAATGTGTGCGCGTGCATGCGCTTTGCTTGCACAAACACTTTCCACACATGCTTCCGGCCTCAAAAACATGCGTAAATAGGTAAGCATAGAGCCTGAGCGGGTGGGCGGACCCACCCGTGATTTCCGCTACCGGTTCGCCTGAATCTGTCCAAACTGACTGAATACCACCTCTGAATATATGTTTGAGTTATCGGTGACTTATATCTATAGGAAATCCAGCCATTTTATCTCTTCTTGTGCCATATCTGTCATCAAACATTGGCGATCATATTGGCAATCCTATTTTTGTCAACAGCCGTATGAAAAAGTGCTGCTGAGTTTTGTCCATACCAGTCCCTTAGGTTTTGAAGCCATGATGTTCTTCTTCTGCCTGGACTTCGTTTGCCTTCAATCTTTCCCTGGAGGATTAAGTGAAGTATGCCGTATTTTTCTGGGTGTTGCATCATTTTATCTTTTGCATAATTAATTTACTTTCCAGTTTTATTTTTGCACTTTTCTCAGGTATTATTTGAAATAAAACAATCCTTTTTTGTGGCATGCAATGGTAAAGCCAAAATTCATCATCCAGAATCATGTTTATAAAGACCTTGATACAGTGATCCTTGTCCTCACCATTGATCTGGATTTCTACATTGCATAGTTGATCTGGATGGTTTTGAAGAGTTTGTAGCACACTTGCATGTATCTTGGCACATGTTGTTATGATCATGTTGTATCTATTCTTTAGGGACTGCATTAAGAGGTAATTGCTCAGTGCCAAGGAGCCTGTATGTCAGTCTGGAGTTGACCACCTGAGATCTTTCTTGAAGAAGCTGCTGTTGGTGCCCCCATTCTGTAAGATGAAGGAAACTGAGGCCAGAATATGCTGCTTTTCCATAATGGCACCCATTTTCTTAAAGCATCTTCCTGAAAGCTAGACTGGCTTGGAAAAAAATAAGCTTTTTCCAAGGACCTTTGAGCAATGATTTTGCACCATTGTTAATTATTTTTGCTGGGTGTTTAAGCTATTATGTGCTGGATTCTTTGCTTTTTATTATGTTGATAGGGTTTAGGATTACCATATTTTTGTAACCATGGATGTTTTATTATTTATTATTGTATATTATGTGTGCTGCATAAGTTTGGGAATTGGCTGCATACAAAATTAATGAATCATTAAATGTTTATATTAAAGTAAAATTATGAATACTTGCGGATATACAAATTGTTGCTAGTATGCCAATCAAATTACAGTGAAGAGTCTTCCTCATTCCCCACCCAGAACTAAAGAAGCAAGCTTTGAAGCTTTATTCCTTCATCTTATGATCACTTAGCTGGGAAAAAACCATTCAGTACAGAATTTATTTTTAAGTAACTGTTTGAAATAGGCTTTTTGTTTATTTAATAAACATATGCAACAAATTGAAAAAAAAATGTAATTAAAGAACAAATAACAATAATATAGAACTATATCTCAATTAAATATAAAGCACATTTCTCATCCCAAATAGTTAAATGAACATGTTAGTGTATAGCACTGCAGCTTTAGAGTACTCTATCAAGTTCTGCTTATTATATACCTACAATTTTAGAATAGCTTATTTATATTTATTTATTATTTAGACTTATATGCCTCCCTATCTCCGAAAGGACTCAGGGCGGCTCACAACAATAAAAACACATGAAGTTCAATTTTAAAAAAAATACCCAATAAAACTATAAAAACCTTTAAAATCCCCTCTAAAACCCCTTCAGTCCAAGCCGGCCAGGCGGAATAGCCATGTTTTAAGGTCACGGCGGAAAGAGTGAAGGTCAGGGGCCACCCGGAGCCTCAGGGGGAGCTGATTCCACAGGGTAGGTGCGCCCACAGAGAAGGCCTGCTCCCTAGGGGTCGCCAGCCGACATTGTCTGGCCGACGGCACCCCAAGAAGGCCCTCCATATGGGAACGCACCAGGCGATGGGGAGCAGTCGCTGGCCACAGATGGTCCGCCAAACACCCCGGGCCTAAGCCATGTAGAGGTTTATAGGTGATTACCAGCACCTTGAATCTCACCTGGTAACTGGTAACCAATGCAGGTCCCGCAGGAGGGGTGTAACATGAGAGTGTCGGGACACTCCCATCACTACCCGCGCGGCCGCATTCTGCACCAGCTGAAGCCTCCGAGTGGTCTTCAGGGGCAGCCCCATGTAGAGAGCATTGCAGTAGTCGATCCGGGAAGTGAGGAGGACATGAGTGACTGTGCATAGGGCATCACGGTCCAGGTAGGGGCGCAACTGGCACACCAGACAAGCTATAATTTTTTTAAAAAAAAAATTAAATTTGTTCAAGTGTTTTCACTTAAGGCTAAAAAATTCTGTAATTTTAATGTAACAAAAGACAAGAAAAGAAGAATAGGCCATGCTTACACAAGTATGAATGCTGGAAGTAATACTAAAAAAAAGAGAAAAAAATCCTTCTCTTTCTCATATATACTATATTAGACCTTGAGGTTAACCAATAAAGTTGATTGGCAACATAGTCAAAGAAAGAAAGTAACTATAATTAATTTATAGAATTCTATTTTAAGATATTAATGCCCACTAGCTTATTCAGCTGTAAAAAGCTGCAAACTATGATCTCTCTGCTAAACCCATTTCTTCAATTCTATCTATCAATTATATTGGATACAAGCTCTGGATATTTTTGAACTAAGAAAAAGATAACATAGTTAATTGGGTCTATGACAATTCACCATGGCCAACTTGCTGGGGCCAACAATTCACCACAGCCAAATCACCGCAGGACAACTTACTGCAGGACAAGAGTTACACTGGTCCCCAGAATAATCATAGTCCGTTGGTTCGTGCTCAGAGGCGTGGTCCTCTGATGCCCCACGTTGGGAAGACTGAGGAATCTGAGCCCCAGCAGGTAGGCCCACTTGTTGGAAATATTGGGCAAAGCCGTCTCTAATGGCCCTGGTCAAAAGGAGCTCAAATGCCTGTGGCAGCTGAGGAGTAGCTTCCTGAAGAGGAGGAATCATCGGAGCAGGAGCTGGAGGAGAGTTAGGGGACGCTGGGGCCTCAGATCCCGTTTGAAATAAAGGCTCTTTTCCTGGTGGAGGTGCCGGGCCCGCGGGGGGCAGACAATCTGGTGACAAATCTCTAACACAGTGGTCATCATCCTGTACAAGGGACTGGGCCCGGGAAGGCACCTGCAAGGCTGACAGAGGCGAAATGGGGCGGGCCTGTAGTGATGCCTTGGAGAAAGCCTTCTCCATCGCCTTATGGCAATGCTGCTCCTCCCTGGACAAGGGGGGTATGGCAGAAGAAGAAGAAGCCTTATTTGTTTTCGCCCTTTCTTTAGGTGGGGGATTCCCAGAGGACCCTTCCAATGGATCGGAAATATGGCAGCTGTGGGCTGAGGCTGCCCCCATAGATAGGCCTTTGCGTGCCTTGGCCCATTCTGCCATTATGGAGATGTTAATGAGGCTCAAAATGGCCGCTGCAAAAAGGCGCGCTTAAAAGGGGGGGATAAATAACAAGGAGACTCACAGAACGGCGTTCGTGCTCCAGAGGCTGCCACCGAAAAGGCCACAATGATCCCAGTCTCCACTAGTCGTTTGCCAGGCAGGAGAGACAATTAGATCGCTAGCTCAAGGCTATTACTGCAATATGTTAATCGGCAAGGGAACTAAAGCCGAGGGAGAGAAGGCTGCTAGGCTAAACGCCATTACAATGCAGCGCGGCTGTGCTGAGGCGATCAGAGGCCAGATAAGATGAAAGGCAGCTGCTAACGAGGTAATCTGTCAGAGCGGCTTTGTTGAGATGATCAGAGGCCAGTTAAGAGGAAAAGCAGCCGCTAATGATAGAGACAGTCAGCGCGGCTCTGCTGAGGCGATCGATCGGAGGCCTGATTAGGTGAAAAGTAGCCGCTAACGAGAGAGTCTGTCAGCGCGGCTCTGCTGAGGTGATCGGAGGCCTGATTAGGTGAAAAGTAGCCGCTAATGAGAGAGTCTGTCAGCGCGGATCTGCTGAGGCGATCGGAGGCCTAATTAGATGAAAAAACCAGCCGCTAGCAACGACTGAAAGCAGTCCAGACAGAATATTCTCAAAAGAAAAACATTCCAAAAAACAGGAATAAAAAGGCAGAATCAACTGGCAAGGCTGGAAGACACATCTATCCAGCACAGACTGAGTCAAAACACTGGGCTAGGAGGGCAGAGTTATGCAAATTTGAGCAGACTCGATCCATTTAACTTTTAAAGTTTAGTTTTTCTCTAACATCCACAGATTCTCACTTGGCAGCAAACCTGATCAAAGTTACCAGGTTTCATTTAGATTATTATAGGTGAACTGGCAAGCTCTCTGGATGATTTGAAGTGATTCTTGGCAGATAAAGCTGCTTACCTCAGAATAGTATGTCCCAGATGATAATAATGGCTGGACCTTGTGCTTTAAATGGGATTCTTTGAAGCTCATTGACCCCAAGGCAGTGGTTTCTGCAGCTCAAGCTCTACCATCTTTGAACTAGATCCATGATTTTCCTGGCTTTACTAATCAGGCAGTCATGAGCTAAAAGGCTGGGTGGTGGGAATGAGAATGAGTTTTGATGGAGGGAATAATGCTACCTAGACTAAAAGAGGTCTAAGAGGTCATTTAAAGAAACCTTCCCTGAAGCCTACTATTTTTCAAAATGTCCACCTACTCTTCAACATTCCAGAAAGCCCCTCAATATTCCAAGATATAACATTTTTTTCCAGAAAAAGGTCAACATAAATGATTTTACCCCCAAATTAAATGGATTTGATATACTATGCAAGTGTCAGTCATATGCACTGGATTATAACCCCCCCCCATTCTATGTTCTTCTCACACAAATGAAGGTTTCTATAGCAGCAGTTCTAACAGACCATGCTGACATCAAGAAACAAGATTGTTTTTTAAACAGTCTTGCACTGCAGTAAATACTGCTGATTTGATAGCAAAACAATGCCTGTGAACAGATAAAACAACCATTATGAAAAAGTATCTAACATATGGAGAATGTCAAGGAGATTGTATTTCTCCTTGAACTGTTTTGCTTATGTGGGGGTAACTCTTAACAACATAAATTAGTCCCCCAAGTCACACCCCCAAAACCATGGACTTCCGTCCAAAAACACTGTTTTTATTAAATCTCAGATTCTTAGAAGGATTGATTAATTATGTGCAATAATTCTACTAGATCTTCTCCAGGACAATGGAAGACACTTGAGCTAATATTTGTCAGAATAAAGAAAGGTGAGTTCCAAAAGAACAAAAGTATATTCTTACAACCAATGTTCTGCTGTCAGTTGTCTCAAGTTGATTTTGACAGAGTAGAAAGTAGTTTCCAAGAAAGAAAAAAGAAGCAGGAAGGTTTTTACAATGAGAAAACTTCAGGTATTGTTTCAACTTTTTATGAGATGAGGTTTTTTCCCCCTCCCTTTAATAATTTAAAAATCATTCTTGTGCAGATTACTTTCAGAAGTACAAATTGGAACAGTTGATATTAATGAAAATTAAACACATTTATCTCCTAACCTTACATTCAAAATGGTACATTTTCTGCTGATCTAGAGAAAGCTTAAATGATATTTCTAGCTGAACAGTTTTTTGCAATAGCTATAAACATAGTCTTTGAGTTGATTTGTATAATGGTTAATAGATTCTGAAGCTGTCATACTTCCATAAAACTTGTGTTTTAGAAACAATTACACACACCAAACCAAACATCTGTCAACTATCATGTTGCAAGTTGACTGCAACAGAAAAGGAAGGCAAAATTTGCAATTGTATGTATTTTTAAGACAAGTTAAATTAATCTGTTTAACAACCCTGAAAGAAATTCAAACCATCAATATTTTGCATGCCATTCACACATTTTTCTTTATGGTATATTAAACTAGAAATTCTGACACACAGTATGTCTGTTTCTTCAGTTTTTAGAAATAATTCAACTTGTTTATAGCAAAAATATGACGAGGTAAGTTTCTGGGAAACTGAACTATCAATTCATTGTACAATTAGCTAATTAAAAATGTAGAATATTGTCACTTGAAAAAAGTAACTAGAAATTTTCCTTATAGGATCCTAACCCCTTGAATGATGATGTCAGTGACAGCTGAAGTCTGGCTTTGCAGGATAACTTTAATCTTTAGATTAAAAAAGTATTTTCTTCATTACTTCACTTTACCTGTTCAAAGTGCATTCACATATATAATAATAAAGTTAATCAAGTCTGTTGAATGCATCAACACACTCAGTTCTCTAAATAGCAGTTTATGATGAAGGGTGTAAAAATGGCACATTATTTTAACATCTTTTTTTGCAACTATTTGTTAACTTTTATTACATGCATAGAGTGAATATCTGCAGGAAGAAACATGGCTAATTCAGGGCTACTTTGATTGAAATCCACAAACAAGAAGCATTTGTTTCCTTGCAAGTGTTCCTGGTTTTTTTTTTTTTTAAAGAAATAAAAGATAAAAGGCATCATGAGAGGGAACCAAGTTTAGGACCTGCCAAATTAAGGAAAGGATGGATAGTGAGTTCCCTCCCCAAGACTTTTTAAAGGAAGGGAGAAGAGGCATAGTGAGCAAGATGATGGTGTTAGTGTCAAATATTTCCCTCCTTGGGGTATCAGCTCTTGGATCTCAAGAATATCATTTGTGACTTTATAAATATATACTGTGTATTTCTGTTACTGTATTTACAACAATATTTAGTTTGCACTGATATTTTTTCTTTAAATGTTCTTGTATCACAAAAGAACCATTCAAAAATCCTTTATAATTAAAGAACTTATAAAAGGTTGTTTGAAGTAAATATAAATAGTAAATATTAAATGTATTAAGCTTCAGGTTTCTAGACCACAGCCTCTAAATCATGAAGCTTGAACACAGCCCAATAAATATAAAGAGTAATTTAATAATTTAAGGCAAAATGTTGCTTTTTTATTTAACTGGGAAAAAAGCTGTTGGAGAACAAATAAAAAAAAAATAACAGATTCTTAAGACTTCATAATTTGTACTATCTTTGCAATGTAAAATCTGACCCAATAAAGTAATATATTAACATTTTTTATTATTTCCCTGTCTGTAATTAGGTATAAAGAAAACTATCTGAATAGAATTAAATAGCATTCCAAGTATTACATCATCTTCAAAGATAAACAAAAAAGATAAACCAGTAACATCAAAATGAACAAAAATTTGTGATCTTAATTATTGTCACAATAGATAAGGATAATTTTTATAGAGTTTTTAAAAACCATTCTCACTACATATGATCTTTTCTTTGCATGGGAACATAATATATGCCATCTGTTAACCTCACTGACACTGTTACTCATTATGCCCAAGATAAAACAAATCTAGTTTCCTCCTTATAATATGAAGGACAATGAAGGACAACCTATACTTCAGCTGTTAAACTGAACATCAAACACAAGTGTTTTTCTTTCTTTCTATAGTATCTTCATTGCAAGATAATACTCCATTCCCACAAACTAGGTTATAAAATACCATACACTTAGCAACAACATAATTGTTTTCTATTTTCTGCAATATAACATTGCAGAACTCTTATTTTGAATGTGTGTGTGTGTGTATATATCTGTCTGCCTATCTATCTATCTATCTATCTATCTATCTATCTATCTATCTAGCTATCATCTATCAATCAAATTTTCTTAAGTCAAACAATGACTCCTCAGCAAGAACTAGTCAACAGCTACACAGATTAGTTAAATGTCATTCAGACATTTAGTATGTGATACAAGTCTAATTTGTATCCAAGATTGCATGGGCTCTTTTCATTACTGCAGTTGCCTGAGACATTTGTATAGGATATTACGTCCATAAATTGTTTAATAATTCTTACTATGTATCTGTCAACAGGGTTGCCGATCCTGTTAGGCCATGGGAGGAACTGCTATGTATTTGGAAAACTAACAAAAATTATCAGTGTGTGAGGAAGTAAAGTTTTCTAATACACATCAGACGCCCCTGATACGAGTGATATTGAGCTGGCCATGCCAACACTGGCCACGCCCACACTGGCCCCCCTCAATGAAATCAAGTTTTCCCACTCCACAGCTTTAAACTATCACTAATTCTCTTTCATTTATGAAGACTTTAAACCAATCTCTCTCAAAATCTGAGTTTCAGGTATGTTGGCTACAAATTCTTCACGGGGAATTGTGAAAGGTGATATCTAAAACATTTTGAGGCAGTGGTGAAATCCATTTTTTTTTACTGCCGGTTCTGTGGGCATGGCTTGGTGGCCGTGGTGTGGCTTGGTGGCCGTGGCAGGAGAAGGATACTGCAAAATCTCCATTCCCACCCCACTCTGGGCCCAGCCAGAGGTGGTATTTGCACTACTCAAAATTTCCGCTACCGGTTCTCCAGAACCTGTCAGAACATGCTGGATTTCACTCCCGTTTTGAGGGTACCAGATAGGAAAGCTGATCCAAGCATATGTTTTTGCAGTTACCCTAAGGAAAATCAGTAGCAAAAATAGAATTATTTTTTTGCAATATAATACATAACTTATTGTAAGATTCTTAAATACAGCAGGAAATCTGAATTCTGTCCACTTCTTAGGATAGTTTTTAAGAATTCAAAGGTGTGCTTGTCTGTCACAATTTTGCCAATATGCAAAGCCACTGTCAAATGATTAACCATAAGAAATATACAACCCACATGATTCTTCAATATACAAATAATTTAGTGGCAGATTAAAATATATTTAATACTCAAAACTGTTCATGCAAGGAGGATGTTTTGCAGTTATGGAGTATTTTGATTTTTGATTTTCATTTCAGAATATATTACTTTAAAGATGATATCATGTTCTTTTAAAAGGAAATAACATTGAAGACATCTTCTTCCTTTAAGTACATGGAAGTATGATTATGCTGGCAGTTTTTCTTGAAAGTAAATCAAGCAGCACACATATTGGCTTCATGTCACAGTCACAAAACAGAATAACTTTCCTTAAATGTGCACTCATATTTTATATAATAATGCCTTGTTTGCATTCAATATTATATAGTTTTTCCAAGAAAATACTGTTATAGTGAGTCTACCAGTTCAATGATGCAAAAATCTGGATGATTAATACACAACAAAGAATAAATAAAACTCTTTTTTCTGTTACCTAGAGGTCATTCAGAACTTTGCAGCTCAAATAGATCTAAGTCCTCATTTAGTGACTGCCTCTTTGAGCAACTGTTTACAGCGACCATGGTGATAATTTTGTGACCAGTCTTTGCATTTATGCCCTTTGCAGGTCTGTAAAGCAAAGGAAAGCTGAAGTAGGATTGTAAAATTGTGATATTTCATTTTCCACCTTAGCAACAAAGATGACAGTCACTAAACGTGGACTGCTATTGCTGAGATAAAATGATTGCCTTATAGAAAGTGATAAAAAGAACGAACTTATAGGTCAATATATGATCTGGGTTTCTTTTGCATAAGCTCAGTCATAATTCTTCTGTTTCATTGCTTTATTAACCAAGCAGTTAAGTTTATTTGTCTCAAAATATAGATTTCTAAATGCACTTTCTTTCAAAAATGCAATTTGGAAGATATTTTTACAATTTTCTCTTTTTTAGTTGAACATTTATGAGTGTGCAAGCAGTGTATAAGTAGGTTTTCATAGCACATTAATCAATAGGAAGTCAAATGGTCAGTTTATTTTAGGATTTTATGGATTTCATTGAAAGTGAGGTGCCAAAAGCTATGGCATAGATGGGAAGAAAAGCACACAAGTATCAATATTTTTTTATTCAAAAATAATCCTGAAGAAGTGTGCCTTTGGAAAAAAATGTGTCAAAAAGATAATATGTTTAAGAATTATATACAGAAAAACTACTACATTGGCATAGTTGTATTTTTCCCTCCAAAGTACAGACTAGGGAAAAAGCATACAAAATTGTGTATGTTAAACAAATAGCAAATGACAGTCATGATACATTTCCCTGTACTTCAAAAATATGCAGGAAATTGATGGACTTGAATAATACATGGAAGCCTAAACACTGATACTTATTCCACATATTTCTAATTCATGCTGCTTTACACGAATATAA
This sequence comes from Pantherophis guttatus, assembly GCF_059756535.1. Lineage (NCBI taxonomy): Eukaryota > Metazoa > Chordata > Lepidosauria > Squamata > Colubridae > Pantherophis > Pantherophis guttatus. Next base: position 74,480,615 of record NC_142064.1, read on the forward strand.
CTTAAAACACATTAATCATGAATGATCTTGAATGTAATAATGTAAAATTACTTTGTGTGTTATATGCTGTATGAAATTTTAGATGATCTTTTTTCTGGAGAATGTAATCTGCAATATCCAATACTATTTTAAAAGAATTCTAACCAATTTTCAATTGATATACTAAGTTATTTATTCAGCCTGAGAAACCCCCTTAATTTAGAGAACTTTTAGCACATTCTTCCTTATAGAACAGCTTCAAGTCATGGTTGGTAGTTGGTTTCCTCACATGAACTGGAGAGTTCAAATCCTTCCGTAATATTTCTATAAGATTAAGCCAGAAGGTTGACTTGACCAATCCAAAACAGTAACTTTGTTCTGTTTTAACCACACTTTGATCATATGATTCGTGTGTTTTGGGTTGTTGCCTTGCTGCATAACCCACTATCTCTTGAACATCAGTTCACGGATATCCTGATATTTTCCTATAAAGTTTGCTGGCAGATCTCAGAATTTATAGTTCCATCAATGATGGTAGACAATCCTGATCCAGAGGCAGCAAAGAAGGCCCTTTCTGGCTTATTCATAGTTCTTTCGCAGATGGTAGTTGGCTAGCCAAATTCTTTTTGGAGAGTAGTGGCTTTCTATTTGCAACCCTGCCATTCATTCCAATGTTGTTCAATATTGTCCTGACAGTGATTTCATGAACACTAGCAACCCAAGGGGGCACTGAAAAGCAAGGCAAGGAAGCCTTTAGAGAAAGAGTGCAGGCTGGTGGGAACTTTCACCTCCCTTAACTCAGTCTGGCTTTGGAAACCAGAGTGGAAAGCCCAGGCTCCCTATGAGTTGTCCCTGCAGCGAGTTGGCTGGTGCAAGATGTCTGCCAGGTGGTGGTAGCCAGGTAACCGCAGCCAGGTGGTGGCAGAGAATTGTCCCAAAGTAACAATGGGGATGCATTGCCTCTATTTGAATACAATCTGCCTGATAGTGGAGCAGTGGAATCCAAACTCTTCAGAAACAGTTTTGTAACCATTTCCAGGCTGGTGAGCAAGTATTTTTCAGAGATTCTCAGAAATAACCACTGTTTAAGACATGATACACATTTTCACCCCTGTATTATAAAGATCAGACTTTGATAATAAATACCCAGCATTATGTTATTTAAATCAGGCAGGACTTCTCACACTTACATCTGACTATCATCCCAATTTCCCTTCAAATGAACTGATAATTCTAAAGGTTCAATATTTTTGCCATGTACACATATACCGTATTTTTCGAAGTATATGACGCACTGGACTATAAGACGCACCTACCTTTTTTGGTGAGGAAAGCAAGAAAAAGAAATCTGCCTCTGCCTCTGCCTCCTAGCAATTTTGCTTCTTTGTAGCAAACAGCAAACAGCCTGCTTTACTTTCATTTTCGTTTTCAGCATAGCTTGATTAGCACAAGAAAAATAAATCTGCTCCCAGCAATTTACCTCCTTGCAGCAAGCAGCAGAGGCCTGCGCAGCAATAGGCAATGGCAATCCCTGCAGCCTGAAACAGCTGACAGTCGGGAGGCCGATCCACTGGACAATCAACTTGTGCTAATTAGGCTGGGCTGAAGATGAAATGGGCTGTTTCTTCTTGCTGCTTGCTGCAAGGAGGTAAATTGCTGGGAGGCAGAAGCCATAGGGTGGGGGCCAGTGGTGGGTGGAGCTACATTTGGTGTATAAGACGCACCCAAATTTTCACTCCCTTTTAGGGGAGGAAAAGGTACGTCTTATACTCCAAAAAATACGGTATATAGCTTTGGATTTTTTTTGAGCAATAAATAAATTAACAAATAAATTAACAAATTAACAATAAATTAAATAAATTATCATTTGTTTAAGTGCGTTCTCTTTAGTTTTAAGACTTGTGTGGGGAACCTAACATTTTTAAAGTCATATTAATGTAGAAATATTGAACATTCAAAAGGTTTAACAAACTTTTAAGCATCACTTCAAGTAACATGTCCTTCTTACATATATCATGAACTATTTGTGATCATTACTTCAAACAAAATTTTACAGAGATTGACACTGGGTAGAATTTGATTTAAATGACTGTTGGCATTTTCTATACTGACTTTAGTTCTCATGCTGATAGAAGTTAGTTTGGGAGATTTACTACCAAAGATTGGATTTAGCTGTTCACCATAAACTCAATTTATCATCAGCCACTACTTTAACAGTTCGATCTAGTAGAAAAAAATATGCTACTGTATTCATTAATTATTTGACACATCTGCTTAGATATGGTTAAGATTATGCAGTTACCACATACATATTTCACTGTAGGTTGACAATATTCCTGTATTGTCATGAATATACACTCATAATTCTCTTAAAACCCAACTTGATTCCAAGCAAGGAGTTTTTAGGGGACTTTCATAGTATTGTTGGGATGAAAGAAATCTAAACTTCCTTTCTTTCTTAAATTGTACTTTCCTTATCCTGAACAGGCAGTCCTCGACTTACAACCACAATTCAGCCCAAACTTTCTGTTGCAAAGTGACAGTTGTTAAGTGAGTCACATGCCTTTTCACAACCTTTCTTATCACCCTTAAATAAATCACTGCAGTTTAGTTGAGTAACACAGTTGTTAAGTGAATCTGGTTTCTGCATTGATTTTGTTTGTCAGAAGGTTACCAGAGGGGATCACATGATCCCAGCATACTGCAAACATCATAAATATGGCCACATTTTGATCACATGATCATGAGGATGCTGCAATTGTCATAAGTGTGAAAAACGATTATAAGTCACTTTTTTCTGTGACATTGTAAATGGAATTGCAAGATTAAGATGCTCAACTAGTAATAACCTCACATCTACTTTGTAGAATGTAGTGGTTAAGAACTTAAACTGGCATCTTGACACTTGGCTAAAAATTTGCTTTTTACTAATCAATCTATATAACTTAGCAAGTAAGAAAGTAAAATACATATACTAAAAACTCAATTTCTTTGAACAGAGTAGAATTTTAGACAAACATGCACAAGTACGCACTCCTGACCTTCTTTCAGATATTAAAACAAACTTGAGAAAATGCCACTTAAACTAATGTTATGTTTATTTCAAGGACCAGAAAGAATTTCAGTGCTTAAAACAATGCCTTTGTGTTTCCACTTGTATAAAGGATTTCCACTTGTATAAAGGATTCTATTCAACAAAGGACCTGTCACTTGAAAACCTGTTGCTGACAATCTTAGCTCCATATCAAACAAACAGTGGTCTACCTTTTGGAGCTAGTCAGTGAAATACAGACAGGTTGTGAACATCGGATTAAATCTACTGTCAAATTAGAATGACCATTGCAATCTAGTCATTGTTGGATGTCTTAGTCAGTGTCTTAAAGGGCAAAGAAATCTTTGAGGCAGAACGATTCTTACATATCATTCACTTCTTCATATTGTCTTATTTGTTACCTTCTAGTTCATTTCTCATACACACTGTGTAACTTCAATGTACAGATGGAGGAGGCTAGAGAACTAAATGGAGCATTTAGGGAGTTAAGAGCACTCCATATGCATTTAACTATTAAAAATATTCAAATGTTTTGTGGAACACTTGATTTTAATGGCCAACGAGAAATCCTGAGATTAAACTTTGTTGAATCAGACATTTTAAAAGTAAATACTTCATTGTCTCCAGCAATAAATAGTTTATGTTCTAATCAGTAGTGAGTTGCTCCCGGTTCATCCCGGTTCAGGCAAACCGATAGGGGCAGTGGTGGGAGGCTCTGCCCACCTACTCAGACGTCATCAAAAATGCTTTGCGCATGCACAAAAGTGCCGCACACTCGCAAAGCGAGCACACGCCCCGCGCGCTACCAATAACAAACTGGTAGCACTGGGATTTGAAACTACTACTGGTTCTAATTTTGTGGAAGTATCTGTCTTATGTTTGCCTTGTGATGAAAAAAAGGTAGTCCTTGCCTAATGACTGGTCACTTAACAATGAATGATGGGCTCAGAAAGATTGCTTTAAGGCCTGCAAGCATTTCCAACTGCTGCAAAAAACCTTTTTCACCATCATCACCTCTGTGATCCCATGATCACAATATGAATGCTTGGCGATTTCTTTCAAGTTACAGCCTTTTGACAAGAGGCCCATGATGATGGGATTGTGATTTTCAATCTTCTTTGTCAATTTCCCCAGAAAGTCAATTGAAAAGCTGGCAGGGAAGTTTGCAAACTGCACTAAAATTTGGCATTATAAAGCAGTGCTGTCAAACTCATGGCCTACAGGCCAGATACGTCACACACTGGCCATGCCCATGCCCAGTTTAGAGAAGAGGAAAAAGTCCTGATACGTCACATGACACTGCCGTGATGTTGTGAGTTTGACACCCCTGCTATAAAGGATTTTGTGCTAAAGCATGCAAAATATTTTGCTTCCCTGCCTTTCTATGCCTACCCTAAAATGGGAACGTGTAACTGGAACTTACCAGCACTATTCTAGACCATGTGAAAGAAAAAGAAATCCTTGATGTAGAAGAACGAACACAATACAGCTAATTGCCCTTTTTAAAAGTCTGCCTGACCCATTTTTGTCTTCTCCTCCATGGGGTAGAAAGATTGTTTAAACAAGTTATAAGTGCTAAACAGAACACACACCCATCCAATCAGAGCACAGCCAACCCCCCATCCAATCAGAGCACAGCCAAACCCCCAACCAATCAGAACACACCTCCACCCAATCAGAACACAGCCAAGCTCCCACCCAATCAGTTCACACCCCCACTGGCAGTTAAAAGGAAGAAACAGCTGCGATCACACACATTGCTCCTAGAAGCACGAAGCCGAGAACACCAGCCTGAAGATGACGAATGAGACTTCATCGAAACGTTGCCAAGACACCTCCAATTTTGCGTGGGAGAAAACCCGAACAACCAAAGACCAATATATATATATATATATATATATATATATATATATATATATATGCATATTCTTTCTAGCCAGGTTTTACCTACGTAAGCTAAGATGTTCTGCAGGTAGGTAAAATGTTCTGCAAGATGTTCTTATGTAGGTAAAACCTGGCTAGACAGAATATGCACATAAAAGCCTACGAAAAAGATATATATATATATATGTGTGTGTACCAAAATAATGTAATACTTTTGTATTTCAGAGATATAATACATGGTAGGAAAATAATGCATAGGTTCATCCCAAACAGTTTTAAACCCCACATGGAAAAAAAGATGCTAGATATTCAAGCTGGTTTAGAAAAGGAACAAGAACCCAAGACATTATTGCTGATGCATACTAGATAATTGAGAAGGCCATAAAATACCAAAAAGTAATCCATAAGATAGCTCTCGCTTAGCAATTGGTCATTTAACAACTGTTCAAACATACGAATGACCCCTCAAAATGTTACTTACGACCCATCTTTGAAGTTACAATTGTCGCATACACACCCACTATCATGGAATTGCATTTTGGCAACTGCTCGTATTTTCAGTCAGTTTCAGCATCCTATGGGCCACAATTTGTGACATTTTTTGCCAGTTTCTGGAATAACTTGTGCTATATTGATGACACTACCCTGAGAGTCAAAAAAAACAAAGGATCTACAGGTACTAGTTACTAGTACTAAAAATGAAGGAGCATAATGAAAACATGGGTTTAAAATTACATATAAAGAAGGCAAAACTTACGACAATAGGTAGCACAATCAGCCCTAGAGCTGAGAATCAAGATATCAGTGTGGTGGATGGCTTCTACCTTTTACAATCAACCATCCACAATAAAGGATCAATCATCAAATATGCCACAGTATTTCTAACAGAGGTTTTGAACTTAAACTTTGTAGTAGAGCAGCCATGTAGACTTGGAAAAGATATTCAAATACTGTCATATGTTTATATCTGTAAAGATCAGAATTGTGCAATCCATGCAGGGGTGAAATGCTCCCGGTTTGGACTGGCTCGGGCGAGTAGGTAGCGATGGCGGTGGGCAGTACAGAGAACCAGTAGCAAAAATCCCTGTCCCCCTGCCCCCCATGCCCAGCTGAGCCGCGCGATCATCAGACCCTTTTTTTTCTTTTAAATGACTTTAACAAGCCAAGCTCTGACGATCCCAGCTGAGTTGCCTGCTAACCAGTAGCAAAATTCCCTCCTCCTCCCCCCCCCAGTGTCCAGCTTGCTTACCTTAGCTGCTGGTCGCAACGCCTTGCTGTAATCCCTGCAATCCATGGCATCAGCAAGCAACTGAATCTCCCTGCCTGCAATCAAGCTCATCGGTGAGCAGCTCTATCTGCCTGTCTGCCTTGTACCTTCTATTGCAGGCGTCTCCAAACTTGGCAACTTGAAGACTTGTGGACTTCAACTCCCAGAATTCCTGGCTGAGGAATTCTGGGAGTTGAAGTCCACAAGTTTTAAAGTTGCCAAGGTTGGAGACCCCTGTTCTATTGGGTAAGTTTTTTTCTCCTTTGGGAGCTTTAAAAAAAATAATTAATTGGGGGTTTTTTTATTTGTTCTTTTTTTAGACCTAGCCATTTAAAGTTTAGGAAGTTTTAAATTTAGCTGCTTTTATATAAAAATTAAAATAAAATAAAATAATATTTGTGCAGCTTTCTGAGATATAGTGTGTTTCTGTAGTGTTTCACTCTAACTACACAAACACACAAAATCTCACAAAGTTGTATGTGGAATTTTGTGTGTGTAAAGTGTGAAAGTTGTTTTTTTGGTTTTTTTCTGGCTGTGTGAGATTCCTGCTTGTTGCAGGGGCCATTTTGGGTCTAGCACAGCTGCTTTTACATTGTGGGTGGGCCAGTTGTGTTGTGTTGTGTGTGTGTAAAGTGTGAAAGTTGTTTTGGGGGGCTTTTTGTGGCTGTGTGAAGTTCCTGCTTGTTGGTTTTACATTGTGGGTGAGCCAGTTGTGTTGTGTTGTGTGTGTGTGTAAAGTGTGAAAGTTGTTTTCTTGGGCTTTTTGTGGCTGTGTGAAGTTCCTGCTTGTTGCAGGGGCCATTTTGGGTCTAGCACAGCTGCTTTTACATTGTGGGTGAGCCAGTTGTGTTGTGTTGTGTTTTGTAGGTTAAAAAAGGGCAAAGAAGTGACATTGACTTGGCCACGCCCACCTGACCAACAAGCCACACCCACCAGTCACCTTACCACCAAGCCCCACCCACTAATTAAGCCACGCCCACAGAACCAGTAGCAAAAAAAAAATTAGATTTTACCCCTGAAACCATGGTATACTCTGTGACCCTATGGAAATGAAAATTAGACTTTCAAGGAGCAGGATATGAAAAGTATTGATGCCTTTGAACTGTGGTGCTGGACCATGAGAATATAATGGACAGCCAAGTAAACAAATGGATAGATCATCAAACAAATCAGTCCAGAATTCACAGCAAAGCACAAATGGCCAGGCTCAAATTATCTTATTTCAGACATATTATATAAAAACATAGCTTTCTGGAAAAAGGCTCTAGCGCTCACAAAGATGGAAAGAAAGAGAAGAGAATGACCAGAAGCAATGTGGATGGCCTTACTTATAGTGAAAACAAGTGCACCATTGAGAGACTTGAAAGAACAGGCTAGGAATGGATTGTCATGGAGAAGATTTGTCTTTGTGGTCATTAGGACTCAAAAACAACAATGACACACAATCAATCTTCTGCATCATACTATTCTTAGCAAATGTCTGAAAAATTGAAAATGTGATGGTTTGGCTGCTAATTGTACAATTAAAAGCATCATATGATCCCTATACTAAATGACTGTCAAAGGCTACCAGTTGTCCACTGAGCAAATTCAAGCTAGTGGCATTGGTCTAAGCATTGAATGGCTTAGGGAAGATGGTCTGCAGAACCGCCGATAAATTAATTAATTATGAATTATAAATCTTCACAATTACATAGTTCAGCAAGAAAGATTTTTAAGAAGATTATTCCAACTGACAGAAGCATGGTTCTTGTGAGATAGGTAATGCTTCTCCAAGAAACTTAATTGGGCTTCCAATTTCTCAACATTTAAGAAAATGGCAAAATACATTTATTTTGCCAAGCTTTTAATTCTTAATTGATTTGAGTGCTTCTGAATGTAGTTTTCATTTTTATTGCCTTGATTTTACTATTATGTGTTATAATTGTACTGTAATCATTGCAATTTGCTTTAAGTGTTTATATAAGAAGAAACACAGATACAAGATTATTAATAAATAATAAATATATTACTATTAATAAAGAATTTGTTTTCATGTGTAGCACTCTTGTAAAGAAATTCTAAGCTATTTCAAGTATCAAACATTCAGAAATTTTAAAATAAAGTTTTCATTTAAATGACAAATAGTTTTAATAGGGATAATTCCAGAGTAGAAATGAACAATACAATAAGATAAATGCTTACAGCAGCAAGAACATATTTGGCACAACATTGGAAATGAAACTTTGCTGACAATATCAGAATGCCAGACCAAAATTGAAAATATGCAGCAATGGCAAAACTGCCTCTGTATATTCATAACAGAAGTTTAATCAAATTCAAGTAGGAATGGCTCCCTTATACATGACACATTACATAGCAAAGCAAATTTAGACATTTGGAATCAATTTTTTTAAGGAAGAATGTTAAGAGACTAATTAAAAATAAATTAGAGATGAAACCATTTAAACAGATATTTATTTATTTATTTATTTATTTAACTTGTTAGAGCAATAATGTTTAATGTTCGAGCCTAACACAATTATTTAAATAGTCGTATGCAGTTTTGAAAAATATAAGGAATGACAAAGGAAGACTGTATTTAAAAAATCCTCTTCACGGTGTTTTATTATGCTTTACTTTTTATATTCTTTTTGTATCTTTATTGTTTTAAATTTTTATTTTTGTGTGATTTCTGAATAAGTTTATGTGTTTGTTTTTAAAAAAAAAAGATTGCTAAAGAATCCAAAATTCTTAAAAGGAATTTTTGTTAATTATTTTGCATCTTCAACCATCTCTTTCAGAAGTAATTTTCAGGGGTCTTCTTGGCTAAGTAGACAGTAGAATTTTTACAAAGAAGCCTTGTAATTTGTATATAGAATGGACCCTCCAGACAGATTTATGCATTTTCCTTACATATGGATGAAACATTTTTGTATTACTTGATTGCTTTTAATATAGATCTGATATCACCAAGTATATCAAGATAATTGGGCCTGATTTTGAGATTTTGCATACCGAGCCTACTTCTTGTTCCTCATCAGATAGAACTGTGGTCTGGATTATATTTTTTTCACCCTTGATTAAAATATGCAATCACATGTTGGAATACAAGGAAACTGAGCAAATTCTAAATATAGAGTTTAGAGCATGGGTGTCAAACTCATGGCGTCACATTGCTGTCACGTGACATTTTGTGATTTTTTTTTCCCTTCGCGGAGCTGGGGTGGGCATGGCCTGCGTGTGATGTATCTGGCCTGCAGGCCACCAGTTTGACACCCCTGGTTTAGAGTCACCTCTAGACAAGATGGGTGGCATAGAAACCTAATCAATCAATCAATCAATCAATCAATCAATCACTGTCTGATGCTGGATGATGGAAAACAAATTGAAACTTAATTCAGATAAAGATAGTAATATTCCCCTCAAACTATAGGCAATGATCATTCCAAATATGCTTTGTATTGATTATTTTCTAACATATCTGTAATATTGTTACTATTTTGATTAATAAACATCTTATGCTATTGATTTCAATTGTCATTTCATTTTCATCCCAAAATTGCAAAGGAAGAATTTAGATGAAGCAATTATATAAGAAAACTAAAGTACAGAATTTTCATAGGGTGCTATAATATTCCTTTCCTCACAAACAAAATAGGCATTAAAACTCCAGGATACCTTGCATCGTTGACCTAACTCACAGTCTCTCATCTGTTCTTTTGGCACATGCATTGGCTGGATATTTTTAAAAAGTGTTTATAAACTCAGATTTCTTTTTCTTTTTTTGCATGACCATCAAGATAAACTCCCACCTTTGCTGTTAAATTCCTTTCCTTTTTCCTGGGGCAAATATCATTTCCCTTCAGGGAAGATAAACAATTCATGAAAAAAGAAATAGAAAATTCATTCTGAAGACAGTGTGCATATTAATCATTTCTACAACTTGAATTCACTGACTAAAAAAGCAACAATAGGGTTATCTACTTGCAAAATTAATGGGAATAACAGTAACTGCAAATTTCAAGTCATAATTTACTTCTAAAATTTTAAGACTGGCTTTTGTTGTAAATAAAAGCTCAGAATCTGGCAATTATAATTTATCCACCTTCTCCCTCATCTAGGTGTCCTGTGGGTAAATAGGATTGCATGGAGAAGAAAAAACTGATTAAAGTTAAAGCAATCAATTCAGCTAATTTTAACTGTAGTTAAAAAAAATTCTATACATTCCATATATGAGTACAAATTGCAAAAAATTAAAAACTTTTTCCCAACCAACATCTACAGATCTGACTATCCATTCCTAACATGGCTGCCTCAAGTGAAAATATGGACATTTTTTTTAAAGCTTGGTCACCTCTTCAAGAAATAAATCCCCTGTGAACAACCAGTTCTCTGAAAATTGGTTGGATTAGATTAACATGTAATGTCTGCAAATCACTATCAAAGCCACAAATTCCTGCATGGATCATTGATCACAGGGTTGCAATCTGTAACAGAGAAAACACTTTTCCTATACTGGTAGTCCTTGACTTACAACAGTTCGCTTAGTGATTGTTTGAAGTTACAACAACACTGAAAATAGTGGATTATGACCATTTTTCACATTTATGACCATTTCAGCATCCTCATGGTCATGTGATTTACATTTGGATGGTTAACAACTAGCTCACATTTATGACGATTGCGGTGTCCCGGGGTCATGTGATCCCCTTTTGTGACCTTCTGACAAGCAAAGTAAATGGGGAAACCAGATTCACTTAACAACTGCATTATTAATTTGACAATTGCAATGATTCACTTAATAAATGTGGAAAGAGAAGTCGTAAAACGTGGCAAAACTCACTTAACAAATTTCTCACTTAACAACATAAATTTTGAGCTTCAGACCATAACAAGAATAGTTCCTTTAGAAATCAGATGGCTTCATGCAAAGTATGAGGATGAATGTATATAAATTTTTTTTTATATATATTCTTAAGAATATATATTTATGTGGCAGCCACTACATTTTCATCTACATGGAATTAGTAATCCCCCCCCCACTCAAAATGTCTCAAGTAATAGCAATCATTCAGAAAAAAAACCCGTTTCAAGCAGAGATGGTATTCAGTTCTGAAGAACCGGTAGTGGAAATTTTGAGCAGTTCAGAGAGCCAGTAAATACCATTTCTGACTGGCCCCACCCATCTATTCTCTGCCACACCCACCATGCCATGCCACGCCCACAAAGCCACACTCACAGAACCAGTAGTAAAAAAAAATTGAATCTCACCACTGGTTTCAAGGCTTTTCCCCCTAAAAACTACTCAGAAAACTTAAATGAAGAGCACACTTAAGTTTATATCAAGAAAGGCATGGATAGCACTGTATTTTAAATGTTTCAAACTCTTGATCTGAAAAATGTTTTTTTAAAAAAATCCACATTCTATTGAATTTAGCTAGCGATGGCTTTTAACTTTATTCTTTCGAATAGAAACCAAAATTGAAACCTATAATAGAAAGTGGGATTGAATTACAACATCTTCCCCATCTCAGGAGATTTTACATATGATGAAAAGATTTTTTTATATCAAGCCACATGGCTTTGCCAGAGCATCATACTTACATTCCAAAATAAGATAAACCAGTTTTTGGAAGATTGGGTGTTTGAGCATGTGTTATGGAAAAAAACAAGTAGGACAAAAGAAGATTGAATAGTACTTTCTGTTTACCTGCTCTTATGAAAGCATGATATGAAGTATTGCTCTAGGAATGAATAAGTAGAACTATACCAAGGAGTTTTTGAAAGAAAATTATTTTAATTCTTTATTGATTTTTTTCCTCTCTCTGTATTTGCTTTTTAATATTTTTTAGGCTCTAAATAATTTAGAATTCACGGCATCTGTTAGGCTAGTCTTTCTCAAATGGAGTTCCAGAAAATCCTAGAATTCCATGAGAGATCATAATTCTTTTAAAAAAAAATTTTTAAATTCATGTGCCCTACAATGCTCCCACTCATAGTGGTCAGAATCAGCCATTGCCTGCTGTTGTAAATGTAAAATGTGGATTGTGTAAGTCAGAAGTGAATTGTACTGTGATTTTTGTAATTTTTTTAAATGTGAGTTTTATGGAGGATTTACCATAGGTAACTTTCATTACTGAGCAATGCAATAAGATAGGTGTTTTTAAAACAACAACAATCTGTATAATTGTCTTCACTTTACATATTTTGCAAGAGACTACCATATGCACCTAAATCCCAGATTAATTTCTATTTGGTAAATCATCAATTTCCAATAACCTCTATAGAAAATAATGGCAGATATGTCAAACAAAAATGTTAAACATTAGCCTGTGTATTAAAAATACATTTAATTGCAGTTCAAAATTTATATTTAGAAAATAATCAGTACTTACATTAAATGTTTAAGTAACTTTAAAACAATCAAATATTAAATTAAACAATTACATCCATTATTTTTGATCTTTTATAGTTAATAGCTTTATATCCATGACATTTATAGAGGAACTATAGTAGCTAATATTAATAACCATTCTTCACCTTGGATATTGTAGTTTTATTACAACAGTAAGAAACACTGCCCCAAAATAGATCGTTACAGTATATATCCCATTGTTAATCTGTTCGTTACTTCTAACAGGTTTCTGCTAAGGGTTGGAAAAAAATGTGTGAAAAAAACTTCTCTCAAAAGTAGGCTTCTTTTGACATTAAAAAAATTCTTAAATAAAAAAGTTGTGATAGCAATAGTATTTATTATTCCTTCAATTATCAAAGGCATTTTCAATATGCAGTTCTAATGCCATTCCATCTTCTATTTTAAACTATTCCTTCTACTTTTTTATTTCATTTATTCCTGCTTTAGTAGCACACAGCTTTTAGTGGCACACAGCTTTAAAAAGCACATTAAAAATATAATATGGGGCAAAGAGGACAAAGGAACCTTAAATAGCCAATTCCAGTTAATGATGGTAGCAAAAGCCTGGTAGCATTTCTGCACATTATCATTGTAAAATAAAATTCTTGCAGTCAATTGCATTTTAAAACCTTCAAAAACATATTTCCGGTCTCTGTTTAGTAGTTATCTTTACCTAGATCTCTAATTAATGCATAAGTATACTATATTTCTAATACAAAGTTTACAGCCAAACATTAAGGGAAGCAATCAGGAAAAGGAGTAAGAATTTACAAAGAGACATACATATCCATTTCAGGATCAAACCTGTAGTACTATGTACAAAGAATAATTCACATATACAGATGTTACACCTTACTGGAGCTATCAGAGGTTTATGAATAATTGGATTATTCAATTCATGGTTGTCTCTGGAAGACCATGTGATGACAGTGACCAGGCATTTGCCCAGGTTCGCCTTGTGCGACAGTTGCGCCCTTACTTGGACCAAGATGCCCTACACACCGTTACTCATGCACTGGTCACCTCCCATCTTGACTACTGCAACACTCTCTACCTAGGGCTGCCCTTGAAAACCACTCAAAGGCTTCAGCAGGTGCAGAATGCGGCCACGCGGGTTGTGATGGGAGCGTCCCGACACTCCATGTTACCCCCCTCCTGCGCGGCTTGCATTGGTTACCGGTTGCCCTTCAGGTGACGTTCAAGGTGCTGGTTATCACCTATAAAGCCCTTCATGCCTAGGCCCGGGATATCTGTCGGACCCCCTGCAGCCAGTGACAATCCCCAATCGCCCAGTGTGTTCCCACAGACAGGGCCTCCTCAGGGTGCCATCGGCCAGATAGTGTCGGCTGCAACCCCCAGGGGGAGAGCTTTCTCTGTGGGCGCACCCACCCTCTGGAACCAACTTCCTTTGGAGCTCCAGATGGCCCCTGACCTTCGCTCGTTCTGCCATGAGTTGAAGACCTGGTTGTTCCGTAGCCTGGACTGATGGGGGTTTTTTAAAGAATTTTAAACTGTTTTAAATTGAATTTTAATTTTATATTGTTTTAATAAGGAATTATGCATTTTACCGTTGTGAGCTGCCCTGAGTCCTCGGAGATAGGGCGGCATATAAATTGCATAAATAAATAAAATAAATAAATGAATAAAATGTTCCATAGTATACATATAGTATACTATATACTATAGTATGTATATAGTATTTCTGACAGTTGCAAGGTTTAATAAACTAGTGGAATTCAAATCTGCAGAAACCGCATTTCCTTCCTGTATTCCATTGTGCTGATGTCACAATAATCAGGAAGATCAAGAGCAGCCGCATATTTGCTTCAAGCTTATGTCCATATCTTCAAAAGATCTGTTTACCCGACTCATATCTACTGCCACTGAATATGTCTTTTCTTATTGTAACATGTAACTGAATGACACTGTGGCTTTTGATATCTCTGATATAAAGCAGAGGTCAAGTACTGCACTTTGTAGTTGAATCACTATCACATATTGTGATCAGCATGCAGATCACACAGCTCCACTTCTGTTTACTGTAGTCAGGAAAACAATGAAAAAATCCTGAGCAAGAGTCTGAGCAATGCTGAGATGAATCAGGATCAACCATTATAGGCTTCCATTTGCTCACTTCTAAAGGACAAGTTAAATGAGGACAAGGATATTCATAACTACTATGGATGCCAGGTCTATATTGCTAGTAGTATGGAAGGTAATATATCTTCCAATGCAGTTACTGAGAATTTGCTACTACTGTTAGCTACTAGCAGTTGGGGGGGGGAGAAGGATTATTACAATATATGGACAAGTTAAGAAAGCAGCATTCGATGGTGTGAATGTAGCTTACAAGTTCAAGTACAATATACACCCCATTCACTTCTTTTTGCTAGAGGTGGGGAAAAAATGTTCCTAAAAATAAATGAGGCAGAACCCCATAGACAGGGCAATCTGCACGCACCAGGTTCTTTGTCATACAACCAGAATGGAGATGAACTTGTGGCACAGAATGCAATGGCCAACAGCATTCTTAGTCATGCCTAATTGCCTCAGGGAAGAAGATGATAATAGATAGATAGATAGAGACAGTTATAGAATTTATTGTTTGATATACTATTCTGTTGCTATAAGTTGCCCTGTTAAGTGTTTAAAAGCATTAAATACATTATAATAAATAGCTAGGGACTACAAGAAAAAAGAAAGAATAGACCAGGCTAACTCTGGCTTTTGGAAAACTGTTTGTATGAGACATCCCAAGAGTCCAGCACTTCCATCCAGTAATCCCATCACCATCAATTTCTTACTTAGTTTGACATCATTCAACCAAAAGATCAATGCAGAGCCTTGGGCAGGCTTTTCTATTGTTTCTCCTGTGCATCTCTGTCTTTAGTATCATTGGCTAAAATTTCTATGCCTTAAGCAACACTGCTGAGAAAGTCTTTACGTATTTACTATGAATGTTAAGAGAGATTTTAGCCTATTTTATTAATCATCTCAAAGTGTTAGGCTCTTCTCCACAATTAATACTTTCTACCTGATCCAGATGTATCAAACTTGCTTATTCTTTTTTGAAACAATTAGGAAAAATCCCAGATAGGAGTTGAACACATACAGATTAATAAAATAGATTGATAATTAACACAACATGTATGGTATAATCACTGGTTTAATAATTATGATAGTATGAGGCTTTCCGAGAGTAATCAGCAGTACCAGATCTAAATATTTTCCAAACTGAAAAAAGAAATCAGAATAAAGTTTGGAATTCAAAATATCTATATATTTTATATCATAACACACATACACTAAAATACAGTTTTGGTTAAAGATGGTTGACTTAGAGACATGGAAACTTTGAATTCTAGGTCAATCATTCTTTCTCAACCTCAGGAAGAAGGCAATGGCAAACCATTCCTGAAAAATGTTGCCAAGAAAACCACAAGGATTTGTCACTAAGAATTAAGAGTGACTCAAAGGAGATACATGCACACACCTATGTTCACCTACACAAGCACACATTCTGAATTTCTTTTATAAGGATAAGGTCATACAGTAGGTCATATTGTTGGCCATCCAAACCAGTGGTGGGTTGCCCCTGGTTCAGATGGGTTCACAAGAACCGGTAGTAAAACTGGCAGGAGTTTTACTACTCTACTACGGCCCACTGACCCGGATGTTATCAGGAAGTTTCTGCGCATGCGAAGAATCGTGTGCACGCACACGGTCCCATTGTGAACTGGTAGTAAAGGTAAGTAGAACCCAGCCCTGATCCAAACATGAAAGATTTAGCTGAAGAGAAAAAAAAAAAGATTTAATTCACTTTTAATCAAATTTATATATTTTTTGTGATGTTTTGGAAAAAAAAAAGGAAAACATTTGAAACTAGGACAGGATCTTCTCTCTGTTGGCTTTAAAGACTATTCACAAACACACAATGAAGTGAAAACTATGTGCAAGGAATTCCACAGCAAGAAATGAGTGAAGAACTAGAAATTTAATGTGCATAGAGAAATGGGAAAAATCCCAGAGGAAAAAGATGCTGAGTCAACAGGGAGGGGACTGAAGATTTAACCCATGAAGGCAACAGCACACAACCAATCACAAGAGATTTGAAGTAGTAGAGACAATTAGAGCAAGTCCCTTTTGGAAGGATGGGTGATAAGAAGTTTCTGACAACTGGACATTTCATTAAATAGTATTTTATGGTATAAAGTTTCAATTGTACCACGTGTATATTGTTCATAAGCAATCTGCAAAATACTTCACAATTAGAAGAAGGAAGTCACTTCAGTGAAAATAAATTGTATAGGAGATGAAAAAGATTTTGTCTGGAAAATCTCTGGTGAAAAGCCAATATTGTAGCTGGGCTTATATTTGGATGTCTAACCCCCACCCCCAATGGTAATCAAATTGAAATTTCTTAATTAACAAATTTGCTGTCTAAAAGTAGATTATAATGGTAAGATGGATATGGATCAAATGATGGGTCCAAAAAAACATAATATATGTATAGTGCATTTAAAACAGAGCCATAAATTTTAATCCAATTTCTCTGCTGCTAACCTCTCCCCTTTCCAATTATGGTAGTAATATAATGATTACTATTTGTTCAGTTTCTGGTAGTACTTGTAGTAACTTTATATATTAGTATAATTACTCCCTCTACTTATGTTTTTTGTTTTGTTTTTGGTAACAGTAATACTATAAATCTCTTCCACCCAGTCCTTCTGATTTGAGTATATTTATTGTATATTTATTGGTATCAAGGCCCTAAATATTCATGTTTTAATATTCAAAGGTAAATAAATTTTAAATAGTTCCTGAATTCATTTAAAATATTAAAACACTGTAAAAAACCTCAAGTTCAACAATATTTTAACAATTACACAAAGAAAATAATGAAATTCTATTGGTGAGGTTTTGACTTCTTTTTTTAAAGAAGCGATAAATTAACAGATGTAGAAAAAAGCATTGTTAGGCTTAGATTAAAAAAAGAAATAAAATAGAAGCCACTTGTAAATAAATTGACCCAAAAAAAGGGGGGCAGGAAAATAACCCATTGACTTTTCTTGTCAGAAGCCGATTGGGTAGGTTACAAATGGTGATCACATGACTCTGGGACAGTGTAACTGTTATAAATACATGCATGCCAGTTGCCAAGTGTCTGAATTTTGTTCACACAATCATGTGAACACTACAACAAACTGTGTGAAAAAAAGCCACTTTTTCAGTGCTGTTGTAATTTTGAATGGTCACTAAACCAGTGGTGGGTTGCCCCGGTTTGGTTCGCAAGAACTGGTAGTAAAACTGGCGGGAGGCCCCGCCCACCACCCCAGATGTCATCATTGGCAATGTGTCATGCGCAGAACCTTCTGTGCATGTGCAGAAGCAAGGGACGCATGCAGACGAAGCGCGCGTGCACGTGCGATCCCATTGCGAATGGTAGTAAGGTAATTAGAACCCACCCCTGCACTAAACAAATGGTTGTAAGTCAAGGTTTACCTGTATTCAGCGCCATACTTAAAGCTTCTTATTTTTATTTCATGTCATAAAAGAAGACCTGCCCAATCTCCAAAACATCAGGAAATATTGTGAGCTGAATCTTACCAAGAACAACTTTTTCAGGTTATGAACTGATAACAAAAAACCCCCACCTTATTTGATAATTAACTGCCAGAAAGGTGAACATCTATGGGGAGGAGGGGGCGGAGGTTCTTTAATTACAGCTCTATCTCTACCTGAAAGCCAATCAATAAATTAAACATTTTGTAGAATAAAATTTATCATGAAGGCTGTATGACGTTTTCTACATGTCTGAAAAATGCCAATTTGCTCAGTTGTGTTTGCAAATATGCAAACATATTTTTATTCAATTAGTTTGCTGTAAAGTTATCAAAACATCTTGTTTAACTAGTTCTGCCTGTGTTAGTATTAACTGTGGCTTGAAGCACATTCATCAAATCTTTCATTTGTTTATACTTAACACTTTATTGCTTGTTTATGGTTAAGCTTATTACACTTTCAGCTTGTTCTTTAATATATAAATTTTGAGAAAATGGCGATTCCATGCCAATATGTCAAAGTTTGGAGATTTCTTCTCAATTTTGGATTTTCTTCATTTTGAAGGAAATTGAAGAGGCCTTCAATAATTTTTCATTTAGACCACAACAAAATGACTTGTCACTTATTTCTCTGTTCTAATAAAAAATACACCACTCAGTAAATAAAAGGAATAAAATAGAAGCAAAAGATTTGTTGCTGACTACACAGAGTTCTTGATGATGTAGCAGAATCTTCTACCGTAGCTGTTTTATTACAAAATGAACAAACATCAATTCAATCTAGCAATTGCTTTTTTCCCCCAAGGTGATAATTTGAGAGCTCCTTTTGAGATCTTTTCTTAAACATAGGTACTACAATGGACTTGTTCCATAGCTCTGAGACTTCCTCTATATTACTGATAGAAGCAAAAAGACTAGCAAGAACTGAATAGTGAGTTGATTTTAATTAAATCTGGATGAATAAACCCAACTTTTCAAAAGTCCTATCAGAGGCTTAGTTTTCTTTGGGGAGATGATAAACATGGCAGAATTTTACTGCAAGAAGCGCAGTGAATTCTCATTGTAAAAGTCCCAGGTTTCAGCAGAGATTTTTCATATGGGAAGTTTTTGAATAGTTTCCATAATCCTGCAAATAATTCTCTAGTAAGTTTGGTGTCTCTATTTCCAGATGCATCAATATGGCATTCCCAAGTGGTACTGCTTCTTGATAAGATTTAAACAATATTTATACTATCTCTTTGTCAAACGTTTAAGAAAATCTCATTGCCTGCTCTACAGGTTTCATTAATGGTACAAAGTTGTTTACTTATAAGCCTACATTTCATGTTAAAGCACTTTTATATTTTTTATTTTCTGGCTTATATGAAAAAAATTACTTTAGAGACCGAGCCAGCAAAATATCCTAGGACGAATAGCCAGATTACTCTGAAGAAAAATAATTTCAGATGCTCAGTCACTTCCATAATTATGTTGTCATATATTTACTTAGTATAGATGCAACTACAATGACTATATTAATTTTATTTATTTTGAGAATCATAACCCAGTTATACTATTTGATAAATGTATAAGGCTATAATGGGGGGAAAGAATAACTACGAGGAAAGAAGGTACAATGGCAACTAACACAATGGTCAGGTAAAAGAAATCTGTACCCTGAGTGAGTATCTCAAACGTGATTCTCCCACGTTTATCTCATGAAGATAAAAAGAAGGGGAGAAGCACATTCAGACTTTCAAGATCCTTCTACCATAACTTTATAATAAAAGTATATTAGCATACATGACTATGATTTCTACTCTGGTCTGCTTTGGTGGATTGACACACGCCATAATATATCCTTGCAAATCTGCATAGCTGACATCTTTAAAACAATTTAAAATACAAACAAGAGAAAGAAAGCCATCCAGAAAACATGGCAATATATTTAAAATACAATGCAGCGTGCAAGCAGCCATCACCCAATCTAGCCTAAAACTTGGCAGAAAAGAGTGCTATTGAACAAATCACGAAGTGAGATAAATGAATCTAGAAAGCTGCATTCTGGCTCAGATACTGGGTTCGCTTATAGCCAACAAGTCCATATAACTTGGTGAATGGGAGAGAAAATTCTGGGTGCATTCCCTCGTCATAATCTTCAGCCTGGAGTGTGAGGGCCAGATACCTGTCTCTGTTTGAAATCCAACCAAGGAACCAGCAAAGCCACCTAAGACCACTGCCAGATCTATAGGCATAGCCAGTTCTATAGTCTGTGCCACTAGCTCTCAGGTCTTATTGTGCTGATTTCAGTTTTGGCTTCTTAGTTGACACTTGCTTCCTTCTTTCATTCCTTCAAACATAGCCACAGCCATACCCATCAGCATGATCATCAGAAGTGCTTCCGATTGAGACAGATTAGAATTTTTAAATTTATTCAGGGGTTTCACTGTTTCCCCAGAGTCACTCATAGCCCAATCATCTCTCATTTGGATTATTGCAACACACTCTACCTGGGGCTACACTTGAAAAGTATTTGGAAGCTACTATTAGTCCAAAATGTGTCAGTGCAAACAGTTCTGGAGACCCCTAGGGTGGCACATGTTACGTGAACTGCACCGTTTGCCTATCTCTCTACATGGGGCTCCCCTTGAAGAGCACCCGGAGGCTCCAGCTGGTCCAGAATGCAGCCGCGCGGGTAGTTATGGGAGCAGCATGGCGCTCCCATGTGGCTCCCCTCCTGTGCGAGCTGCACTGGCTCCCTGTGGTCTTCCGGGTGCGCTTCAAGGTCTTAGTTACCACCTTTAGAGCGCTCCATGGCTTAGGACCGGGGTACTTATGAGACCGCCTTCTGCCACCAATAGCCTCTCACTGCCCAATACGCTCCCATAGAGAGGGGCTTCTCAGGGTGCCGTCAGCTAAACAATGTCGACTGGCGGCCCCCAGGGGGAGAGCCTTCTCTGTGAGGGCACCCACCATCTGGAATGAGCTCCCCCCAGAGATACAGAAGATTCCGGATCTGCGCACTTTCCGCCGTGCCCTCAAAACATTCCTGTTTCAGCAGGCCGGCCTGTCCTAACTTTCCCTTTATATTGCTTTTTGACTTTATTTTAAACTGGGATGTCTTGAATTATCTAGGACCAGAATGTTTAGTATATTTTAATTGGTTTTTTTATTATTAACGTTTGTATTACATGTATTTTTATCGTTCGCTGTTCACCGCCCTGAGTCCCTTAGGAATAGGGCGGTATATAAATTTAATAAATAAATAAATAAATAAATAAATAAATAAATAAATAAATAAATAAATAAATAAATCTGCTTCCAGGTCTAATTCAAAGTTAGTTCGAGGTAGTTATAAAATTTAAAGCCCTCTATGACAGGGATCCAGGATATCCAAGGAACTGTCTTCACCCAACAAGATTGGCCCGGCCCACTCATCCTGGCAAAAGAGGCCTATATGTATCCAATTAGCCAAGGAAGTTTGGCTCCTGGAGTCCAGGAGAAGAGACTTTTCTTCCCTGACTCCTACACTTTTGAACATCTTACCACTGATAGTGAGATCTGCTCTATTCTGATCTTCAGGAAAAGGCTTAAAACCTGGCTATGTGGTCCCGAAGGAAAAACTCTAGTCTGGAAGTGATTGGTACAGTTACAGTGAAGGCACCACCTCTGCTCTGCTCCAAACTTGTGATTTTTTTTTTTAGATTGCTCTTAATCCTCTATAATTTTAATTGTTTTAATATTTATATATTTTATTACATTGTAAGCCGCACAGAATTGCCTCGAATGGCAAGATAGGCAGCACACAAATTTAATAAATAAAAATCATAACAGTCATTTATTCCGTTGATTTTATAAACTGTGCATTGACTGTGATGCACATAAGTATCCGCAAAATCTATAGCATAGTATAACCATATTATAGTTATAAACAAATTAGAAATGCTACTATGCTATTGGTCGGACATTGATCACATAGAATCATCCTAAAGTCAGGGTCATGATTTCCCCTCCCCCCTTCATTTCCAATCCAATTTGAAATTAGAATCCAATATTTCAATGGAATGTTTTTTTTTTTAAAGTAATCCACAAAATAAAATAGCAAATTGGAAAACAACACACAAATAGCTTTAGGTTATTTAACCATTTTTAAATGGTTTTTTTTATAATTTATAATGGAGAGTCAGTTGGTGGTTAAGGCACCAGACTAGAAAGTGAGAGGCTGTGAGTTCTTATCTCACCTTAGGCATGAAGGCCGGCGGGGTGATTCTTGGGCCAGTCATTCTCTTTCAACCCAACTACCTCACAGGGTTGTTGTGGGGAAAATAGGAGGTAGAAGTTGTGTTGGATATGCTCATTGCCTTGAGTTATTTAGAAAAATAATAAAGGCAGGATTCAAACAAACAGAAAAATAATAATATTATTAGAAAAATAATAAAGGCGGGATTCAAACAAACAAACAAACAAACTAATTCAAGTAACTAGCACTACTAGCCAATAACATTTTTTCCTAGTTAAAATGTATTTGAGAATAAATATATCCTTCCGCAAGTTGCATCTGACATATCAACCAAAGCAGATAAAAGACACTCTGGGATTTTATTTCTTCCTCAATCAGTGGGAGTCCAGGACACTTTTCAAGCAGTGGTGAGTTGCTCCCGATTCTGTCCGGTTCTTTAGAACCGGTAGTAAAAGTGGTGAGAGGCTCTGCCCACCCGCCCGGACATCATAATTGACAATCTGCGCACGCACTCCCATTGCGAACCAGTAGTAAAGGTAAGTAGAACCCACCCCTGTTTTCAAGCTATGGAACTGATCTTTTAAAAGAATCTAACAAAAGCAAATCCAAAGAGAATAGATCTTAGTCTGATCACATTTTTCTGCCCCAAATATTTCTACTTTACCTATATATTGAGTTCAAACATATTAGTCTAGAATGATTTTAAGGGGCTTAGACATTAATAGAAATCTTCTATCCTTAAAAAATTAGGAAATATTTGCAGAATAGACAGGATAAATTACTTTTCTTGTAATGCTTTTTTGTTTATTACATTTAATTTAATACATTTAACTGAGCTACCGGGCCTGGTAGCTCAACAGACTAAAAGCATTGTGATTAACACCAGCTGTCTGCAATTACTGTAAGTTCGAATCTCACCAGGCTCAAGGTTGACTCAGCCTTCCATCCTTTCTAAGGTAGGTTAAATGAGGACCCAGTTTAAATAAACTGACTTTGTATAACTATACAAAAGTATGAAGGCTATTGCTTAATGCATTGTAAGCCGCCCTGAGTCTCCGGAGAAGGGCGGCATATAAATCAAATTTAAAAAAAAATGCTACCAGTTCACTTCGGTTCAAGTGAACAAGTAGTGATTAAAATTACCGGTTCAGACGAACCGATAGTAAAAACAAAAAGCTACCGGTTCAGGTGAACTGATAGTTTAAAAAGCTACCGGTTCGGGTGAACTGATATTTCCGACAATCAGCTGTGCAGCAAAGGAAATCCTGCTTTCTAGCAAAGCTAAATCGTACACCACAGCTGATCCCCCCCTGGCTGTTCTTACTTACCTTCACAAGCCTCCTTTTGGCGCCTACTGTGCATTCGCAGCATGCCTTTGGTGCGCACTGTGCATGTGCATGCAGTGTGCATTTGGTGCGCTGCGCCCATGCGCTGCCAGCGAAGCAGTAGCAAACTGGTTTGGATTTCACCACTGAATTAGATGTTAACTATCCAAGTTGCACTGCATATTAGGTGATAATGCAATTTGAAATCTATCAACAGGTGTCTATTATTAAGTCAGCTATTATTTAATTAAGTATTTGAATTTGAGTTTTAAAGCTGCAGAAAACCAACATTTTTTAAATGACCGGACAAAAAATTCTTAATTCTCTCCTGTATCTCTTTCTTCTTTTAAATAACATATTTTGCCATAACTGTTGTTCTGAAAATGAATGAATGAATTGACTGTTCTAAATGACAAAATATTTTTCTTTTAAAAATACTACACTGTATATAAAATATTTTATTTGACATAAACATTACTCCATCTTCTCAGTTATTTTAAGCATGAATGAACTTATGAATTATGTTTCTAAAATTTGGATATTTGTTTGGCAGCAGCTGTTTAGAGAAAAGATGACAAATTTGATGGTGCCATCTTGTGGCCCTTCCATAAAACATTGATTATGCATCACATATAAAACTTGTGTAACTATTTGGAAATTTTGTGTCAGGAAAACTCTTCCAAGTTTTTTGTTTTAAATTGATATTTTTTTTACTTTCCCTTTTAAGAACTTTAGTTGTACTTCTCAAACAAATCCATAAATTCCAAAGGAAATAATTTTTTAGTGTTTTAGAGTTTGTTATCAAATTTAAATGGAAAATTGCAAATCAAACAAAAATATATACAAATAAGTATACACAGGCAAAAACAGCAGATATGCATAACCACTATATGCATGTTCATTTTGATCGTTACACAAGTTTCCATTTAATGAATATACTGAAGGCATATTGCAATTAATTTTTCCTTTCCACTTAAGTTTTAAAAAATGATTAAATTCAAAATATTATACTTATATCTTACTAGAAGAATGTAGGAACTGCTTCTATAAAAAAAAAAAAAACAATGCCACTCACAAAGTCTTTTAAGATGCTGATGGAGCTACTGATTATATTGTCACCCACTTGCTTATCTACTAAAATTCTTCCTAACAGACATTGACGGCCATATTGGTAACTGTTACTTGATTATTAGATCAATGTTCCTTAGTTTAGTGTCATTTGTGGAAATATTTGTCAGATAAAGTAATTATTTCTTGATAAACATACTTTTTCAAACCACTAGCAACAGAAAGGAATTAACAATTGCTTTATTTTTCATTTGGTCTATTTTTACTTCTTACCTATTTAAATAAATAAGCATTGTCTCAGTATTTTCCAACTGAATATGAAACAAATACAGAGATCTTTCCTGCTCTTGTTATCAAATATCTTCTTTTAACAGACCTTGTAATTTTCTACATGCAAAGGACATGTTTTCAGCTGACTTCACTTTAGAAGTACAGCAATTGTGCTTTTCTCATGAAACTAACTACGTACTTGAAAGCTTGCAGCAAAATTATTTGTTAATCTGCTTCTGCATTTACCAAACCCATCCCTGTCTTTCTTCTGTTAATGTTTGCATACCTATAGAAGTCAACTAAGAATGTTTTGCCCTAACAGTTTCAATAAACAGTTTCTCTACAGATTCAAGGATATTTTCAACATTATTGCTGAATGGTAAGAAATTGATATATTATTACAAATAGGTTTACTTTAGTATAATGGAAGCGATATATCTAAAGCCTTAATGCTACAATTATACTTTACTAACAGAATAAATAAAAGCCGTTTTCTTAGTAATTAGAAAATTATAATCACATGTATAGCATGTGCTTCAATATATTTTAGAATAATTAAGTCAGACTGCCATTAGTTTAATTAAATTTTTTACACCTTCTTGATTAGACAGCCAGTTTAATGACATCTTCCACACTTTGAGCTGTGAAGTGTGGCTTATTTTTGAATTCTGTAATAAGAAAATGTAAATCTGATGAACATCTTCCAGACACATGTAAAAAAAGAAAACAACACTATTAATTCACAGTGATGGAGAGAAAAAGAAAAAAGAATAAGCAGATGATTATTGTTTTTGCATGAATTACATTCATATAAAATGATGATCTGCCTCTGGATAAGTAACGAGTAAAAATATTCTAAACTAGATACAACCTTTAAATCAAAACTTGTGAAGTGTTTTATTTTGTAAATTAAGTAGCTATCAGTCTATGAATTGGAACTGAATGCTTATAATACATTTAACATAGCAACATCTTTTACAAGATACAGAAACCACAAATGCCTTCACTTAACCTGGCTTTCTTTCCATTAAAGTATGATAAGTTAAGTGTTTTGTGGCTTGCATATATCAGCAGATGGAATAATATATGAGACCATGTTACCGTGTTTCCCCAAAACTAAGACATGTCCCGATTATAAGCCCTTTGGCTTTTGAGTGCATGCAGTAAAATAAGCTGCCCCCCAAATACTTAGATGCATGCACAGCTGCCACGCAAACAACACGGTTCACGCAGCCCAGACATTGAAGGCTGGGGGGAGAGAAAAGCGAGGGGGGAAAAAATAGTCACCTCCCAAATCTCCAAAGGATGTGGAGTTGAGATCTGGCTAAAAGAGGAGTTGAGATCTGGCTAAAAGAGGATGTGGAGTTGAGATCCGCCATTACCAAATAAAAGCGGACAGGAGAATATTCACTCCTGTTGCTTCTCTCCCTGTCTGTATCCCTGCCTGTCTTCTCCACCATGTACCTGACTTTCAGCCTCTGCCATGCTGGGCAAGGGGACGGCAAGGGGAGTCCCATCTCACTTCTCTGCCACTTCACCCCTCCCCACCCCCTCGCCGGCCGAGATCAGCCAGTCAGATTCAGGAAGCTGACCATGCTGTCACCGCCAGGGAGGAGAAAAATATCAGAAATGGACTCTCTCACAGCGCCTCCTCTCTCTCTTCTTCTCCCGAGGGGCAGCAGTGCATCCAGCTCACCACTAAGAGAAGGGGTACACAAGCTAGGGTTTGCGGGGGCAGCCTCCACGAGGCTATTCCGTGTGGATGGCAGGGGTGGGGGGGCATGTTCCCCCCTTCGCCCCACTGCTTCATCTCCTCATCTCGTTCTATTTTCACAGTAAGTAATGAAAAAGCTGTCACGATTGCTGGAGGCAGCAGCCTGTGAAGCAGCCGGTCGGCACTCCGGGGCCAAGGTTTAGGGATAAGACTCCCCCTGATAATAAGGCCAAGGCCATATTTGGGGGGGGGTCAAAAGAAAATAAGACCCTGTCTTATTTCTGGGGAAACATGGTACAGAGAAGGTATCTTTGTTAAAACGCAGAAGGGCACAAATTTTTATATATGGGTAACCAAAGGTCTCTCAGATTGCAATTTGCCTATCTGAAGATAGGTATCTGGAGTACAGCCTTTCTATATACAGGTAGGCCTCGACTTATGATCGTAATGGACACTGCCCATCACAGTGATAAGTTGTGACCCGCACTGACCCAATTTTACAATCTTTTTTGTAATGGTTGTTAAGCAAGTGTCATGTCTCGTCAGTGAACCAATGATTCCTTATGGGCGAAAACATGGAAATAAATGCTGAGTTTTGGCAAAACTGTCATAGAACAGGGTCATATGTTGCAAACGGCTACAAATATGGGCCAGCTGTAAAATACCTTACTTGAGGTCATCTGATCATGGGCAGTGGAGTGGCTGTTGGAATTTCAGAAGCAGATCATAAGTATTCCCAGGTAAGTGTATTGCAATTTTGAATGGTTGCAAAGTGACCACTCATAAGTTGAGTACTGCTTGTTATACAATGTTCATTATAAATGTCAGTTTGCTTTGTGTTTATATGTTGATAATAATTACTATAGTCTTTAACATATGAATATAATTGGGACTGAAAGAACAGCAATGTAGTTGTTAAGGGAATTATGCCCCAGTTTATATTTTTTGCTACAGTCATGAAAGAAATAACCATGGTTGTTAAATGAATCACATGATGTGAATCCAGCTTCCCCCACTGACTTTGATTTTTGGAAGCTGGGGGAAAGTTGCAAAAAAATGATCACATGACTACAGGACACTGCAAAAATAATGCTAACAGCTCAAATTTTGATCACATGACTGTTGGGACACTATGATGGTTTTAAATTTAAGGACCAGTCATAAGTCACTTTTTTCAGCACTGTTGCAACTTTGAATGGTCATAAATCAAGGACTGCCTATATGTAAGAGGCAACAAATGAAATAAAAGAGTGAAACTAACTCTTTTCACGGTAGGCCATGAAAAATTAATTGTTCTTTAAACACAGACCTTTTTCTTTTTTTTATTGTTGCATTTTTGTATTAGAAATAAATTTATACACAAGTGCTTAATACAAGAAGTCAAACTGTATTCTTCTTATAGCTGAGCTATGATGTAACAATGGAAACAGAGACATTATGAAAATTAACCACCAGTGAAATGACATCTGGTAGAACAGTAGATCACTTTTGTTTCTTTCGGGCTGTTCTTTGTTTTTGCCACCCAGAAAAATATGCTTTGCATTTTGGAGACCTTCTGGAACAGATTTTATAGAGTGTAATAGACATCAGGAAAAGATAAAATTTTCTGTATGAGTAGAATCTACTTACATATTGTAAATGTGGTTTGGTATAATCAAGGACTATGTTGTGAATATGTATAAAATAGATTGACCATGCAAATATGATGTGGCTCAGGACAGAGGAGCATTTTTTTCTATCCTGATTACATTGTTTAATGATTTTGTTTCAGAAAAGTACACTCAAGCCCTATCAAGAATATCAAAAATGTTTTCTTACTCATTGCTGCACCAGCTGAATAATTAAAGCATTTCATTCAAAGAAATATGGCACTCATTACTCTAATGTCAAATCTAGAAAAATATAAGGAAGTTTAAAAATAAAAGCTCACCAGCCCCAAATGAATAGCAGAAGGCAAATAGTATACATTTAAGAAGATTTGATTTCTAAACTTTGAAATATCACTGACTTCTGTGATTCTCTTTAATTAGCCTCATGTTTCTAAAAGAAATCTTAGAATTATTGACCATTAATAATTATTTGATTTATTCATTATAGCAAGAATAATCCTATAAGCATCTCTCATGTTTTGTTCTAATTTTTCAGAAAGCTAAGTATTTGATATTCTTAGGAGCATTTGATCTTCAAATAAGTATTTTAGATCTCATGCAAAGAGGAAGAGAACAGAGCTTACTGTACTTAATAAATAGTTGAATAAATAGTTTGGATTTATTCAAAATCCAAAGCCTTTTTTCCAAATTTCCAAATGCCCCAAATCTGAACTTTCGAAATTGAGACAAACAGAATGATTAAGATAAAACCATGTGAATATTATGTGGAACACATTGATTTCTACAAACTCAGAGCAGCTAAGTTAGTTACATCATTTGGCCATTTCATACCAGATTCTTACAAAACAATGCAGCTCAAGAGGGCCTCCCAACAATCTATTTTTCCTCCAGACTATACCAGTTCAACCATTTTGGAAATGAACTAGCAGGGTGTTTTCTTTCTTTCCAGAATTAGGCCTAGAACAGAAGCTGAAAATTTAGCTCTGAATTGGCAAGATCTGGAAGAAAAATAGAACATTTTTCCACAACCTTCAATTTCTGAAGATAATACATATCCAGATTTCTGTATCATTTTTATTTTTGTCATCCTGTAATTGTCGTCTAGACTACATTGATATCTTATAGAATATGTTTTCTATTTATATACCATTCTATTTTGAGGCAAAAGGACTTTTAATAAATTAGGACTACTTATGGAGCTTGTATATTATATATGTTGTTATATGTCAGTTATGTTATTTTTTCATTCAACAATTTTTCTTTTCATTTATTTTAGCCCATGTCACTTTTATACTTATTTATTTATAAACCTGTTCTTCTTTTTTCTACTTTAAGTTTCATATACCCCCCAAATAAGACATCCCCTGATAATAAGCCCAATCGGGCTTTTGAGCGCATGGCAATAAGGCCAAGCGCTTATTTCAGGGTTCAAAAAAATATAAAACAGGGCCTTATTTTCAGTATATATAGAGAGAGAGAACAGGCTTATTATATATATATAGAACAGGCTTATAAATAAATAAGTATAAAAGTGACATGGGCCAAAATAAATGAAAACAACAACAACAATTGTATACACACACATAAGTACCAATATAAAAATATGCACAATAAAATAGGAAAGTTAATCCTAAATTTAATCTAAAATAATATGTCTTCTAAAATTACAGTTGAAGTGAAAGAAGATGTTTATGCTTTCATTTAAAAACCTAACATGGTCTATAGTAATTTTGTTGGACAATATCATCCTCAGTTTAAATATTAAATTAAGACTTATATCTTTTATCACTTTTCTTTCATGAAAGGTCAAAAAATATCTATGACTGTTCTCATTACTTCTATTGCTTAGCATTCATTGAACCTAATGAATGTCCTTTCACAATCATATCCACCTATACTGGCAAAATATTGGTTATTCCAATTACCTCTAAATCTCCAATTATAGAATTATTTGGTTATAACTCTAAATCTCCAATTATAGAATTATTTGGTTATAACTCTAAATCTCCAATTATAGAGTTATCCAAACCATTACAAATGTGGGGCACTTTAGGCTAGTTTATATAGTAGTACATTGACCATAATCGTAATGTATTCTTTGTATGATTTTAATTGGGATTACTGTTCATAATCTAAACCCTTAGCCACTATATAGTACGCTTTGAATGAAGCAGCTCTTTAACCAAATAAACATTTTAAAATGAAATGCGTATGAGGATTTATAATTGAAGAATTCCAATTTAATGCAACAGAGTTTACAATGAAAAAAAAGAACTAGCCATAGCACTTAGATTAATATACCGCCCCACAGTGCTTGTCATGGGTCCGTTGGATCCTGGTTTGGAGGAGAAGGAACTGGGACCATTCAACGCGGATGTTACATATCCTATGGAACATCCAGAATCCAGGGGCTGAGGACAATGCTGTCCCAAACCCCTCTGGCTAAGGGTTTAGTGGTCAAGGGGAGCTGGCTGCCTTCACGAATGCAGGGGAGGATCAGCTGCAGACAGACAGCAATGATGAGAGACAACAAATTCCGTCTGCAGAGCTGGGGAAGAGCTTCCTCCCTCATCCAATCCATGGGTGCAGAGAGTGGAGTGGAGGGAAGCTCAGAGGTGGTTTGTGAGGGTGCTCATGAAGAGCCTGTCTTACTCCTCCTCACCAGGAACACATGGCTCAGGCTAATTTAACCAAAGGGGAGGGTGCATTCATCAGGAACAACTGTTTCTCTAGGCACTCAGTATCCTGACTTTTGGAAACATTGACTTTGATTCAAGTTTCAGTGTCTGGATTTGCATACCTTGTTTTGCGGACTCCGATTCTGGATTGTGGTTGACAAACTTTGTTTTACAACCTCTACACTGGGTTTGTGGACTTTGACTTTTGTTCTGTTTGGACTCAGATGGTATGACTGGGTTACATTGAATGTTGGTGGTTGTTTTGTGGGGAAAAGTGAAGTGGAGTTTTACCAATACCCCTGGAGAACCATCTGTTTAGCAGTGCAATAAACAACTTTATTGGTACCTGCATCTGCCTATGTGACTTGGGTCAGAAAAGTGCTTTACAACACTCTCTGGGTGGTTTACAATGTAAGCATATTGCTTCCAACAATCTGGCTCCTCATTTTACTGACCTCAGCAGGAAGGAAGGCTGAGTCAACCTTGAGCCCATCAGGAAATTGCTGGATCTTGGAGAAGATCATGATCCTTGGAAATTTTGAAGATGATTGTAAGAAAACAGGGTGGCTATATGCTATCAAGAAGCCACAGGCATTATCTTACAAGGACTCAAAGCATCTGACAGACAATTTAGGCAAAATTATGTCCATCTAGTCATATAGAATTGAAAGCAATTGGACAAAGCAATATTGTGCTTCAGGCCAGGCTGTGAAAAATGCATGACAATGGTAAATAATCCCTTGTATGCAATTATATGCTGCTTTATCCTCAAATTTTTTCAGTAAGCATGATGGAATCTGGTAAATTGGTGACCATGAAATTTATATGGGGATTAAGAGAACAATAATCTACGTTATTTAAAGTATAAGATGATGTATCATTTCTGAGGTACAGTATATATTCACATGTATATAATTCCTTTTTCACCAACATCGTAATTCAGATAAGCACACTTATACATTTGGGTCAGAGTCACCTCGCTTATCATATGACTTTTAGTTTCCCTGTGATGACATTAACAACATTTAAACACATCCTATTTTAATCTGAACATTTCTTCACTTAGCATAAATTAGTATACCAGATGTCACCTTTTAATTAACACATTGGAATTTGGAAGCTGTAGATTTCTCTGGTAACAAACTTTCCATCACGATAACATCTGTGATTTATGCTTCCAACTTGTATGCAATGTATTTACATAATCTTTTTGATTTAAGCAAAGATAATATATTCTTCTTATGGTTCTATAGGACCGATTGCCGAGAGGATAGTTAAAACCCAATCAATGCTTGGCTTAAAGCTTCCTATTTCGATGCCAGTGATTATAAGGCTCTGCCATCAAAGCATATGGGTTTGGCAGGGTAGTGAAAGAAATTGTATCAAGTCTTCTATTAGCTTGTACCATGAAAAAAGAAAAAGAAAGAAAGAAAGAAAAAGGAAAGAAAGAAAAAAAAAGGCTGTTTTCAAAACAGAAGCTCTAGAAACAACTTAATTTTAAGTCTTCAAATATATGCATTTGTTCAGCAGCAAGCCAATTCCTCAGAGTGCAGACTATTTGATAAGTAAGGCATTTATGCCACCATAGTGCTTTGTAAAAGCCTGCTGCTGTTTTTGCTCAGAAGACAAGACTGCGCTGGCTTTCCTGGGACCACACTAAGCACATGGGGTCTGCATAATGCAGCTATAATTATGACCCACAGCAGGTGTAAGGCTTGGTTCTTTCCAGGTGTTGTTTTAAAAAGATTGGCAATCAGCATTCCTTGATTTCCATGCTACTGCACTGTATAAAAAGAAAAAGGAATGCTCCCTTAAAACTTTCATTATATCCCTTTGAACAGGCACATATACACAATTTAGCTACCATGCATGTGTCCTTAAAGAAAATGAAGGAACATAAAAAGGCCTTTTTAGTGCAGATAGAAGATTCGTCTGCTAGGCCAGCTTTCAAGCAGCAGCCAGGAAATCCAAATCAGGACATAACCATCAGTTTCCCTTGCTGGAAGTCTTCAGCATGTGGCATGAATTACAAAAATACTGTATTGGGGAAACATACTGTGTTTGAACTTGGAAGAGATATACCGTAGTATATTTAGCTATTATGTCTAGCAGTTATTAATAGCCCTATCCTTTGTGATTGTAAAAACTCAGTAGCTATTACATTTTGTGACAGCATTTCTAAATATTATATTATGCATGGACTTTGCTAGACTCCAATGCCAGAATCTGCTAAATAGTTTCATATCTTTTTAATCCTTATGAACTTTATTTTGAAAAAGTCAATGACATCACTTTCTGAACTCTTCCTCCACTATGATAGTAAATATAATGCAACTTGAATTGGAGCTTAAATCAATGTTGCTAAGTAAAATATATAAAGAATCCTGTGATCCCTTTTTACACAAAATATTACACTGGAAAAATATTCACTATTTAATATGTGCTTAACTAAACATTAGGTAAATGTGGGACAAAGTATGAAAGAGCTCTTAATATTCAGTAAATGAAATAAAGATTATTCTCAAATGTTTCAAGAAAAATGCACTGGGAAATTTATTAGATTTAGTACTAAACCATTTATTCTGTTGTATGTATCAAACCTCAGTATTTGTGCAATTCTTGGCATCCTATAAAGTCATTTATTTTCAAGCTTTTTTTTTTCATCTGAAAGACCATTAAACAGAATGCCAAAGCAGTGTTGCACAGTCTGAAGTCTATAAAAATTAATTACGTGATTATAGGAAGGTAACAATCTGATTAGTAAAAATAAAGAGAATTTGACATGAATCGAAGTCATAATTTACCTCCTGAAAATTACACTGAATTATGTGTTGATACTGTATTTCCTTATTTCTTTTTACTTTTTAAATAAGATTACACATCCACCAAGGAGCAGCAATCAAATTCTCTGCTTTGGAGGATGGGTAGGGTGACTGAAGCATCATTTCACAAAACATTTCCGATAATACTATATTAAGGTCCTAAATACAAGATACCTTTCCAAAATGACTTATTTGACAGAAAAAAGATTATGCATAACACAACAGTACTTTATACTGCCCTGCTTTTCTACTTGAATGTAAGTGGCAGAGGGAGTACTTGAGTAAGGATAGAGGTGAAAATCTCTTTGTTGAAGTTGCAATTCCACATATCTTAAACACCTTCATTTTAAAAATCATTCTCTAAATGAAAGGTCTTATAAGTGACTTCTTAATCTAGAGATTTCTAAATATGTAGATTAATTTCAATCTGAATTTATGTTTGGTTATGGAAATATTTGGTTGGCTTTTCTATGATATATTTTGATATTTTATTTGGTGCCTTTGAGTCACTGGTGACTCCCGATGGCTGCCTGGACTAGTCCTTGCAGTTTAGTTGCCAAGATTTGTTTACTAAGATTTCATTTGCCTTTGCTTACTTCCTAGGTTGGAGAGAGAGTATCTGGCCCAAGGTTACCCAGCTGGCTTTACGCCTAAAGCAGGACAAGAACACACAATCTCCAAGTTTCTATCTATCTTGGTGCCTTAACATTGCAACAAACCGACACTATGTAATATTTTGCAATATTTGAATTATAGTTGTGCTATTTTGGCTAAATATCATTAACCATCAAGCATTATTTTAAAATAAAAAATAATGTAAATGTAATGAAAAACACTGTTTAACAATAATTGTAATTTCCTCCAACTCTTAATAGAAAGAACACCAATTATCCTTAAACCTTAATTTTCTTTCTTTATAAGTCTTATTTTTCCTTAATTAGTTAGTGTATACCTCTACACTGGTGTGTGTGTGTGTGTGTGTGTGTGTGTATACTTACACACACACATACATATGTACATACATACATACATATAATTAATTTAACACTGGTAATATAATTATGCATGATTACGTTTGTCTTGACATATTTTTATGTAAGATAAAAATTATCTAATTTCAGAGTTCATGCTTAGACCAAAACAAAAGAAACTTATTTATTTATTC
Organism: Pantherophis guttatus; assembly: GCF_059756535.1. Lineage (NCBI taxonomy): Eukaryota > Metazoa > Chordata > Lepidosauria > Squamata > Colubridae > Pantherophis > Pantherophis guttatus. The sequence goes on from NC_142064.1 coordinate 74,515,626, forward strand.
ATTGAATTTCTATACCGCCTCTACATGGTGACTCTGTGCAACTTACAAATTATCAAAACAGGTGAAAAATAATGGAAAGATGAAGACGAATCCATATTAAAATATTGTTAAAAACCGTGCTAAAACCATGCCTACAAGAGCCAAGAGACAGATGGGACAGGGATGGGAATTTCTACCTGATAAAGAGAAATGAATGGACTAATATGTATCCACGTATCTTCTCTTTTTCTTCAAATGCCTTTTGAAACACCAAAATAATAATTTTATAATGCTATTCTTGGCCACGTGTGAAGAAAGAGGTCAAAGTGCACTACCCTGTAATTGGATCAGAAGAAGAAACATCATTGATAACACTTTTTATTACTTATTTCCATTTTTCACTTCTAACATAGATCTAGGAATATCAGGCCCAAAACCAAATATGGCAAATGGTGATTCTTCCAAGATGAGCTCTTCATTGTTTAACAGCTCTAGACAAAACCTTACCAGACTGTCTTCATCCCCTTTCTCTCATACTTAATATCTGAACTGAGTTGCCTCTTACCCCTCTGGACTGCACATCCTTCCTCCTGGGAACCCATATTACTACATTCAGTCACAAGGATTCAATAAGCATTTCTTTCCATTGATTCTTTCTGTTCACTTATTAACACCTACCTGTTTCTTATTCTTCATAAATAGAAAATAACTTGAAATATTCCATTCCAGAGAAATCAACGACTGAATTTGTGAGAAAGCAACATTTAGCAATTTGTTCAATCAGACGCACTTTTAATTGTAATCACAACCTAATAAAATCTGTAAATTTCTGAACAGGAAATAAAGAAATTCAGATGGGAAAAAAGCCTGGCACTTCTCCAGTCAGTGTCTGCCCTCTAAAACAAGTTAAGTGGTGCTAAATTATTTGCTGTGAACTTTGTGGGGGAAGAAAGCAGAAGCCTGTTGATTTCTCAGCCGTGACACATCCTAATGCAAGATCTGCCTTATTACACACCCCATACAAAGAAAAGTGACAGAGGGAGATACCGTATTTTTTGGAGTATAAGACGCACCGGAGTACAAGACGCACCTTAGTTTTTGGGGGAGGAAAATAAGAAAAAAGCTGATTGGCAGATGGATCGGCCTCCCGGAATACCCCCAATCAGCTGTTCCCAGAGCTGAACTTTAGCAACAGGTTCCTTGGTTGTGAGCTCTGTGCCTTGCTTTTTTTTTTTTTTTTGCTTTTTTTTCTGCCTTTGAAACTTCTGAAACTCTGTTTCAGAAAAACTTATTTTCCTGCCTCTGAAAGCCTCCAAATCAGAGCTTCAGAAAAAAAGCCTCTGAAGCTCTGGGGGCTTCTTTTCTGAAACTCTGTTTAGGGGCTTCTTTTCTGAAGCTCTGTTTGAGGGCTTCTTTTCTGAAGCTTCATTTCTGATGCTTTTTTCAGAGTTTGAAACCTCTGTTTGAGAAGCTGGGTGGGGCTACATTCGGAGTATAAAATGTACTCAGTTTTTCACCCTCTTTTTTGGGGGAAAAAGGTGCGTCTTATACTCCAAAAAATATGGCAAGTAGATCAGAAGTTACTTTAGTAGACTTCCTGTTTGCTGCTGGCTGCCGCCAGACGTTCCTTTGGGATCGTCAGCTTCCACTGCCTGTCAGAGCCGCCTTCACAACGGAACGGCGGCTCGAAAAAACTCCGTTCCCATGAGGAAACGGAGATAGAGCCGGCAGGGGTGGGTAGAACTCTCTGCAGAGTCCCAAAAGTTTTTCTTTTACTTTTGGGATGGAGCGGATGAGATGCCCCATATCCCCAGCCGCTGCTCCGGGCTTTGGGAGACCTCTGCTAATGCAGAGCCAGGCGTCAAAAGCAAGCCTGCGAATTTGACAGATTACTCAAAGAAAATGTGAGCTGGACCTGTAATACTGAAGCGCAAGTATTTTACTTATCTTTTAAAAATTACTTAAGAGAATAGAGGAAGAGAAAGAGGAAAAAAGTTTTTTTTTAAAATGGCGTCTGCCGCGGCTGGAGAAGAGTTTGAGAGGGAAAGTTCTTCCGTTTTTTATTATTACAATGTAGCGGAATAAATACCACTGGCTACATTTGTAGACAAAACTCCGCTCCTGTTTTTGTTTTTCTCTTTTTCCCCTGGAGGCCTGATTGTTGCTGGCTGGAAGTCTTTTGTCTTGTTTTTTTTTTTTTTTTCTTCTAACAAAGCCTGCTTAGGCAGAAACATGGCACTGAGGCTTGTGAAGTCAGACAAACAAATAGGTGGGGGGGATTCCCCCACTAAGAATTTAAAGGAACAAGTTTTAACTCTTCAGTCCCAGAAACCTGATTTTAATATAATAGAATTTCTCTTAGAGGAGATTGAAAGAAGGGATGAGATTGTGAATCAGCAACTTGAAAAATTTAAGCAGGAAACTAAGGAATTGGTGAAATCCAAGTTTGACTTTTTGCAGCAAAAATTTTTAAAAGTGTCAGAATTCATGATTCGGTTGGATACAAATACTAATTTACTAGAGTCAAAAATGGATGAAATTCAAGATAAATTGGACAATAGAATTCAAAAAATTGAAAATGATTTGTTAAATATTCAGGATTATAGTTCAGAAGAAAAATTTAAAATGGATGCTGACCAAAAGTCTGGTAATGTAGAAAATCTGCAACAGAGGATTGAAAAAGAGGTTCTAAAGATACAATATAATTTCACAGAATATGCAATAAGACTTAGAGGTTTGCAGGAAAATAACAGAGATGACTTAAGGAAAATATCTTCTGAATTTCTAGCTGGGATTTTAAAGATTCAACCTGAGGAAGTGTTTTGTAGGATTGACAGAGCTTATCGAATAAACTCCTGGACTGCCAAGCAAAGGCAATTGCCTAGAGATGTGGTAATCTATTTTTCAGATAAAGAAATTAGGAATAAAATTGTGCAAAATTCCTTCAATTCTAATTTGCAATTGTATGGAAGAAAGATTTGGATTTACAAGGAACTCCCACCTAAGATATTAATGGAAAGGAAGAAATTTGGCTTTCTGGTGTCTGAGTTAAAAAGGAGAAATATTCAATTCCGGTGGGACGTCCCAGTTGGTATTATATTGAGATATCAAGGAGAAAGATACCAGTTAAATACTGTTGAAAGAGCGGAAGAATTTTATCAAAATAGGTTGAAAATGAATTTAACGTCTTCAGATATAATACAGGATAAGCAGAAGGAGCTGGAACTAAAGACAGAGACTGTACCAGATAAATTGCCTTTGGATTTATCGGATACCCCAGCTGGATTATCTACAAATTTGAGAGAAGTGCCATCTGATTTTAATGTGATGACTTATCAAGGCAAGGACAAGCATGGAAACCAATTAGAGGATATACAAGGGATAAAAAAGAAATGCGAGACACAAAAATTAGGATGGAAGTCAAACCCACAAAAAGAAAACAAAAAAAGAAATAGGTTGTACAAAAATAGAAATTTCTAACCCAAGCAACAGTGAAGCCAGTGATTTTAAAATATGAATGATTATGTGAAAACATAGAGGAGGCGACATATTGGTCAATATCATCCTGAGGATAGTGGCAGATCTCTGCATTGCCGTAATTTTGGGACATGGAAAGAGCCTCAAATTGATGGTTTTGAATTATCTACTTTGAAACTTCTTTTTGTGTTGATAAATATATTATAATTATCTTGAATTATAAGGCAAGAGAATCACATTGGGACATGCAGAAGATCGGGTTGTTACCCAATACGATGATGGAAATTAATAATCCTGATGAAACCCACAATTATTATTATATGGAATATAATTATAATGTCACTCGGGTGGTTGTTTTTACTTTTATATATATAAGAAGATGTTTACTACTGATGGGGGCAGATATGATTGGAGATCTTGAATAAACTGTTGCATCAGCAAGCTATGTTACCCTATTATGGATGTTGGTTTTAACAATCCAGTGGAAAGACTTCAAGAAGATATTATATGGACTATAAATTTAAAGTTATTGTCTTTTCTTTTTTTATTTAGATATAATGGAATATATATATATATATATATTTAAGTAGTGTGGGCAGTGAATTAAAGATATCAAGAATTGTTGTGTATGGTAAATTTGTAAGACAGTGGGTGAATAAGCTAGCTACAGACTGATTAGTTTAAGAAAAGGGATTTTTAAGTGATACATTTAGGGGAGTGGAGGAAATGGATAGAGTGGAATAAATGTTAAATTAGATTTTATGGGGAGCCCGCTTTGAAATGTTATTAAAGTAGGACTTATCGTATAGTTTTAAAGTGGAAGGTGGTTTTGAATTGTTGCAATAATGTATAGATATAAAACACTATTATGCTAAATTAGAAGTTATTTTATAATAGTTATAGTATAATGTGTTTGTTTTTTTTTGTTTTTTTTCTCTTCTTCTTTTCTGAAATGTATGGATAAAGGGGGATTTATAATACTTTTAGTAAGTAAAGGTCAGTATTTTGAGGAGGGAGTAAGTAATCTGTTATGAATTAGGGTTTTTTTTTGTTACGAAGAAGTCACAGGGGGGGAAGGGTGGGGAGGGGGGGTTAGGGAGGGGGGGAGGGGGGGGAAAAGGGGGAAAAATTTGTATTTGAAAACCTTTTCAATAAAAAAAAAAAAGAAGTTACTTTAGTAAAACACACTTTTAATTATTATTTGTAATGGAATCTATGATAATTACAGCGTAGAAGCCAGTTTTCTTCCAGATTATGAAGTGTGCTACTGGCATGAGTTTATAATTGATTTGAATTTTGTTTATTTTCCAAATTATAACCAATCAGTATAGGACTACTATAACCAAACAGTACATAGGACTATAGATCATAATTTTAATGCATTATATAATTCTTTACTATCCAGCTTGTTGCAATATTTTCAGGATCAGACTCAATAAGATTAGCAAGAGTTAAAGGTTTAACTATATATTCTTTTATTTACAATAGGCATTCTATATTCACTGAATATTCACAGATAGAAGCAAGGGAAAGGGTGTAGGTAGCTCCTTATATATACAATGGGTGGAGCTATATGTGGGAGTGGTGAATTATGAATACATTAAGAAGTGAAGAATAAGTTAACCCCTGATACCCTGTTTGTACACTATTTACACATTAGAGAATAAGGCATTTACATCTGACAAATCCCCCTCTAAATGCCGATTCGTTATACAGCACCAGTTACACTCAGATTCAGGACAATACAAAACATACAACTTAGAGGTTAAATATTTGTGCTGCTTAGAAGGTAAAGGCTTTGTCAATATATCAGCTAATTGTTCTGAAGTATCGCAATGCACTGCTTTAATAAATCCATCCTGAGATAATTGTCTCACATGTTTAAATTTTATATCTATATGTCTGGACCTTTGTCCAATGGCATCAGATCTAGATATTTCAATGGCTGCTTTATTGTCTTCATACATAACAAAAGGCAAAGCAGGTTTTTTCCAAACATCTGAAATTAAATCATTAAACCATACAAGGTTATTTGCGGCTTTGGATAAACAAACATATTCCGCTTCAGTCGTTGAAGTGGCCACTAGTTCTTGTTTACCAGTGTACCAGTAAACTGGACAGTCATTTAAGAGAAATACATAACCAGATGTACTTTTTCTGCATGAGATGTCTCCAGCCCAGTCTGCATCTGCATAACACGTAAGCTTTGGTTCTTTATTATCATTAGGTTCTAACATTAAACAAAAGTCTAGTGTACTTTTTAGATATCTTAAAATTCTTTTAACAGCTTCCCAGTGATACATTGTTGGTTTGCTGACATGCCTGGATAATAAATTGAGTGGTAAAGCGATATCTGGTCTAGTCCAATTAGATATATAAAGGAGTGAACCTATGATTGATCTATAAAATGTGTTGTCCTTGAATTCGGGAGAAGATTCATCAGTATTTCTTAGAAAGTCAGTTTGCATAGGAGTATCACAAGGTTTGGCATTGTTTAAATTGCATTTATTTAAAAGTTCTATGATCTTATCTCTCTGGGTAAGTTTGAATCCCCTTTTAGTCTTATTAATTTGGACACCAAGGTATTTGTTTACCTTGCCTAAAGATTTCAACGAGAAATGCTCATTTAGTTTAGTTACAAAAGTTTCTCTTCTCTCTTTTTGTTTTCCTATGTATAAAATGTCATCCACATAAATCAATACAAATTCAATGTAATCATCACCCCTCTTGACAAAGAAACAATTATCAGCAGTGGTAGCGTTGAAGTCCATGGTCTTAAGTACTTTTACTAAACAATCATACCACCGTTTACCAGATTGTTTTAGCCCGTATAAACTCTTGTTTAACAACCAAGTCTCATTTCTGTTTGTGTATTGACTGTGAGGTGCTCTTACGTATATTTCCTTATCTAGTTTTGCGTGTAGGTACGCAGTCTGTATGTCATATTGGAATACATCAAGATTGAGTGCTGATGCTACCACTAGAGCTGTTTTGACACTCTCTGTTCTTACAGTGGGGGAATACGTGTCAGTATAGTCCTCCGGATATTTCTGTGCATAACCCTGTGCAACTAATCTAGCTTTGTATAGAATATTGCCTCCCTCTAAATTTTTAATTTTATATATCCACCTGGTACCAATAATTGTTTTATCTTTAGGTGCAATTGCAGGTGTAAATACATTTAATCCTTGTAAACTTTCCATCTCTTTCTTCATTGCTAATTCCCATTTTTCTTTTTCTTCGCGAGGAAGTTTTAGCACTTCCTCATATGTATTAGGTGTTGTTGGTTCACCATCCATATGCATTACATAATCCTTGTATTTATTTGGCATTTGATTTCTGGTGTTTCTAATGATTTTTTCGGGTTTACTATCGTTATCATGCAAATATCTTGCTTCCTTTTTTGTTAGTGTGTCTGTCTTTATTTTGTGTTGGCTATTTGTCCAAGTCTTGGTTTTGTTTTTATATTTGTTGATATTTTGCTTTTCTATAGTCCTTTTCTCATGAGATTTTGTATCTTTATATTTATTTGGGAATATTTCATTAAGATGTAATTTAGACCAGTTGGCTTGTTCATGGAACACAGCTGTTCTGGAGACTATAAATTTGTTATTACTATCAATGAATCTGTACCCTTTAGTGCCAGTCTCATATCCCATAAATCTGAGTCTTCTGGACACATTTTCTCCCTTTCTTCTTAATTGTTTAGGTATGTGTACGTCTGCTGTGACTCCAAATATATGCATGTGTGCTAATTTTGGTTTTCTATTATACATCACTTCATATGGTGTCTTATTTACAATGCTGGACCATGTTCTATTTTGTGTGTAATTTGAATAATGTAAGGCTTCTGACCAGAATTGTTTGCTTAAGCCAGCATCTTCCAATGTGCATCTAATCATGGTTTGTAATGTGGAATTTTTCCTCTCTGCAATCCCGTTTTGGAACGCAGAAAATGGACTAGATGTGTAATGTAACATTCCTTTGTCTTTTAACCATTGGGAGAATTCTTTAGACATGAATTCGCATCCTCTATCTGTCATAATTTGTTTTATTTTGATGTTGTGTTGTGTTTCTATGCGTTTGTAAAATTCTTTAAATTTTTGAAATGTTTCATCTTTGTGTTTTAATGTATAAACAAATCCATAGCGGCTATAATCGTCCACTATTGTCAGGAAGTAACGTTTTCTATAAGTGATTGATGGAGTTAATGGACCAACTAAGTCCATGTGTACTAAATCAAAAATTTTGTTAGTTGATCTAGTAGATTTTCTTGGCCTGGGACTAGTTTTTAGTTTTGTAGATTTACATACTGAGCATTCCAGATAATTTTCACAATTTTTTATTTTAACACCTTCTGCGTGTTCAGTCATTTTTTGTACTACAGGAAAACTGGCATGTCCTAACTTCCTATGTAAGATGTGAGCACACTCATCATGAATTGGTTTACCTATTTTTGGCTTTTTATCATTGTGTGCATCTGTGTGATCATGAGATATTTTACATTCATCATTGTCACTGTTGCTAACATTCTCATCATCTATTTCAATACAATCTTCCATATTTGAATCAATGTTATGTAACCATTTTTCTTTTGTTATCAGATAAGGTAGGCCTCCTTTAATCATCACAGTGCCTATATTTATTTTATTCTTTTCCAAAGTTGCCTTTCCTTTTGAAAAGACAATGTTAATGTCAGAATCTCTGCTTAGTTTTATGGCACTTAATATGTTATGAGGTATTTCAGGTATTAGTAATACCCCCTCTATTTTTCCTAGACCAGGCAAAGTTACATTTCCTCTACCTAATACTTGAACCTTTTCTTGGTTAGCTACCTTAATTACAAATTTATCTTCTGCAAATGAAGACAATATATTTTTGTTATTAGTGGTGTGATTGGTTGCTCCAGAATCAATAAGCCAATTATTGTTCTCACTTTGCTGTGTGTTAGTGTTGTCTTGTTTATTTAACCCATTCAGTGAACCAGATTTTCTATCCTTTGAATTGTCTCTGCCCCCTCTGTTCTCTCTGTGATTTGGTGGGCTCCTATATCTATGCCTTTCTATGGAAGGCTGTCTATAATCGTATTTGTTTCTGTATTCTGATCTATATCTTTCTTTTAAAAATTTTGGGCAATCTCTTCTATTGTGTTCCCTGGATCCACAATTATGACATTTAAATGTTCCACTATATTTTTCTTGGAAAGCTACTTTCCTATATGGTTTGTGTTCTGTGTGATTGTTAGAACGATTCCTTCTTGAATTATCTTCTGTTATCAATTTGTTGGACAGACTTTCTATGGATAAATATCCTAGATTGATTGTGTCTAAATGTGACATAAAATTGTCCCATGATGGATCAAGTGAGTTGATAATAACACTTTTCATTGTTTGGTCTGAAATCACCTCCCCCCTCAAATGCAGTTCAGCTCTTATTTTGTTCAAAGATATTAAATGCTCACTTATGGAAACCCCTGGTTTTACCCTAGACGAAAAGAAATCTTTAGATATCCTTGTGGTGGTAGCTACACTGTCACTGTGAAACAAATTAAACATGCATTGAATAATTTCTGAAACAGTCAAATTTGGCTTAATGCTGTGATACATTGCAGGAGACACACTAGATATTATTAAGAAAAAAGCTCTATGGTGTAAACAATCTATTTTTAGAGTCCAAGGTCTTTTGGGGGGACTAGTGATAAAAAACAGTAAGTTTTCCTTCATAAAGACAACTTGGAGCTGTTGATACCATTCTTGTAAATTAATGCCATCAACCCTTAGTTTTGGGAAGTCACTGGGTAAATTTCCGACATTATTGGGTCCATTACTTACAACCTGAGGTAGTCCGTGGTCTCGTAAATGCAAAAAATTGCAAAACGGCGTGGGGATGCTCGCTATGAGTCTGCATGGTCTTCTCTCCAGTTCATGTCTTCCCGGACCGTCTGCGTAGTTTCGCGCATGCGCGTTGTCCATTTCTTCTTCGGCGGCGTCGTGGAAGGTTCTCCCCATTGCGGCTTGCTCGCTCTGCTCCTCTTCAGACGAGTCAGTCTCTGGTTCGACTTTGGGAGTCCTGACGACGGTGGCTGCTCTTCCTCTTCTATTGAGGGCGTTGGTGCTTGCTTCGGTCTGCGGCGTAGGGCGGTATCGGCAGGGCTCTCTGGGTTCGGGCGTCAGCGCTCTCGTAGTCAGGATGGGAGCGGGCAGGTCTTGAGGCATTGGCTTGCTCGCTCGTTTCTTCGGCATCTTTTTAGTAATTTTCAGTTTTGGCCCAAATGCAGCAAAGAGCGTTTTCATTGCTGATTTTATTTGGTGTTTTGTTGAATCGTCCTCACTTTCTGGTTCTGATTCTTCTGAGGTGTTTGAATCTTCTTTTTCGTTTTCGTTGTCTGATAACGTTTTTCGCGCCAGAAATTTTGAATTGAGCTTGCTGATTGGCTCTGCTTCGCTCATCTTGGAGGCCTGTTGAAACCAAGATGGCTGCCATTCAAATTTTCGCGCGGGATCACCGTTTTTCTTCTTTGTAATGATTTTCTCCGCAATCATATCACTCACTATTTTTGGGTCTTTAGGTTTTTCATTAGTGATGTTTTTCTCTCTCGCTGCTCCGCTGTTCTTCAGCATATCTTGGAGGTTCGCGATGAGGCTTTCATCATTCTTCTGGCTTTTTAATAGTTTAAATATCTCTGACCTGAGTTCGTTATTCTCTATTTCGATTTCCTCCTGGTCATCAATTATTTCTTCGTCTTCAGTGGTGTATTCTTCGGACTCTCTCGAAATTGCGTTTGTGGATTCGTTGATTATTTCTTGTTCCGTTTCCATTTCTTTGCTGTAGGCCCTGGTGTTGGGCCTATCTTTCTTAGACATTTTTAAGTTTTTTATTGAGTCAATTAACCATCCTCTGCTACCAGCTTGTTGCAATATTTTCAGGATCAGACTCAATAAGATTAGCAAGAGTTAAAGGTTTAACTATATATTCTTTTATTTACAATAGGCATTCTATATTCACTGAATATTCACAGATAGAAGCAAGGGAAAGGGTGTAGGTAGCTCCTTATATATACAATGGGTGGAGCTATATGTGGGAGTGGTGAATTATGAATACATTAAGAAGTGAAGAATAAGTTAACCCCTGATACCCTGTTTGTACACTATTTACACATTAGAGAATAAGGCATTTACATCTGACACAGCTACTTTAAAATGTAGATCATAAAATTATAGAAACACATATTTTTAAAAGATGGGCTTTTAAAAATTGTTTACAACAGACACAAATAATTTTTCTGAAATTTTTATATTGAAAAACTATTTTTTTCCAATAGGAAAAGTTTATTTTCTTGACTTTCACTAGTGAAGGTTTACTACCACAATTTTCATCCATGACTTATGTGAGGAAATTTGGGGGATAGAACAATGATTTAAATATTTATAATTCCAAAAGGGAAATGCAAATTAATTTGGAAGTCTATTTATCACTCTAGATCACAGCTGGAAGAAACATTCTATCATGTGAGCAAGTTCAAGGTTATCTGTCAAAAGCAACTTATGTGATATTAATTTCTCTGAAATATATAGCCTAAAACTTACTGATGAGTATTGTGAATGAAAGAAATGTCTACCTTGAAGTCCAAACTAGCTCTTTCTGAAGAAGATGAAGATGAGCATTTAACTCTGTGCATGCACCCACTTGGCAAGCTTGTTATCTCTATCAACCTACTGCAACAGTCAGTTTTATCCTTACAGTGTCTAGGCAAAAATAGTTTATTGCAGGGATCCCCAACCCCAGGCTGCAGACAGGCACTGGTCCACTATGTGCCAGAAATCAGGCCACGCAAACAAGTGAAGCCCCATTCATGCATGCACGGGGTGCAGGCAGCACACAAAACCATGCCATCTGGTCTGCAGAAAAATGGTCCCTGGCGCCCAGAAGGTTGGGAGTCGCTGTTTTATTGGATCAGGGATGATAATCAGAACAATGCCACTTTTATAAATAAATACCAGACATCATCTTATTTCAAAAATATTTAGTTATCTTGTTCGACATGATGCTGACATTAGCTGTGGCCTTGTGTTCAGCCAGTTTTCTCCTTATATCTTTGTGACTGCTCATAACTCATAATATACAGGATATCAGAAATCTTATTTAAACATGCAAGGATCTCATACAGACAGCAGTGAATATTTCTGGCTTTTAACAGCTATACAAAAAAGACTCTCTATAGAGTGATTGAATGTGAAAGCAGTCACCGCATGATTACTCCTGTGAATGAATTGGACTTAACATTAACCATGTGAATAACTCACCCTTAAAATGAATTAGCTGAGGGACATATAACATTGTAATTCATTCTTCTGAACTTACAAAAGATGTTTCTCTGTGTGTGTGTGTGTGTTTTGTGTGTGTGTGAGAGAGAGGGAGGGAGGGAGGGAGGGAGGGAGAGATGTCTAAAAGCATAATTACTTTTTAAAGGGAAATGTAATGTATTAAAATAATTATGGTGTAAGGCGTAAATAAATGATTAAATGAACTATGCTTAATTTTTTTAATTTTATTTAATTGAACCCCTGTGAAAGGGGAATTCAATAATAGTATTATTATTTGTCTCATTGGTGTTTACACTTCACTGACTGTTTAACTATTGTTTTTATTTGAATGATATATAAACAAAGTTATGACCACTAAAAAACTAATGTTATAAAGCAATATTATGTTTTGTATAGATAATTTATATTTTCAGGCAAGGAGATGCAGGCCTTGAAAAGTTGAGGAAATGGACTTATTCACTTAGATCTTTTGATTTTCTGTCAATTTACATGAAATTATCCACTCTAGTGATGTTCCTCTGTTGACACCTACATTCTTTTTTAAAGCACTATAATCCAAATAATTTTAAAAGCCAGGTTGCATGACTGCGCTTTCTGGAATCTCTGAAGCTTCAAAATGGTTCCAGAGTTTCAGGACATGGTGGAAATCCCTCTTTACAAGATAAATAAATCTTTTCACATCAATTTGGCTCAGGATGCAATATGTGTCCAAACTGAATGTATAATCATTGGCCTGCAGCTTCAGTTTTCAACACTTCAACCATGGACTCAAACAGTGCCTCAGCCCTGAGCTAAATCTCTTCACAACTGTATAATTCTCTCTGAAATGGAAGACTCTATATCAAAACCTGACTATACTTTAAAAGTTTTCATTCACTTTCTGATATAGGCTTATCCCCAAAATGCAATGCAGGTTTAAGGAATGAGGAATATTTAAGAAAGGTTGTTTGCAGTAAGTCATCATGAACTAAGGGATTCTTTGACCATCCTTGCACCATTTCATTTCATTCCAAGATTTTGAATTTACTCATATCCATGAAGTTAAGTATCTATGAATATGAAATTTTGAATTAGCTACACAACCTTTGCCAAAGTTTTGGATGCTCTTATCAATCAAAAGAAGAGTTTTTTTCTGGATAAAACATATTGTGAAGCAGCTATTTTGAATACCTTTTCAGAGCCTTAGTACTTGGATGAGAAAATGCCAGTCAATCCCTGGACTATAAACTAGCCTGGGAAATTGAAAACAATGCAAAAGAAGAGAATGAGAAATTACTTCCATACTGATCTTGAGAACATGCCATGGATGTGTTCATTTAATCACACAGGATTTCAGCTCAACCATTTGAGACCCATATTTTCTCATATATCTGCACAATTAATCTCATCAATAGATGTGAGAGCATAATTCCCTCCACCAGAGGTAAATACCGTGCAACTGTGATTTTGTTCAAAAATGGATACCTATTATTTTTTTTTAGAAAACTCTAAGTCTTATTTTATTTTATAATCAAATGTTACCTAATTTAAAGAAAACTTTTGCAACATGTCCTTCTCAATTTGCCCTGGAATTTATTTTCTTTAAGATTCAGACAGGGGATCTCAAGAGATTGCCACCTGACATCTGCCTGGAGACACACAGCATGAAAAAGACTTCGGTCTGACTGTGGAACATGAGGCTTTAATGTTTTATGATAAGCACATGTTCACTCAAGAATTGGACCCTGCAAATGTAAAATCAGAAGCTACTTCTTATGAGAATATGACTAGCTTGGTGTAGTATTACTGTATTTGTAGGTTAAAACTAAAGCTATGGCATGAAGTACACACTGTTATATTGTTCTATTACTGAAGACATAGTTTCTAATTTTAAAAGCAGAAAATGCATCCTCTATGCAGTTTCCTTTGAAATTTATTTGAACACCTTCATGTTAACGTACATTCCTCCAGTCTTGAGGTAACATGCTGGCCTCATTCACACTGCCCTGACTGCCTCAAAAACAAAGGAGAAAACCCAGGAAACTGGTGGTGTCTTAACAAGTTTAGTATGAGACCAGTTAAGAAGATTGACTGATTGATTGATTGATTCTTGTGTCTTCTTTTTTCTACATCAGCTGTCAATGAAAAAACGTCCACCAATTATTCTCCTTAGTGTGAACTGGGGCCTGAGCTGGCAAGTGGTGATATTTGACAGAGGGTAGATTTAGCTATCTTAATGGGATTATTTGATTACTGAAATCTAGGAATCCAATCCTTCTAGTAGCCCTAGCCAAAGTGACCATGGAGGACAGTATTTGGTGATGAAAGGGAATTTTAAAAAAGACTGCAGAGCCTCAACTAACCAGTAGGAATTGGGCATATCCTTCATCACTAGCATTAAGAAGGCATCTCAGTTCATTCATATAGAAGGCAGCTGTGCCTGGAGAAAAAAAAAAGTAATCACTACTTTCAAAATGGAGCAGATAGAGTATATACCGTATTTTTCGGAGTATAAGACGCACCTTTTTCTCCAAAAAAGAGGGTGAAAATCTGGGTGCGTCTTATACTCAGAAGGTAGCCCCGCCCAGCCTCCCAAACGGAGATTTCAGAAGCTGAAAGAAGCCTCTGAAAGAAGCTTCAGAAAAAAAGCCTCTGAAAGGCTTTTATCTAAAATAATACAGCAAACAACAAAAGAAGAATCAATAAAGGTTCTAACCAAACTATGCTAACAAATCTGGAGAATGACACAATAACCAATAGAAAGGAAGAGGTTAATCTACATATCAATACCAAAGAAAGGAGATTGAACAGAGTACAGATAGTCCTTCAGAATAAAAGCCTCTGAAAGAAGCTTCAGAATAAAAGCCTTTTTTTTTTTCTGAAGCTCTGTTTTGGAGGCTTTCAAAGACAGAAAAAAAAGGTTTTTAAAACGCCTTTCCAAGTCTGGTTTACCTAAAGGGTCTGACCGGAGACCACATTTTTCTTTATTTTTTTAGAATTATACCCCATCCTTAGTTTACATAACAGTTGTCATGGTCTCCTGGTTTCTGGCCTAGCATCTTTAACCTTATACCAAACAGGGTCTCATGACATCATGAGATTACTATTCAAAAATTATTTTTTTTATTTTTTTATTTTATTTATTTTAATTTATTTTTATATGCCGCCCTTCTCCGGAGACTCAGGGCGGCTTACAATGCGTTAAGCAATAGCCTTCATACTTTTGTATATTTTTATACAAAGTCAGCTTATTGCCCCCACAAACCGGGTCCTCATTTTACCCACCTTAGAAAGGATGGAAGGCTGAGTCAACCTTGAGCCTGGTGAGAATTTAACTCGCAGTAATAGCAGGCAGCTAGATGTTAAATGCTACCTTAGTAGGAGGCATTAGCCTCCTACGCCACTCAGGCTCACTCAAGCATATTTGTAAAAAGTTGCTAGGAAGCTCAAAGAATTACAATTTGTTGATCACTAAAGGAATTATACCAGCCCTTTTTGTTATTGTTATTGTTTTGACAGCTGGGCATTAAATATAAGGTCTTATTCCAAAGGAACTCAACTCTACACAAGTAGAGCCCTGGTCAAAAATTAATTTATGTTCCACCTCCCTTTATGATAAATACTGGCTGAACTCCAATAACGACCGAGAGGATATGGGTACTCCTGAGGTAACTTTCTTTATTAACGCATAACAGGAGGAAACAGAATACACTTCCCTCAGAAGAGAAACGAGCCCTCGCTGACAGCTCTTATATACTGGCTGTCAGCCTGGCTAATCAATCACAATGCTCAACCATTTAGTACACTCCAACAGGGGGCACAACCCAGGGAACCTGCTCAGTACACAACCCCCCCTTTTTTCCCTGGAAAGCGCATGCATAATCTTGAAGGTGCACAGGCCGACGGCGTAGTCGGCCTGATTGGCGGGGACCTTCAGTGTCTGGTCGCCTGTCTTCGCTCCCAACAGCTACGGATACTGCGACTTCTGGACTAGGACGGTATTTTGCGGCCGAAGGTAAGGGTATTATTTGCTCTTCTGTTTGGGTAGCTGTATTTGTGGCTGATGGCTCCCCGGAACTTTGTTGGGCCACATCCCAATCCTTGTCGGTCGGTTGTTGTGAACCAGAACGTGCGTGCGTACAGGGCCTTGGTGTAGTCGGATGTTCCTGAGTGTCGGGTATTGTGTTCTGCGGATGGCCATGTGGGATTGCGGCCCATAATTCCCCTTCACGCCTGATCCCGCTGTGTCCAGGGGCCCACCTAATTCTTATCTGGTCTTGGTGTCATCTCCAGACTCTACTGAGTCCCATATCTACTTTATATGAACATGGGCCCGTAACAGTTAGTATTTGTCCCGGCAAATATAGAGGCTGGCTGGCAGAGTTACGGGCATAGACTAAGTCACCTTCCTTAAGGCCGTGGTGGTTACTCGATGAGGCTAACGGTTTGCTTGGGGCATAACAGGGGTGTAATCTGTCGAGCACCGTTCGCAGATGATGGCCCATAAGGAGTTCCGCCGGGTTTCGGTTAGGCAGGGGGCAGGGGGTAGAATGTTGTATAAGTAGATACTCCACAACCTGGGTGGCCCACCCTTTCGGGCCCATGCGACAAAGCGTGTCTTTCATGGATCTTACGGCCCTTTCAGCCAAACCATTACTGGCCGGGTGGTAAGGGGAAATAAGGCAGTGTCCGATCCCCAACCCCAAGAATATTTCAAAGGTGGACGCAATCTGTTAAGGCCCGTTGTCCGACACAATTTCGTCGGGTAATCCATGAGTAGTGAATAACACTTGTAGGGCCTGTATGACCACGTCAGTGGAGGTAGAGTGCATAGGGATGACTTCTACCCATTTAGAGAAGGCATCAACGAGAATCAAAAATATTTGGCCCTGGAGAGGTCCTGCGAAATCGATGTGTACGCGGGACCAAGGCCTCCGAGGGTCCTCTCACACCCTGGGTGGTCCTTTTGGTGGCATCAGCTGGGTTTCTTGGCACTGGGGGCAGGTGGACACCCGGCTAGTTATGCAGTCGTCCAACTGTGGCCACCATAGATACGTGCGCGCTAGGGCTTTCATCCGAACTATGCCCGGATGGCCCGCATGGAGGGTGGCCAGGATGGGTTCCCGTAAGGGGCGGGGATAACTACCCAATGCCCCACAACAAACACCCCTCCTGAACTGCCAATTCCGATTTACAGAGAGCATATGATTTCCATTCGGGGCCCACCTCCCTGTTAGGCCAACCATGTAAAACCCACTCAAGGACAGTAGAGATCTCGTGGTCCTGACCAGAGGCCCTGGCAATGTCAGTGGCTGTTAGAGGAAAAGGGGAGCTGTCAATCAAGAAAACTTCGGAAGTAGGGGCCGGGTCACACAGAAAGGTTTTAAGGGGGCAGTGGCTCAAGGCATCTGCATGGGCCAAATTCTTGTCAGGTACATAGGTCAGTGTATAGTTATAGGCAGATAGGAAAACTGACCAACGGGTGAGGCAAGGGGACAGGATATGAGGGGTTTGGCCATTCCCAGACAAAATACCTAAAAGAGGCTTGTGGTCGGTCACTAAGGAAAAATGCCGACCATAAAGGTAATCATGAAACCTCTTAACTCCTGAAACCAAAGCCAAAGCCTCCTTGTCCAACTGAGAGTAATTTCTCTCAGTGTGCAGAAGAAGAAGGCCATGGGGGATTCCCTGCCATTAGGGAAGGAATGGCTGAGGACGGTGCCCACCCCATATGGGGAGGCGTCACAAGCAAGCACTAAAGGAAGAGTTTCGGAATATTGACCAAGCACTGAGTTTGAAACAAGCAAGCGCTTGACAGCAGCAAAAGCGGAAGAAGCTTGAGCATCCCAGGTCCAGGGTGCCCCATGGTCTAGCAGCCGATGGAGAGGCTCTGTGATGGATGCCTTGTGAGGCAAGAATACGGCGTAAAAATTAAGTAATCCCAGAAAGGCTTGCAGCTCGGCTTTGGAGGTCGGGGGAGGTGCTTCTAGTATTGCCCTGGTTTTCGTGGAGTTAGGGTGGAGGCCCCGGCCGTCAATCAGAAACCCAAGAAACTCCACCTCAGGGACCACAACCAGGCACTTGTCCTTCTTGACAGTGAGGCTCGACTGTTGAAATGTAGTCAGAACGCGGCGGAGTCGGGACATCAATTGTGGAACGTCAGAAGCGGAAACAAGGACGTCATTGAAATACGAGGCGACTCTGGGGATGCCATGGAGCAAGCGCTCCATCAAACTTTGAAAAATCCCCAGGGCGACGGAGACACCAATTTGCAGGCGGCGGCATCGGAAAGCCCCGCGGTAACGATGGTCTGTGCCTCAGCTGTCAAATCGTCAACAGGCAGTTGTTGATACGCCTGTGATAACTCTAGTTTTGCAAAAACAGACTCCCGGCCCAGAGAGTGTAGTAGATGTTGAACAACTGGAACGGGGTAAGCGTGGTGATTTATTGTCGCCCGATGCAGATCAAACCATTTGCTTTGATGGCAATCACTGTGGGGGTCTCCCACTGAGCGTGATCAATTGGTTCCAAAATACCCTGTTGAATGAGCTTGTCTAGCTCAGCGTCCACCCGTAGGCGCAAAGCAAAAGGCACCCTGTGCGGCTTGGGGTGTCGTGGCAGTACAGAAGGGTTGAGGCTGAACGACACCGGTGTTCCCTTGTATTTCCCTAAAGTGTCGGTGAAAACTGATGGAAACTCTTTGGTTAAGGCATCCAGTTCAGAGGAATGTATGGCATGGATGCCGTGGATTGTGAGGCCAAGCGCAGCAAACCAATTTAAACCGAGGAGGCTCGGGAGAGGGCCATCCACAATAACCAGGGGCAGCCGGCCAGTGAAACTATGGAACTTTACTCTAAATGTTCCAGTCCCCACTATCGGGATGAGAGTGCCCTGATAGTCCTTTAATAGGAGGGAACAAGGCTCCAATTGGCTCTTAGATAGCCTTGGCACGAGCCATTTAATAGTATCCAGGAGATAATAGAGGTAGCGGAGCCCGTGTCCACTTCCATGTGGCATGGCTGGCCCTCAATATGGACTGTCAAGGTAATTTTCTGGCTTCCTGCGTCCTTTGGGGGTGTCACCGTATGGACAGCGGAAAACCCCCTCTGCGACCATGCATGCACGGATGGCGGCCCTGACCGACATTGCTTATTTATCTCAGCAGGGAAACTCAGACTCGTCTGCGGCTGTACTAAGTGGCACACTCTGGCAATGTGTTCCCGGCGACCGCAACGCCTGCATGTAGCCTCTTTAAATCTGCAAGACGCTCGTACATGGTCACCCCCACAACTGAAACATTCCAGCGGCATAGCTGACATGTTCCTAGGGCCAGAGGCCTTATTCTTGGCCTCTCGAATGTGGCAAATTTCGATCTCCTTCTCCGAGTCGGAAAATGTCTCAGCTGTGATTTCGTTTGCGTAGCTTACTCCTTTTTCAGCATTGGGCAAGGTCTGACCTCGGGGTAGTTCAGCAATGGACAAGGCGGCCAATTCTGCTGCGCATGCCTCGTCCAACGCCGCTTGGAAGGTTAATTCATGGTTGGCTATTAACCGCTGTTTCAAATTTTGATCACGCACCCCGCTAACAAGGCGGTCAAGTAGGTAAACGTCCAAGTTTACGAATTCACAATAAGGGGCAGCCCTATGCAACGCCGCAACATATTGATTAATGAACTCCCCCGGAACTTGGTCGCGGTGATAAAAATGTTGGCATCAGGCTATTCTGGATGGGGCCAGCGCATAATGTCGTTTAAGCTTGCCCATGAATTCTTCCCAAGTCCTGGAATGTATGGATTGAGGGGCCATTAATGTCATGGCTGTGTCAAACATCTCAGTTCCACAATAACTCAGGAAATAAGCCCTCTTCCGCTCTGGCAACAGATTAGTGTAATCGTTGGCTATCAGAAAGCATTCGAATCGGGCCACATAGGCATCCCACAATTTCTTGCCCTGGTTGAATGGAGGGAAATTGTGCGACGCCGCCATGGTATGTCTAGTTTCACTATTACCTTCATGTCAGGTCACATGTTCCATTTATTTCCGTCAGGTCCGGCTTAACCCACCTTCATTGCCAGTGGTAAATACTGGCTGGACTCCAATAACGATCGAGAGGATATGGGTACTCCTGAGGTAACTTTCTTTATTAACGCATAACAGGAGGAAACAGAATACACTTCCCTCAGAAGAGAAACGAGCCTTTGCTGACAGCTCTTATATACTGGCTGTCAGCCCAGCTAACCAATCACAATGCTCAACCATTTAATACACTCCAACAGGGGGCACGACCCAGGGAACCTGCTGAGTACACAACACTTTACACCTGCAGTGCTTTCCTGGATAGACGCCCTTTCAGTCCACAGACATTAATTTGTGACAGAAAGAATACTTGATTTCTCAGTAGATGGATCTTAGTTTTAGCATTTTTTTTCTCATTTGACATTCATCTCATCACCACAGAAACTTTTTTTTAATGCAACACTGTAATGATTTTTTCAGGAAGACTTTTTAGATTTATGCTGAAACAGCTTGATGCAATTGTTATTATTTATTGCTGTTGCAATGTAGGCAGTTTAAACTTATTGTCTGAATTTTTATTTTATTTTAATATTTCTGAACTGATATCAAAATTGGAGCTGATGCATATTTAGTAAATTTGATATATTTTTGTATTTCTTCTTACTGTGAAACCATATATATATGTGTGTGTATATGTGTGTATGTATGTATGTATGTATGTATGTATGTATGTATATAAAATAAGGCGCACAATTGCAATCAACAACTCATCAGCATTTTTAAAAATTCAATAAATACACCACTTCTAACAACGATTGAATTCAAAATGTCCAGCCCTGAAAGAAGTTACTACTCACCACTATCTCTAACTACCAAACAATTAATCACTTAAGATCGATAATATCCAGACTATATCCAACATCAAAAGTGATCCCGTCTTCTCCAATTTATATGTCCATAATCATTTCTTCAATGTTTCTTCCCTCTTTCTGATTCTGTCTTACAAGATCAGACTATTCTTGGTCTATTTTTAGCTTGTTCCTCTTGCTGTCTCTTCTCCCCCCCACCTCACCAGGCATGGCAGGGCTTCCTGCCCCTGCCCAAATTGGATGCAATTTGGGGGTGTTGTGTGGGGAGGGGTGGCGCTGGGGAGATGCAAGACGTGAGAAGCCCTGCCATACCTGGCGAGGGGGGGAGAAGAGATGGCAAGAGGAGGCCTGTCATGCTCCATGCATCTCGCTTCTCCCCCACCCCATCTGCCACCCTCCTTGATAAAGAGCCGGGCACTGTGGAAAAGGGAGCCGGGCAGGCATGGGCTTTGGGTATCTGGGGCTGTCGGGAGTCACCCGGTGAAGAGGCGGGAGCAGGGAGGGAGTTTGCAAGCGAACTTTTTGCCTTTGCCTTCTCTCCCAAAAGCGCTCCTTGGGTGCATCCATTTCTGCAGCACAGCCTCGCGCCGGCCTTCCAAAGGGAACTGTAGCAGCAGCTTATTTCATCCCGACTGTAGTGGGCCACGTGGGTCAGGAGGGCCGGTGCGAGGCACATGGAGTGCATCGCTTGGCCTTCTGCTGCAGAAGTGGCCGCAATCAATGGCAAAAGTGGCCATGCTTGCTGGAGGCACAGCCGGAGCGGCACCCATGAGGCAGCTGTTCCAGGGATGGAATTGCCTGCTGTGACTGTCAGGAGAGTCCAAGGTGTGTGGGGTGCGTTGCTTGCCTCCAGCTTCTTTTGCAGCCACAATTGGCTGAAAAAGCGGCTGCGCTTGCTGGAGGAGGTGGCCTGAGCAGCACCGCGAATCAGCTGTTTCATGAATGGTGACCTGAGCAGTTCAGCTGATCCGATTAAGGGGCCGAAAAGCCCAGAGGTGACTGGGGAAGGGAAGGGCAGCTTCCTGTGCTGTCCACGCCCACTCCTTCACAAGGACTTATTTTTTGGGGAGGGCATATATTTACACCCACCCCAAAAATCAGGCTTGGCCTTATTTTCGGGACATGTCGTATTTTTTGGGAAACACAGTAATTCAAATAGATGGAATGGAAACTGTTTTCTGTTTTCAAGAAAAAATCCGAAATGTTCATGTGACTATAAGATTTACATGAATATTCTGTTCTTCATAGACCACTCATCTCTGCCACCTTCTGCATTGTCCATGAATATTCTGTTTTCACTTAATTCTCAACAGAAAATGTCATGCAGAGTCTCCCAAATCAGAAATCACAGGCAGCCAAGAAGGGTACAGAGTAATGAAGCAAAAGGAAAAATGAAAGTACCAACATTTCATCACATCACAGTAATAATATAGGCCAAACCAGTAATTTCTAAAGCACAAAGAAATTAAGTGGGAAAGAAGTCATTTTCCCAAGGGAAGAAAACTTTTAGTAAAGAAAATATTAACTGAAGTTATATGTCATCCTTCCTGTTTTCTTTTTAAATTTATATTGTGAACATACATTAATACCTGAAGAAAGTACTTTTAAAATGGCAGGATTCAGTTGACATGGAAATCTGTCCCTCAGATGTGCAATTATAGGGAAATTATTCTGGATAAATTAGTGGAAAATCAGTGAATGCTGAATGCTGAGGGACAAACAATCACTGAAGGACAAGCAAAATTGCAAAAAAAAAAAAAAAAAGACCTCGCTTGATAACATGTTATTTTTTGAGGTAATAATTTTGAAAGCATCCACTGTCTCAATATAAGCAATTTAATAACATTATGCTTGCCCCATTAGTACCAGATGAAATAAAATTTTGAGAAAATGTTCTTTAAGTATACATTCAGGGAATTAGGTTATAAGCCTGGTGGCTCAGCAGACTGATAGCATTGTGATTAACACCAGCTGTCTGCAATTACTGTAAGTTCGAATCTCACCAGGCTCAAAGTTGACTCAGCCTTCCATCCTTTCTAAGGTAGGTAAATTGAGGACCCAGTTTGTGGGGGCAATAAGCTGACTTTGTATAAATTGCTTAACGCATTGTAAGCCGCCCTGAGTCTCCGGAGAAGGGCGGCATATAAATCAATTTTTTTTTTTAAAAAAAAAGGTTAGTATAAGGTGACCAGATTTTAACATTGGTAAAGAGGGACACCATTGTGGGCGTGGCTTATTTTGTGGGCATGGCTTGGAGGTCATGTGACTGGGTGGGCGTGGCTAGCTGGTCATGTGACCGGGTGGCCATGGCTATGTGTATAGGGACTACTCAGAGGGCTGAAAAAAGTCATTTCTGACAGGTCCTCACACTTTTCACTGGTCCTCACACTTATGACCATCCACACATTTATGCCCGTGCAGCATTATACAAATGCTTCTCTTCACCATGATGACAGGATAGGGCAAAAATGTAAAATGTGAGGACAGTCGTAAGTTCGAGGACTGGTCAAAAGTGTGAGGACCAGTCAAAAATAACTTTTTCAGCCCTCTGAGTAGTCCATATGCATAAAAGGATACAGCAATAGAGAGGATGAAGGAAGGGAAGAGAAATTAGAGTAGGAGTGAGGGTAAGAGAGGGAGGAAGAGAGGAGGAGAAGGAGAAAGGAAGAGGAAGTAGGGAGGAGAAGAAGAGGGTGGGGGGAAAAGAAAGTAAGAAGGAAAGAAAACAGAGAGGTGGTAGGTTTGAGGAGAAAGATTGCTGTACAATAAAAAAGATGAAAGGGAAGAAAGCCAACCACAAACAAATATAAAGATATTAAGATAAAGAATGAATTGTTAAACTTTAAAGAATAAAAGAGAACAAATATGAATAAATAGCAATAATTAGAAACACACATACAGACATACAATGTATTTTCTTTGAACAGAATATTTGGCTGGTTCACAAATTTAAACAGTGTTTAGTCATTTCAATTAAATTTACAATTTCTATATTTCCTTTTTGCCATATTTATTCCTTATCTATTTTTTTAAAAAAAACAATATTACCCTTCATCCTTATCTCTAATCTTAATCAAATTCAATTTTTTCCTTCTATTCTACATTATACCCCTTCCCATTGTCATCTATTTTTATATCCATCCTCACATTGGTTAATTATGTAATTATGTAATACAGTTGTTTAATACAAATTCAACATTTTAATATAAATCAATTAGTTATATAACTATCTTTTTTGTATATCAATATGAACATGAATATTCCAATTATTTCCATGCAATCCAATTTCTTAAAAATCAATTAATTATATTTACCAATAATAATAAACCAAATAATTTCCCTCATATATTCCTCCAAACCACAACTTAACCATTTCTGCTTTCCACACAATATACAATTAATAGTATCTCAATTATTACAATTCCCTAGTTAAATAGAGCTTTTTTTCTTTTTGTTTTAAAATCTTGAACTCTCCTCCTAAATTTCCCATTGTTTGCAGTTTTGCACCTACCCTTTTTTAATGAGAAAAAGAAAAAGAAATCTCTCTCTGCCTCATTTTGTCACGTTGCAGCAAAGACCCTGCTTTCGCTTTCGCTTCTTCAGCATAGCTAGGGGGAAAAAAATCTGCTCCAGGAACTCTTTACACTGATCACCTGTAGGGCGGCCCTTTGAAGCCCCGCGGCAAGAGTTTAAACAGTTTTTTTTTCCTCTAGCCATCAGCTGGGACTCAGGAGGCAGCCGGGACTCAGGAGGCAGAATGAAAAATCAGGACTTTTTTAAAACGCCACGGGACACAGGACAAATTGCTAAAAATTGGGACTGTCCTGCCAAAAGCGGGACGTCTGGTCACCTTAGGTTAGTAACTTAGTGCATGAAACTGCAAACCTAAGCAAAACTAAGTTTTCAGTGATGAAACATAAGCTATAGTATCTTTAAGTGATAAAGGGAAATGAGACTTTATCTGTAATTTGTTACATGTAGATTTAAAAACTGCATAAATATTAAACTATATGTCCAAACAGCAAGAGAATGGTAGAAAAAGGCAATGTAGGAAGAATATAATATGTATATTTAACTGATTTATGGAGAAATCAAAATCATATATTGAAGACATTATCCCCAACCTTATTGGCCTTATATAAGAGCCTAAAAACCTGGCTTTGCCACTGGTCTGTAAATCAAGTGACATTGGTGGAAACCCTGATAAGTGGTTGTACTGTTAGAAAAATAAATGGTGCTCTTCTACAGAATATGGGGTTTAAAAACATTTTTAATAATTACTATTGTTTTTGTGTAGTTCTATTTTTGTTCTTTCTCTATTTTTTTGTATTTTTAACTTTTTAAGCCACCCACATTCACAGCAGTGAGGTGGGAAGTTATATAAATTTAAGAAATAAAAATAAATAATACAAATAATATAAATATTTCATGAAAAACTGTTTAATCACAGTACAGCATTAAACCACCATTTTTATTTTGCTTGCAATGTAAAAAAGGCTTGACCCAGTTACACATTCTTTCTATGATAAGGAACTACCAGAAGTTCATTCCGATATATATATATATATATATATATATATATATATATATATATATATATGTATATGTATATGTATATGTATATGTATATGTATATGTATATGATGTATATGTATATGTATATGTATGTATATATTTGTACCTTTACAGGGAGGATATATGGGATGAGGGTATGGTTAACTGATGAGGACTTATAAGTCCGAAAGAGATCTATCTTAGTCTCCTTAGTCTCCCAATGGGCAGCAGAGTGTTTGCTGGCTGCCAGAAAAAAAAGCCTAGAAACTAGTGGATTGTGATTTTACTGAACTAGGGCTGCATAAAAATCTTGGTTTATGTAGGAAGAACCTGGCTAAAGAGAAATACATATACATACATACATACATACATACATACATACATACATACATACATAAGTCTTGGTGTATTCAGGTCTTTTCCCGTGTAAGATTGAGAGTATTTTGGCAACGTTTCAGCAGAATCTCATCTCATGCAGATGAGATTCTGCTGAAACGTTGCCAAAATACTCTCAATCTTACACGGGAAAGGACCCGAATACACCAAGACTTACATATCTGTACCCGTGAAAATCTACGAAAACAAATATATGTATGTATGTATGTATGTATGTATGTATGTATGTATGTATGTATTTATTTCTTTTTCTTCAGCCGCGTATTTTCCTAAGTAAACCAAGTTTCTCAAATTGCAGCTATAGCTCAGTGAAATCACATCCACTATCCTAGGTTTCTTCAGACAGCAAGTATGCATTTTGCTGCCTATTGGGAGACTAATATAGATCTATTTTGGACTGATTGGTCCTCATCAGTTAGCCACACCCTTACCATATAAATACATACAAAAAAAAATACATACAAAAACCTATGATAAGAGAAGAAAGCATATGTATGTATGTATGTATGTATGTATGTATGTATGTATGTATGTATTTCTCTTTAGCCAGGTTCTTCCTACGTAAACCAAGATTTTTCTGCAGCCCTAGTTGAGTAAAATCACAATCCACTAGTTTCTAGGCTTTTTTTTCTGGCAGCCAGTTTTTTCTGGTAATAGGGAACCAGAGAAAGCTGGGCCTTTAACACGCAGTCAGGCTGCAGCTAGGATAATGAAGCAGGAGAAAAAACTGCTGCCCTCCAATCAGGACACTGAGTTGCAGGCTAATCAGCATACGTCAGCAGCAGCAAACATAGAAAAGCGACAACTCCGATCTCGCAGCATACCCACAGCTTCTAAACTGAAAGTAGGGGCCCGATAATGACAAGTTAGAGAGCTTGTCGAAACGTTGCCAAAAAAAAAAAAAAACCCTTTTAAAGTGTTGGTTGGGATTTTAGCCAGAGTTTCAAAAGACCTTACAAAGTGTTTTGTTGGGATTTTGGAGGATGTTAAACTGGGATTTTAGCCAGGATTTTAAGCATTTCAATTAACAGATTTTTAATGACGTGGGAAAACACCCGAGATTTTAACTTTTTACATATATATATATCCATAACCCATCATTTATTTGCTATATTCGTAATGAACATGAAATTGAAAATTGAAATTTCAATAGAACCATTAAAAGAGATATCCATTCAATAGGCTCCTACTTGTTTTACCACTGCAACATTTGAAAATGTTCTCTTAAATCCTATAAAAACCAACCATTAAATAGACATTTTGATACACACAGGTTTTGCAGTTTTCAGTAAAATATGGTCAGCTGAAGGTAAGGATAGACTAGAAATCTCAGACATCCCTAAATGATGAAAAGCAATCAGTTTTTTTTAAAAAAAAATACTTTCACTGTGCAAAAGAAGTAGTCAAATGCATATTTGACAGAAACAAAACAAAGGTAATAAAATAGTATTCTATCATTGTCAAAACTAATGTTTCTAAGGTTAAGGTAGCTAGTGCTATTCTCATGAGAACAATACCATTTCCTCAAAATCACTATGACCAATGTTGTTTACAACACAATAAGTCAAAGAAGTCAGAAACTTGGGTGTCATATTCAGATTTAAAAGTACTTTAAATTCAATGTAATGCTAGGAAATAATTCGAGTGGTAAACCTGAGGCAGCTTCTCCTTTATTTCCTTTTCTAGATGTAATTTCTGACACGGAGTGTTCAGCCTCAATGAATTGGTACAAATATTTCCTGCTTCACTTTCAGGGTCCAGATAGTTGCAAGGTTTCAGAGAATCGATAAATATAACAATTCATGAGAGAAGTGCATTTTTTTGATCATTCAAAAAGGTACCAATGTAGAATGCAGTTACCCAGTTAAAATATGAATTTCAAAAGCTTAACAAAAGAATGAATTACTGAGGCTTTTCACACCAGAAGAACATTGATCTGAAATAGACAGAAAACATACTGTATCTGAGGTATCCCATCCCTCAGGTAGGGACAGGATTAAATGCCCACTCTTTCTGTCAAACATCCTTGAATATTTTAAATAGTTCCTATAATTAAGTTATATTATGTACTACTTTAGCATCCATTTTTTATTGAATAGCTTACACTCATGTTGAACACCTGTTCTATGGGTATAATATGAATAATTAATGAATCTAATCAACATAATCCACTCATTTCCTCTGAGTAAACAATGGGAATGATCATCTCTTTCACTGACTGGCAATAAAAAAAAATGATCCTGAGAATATGCCTTTCTTTCTGTAGAGACTATCTGGTAATTGTTTACCCACTACATATTCACTTCATCAACATTTTATTTCCTTGCATGATTTCTCTAGAATGGCATGTATATTTCCTACTTGAGATGATGTATTAGCCATCACTGGCAAATCAGTTGTTCCAAGGATTATTTATCCTCTAAACTCAGCAAGTTCCCCCTTCTGTACTCCAGACCTTCTTCCTTCTATCGTGCACTGCAGTCATAATGAAGTCATTCATCCTCTTGACAACAAGGCATACTTTAACCCTCAAAAAGAAATAACAACCTTACCATTTTTGCATCTGAAA
Organism: Pantherophis guttatus; assembly: GCF_059756535.1. Taxonomy (NCBI): domain Eukaryota; kingdom Metazoa; phylum Chordata; class Lepidosauria; order Squamata; family Colubridae; genus Pantherophis; species Pantherophis guttatus. The sequence goes on from NC_142064.1 coordinate 74,543,788, forward strand.
TAAAGGCTTGCTTTAAAAAACCCACCTGAATACTTTCAGAGGCAAAACATACATCTTCTACCATAACATGCTTATGAAAAAATACATTGTAAACATCTGGATATTGTTTATACCTACATAGTGAACAGAAAATATGTACATGCTAGGTATCATCACAGATAATCTAATATTTAAAAATCAAATGTCAAAAGCACTTTTTTAAAAAAAATCAGACACAGATCTGGAAACTTGGAAGAAGAATAGGATTAAATAGAATCAAGTTAAGAAAATGTACAAACTTTAGGATATATGACAAGAAAACTAAAATGAATGTCCTGTCATACATATAGTTGATCTGTATGTAATAAGAGCAACAGGAAAAACATAAGCATTAAAAAAAAAAAACTTCTACAATTTTCAGTCTGACCTTCTAATGGTATCCTCAATTTCTTCCATCAAAGGTACAAGCACATATTTTGCACAAAAGCAAAAAGAAACTCTGAAGTAGGTTATAAAACCTAAATAAATCATTAGATATTTATTTATTTATTTAAATTATAAACTAGATTTTTCTTCACAAGGGGCAATGTCAAGGTATATGTGATATCGGCCACACACTAAATCACCCCCCAACCCCACTCCCCACCCCCACCATCATTTTAAAATATAAATAATCTTTTATTAAAGAATAACAAGGCCCCTAATCAGCAAAAAAGACTTCAAAGAAGAAATAGGTCAAGGCACTTGGGCACAAAAGGAACATTTTGATCAGATGCTCAAAAGAAAACAAGTAGATTTTTTCAGGAAATAGTTTAGGCCTGACAATATGGTTACAAAGAAATCTTCTCTCCATTCCACACAACTGAACCATTCAATCACAACTATGGATATTCAGAATATATGCAAAACTTGTCAGGCTGAAGGTGAGATAGTGCTAGTATCTCCAATTACAACCATGGCCATTGGATTATTGCATCTTTCTGTCTTCAACAAGCTCAGATAAAAAAGATTACAAAATATTGTATTAATAGCATATATCCATATGTCCCTTATTAAAAATTATCTGCATTAAACAAACTGTATAAGTCATATTCATTTTTAAAATACTTTTTACTGAAATTTTAAATGTATCCATATAGAACCTGAGAATACAATTGTATCTTAAACTGCTGATTATTGAAACCATTGGAATATATGGAATATATTTTATAATATTTAAAACAGACTCACAATTCAGTGTGAAAAAAGTTCACAGATGGTATTTGGGAACACTCTGTTTATAATGCAAAGATTCATTTCATTTTTATAGTAAGTACAGAAGCAAAAACATTTAGTAAAAAGTAGCACTAATTCAAAAGAAAAAGCATTTATATAAATTGAAGACATTTAGCATAGAGGCCTGGAAATATGCAGATTTTGTAATAATTCAAACATTTTGTCAGTTTTTGAAGACATTATGTGCTTGAGAAGGATGTGGAATAATATCCTGTTGTCCTTAACTGTAATATGCTCCAAATATATAACCATTTAATGAAAGAATTTTCATTAACTTTGGTGTTGCTATCCTTTGTTGCTATCCTTTGAAATATTCCAAAAGAAATGATGAACTATGAATCAATTTTTAAAAAAATCAAATGTCCATATTCATTCAGAGGAAGCTTTTTTATTTCTTAGAAGTATAAACAATCAGCAGAAAAATGAAAAGGACTTTTCCCCTTGTTCTGAATATGCACAGTGATGGGATTCAGCCAGTTCAGGTCGGTTCAGGTGAACTGGTACTTAAATTGCTGGCTGGCCCTGCCTTCCCCAACCCACCCCTTCCAGGGGTCTCCATGTGCCCCATTTTGGCTCCCAGGTAAGTGCAGGGAGGCCTCCTGGGCCCAAAACGGGGCATGGGGGTGCATCTTGCCCCCCCAGTGGCCCATTTTAGTTCCCAGGAGGCTGCAGGGAGGCCTCCTAGGCCCAAAATGGGGGGCATGAGGGCGGTGTGGCCCCCCGCGGCCCATTTTTGCTCCCAGGGGTTGCATGCGGCCAAGTGCTGGCTGTCATATGCCCCTGGCCACACACTCCTGGCAATGGCCACCATGGCCACGTCCACCCAGCCGGTCATTAGGGCAGAGAACCAGTTGTTAAATTATTTGAATCCCACCACTGGATATGCATCATAGTAAAAGACAAAAATCTTCAAAAGGTAAGATTTAGAGTTCATGTAATTGGGAAATCCCTGAACTTATTTGGAAATTTTTCAAATATTGGATGAAGGGACCAGTGCAAAGTTGTGCTTTTTATTCCACTGAATTAGCTGAAACATTGACAACTTTCTTCTCTGCTATTATGTTTTAAAAATTAGCTAAATATGATATCACAACTTCACCTTACCCTTGCCTATGGTCACTGGGGAAAGCACTGACAGACATATGAGCTATACCAATGTGTGTGCATTTGTGTGTGTGAGAGAGAGTGTGTGGACTATGGATTGAAGGGTGTGTGTGTGTGTGTGTGTGTGTGTGTAAACTATGGTTTGAGAAGAGATTTTAGCTCAGTTTGAGGACTATCCAAGGTCAAAAAAAATTGAAGAATGTTATAGTACCTTTGTTTCCAATTTTTTTGCTAACTCAGGCACTTCTATAATGTCTAGAGTTTCCCAAACTTTCCTTTCGTTAGGCTACTTTTCAAAAAGGCACTTTTCAAAAGTAAGACTGAATAAAAACAAAAACATTACTTTGTGGTAGAAGCTGATACTATAATTTATTGATAGTAATTCTGCATATTCATTAACAAATGATAATGTTTACATCCACCATTAGGTTGCTTTAAGCCAGGTAATATTATCATTTTGGACTAAAGGTCATTCTCACAAAATGTCAGCTATAGGAAAATTGACTATTTAAAATTACTGTCATGGTGGGCACAGTCCCAAGATAACTATTTACCAAAAAGCCAGCCAATATTCCACAGAGCCTTACCACCATTATTTTGGATCTTCAGGATGTTCTCTACAACCTCTGAATATTTTTATTTGTTAAAATGTCTACACTGAAAACAGTGGGCTAAAACCTGGGTGATTATGAATTCTTGTCCTGTTTTAGGCATGAAGTCAACTGGGTGACTTTGACCAATCATTCTATTCCTCTGTTTATGCAGCCCAGAACTGTGTTGGCTTTTTTGGCAGCTGCTGCACACTGCTGGCTCAAATCTAATTTTACAACCTTTCTTGCCACAGTTGTTAAGTTTGTAACATGGTTGTTAAGTGAATCTGGTTTCTCCATTGACTTGCTTGCTCCATTGACTTGCTTGCTCCATTGCTTGCCAGAAGGTTACAAAAGATGATTACATGACATGATTGCAACCATCATAAATATGAGTCAGTTGCCAAGCACCTGTATTTTGATCATGTGACCATGTGGATGCTGCAATGGTCGTAAATATGAAAAATGGCCATCAGTCACTTTTTTCAGTTCTGTTGTAACTTTGAATGGTCACTGAATGAACTGATGTAAGTCAAGGACTACCTGTATAGTCAACGGCTATCCCAGGAATGAAGAAGCTAAAAGAATATTCCTTTGTTTTGTTGCATATAATCTTCCTATTCAGTTTGTTTTAATTAAAATAATGTAGTCAAAATAAGGCAAGGAGTTCAGCAGTCTCTAGAGGAGGTATTTTCAGGCACATTTCTGCAGGCACCATGCTGTCTTTTCCTCTTTTTAGGTACGTACAAAGTATCCCTGGTTAGCATTCTAATTTTCTACTGCATTATTAAAAATGAGAATAACATTTTATTTAACAAAAGCTATTTAATGGGGTTTTTTTGAAGCATTTTGGGAAGGAAGAAGATAATGAGAAGTTTTTTTAATATTTCCCATTTATTGTTTAAAATGTTGAGAATTACCAGTGAAAGCATAAATTAGGCAATTAAGTATTTATTGTTAAGATATAAAATTACATAATTCAATTTAGTAATTGAAAAAAATAACCCCTTCCAAAACTAAGCATGCCAAGGGTACATATTTAGATTTGATGAATGAGCTTCTATAGAACCTTTCAGACAATTCCATAGTCCATTGCCTTCTTTCTGCTTTCAAATTACTGTGATGGTAGTGTGCATTGAAATGGCATTGCTGACAATCATGAGATGTGGGACTGGTCATGTCCTACTGCAGGGGGTAACTATGGCCCTTTTATGATTTGTGGACTTCAATTCCCAGAATTCTTGAGCCAGCATTTATGAAAGTCTCTATGGCTGGCTCAGGAATTCTGGGAGTTGAAGTCCTCAAGTCATAAAATGACCATAATTGCCCACATCTGCCCTATTGGAACAGATAAAATGTAAGACAGCTCTAATGCTTTGAGAACATAATGAGTGCTCTTTGTTCGTGTCCTGCCTCAATTCTTTGGGAGTTTAATTCTAACCTGGCCAATTATACATTGGGTTGGCTTGGTATGAACGGATGGATGAAGTTTTTATCTCACAAAGTAAACAGTAAATGTTATAAACATGATTTTGTTCTACTTGCACAGGTCTAAGAATTAAAAAGAAAAAATCCAAGTAGCACTGGAAATCCTGTTCAGCAACCAGTATGATATGGATAAAATAGATACGAGAGACTTAGTAGATGAAAAGTTCAATTAAAAACCATTCTACACTTTTATATGAGCCTCGGTGGTGCAACGGACTAAGTGCTGTTAAGTGCTAGCACTTAGCTGCCAGCTGCCTGCAATTAGTGCGAGTTCAAATCTCACCAGGCTCAAAGTTGACTCAGCCTTCCATCCTTTCGAGGTAGGTAAATTGAGGACCCGGATTGTGGGGGCAATAAGCCAGCTTTGTATAGAACAACACCGCTTGGGGGGAGGGGAGCGAAAGCCCTAATAAGCAGGTATAAAATTATATATATATATATATATATATAATTAGGATGGGCGTGTGGGATGTGAGAACTGGAACAGAATATTGCATTTCTAATCTGAGTTCTGAAAATAAAATAAATGCACTGCTGAAAAGTGTAAGAAGACCAAGAAAATTAATCTTACATTCTGTCCTCAGCAAATTAATCTAGTAGGGCAATTAAGGCACTCACTATTCCTGAACAAGATTGGAATTTAGACTGGATTTAAGTAATATGTTTCTTCCCAAACCTAGTAGGAGTCGAGAAGCACATGGCTAACCATTAATTACTGTCAATAAGAGTAGAAAAACTATTCAAGGGCAAGGCTGTATTTTCTCAGCACAAAACCATTTTGATTCTCTACAGTAATGTCTGTAGGTGGAGGAGGGGCTTTCAATACTAACAAAACAAATAACAAATTCATAAAAAATATTTCTTTTCAGCTGTTCCCAAATGGACTATCAGCATTTCTCTAGATAGCAGCATTATAATCAATTAGAACAAAGCTGACAAATTATTTTCAATTTGTTAATAATATTATTTCCTTCACAATTCCGAACAGCACTATTTTATTTAATTAGCATGCTTGTTACAAATATTTGTCACAGTTCTTCATTTGACACAAGCTGCCTAACATAGGCTGTGCAGATGCCAAAGTACCAGTATTTGGTCTCAGAGGAACTATTTGACCACTGCAGAAAAGAGCAATAAGCAAAACAATAGCACTGCAGCCCACTCTAGATGATGTACGTAGTCCATTTTTTATTGCTATAAAAGCTATGAAATGGATGTATAAGATTTGCTGCTAAAATAAAGAGATGTTTACCATTTCAGAATACCAAACACTAGTTCTGAACTAAGCTCCAGCAAGCTGAATATAAGAAAATGACATTTCTGTTTGCTTTATGGACAAATGTTTTGTAAATCTCAAGAGAAAATGTATCAAGAATGCACCTACTTTGCAGTGGATTGCGGAAGCAATGCTTAATTCTGAATTTTACTCAGTAAGGAGATATAGGGAGCAATTGACATAGGAGGAGAACAAAAGAATAAGAAAAAAATATAAATGGTTGCCTTATTACAGATAGTTTATTTCTCAATTTCTGCACACAAAATCAATTTTAAGTACCTACCTAGACAACGTTAAAAATATTTATGTCTAAATTATTATAAAAACCTCAAGGATAAGTATCAGCTGATTTTATTTGTCCAATGACAATTTTATTGTACAATATGTAGGCCATTTATGGTGTATCCTGAAACTTCACATAATCTAAAAAGAATCTTCAGAAAACCTTACCATGGGACTTTGTGATAGAAAGAACCAAATTAAAATTATCAAACATTTCTTATCTAGTACATTTTAAAAGTTCTAAATCATTACTACTGTTTTCTTTGACTATGTAACTGACATGACAATATTGCAAAAGATTGACCAAAAAACCATATTATTCTTTCTTCTAAAATTTCAGTTCACAAATTATTACTCCTGGCCAAAATCCAATACCAAACTATGCATCTTGTAGCCAGTGGATTCCGAGGCAATAAAGAGTTCTTATAATACTTGAATTATAAAGTACATATTATTATGAAAAGCTGTATCAAGATTTTAGAAGTATAAAATAATTTGTGTAGTAACCTAAACAGAACTAGGTGACATCGTTTTAAGCATCTGATAAGAAGCAGTAATAGCACTTTCACTGTCTTTCAGGTATAATTAAAATGAGAGTGAATTCATAATAACCTACAACAGTGATAGTGAACTTTTTTGGGCTCTGTGTTTCAAAAAAATTGGAAAATGCTAAATTTGATTCTGTTGAGCTCTCTCTCTCTCTCTCTCTCTCTCTCTCTCTCTCTCTCTCTCTCTCTCTCTCTTACACACACACACACACACACACACACACGGGGGGGAGAGAGAGAGAGAGAGAAAGAGAAAGAGAAAGAGAAAGAGAAAGAGAGAGGGGGGAGGGAGGGAGGGAGAGACACACACAGAGAGAATAGAAACATTTTTCTATCTCTCCACCATCTAGGCTACCCTGAACAGCAGCACTTGGCATTGGATCAGTAGTGGGTTGCTCCTGGTTCTGTCTGATTCTTTAGAACCGGCGGAAGGCTCTGCCCACCCACCCAGACATCATAATTGACGATCTGTGCATGCGCCCACTCCTCTTGTGAACCGGTAGTAAAGGTAAGTAGAACCCAACCCTGCGTTGGATATTGGTGAATGCTGCTGTGTCACTCAAAGCATTGTTCTGTATCGCCAAAGAAGCATCTTTCTCCATTTTGAGTTTGAGCCATTATGGAGAGCGTCAGGCACTCTAGCAGTTAACAGTCACTCATTAGCTCTGCTATTGCAACTTGATCCAAAGTATGTTATTGGACCTCCTTGGAGAAGGAAAAAGAAAATATATGTTCTGCGCACTCTCTATACTCACATTAATGACAAGCTTTTTGTGGACAGTTACAGGATGCCTGGGCATTCCTAAAATTAGCTTTAGTCATGCTGCCACCATATTCTTTTAGAATGTATGTTCAAATACAATATTCCTTCTGTAATGGAAAAACCAAATTTAAATAGTTTAGATGTTGAATGTATATAACTACTGCAAGAATTGATTTGAAAATACAAGAGAAAATGTGACTTACACTAAAGACTGCAGGAGATGAGATACCTGTGGATTTTTTTTTAAATAAAGGAATTGTTCACAGCACTTGAAAGAGCTGTAATCATTGGAAGCTCCTTGTTGTCTATGACTTTAACAGGGACATGTACATATTTATAGCCTTTTCTTTATCAATAAAGTTCAGAGTGATACAATAATAAATCGGTTACATGAAGAAATTGATATTTTATTAATAATAATATTTTAAAAAATACAAATAATTTTATTTTTATTAATAATAAAAATAAAATCAGTAAATAATAAATTTACTGATAAAACAAAGGTCTTTGCATTTGGTATGTTTCAATAATAGTGTCCAACATGTACAGATAAAAATGCAGTTGAATCACAATTTTAATTTCTTTTCAGCTCTGTTCAGTTGCTGCAAGTAGTATGCAGACAACCTATATCAGGCCCTCATACAAACTGGGGGTGATTAAGAAAGTGATTAGAACATTGTGCGAAAAAAGAAGCTCAGAGCCTCGTGACCTTGAATGAAAACACAACGTTTATTCAAGCACACACTGATATCATTCAGAAAATACTTTGGATCTGGCATTGTTGTGGACTAATGATTTTCTAAATGTACAGTAAATTCTATAATTATATACCTATGGAAAGATAACAATGATAGTTTAGACTTGCTAGAAATCATGTCTCTGGCACCTTACAGACCAAATAAAGTATTTCTTTCCATGAGACCAATGGGTTCTTTTCCTGCATCACTTCGCAACGTCACTCTCTGCAGTTCCAGTTGCTGTCATAAACTGAATCTCTGAACTTCCTACCATTTTCCCACAACCAAAGTCAGTAGGGAAGCCAGCAGGGAATTGAAAATCCCAGGTCGATAGGAAGAGAGGGAAGGGAGGCACAGGGCACAGAAGAGATGCAGTGAAGCCCAGGGCATGGTGTGGGTTGGGGACTGTGTGAAAGGGTAGGAGTGGGCACGTGAAAAGCACAGCACAGCCTGGATCAGAGAGGGTGTGAGGGGCTGCAAAGAGGTGCAGCAATGGTCAGGGAGGGTTCACCAAGGTGCTGTCAAAGCCATGAAAGTTGAGCAATGATGCAATGTAGGTTGGGAAGGATCATGATGCTGTGACGGGCTGTGCAAGAGATACAATTTCATGAGGAGAGTGGCTGTGGGTGTGGCATATGTTGGGGAGGGTGTGTTGGGGTGCAGCAGGAGTTGGGAAGTGTGTGGTAGTGCAGTGGGCATCAAGGAGGGGGCATAGGATTGAGTGAGTGGCTGGCTTGGTGTGAACACATGGTGTCAGGGAGAGGCTGAGCAGACGACAAAGTCCTGCCCCACCAATTTGGGATCTTCCCTGCCAGCATTTTTACTGTCATTCTAGAGAAGTTGGCAGGGAAGGTTGCAAATGGCAATCTCACCACCAAGGGATACTTTAACTGGTCCTAAGTGTGAACCAATTGCCAAACAGCTACAAACTGAATACCACAGGATTGGCCTATTAGTTCCCAAAGATTTAAAAGTATAATTATGCTATTCATATAACTAACTGAACTTACTTCCAGTATACGATTAAGTTGTTATTCATATGACAAGCCTTGGTAAAAGTATTATGACTGCTGCAACACAATTATATTGAGTTCCTTTAATGGTATGTTAACTCTATATTAAAGCAAGATATGAATCATACTATATCAATTACTGCATCTTTATATCTACTTTTAAGCAAATTATTATGCTGTCATACTTTTTCCAATATTGAATCAATAGTTGATACTTCCACATTAACCTCAGTTAAATCTAATTGCTGATGTCATGAAAAAAATGCCTTATATATACTGATGCTTTGTACTAAGAATAGCTTCCTATTGCCAATCTCTTTTCAGCTCAGTATCATCCTATATGGTATTGTAAAACACTATAAATTTTTAATGAGATCACTGAGAGCATCTTTTTTATTACTTACTATCCAGTCATCTCTTAGCTTTAATTGCTGTGTTACAATAACAGAAAAGTAAACAACATAAATCTCAACTTTTTTAGTTAAAGTGCATTCTATATTAAATCTGTGTGGTTTGCTAGACAATGACCTTACCGCAGCAGACATTAGTTCAAGATTTCAACATTGAAAAACCTGACGGTCTGTTCAAAAATCACTGGCAATAAATACTTTCCCAGAAATTCCAGCAAAAGCAGAAATTTTGAAAATTACACAGGCCCACATATAAGTAAAATCTATATACATTTCTTCATGTTTGTGTTTGAAGGTTTTCCCTCTTAAAACACTATATTTCCTTCTGTCAAGTAGTTCTCATAATCTGTCATTCAAGAATATGAACACGTGCAAGTAAACTACAAATAGTTCTTCTTGAACACTATTGTTAAAATTCTGGATATGGTACACACCAGGAGATCTGGCCCACAGCAAAAGATTTCAACGTGATTAGCACATTTCCACGGAGAATTGAGGCAGCAAGATCTATCCTAATGGAAATGATCCGCAGGGACATACAACATAAATAACTGCTAAAAAGTTCACAGTTTAGTTCTTGCTAAGTGGCACTGAGAAAGAACAATTTTAAACATAGAGATAGCTCTTTCTGCAGTTCAAGCAAAAATAAATTATTAATTTAAATGCTTTTTAACAAAAAATAAAAGGCAGGCTTGCATTCTTCCAGTTAACTATTTATGTAAACCTAAAGTGTAATGTGCTGTTCTGGATGTATCATAGTACCAAATTCCTTCTTAGGCAATTTTGTAGGCAGTGAAATTGTAATAGAAAAGACAAGACAGTTAAAATAAAAATGTTCTCCGGACAAAGGATGAATTATAGGTTTTCCCAAGTGATGGTATAATGGTTCATGAAAACAGGAAATGATGCAATTCCTTTCCTGGATCTGAAACTCTGTCTAGGAAATAGTGAAATGGCCGTTTCCAAGCTTCATCATCCATCATAAATATTAAGTTCAGCACCCCAAGCTGAGTCTTTCTAAGAGACACAGTCCTGTGCTTTCATCCCCTGTATAAGAACTGCATTTATCATGTTAATGTCTTGCTCCAGCAAAGCAGGCGACTTCAATGCTTTAGAACTGTGAAGCCGTAGTATCCTTCAAACAAACAATTTCAGTACATAAATGAAGTCTAGAAAAAGTCTGAAGGAAAACCAAATTATTAAAAGGCAGTTTTGTTACTGCTGTTTTTCCTCTTTTAATCCCCGAACACATATTGCACATTCTTAGTGAAAACAAACAGGAAAAAATGGGAGTGAATAACAGTTTAAGAGTCAAAGAATGAAGGTATTTCATGGTGAACATCCTAAATAACGCCTGACTTCTCACAAATCAAATCTGATTGATTTAGTTTACAATTGTGCTGCCAAATCCATATATTTCCTGATAAATCCACTAATTGCTTTAAAAGAGTTAAAATGAAAAAGGTTGTATAGCAAATTTGTTTAAAAGTGGGATTACCATCTTTGGAACCCAGTACAGATAATCCTTGATTTACAACAGTTCATTTAGTGATCATTCAAAGTTACAATGGCACTGAAAGAAGTGACATGTGTTTTTCAAACTTATGACTGTTGCAGCATCCGCTTGATCACATGATCAAAATTCAGATGCTTGGAATTGACTCATATTTATGACAGTTGCACGGTCCTAGGGTTATGAGATCGCTTTTATGACCTTCTGAAAGCAAATCCAGTAGGGAAGCCAGATTCATTTAACAACCATGTTACCAAGTTAAAAACTGCAGTGATTCACTTAATAATTAGCAATAGAGGTCATAAAATAGGGCAAAACTCACTTAACAAAAGTGTCACTTAGCAACAGAAATTTAGGGATCAATTGTAGTAAATAAATTGAGGACTACCTGCTGTAAAATTATGTTATGTTCAATACATTATGGTTTGACATGTTTTGTTTTTATATATGTGTGATTGTTTTTTGTGTTGCTTTTAAAGACAAACTGTTTAATAAAAAATATTTTTTTAAAAAAATTGGGGACTACCTGTATTTCTGAGAAACACTCTCCTTTAAAAAGCAATGCATAATCCAGATTTCTTAGGGAAAAACATCATAAAACTGCTGAGAAGAGCTACATGCCCACATAGCATAGAATACAATGAAATAGAACCCAGACTTCCATACTAAAATGAGGTTATTTAGATTGTACCTTGATTTTTTTAAGTAATATTCACCACATTGATTTTTTTTTCTTTTGTTAACAGAATGCATCATTTTAATTTTTAGAAAATTAAGTTACGGGGTTTTTTTTAATTTGATTTATATGCCGCCCTTCTCCGGAGACTCAGGGTGGCTTACAATGCGTTAAGCAATAGCCTTCATACTTTTGTATATTTATATAAATCAGCTTCTTGCTCCCACAATCCGGGTCCTCATTTTACCTACCTTAGAAAGGATGGAAGGCTGAGTCAATCGTTTTAAAAATCAAGAAATCATAAACAACCTCTGACTTCTGGCTGGTTATGAACCATTACTCAAATGACAAAAAATCTTTGTCCATGTACATTATCCTTATTCTAAATATATGAATATTTCATGTTTCCAAATAGTGCTCTAAATTGCAGATCAAATTTTGCAAATCTCCATAATTTCAAGATGGTTTTGCCACCTGAATTCATTTGAATTTTGATTTGTCACTGTGTCATCAAACATTTTGTCTTTTCAACAAAGCAAATTCTAAATACCTCTTTTTATCTGTTGCATTTTTATCATTGTCAAGTTACTTACCAATGTTACAAGCAAAAACTTTCAGAATCAAATTCTGAAATACAGATACTAGCATCCTATGTCTTTCAGTAAAATTAAACTCATACAATCCGCTGCATGCTACACACACACACACACACACACACACACACTTTTAGTGGTAAAATGAACACTTGACTGTTATTAAAATTGCCAGGGGGTTCTCTGGTGCAGTTCTTCTTTATAGGCTATTATGCTTTCAGTGAATTAAACCAGAATGTGAAAGCATGCAAAACAGAGAAGGAAAGGTTTCAATAATTTCCCTGTAGCCCAACACTTCTTTACACCAAAGCCTGTGGCAGTGCAAGCACATCCAACAGCAATGAGAGAAAAACAGGGTTTTCAACTAGCTTTATTTGACCGTGACTACAGTTTAAATACTGAGAGCATTTTATGGCCATGTTTACAAATGATTGCTCTGATAAGTAAACCACAAAATTAGCAGAAATGAAATGAAGCATGGAAGTGTAGTCACCGACGATTTAATTTTCTAAGCGTATCTCAGAACTTTATCTGGGGCTCAGAGAAATAGTTGGACTTACTGTATAAACGTCTGAAGCAGTTGCATTACTGTACAGAATACCTGTTATCTATTATTTTATTTAATTACTAGCTGTACCCGGCCACGCGTTGCTGTGGCCCAGTCTGGTGCTTCCGCTGGGCTAAAAGAGCGAGGCTGACGTTCCAAACTGTCCACGAATATTTGGTGGGTGTGGCAAACTCAACGTCACTCACTTTCATCAGTCACATGACAGCCCCCGAGCCACGCCTACCCAGCTCGTGATTAGGGCAGAGAACTGGTTGCTAAAAAACAATGGGAACCACAAAATCCTCCCTCTCTGTCTTCCCCTCTCTCTCTCCCCCGTCTGTATCTCTCTATGTCTCTCTCTCCCCCCCTGTATCTCTCTATGTGTCTCTCTCTCTCTCTCCCTGCCTCTGTATCTCTATGTCTCTCTCTCCCCCTCTCTGTATCTCTTTCTGTCTCCCTCTCTCCCTCCCCTCTGTATCTCTCTATGTTTCTCTCTCCCCCGTATCTCTCTATGTGTGTCTCTCTCCCCCGCTCTCTGTATCTCTCTATGTCTCTCTCTCTCCCCCCTCTCTGTATCTCTCTCTGTCTCTCTCCCAACCTCTCTGTATCTCTCTCTGTCTCTCTCTCTCCCATCCTCTCTCTCTGTATCTCTGTATGTGTCTCTCTCTCCCCCCCCGTCTCTCTGTATTTCTCTATGTCTCTCTCTCCCCCTCTCTCTCTGTTTATCTCTGTCTCTGGCCCAGCCTCTTCTGCATCCCCTGCCATCACCCTTATCTTTTCAGGCTAGGCCTTCGCAGCTCTCCACACCACAGCAGAAACTCGGGGGCCCCTCCATCCTCCCTACACAGATGTTCTCTGGGGGCTCAACGGGGAAATGCATAGCAGGGAAGGGAGGGAGGGAGGGGGTGCGGCGGGGGTTCAAGGCTGGTTTGGGACTTCCCGCCCGAAGGAAGAAAGCTGCAAAGCCAGGAGCCACGCACACCCCATGGACCCCTGCTGCGCAGTTGTCCTCCCCTGCCTGCCAAGAGCAGGAGAATGATTAAATCCCCCACTCTTCCAGGTGAAATGAAGGAGGGCCGGCCATCCTCCCTCCTGTCCATTTCTGCCCCCCGAAGCCTCCCCAGAGCCCCTTTTCTGCCAGAGGGTGAAATTTTCATGTAGGCTCCATGAACTGCCAGAGCGCCCACCTGGGAATCAAAGGCAGCGCTGGTCAAAGGTGACCCCGAGGCTCCAGTTGCCTTCATCTCCCGCGCACCGACCGGATTCGCATAGCGCCAGTTAGCGGCTGGTCTTTCTGACCTCGGGGCCCATGGTAGCGCTGGGCCAGGCACGATTTGGGCCAGGCGAGAGATGGAGGGTTCCCACTCGGTGGACCCAGGCAGCCTCGTTGCCAGGTGTTCTTTGGAGGGAGCCCCGAGAGCAGCTGGCAAGGGGGATGGGCAGCAGCGGCAGGCAAGGCTAGTTCGCGGGGTGGCCGGGGAAGGGAGAGGTCAGAGCCAGCCTCGGGTGGGCCCCGCCCAGCCCTAGAAGCGCCAGCTGCTAGGGCTTCCTGGTGGGGAGTCGGCTGCCTACCTGCCGAGCCTGGTGGCAGGATATGGCCCTCAGGCGTCTCTGCCTTCCAAATGCACAGTTTCTTGGAAGCAATACGGAGAGTCTAAATATAAGGAGCAGAAATCTGTTGAGCGTAATCAGGGCTGGGAGGCTGCCATGTTGGTTTTACGTCCAGCAGATGGCGCTGTTTTTCAATGTTTTTCAATGTTTGTCAATGTCTTTCAATGTTTTCCAATGTTTTTCATGTTTTTACCTGTCACAGATGTGACATGTATATAATATAGGTATATAAAAACACGCCCGTTGTTGAATGCAACGTTGTGTCAAAATTTTGTGACGAAATGGGGTTGAGGGGTACCCCGGACCGTGAACCAGCTCATGAGTAAACACACTGAGACTGAAATGATTCTGACAGAGGCGTCTTGTGTAAAAATATAATTTACTTTAAAACATTTAAAAAGCACTATGTCTTTAAGAAAACACATTAAAAACAAAGTCTTATCTGGGTATGTGAAGCAAGGCTATCTCCCTAGATCCCTCTCCACAATACCAAAACAGTTCACAAAAGAATAAAGCTAGCATGAAGGTAAGCAGCTTCGGCGTCGATACATCATCAAGGCAATCATAATGGGAGCAGCACGAGCTTCACAGCTGAAAGTCACCTGAAGTAAAAACAGTTCAAACAGCAAACATTGCTTGAAGCTTGTGGGAGGAAGAAGGTCCAGCAACAGCAGTCCCGATGATAGCTTGCGTGCTACAAAACAGCAAAAGGCAAGCATCCGTGGGAGTCTCTCTGTAGCGGCGTCTGGAGTCCTTATCTGCATTCTTCTCCCATCTGCGGCGTTGCAACAAGCTTCCTGCAGGAGCTGTGCATTTAGGCCTAGAAGACTAGGCCCGAGTAGCAAGCAAAAGGTCCTTGCTTATATAGGGAGTTAACCTGCAATTAACTAGGGCGGGGAAGGCTTGCAGGTAATTGCCAACAGCAGATGGCTTGATTAAAACCATACTGTTTGTGAGTAGGCAGATAGCCACAGCAATCCTGGAAACACTCGTGACAATCCCCTTCTCTGCGGCTATTTGACTGATTAACAAACATACATTCTACATTGGGTACATATATACATCAATGGTAAGTACATTCACATAGCCATCGACATTTTTCCCAGAAGATAGAGGTGTTGGTCACGGGGCAGCGGTTTGGTAAACACGTCCGCTACCTGTTCCTTGGTTTCACAATACACAGTCTTAATGAAACCTGTTTTCACCAATTGCCTCACATGTTTGATTTTAATATCAATATGGCGCAATCTCTGGCCTACAGCATCGGCTTCCGATATGTTAATGGCAGCCATGTTATCCTCATAAACTTTTATAGGTTGCATGGGCTGCCTCCATAAACTTACCAGAAGATCATCAAACCAAACTAGGTTATTGGAAGCTTTGGACAAACTCACATACTCAGCTTCCGCTGTGGAGGTTGCAATTAACTTCTGCTTCCCAGAGTACCAATACACGGGGCTACTATTTAGGTATACAATGTACCCCGAGGTACTTTTTCTAGATCTAACATCCCCTGCCCAATCGGCATCCGAAAAACAACTCAATCTTAATTCTCTAGTTGCTTCTGGTTCCAATAACAATGAATAGTTCACAGTACCTTTTAAATATCTCAGGAGTCGTTTGATTCCGCTCCAATGGTACTGTGTGGGATGTTCAGAATGTCTAGATAACACATTTACACTTAGACTGATGTCCGGTCTAGTCCAATTTGCAATGTACAACAACGACCCAATCACGGACTTGTAAAGGGTCTTATCCTCAAACTCCGTACTCTCAGTGTACATATTCTTAAGGAAGTCTGTTGCCATAGGGGTATCGCATGGCTTCGCCTCTACCATGCTACACTTTTTAAGCAATTCCTGAATCTTATCTTCCTGAGAGAGCCGAAACCCCTTCTCGGTTTTTACGAATTGCACCCCTAAAAATTTGCTAATGTGACCTAATGGTTTTAGGGCGAAACTCTTACTTAGGTCCTCAGAGAACTTCTTAAGCCTGTTCTCTGATCTACAAATATATAGTATGTCATCGACGTACAACAGTACTGTTTCCCTAATGCCCTGATCTTCCTTGACAAAAACACACTCGTCAGCCGACGATGGTAAAAAGCCCATCTCTCTCGGGCTTTTTGTGAGACACTCGTACCATCGTTTACCAGATTGTTTTAAGCCGTATAGGCTCTTGTTCAACAACCACACATCATCTTCCCGATGGCTTACTCCCTGAGGAATCCTCACGTACAGCTCTTTGTCTAACTGGGCGTGCAGGTACGCGGTCTGAATATCGAACTGATATACATGTTCGCCTCGCATGGTGGCGATGGTGAGAGCTGTTCTCATGCTCTCAGGGCGCACCGTGGGCGAGAAGGTGTCCTCATAATCGTCAGGGAATCTCTGCGAAAATCCCTGCGCCACTAGTCTCGCCTTATAGATAAAGCCCCCAGCTTCAATGGGCTTTTGCTTGAAAAGCCACCTGGTGCCGATCACCCTCTTGTCCTTGGGCAATCTTGTTGGCATGAATACATCGAGCCTTCTCAGGCTGTCTAATTCTGTATCCATGGCGGCCAGCCACTTCTGTCGTTCATGGTCAGGTAAGGCCAACACATCCTCATATCTCTGAGGGGTGGCCAAAACCTGGTCGACTGAGGTAACAAAGTTGTCGTACCTCTTAGGCTTATTGCCCCTGGTAACCCTAACTGGTCTGCCTTTAGGGGAGTCACTTACATCAGAGTCGTCCGATGAGTCATCTACCTCGTGACTATCACTATGCGTCTCAGAAGCTGGGCGCCTATCTTTCCTGGCTACCCCCATCTTGCGCTTCAATACCCCTTTCAAGGGTGCCTGGGATGCACGCTTCCCAGAACCAGATGTATCCCTATCCTCGGGTAGGTTTTCTGATACATCCTCCGATTGCCTATGACGACTACGGGAAGGGTTCCGAGTAAGAATCTCATTGGCATGGATCTTACTCCAGTTGGCCCCTTCGTAAAAAGTGGCAGACCTTGATATCATTAATTTCCCGTTAGGGTAGGCAAACCTAAATGCCTTGGAGCCCTGCTCATAACCAACAAATCTCAGTTTAACAGAGATTGGGTCTCCCTTTCTCCTGAGCTCCTTCGGGACATGAACATCGGCCATCACCCCGAAAACGTGGAGGTGTGCCAAGCTAGGCTTATGGCCGTATAGCACCTCGTATGGGGTCTTCTGCACTACACTAGACCACACTCGGTTCAAGGTGTAATTCGCGTATCTAATTGCTTCTACCCAGTACGCGAAGTCTAGTCCGGAATCCTCCAGGGCGCACCGCATCATTGTTTGTAATATGTCACTGCGCTGTTCTGCAACGCCATTTTGAAACTTAGAGTAAGGCGCGGTGCGTAAGTAAAACTATACCCTTACTCCTCAACCAGCTGGAGGACTGCCTGGAATTAAATTCAGTTCCTCTGTCAGTTAAGATCTTCTTAACTCTGACCTGGTGCTGGTTCTGGACTAAGTTATAAAATTCCTTAAACTTAGCCAACGTTTCACTCTTGGACATTAGGGGAAAAACGAATCCAAATCTGCTATGGTCGTCTACTATGGTAAGAAAGTACCGTCTCTTACCCACGGAAGGTGCGAATGGACCCACCAAATCCATGTGGACGAGCTGAAACGGGTGTTCAGAGTACCTCTGAGACTTCTCGGGCGCAGATTTCGCCTTCAACTTTGCACTCCTACAAATTGAACAGTCTAGGAATGTGTTACAGTCATTGATCTTGGTTCCCCTTGAGTGTTCGGTTACCTTCTTCACTATAGGAAAACTCACATGACCTAATCTACGATGCATCAAGTGAGCACATTCATTGTGCAACGGCTCACCTGTAGCAATTGCATTAGCATTTTCAGGTTTCCTACTATCTGACTCTAAGTTAAAATTTAAAAAGTTTTTATTAACTTTACATTTGTCTTTACAAGGCTTCCTCTGGTGAAAGTCTTGATCCTCATCACCTAGTTCTAACTGTAATTCATTGTTACTACCAAATGAGATAACATAATTGCTATCACTGCAGGACTCAGCATTCGTATTGGGGGAATAATAAGGCAAGCCACCTATCTTCAAAACCTCCCCAATCACACATTTGTTGTTTTTGATCACAGCTGTTCCTCCTGAGAACAGAATCTCCACTCTAGGGTCCTCACATATCCTCATCAGGCTTAGCAGATTATGATCTATCTCTGGTACATACAATGCTCCGTGAATCTCCCCTATCCCAGGGATATAAACATCTCCAATGCCAACAACATTCACCTTTTTACCGTTTGCAACTTTGACCATGGATTGATGCCTTCTCATATTAGCAAACAACCTTCGGTCACTGACAACATGGTTACTGGCTCCACTGTCCATTAACCATAGTTGCTCTCGCTGTTCCCTTGTAAGCTCTGACTCAGTAGTTTCCACTATACCTACAGAGCTATCATTAAACCTGGGATTGTTCCCTTTGTTGCCTCCATTTGGCTTTTTACCCCTTCTGTGGTTAGGAACATCTATACTTGGCTTTCTACCAGGAGGCAATGGCCTCCTTTTACATTTATTATCAGAAGGTGCCTTTGAACATGCCCTAGCATTCACATTTTGTGGGCAATCCCTTCTATAATGTTCTCTTGAACCACAATTGAAGCATTCTCCGATAGTATATGCTCTATCTGAACTATCGGGCCTTCTTAAAGGTTTTTCCTTTTTGTGAAAAGCCGCCCTGCATTTTCGCAAGTTATCTTCAGCAATCAGTCTGCCAGATAACACTTCTAAAGATAAGTTATTACAACTAACATTATCCAGTTGCGATATGAAATTATCCCAGCTAGGGTCAAGGGAATTGAGTATAACAGTAATGAGGGTTTGTTCAGACACTGTTTCCCCCCTCAACATCAATTCCTGCCTTAACCTGTTTAACTCACATAAGTGTTCATTAATATCTACTCCCGCCTTCAACTTTGCGGAATAGAACTCCCTATAAACTCTGTTTGTAACATGGGAGCTTTTTGAACAAAATAGCTTATGTAGTTTCACCCAAACTTCTGTTACGGTCAGGTTACTAGGTATACTGGGATATAGTGCAGGGTTAATGGACATCAATAAAATACAAAAGGCCTTATGGTGTAAAATATCAACTTCTAAGGACCATGGTCTAGGTGGGGGTTTTAACAGCAACGATAAAACATTTTCTTTCATTAAAATTACTTGAATACTTTTAACCCATTCCTTAAAATTTCCTCCACCCACACTTAAACTTTTAAAATTAGGAGGAAGGACCTGTACATTATTAAACATGGAAATAGACATTAATTGATGTTCAAAATGTGGTCCGTCCTGGAACGGGCAATAAGGCATTGGAATGGAAGCACACAGCACAGTGTCTTCCATCTGGCATTCTGACGATCGTTCCTCCCCAATGGGAGGGATTAAAACTTCACGTTGTGCGGATGCAAAACTCATCCTGGCTTGATCACAAAAACTCGAGGGTCCTCTCTGGTGCACATCTCTAGGAATTTTTGGACGCGCTCCCAAATTCCTATCTTCAGTTGAGGTAGCCTCCGGAACCGTCCTGGATGTCGATGTCGTCACGGATGGATATATCCCACTCGTGGCGTGCGCTGAATTAGTCGCAGACATCAGGGGGGCTTTGGGATGCGCAGCTCCTATTTGTTGAGCCGATGGTGCCTGCAAACCATCGCCTAAAATGGTTGCCAAAGTCTCTATCACACTTGCAACCTTACGCTCAACATGAGAGTCTCTTAAATTTTTAGCAGAAGTCACTGATGTCATCAAGGGAGCTAAAGTCTTTATAGCCTGATCTATGATGGCTTCAACAGCAGGTGGCGCAATGTCAACTTGGCCATGCTGGTTTAACAAAGAAGCAGGAACATTTGAATCAGGCAGTCTGTTATCCCCCATTACCCACTTATGGTCTGAGGTGGGGGTTTTAGGAAAAGATTGAAAGTCTCTTACCGATCCGGTGTTTTGTAGGACTTCGATCTTCTTTCCTTTCACGGCTGAATTCTTTAATAATTCACTAGAATCAGCAGTCGGGTTCTGACTTACTGTGGGCAAACCTAAAAACTGAAGGATTGCCTTCCTAAACTCATCATCCACCTCTGTATTTGTTTTCAAGACCTGAAGTGGCGTTCTTCCAGTCTCTACTTCTTTTGGTGATGATGGTTTATTCACTATCTTAGGCCCTTCAGGAGTTGAGGCCTCTGCTCCAAAACTTATAGCTCCACTATTCTCTAAGTCAATTAGAGTTTGGGGTTTTTCAGCCAAAACATTTTTGGCCTGAGCCCCAGACAGTCCAGTTTGTGACTTCATACTTTGTGCTGCTGCTGCTGCCCTAGTCAACATCTATTCAACTGCAGACATTCCAGTCTAGCGCGTTACCACATGAGCGTAAGTTCGTTAAACCATCCTCTGCTACCAACTGTGACGAAATGGGGTTGAGGGGTACCCCGGACCGTGAACCAGCTCATGAGTAAACACACTGAGACTGAAATGATTCTGACAGAGGCGTCTTGTGTAAAAATATAATTTACTTTAAAACATTTAAAAAGCACTATGTCTTTAAGAAAACACATTAAAAACAAAGTCTTATCTGGGTATGTGAAGCAAGGCTATCTCCCTAGATCCCTCTCCACAATACCAAAACAGTTCACAAAAGAATAAAGCTAGCATGAAGGTAAGCAGCTTCGGCGTCGATACATCATCAAGGCAATCATAATGGGAGCAGCACGAGCTTCACAGCTGAAAGTCACCTGAAGTAAAAACAGTTCAAACAGCAAACATTGCTTGAAGCTTGTGGGAGGAAGAAGGTCCAGCAACAGCAGTCCCGATGATAGCTTGCGTGCTACAAAACAGCAAAAGGCAAGCATCCGTGGGAGTCTCTCTGTAGCGGCGTCTGGAGTCCTTATCTGCATTCTTCTCCCATCTGCGGCGTTGCAACAAGCTTCCTGCAGGAGCTGTGCATTTAGGCCTAGAAGACTAGGCCCGAGTAGCAAGCAAAAGGTCCTTGCTTATATAGGGAGTTAACCTGCAATTAACTAGGGCGGGGAAGGCTTGCAGGTAATTGCCAACAGCAGATGGCTTGATTAAAACCATACTGTTTGTGAGTAGGCAGATAGCCACAGCAATCCTGGAAACACTCGTGACAAATTTGAAAGCAATCGGTGAAGAACTTTCAGAGATGTGCGGTTATGTACAAACGGACATTTACATTTTTATTTATATAGATAAAAATAAAAAAATAGAGCAAGGAGCTTTGTTGGCTTTGTGGAATGTTTTAGCAGAAGGAAGACTGTTATCCTGGACATGATGCTGGGGATCCAGGAATTACATAATAAACGATCAGAATAGAGCTGGAAGGGACGTTGGAGGACTGATATGCCGAAACTCTGCTCAAGCAGGAGACCCTATACCATTTCAGACAGATGGCTGTCCAGTCTCTTCTTTAAAACCTCCAGTGATGAAGCACCTACAACTTCTGCAACCGTTCTTCATATGTTTTTGTCTCCAGGCCCTTAATCTTCTTAGTTGCTGTTCTTTGCACTTTTTTTTTCAAAGTCTCAACATCTTTTTTGTAAAGTGGTGACCAAAACTGGATGCGTTATTCCAGTAGTGGCCTTACTAAGGATTTATAAAGCAGTACTAATACTTCACCTGGTTTTGATTCTATGTCTCTGTTTATATAACAAGGATTGCATTAGCTTTTTTGGCTGCTGTTTCACACTGCTGGCTCATGCTTAAGTGATCGTCCACTAGAACTCCAAGGTCCCTCTCACAATTACTGTTTTTGAGCCAGGTTTCACCTAATATGTACTTGTATGTTTGATTTTTCCTGTCTAGGTTAAAACCTTGCTGTTCTCCACATTAAATTCCATATTGTTGGATAGGGCCCATTGTCCAAGTCTCTCAAGATCTTTTTGGATCCTGGGGTGTTGGCTATTCTTGCCAATTTAGTGTCATCTACAAATCTGATGAGTTTCCATTCAAGTCCCAAATCTAAGTCATTTATGAAGATATTGAAGAGTATATGGCCTAAGATGGGACCCTGCTTACTTCTCTCTGTGTAGATATAGTACCATTAAGGACTACTCGTTGAGTACGGATTTTCAGACAGTTATAAATCCATCTGATGGTGATGCTGTCTATGCCTCATTTTTCTATTTTACCAAGAAGAAGGTTGTGGTCTACTTTGTCGAATCCTTGCTGAAGTCTAAGTATACTAGTCCCCAGCATTTCGCTGGTCTACTAATTTAGTCACTTTGTCGAATAATGAAATAAGATTGATTTGGCATGATCTGTTTTTAACAAATGTGTGCTGGCTATTAGTTATAATTTTATTTGTTTCTAACTGTTCTCATATCTGTCTTTTTATTATTATTTTCAAGTATCTTCCCAAGTATTGATGTTAGGCTGATTGTTAGACAGATACAAGGTGGAAGGTATGAACTATACTCTAAATTTTTATGATTTGAATTTGCACTCCTCTTTTACAATATGAACTATGTACTTCAGATATGTTTAAGAAGACAGACAGCTATTTGTGTGAACAGAAATGAAGCTGTGGAATTACAAAGTGTTTATACATTAAAATAAAATGAGAAATAATTAATTTGTGCTTGAAAAAAATGAGAAACATATAGGCTTGTCGGTTTTGAAAATAGTACTTTCAACTTTTTAAGATGTCATGTACTATAAGAACTAATGAGAACACTTTTACAATAATGTTATTTCTTACAATAATGTTATTTCTTACAATTATTTATCTTTTGAGCTAACAGTTGTTGTTTGTGCCATTTTTTCTAATGTAATGCCTGAGCAATATTGATCTTTGGCCATGTCCATTTATCAGTCTTTTCTCTCTCTCTCTCTCTCCCTCCCTCCGTCCCTCTCTACCTATCTAACACAATCACACACAATCACACACACACACACACACACACACACACACACTTTCAGATCTTTCAGTTATAGCTTTACTGCACTCTATTATTGTATTCAAATATAACACAGAGACAAGGTTTTATTTTACACAAGTCCTTTGTTAAAATCACAAACATTTCACAAAATCTTTTATCAGCAAATATGAACCTATCTCATACATTTTTAACAAACTTTTGATCACTGCTCATATTTCCCTCCCCTCTTCCCGGTCTGCTTATAGTTTTAAAAAATACATTCTGGAGACTATGTCATTATTTCTGCTTCAGTGATCTGTAAGCATCCTTGATTAATGTTTGGCTATTTGAGTAATGGATTTCTCTGACAGAATAGCAAACTTTTATTCCTGGCATTAAGCAATATAAACAGTCTTTCAGTACTGTAGAAATAGAAAGCAGCTATCTCTGTTCCTTAAAATGACTTTTTCTTTATTCTTTTTGATTGCAGATACAATGATGATGATGCACTTTCTGTTTCTGAGCATAGTAATAACAATGCTTGAAATAATTGAGTACTACTTTCATGACAAATGGAATAGTCTTATGATTTAAAGGTTATAAAAAATGAAGAAGACAACTTTCTTTGAAAAGGAAATCACATAAAAGTAAACAGGGCTTTAGTGTTTTTAAACATAATTTAACTAAGTTTCACAAATATTGGTCTTCATTTGCTTCTTAAAATACTTAATAAACTTATGCTTATAAAGAACATATTTATTATTTAAATTAAAACATGCAAATAGGTGACAATAAAAATATTATGGTGAAAGTTAACTTCATGGTCAGTATAATATAATACTGTGAACTTTCCAATAGTTTAAAGATATTAGATCTAGAGGCATTAGTGTGCAATATAAACAAAGTTTTAACTTATCACCACTAACCCCCCCCCTTTTTTTTGCATAGGTTTTTTCAGGGCAGATCTGATTTCATCAAATACATGAAACATTAAAGCTCAAAAGATATGTAACTTGTACATATTATATACAATGAGTAGTAAAAAAGATAGTGAAAAGGCAAAGCAATATGAGCCTCTGTAGAGAGCAAATGAAAATAAAAACTGCTTAATCACAGAAATGTCCAAAATGTACTCTCATCTTCTAATACATGAATATATCATAATGAATTATGTACATAAACAACAAAGTCAACTCTATATGAAACAAGTTGGTTATTTCCAACCAGTGGTGAAATCCTCTGCGGTTTGGCACTGGTTTGCTGCCCGTGCATGCGTGGTGTGTGCCAAACATGCCCTGTGCACGTGCACACGCATGCACAGTGCACACCAAGCACGCACTTCGCACGGAAAAAGGAGGCTTAGGAACGTAAGTAGAACAGTGAGTTGGGGGGAACAGCTGTGCCGCACGATTGAGATTCCCTAGAAAGCAGGTTTTCCTGTTTTCACACGGCACAGCTGATCATCAGAAATACTGGTTCGGATGAACCGGTAGCTTTTTTTTTACTATCAGTTTGCGAACCGATAGCATTTCACCCCTATTTCCAATTGTTTATAACTTAAACCTGTAAAAATCAAATTGGCCAGAAAACCAGTATGTCCAAATATGAAAGATGTCAGTTTACTTCTCTCTACATTTAGATAATTTGACTCATTTTTTCCTTCCTACTTCTGCAAAAAATAAAAAAAGAAACTTAATCACAAATTGTCATAATTTGCATTACAAAAATGGAAGAAATATCCATTTTGGATATTTAGGACTCTAAGAGCCCTAAATAATTTTTCCTGCCTCCTTCTGAGGGATGCTGCAGGAGGTGGGAAGAATTATTTAGGACTCTTTTTCTCAGAGATAAAGAGTTTGGCAGCCCTAAACTTTATTAGAGGAAAACTAATAAAAGTTTCCACAACCTAGGCTTTAATGAATCCTCTCAAGAGGACTCAAAATAAAGGGAAACTTAAAACTCTGGCAACTACATTGTCTTCACCTTTATCACTACATGAACTTCTTAGAGTCAAGAAAAAAAAGGGGAATAGGCTTTATCCTCAGGCTGAAGACTTTTTAAAAATAGCAGTTCCAAGTATTGACATCTGCTCAATTATGGTGAGAAAATCACAATCTTTTTCCACAGATGCAAGCCACAAGGACTTTGCTCCTAGGAAATGAAGATACTTTTTCTGTAATGTCCAGTCTAGTCAGGAGTTCTAGAGTTGCTTTATCCCATCCAAAAAACACTGAGAGCATGCCCCAACACAAAAATGCTCTGCTTTCCATTTGCTGAGGACATGCCCTCATTATATCACTTCTCTGTTATTACATATTTTCCTATTAAGTAGTCTGAAAATGACTTTAGTTCTCGTATTAAAATAGTGTTTACTTTGTGCTAGCTGAAGAGGGTGGTTTGAAAAGACATGGCCTGTATATTCTTTTTCTATTACACCATTAATTATTCTTTCTCTTGCTTTTCTTTTTAACTTTTCTTTTTTTCATTATTCTGTATTTTATCAGTTTTGGAAGCTTAATAAAGTTATATTAAAAAAGGTTGACCTATAATATACAGATTGTCTGGGTGAAGAAATTGTGGGTTTTTTTTTTCAGTACTGTTTCTTTTAAAGAGGCAGAGATACATCCCAGAGATGGGTTAAGAGCCGTGGTGGCATAGTGGTTAGAGTGCAGTACTGCAGGCTACTTCTGCTGACTGACTGCAATTTGGCAGGTCAAATCTCACCAGGCTCAAGGTTGACTTAACCTTCCATCCTTCTGAGGTGGGTAAAATGAGGACCCAGATTGTTGGGGGCAATATGCTATGTAAACCGCTTAGAGAGGGCTGTGAAGCAGTATATAAGTCTAAGTGCTATTGCTAGTGCTATTGCTATCTTCTCTTTAAGACTGGGGAAGTGACCAATTTCATCATGCAGGAAGATAGGACAAAGAGGTGGCAGTTCTCTCTCAAAATTCCAAGACAGTGCGGTCCACCAGTAATTGCAGTCCAACACATCTTGAGGATACCAAGGTTGTATTATGTAGATATGACACTACAATCATGAAAAATAAACCACTATTTTTCCATGGTGCAATGTGGAGAAAGTGAAGCTAAAACATTGCAAACAACCAATAGAATAGCTTGCCTTCAGAAGTTGTGGGTGCTCCATCACTGGAGACTGGACAAACATTTGTGTAGGGTCTCCTGCTCGAGCAGGGGTTTGGACTAGAAGTCCTGCAAGTTCGCTTCCAACACTATTATTCTATGTTCTAATATCTAAGCAAAGAAAGAACACCAAAGTGCAATAAAAAGCACTACTCGTTTCAAGTTAATTCTGTTCCGGCTGTCTCAGCATCAGCATATTAACTTTGATGACTGTCCAATCTTTGGCAAGTAATAACATTTATATGAATGCTGAGCATTCTACATTAATGAGATGTAAGAACAGCTATGTTTTATAAAGGATAATATAAATCAATTTTTTTCATAAAGAAGAAAAACTTACTGTAAGCTAATTTATTAAAAGAACTTTATGTCTGAGAAAAAAAAACAAAAAACAAGATACTTCTATTTGTGACCTAGCCATTAACCATTAAATAATCATCCTATTTAAGGCCATCAGAGTTAATATTTATCTCTGAGATTTCTGGGGGGAGAGGTGAATCTATATGTGTTTATTTAGATTCATCCAAATTTAAGACATGAATTTTAATTCATATATATTATTAGTATTATTAGCAATATTATACATGTTATTATATATTATTAGTAAATCAATTTTAAAGAATTATATGCAGCTCTTACATAATATAGTACAGACAGTCCTTGAGTTACAACCACAATTGAACCCAAAATTTAAGGGCTCAAGTGTTGCTAAGTAAAACATTTTGTTAAGTGAGTTTGCCCCACTTTTACAACTTTTCTTGCCACAGTTGTTAAGTGAATCATTGCATTTGTTAAGTTAATAACATGGTTGTTAAGTGAATCTGGATTTCCCCACTGACTTTGGTTGTCAAAAGGTCACAAAAGCTGGTCACATGACCCTAGGACACTGCAGCTGTCATAAATATGAACCAGTTGCCAAGCATCTGAATTTTGATCATGTGACCATGAGAATGCTGCAACGGTCGTAAGTGTGAAAAATGGTCATAGATCACTTTTTCCAGTGCCATTGTAACTTTGAATGGTCACTAAATGAACTGTTGTAAGCCAAGGACTACCTGTATTTAAGGCAATGCATTTATTTTGAAAGCTATGTAATGTAATTTAATCATAAAACAAGTGAGGAGCTTTTTACAATACAAATCAATGGGTGAAATAGTATAGTGCGGGGAAAAAACATTTTTGTTGTTGATAGAAGGGATCGAAGATACCAATTACCCAATTAATGAGGTGTTTCAAATGAAATGTCAACAACCAGATTACATAGACATACCTTCGTTAGAGTCAGAACTCAAGACATTTTTCCAGCCTCTCAAACAATTTACTATACATGCTTGAAGTGATAAAAAGGCTGTTGATTAAACATTTGCTTTTTATTACAACAATATTTTGAATATTTATTTTTACTGTGCCTTAACCCCACTTAATTCTCAGAGATATGGGAATAAATCTAATATCATGCAAACAAAATTGTATTGTCACACTGGGATTTTTCTCCCTCATTGCAAACATTACCTTGTTCTCTGGTTCAATTTTGTTCCAGTACAACTTTCTAAAGTAGAATTTTATTCAAGATAACATATGCATATTTGTGTATTTGTCTGTGTGTATTGCTCTGTACATTCAGTGATAGAAGAAAATAAGCAGAAACAGAACTCTGGCTCTCATCCACAGACTGTGAAGCATAACTTGTTTTAAGCAAATAGCAAACATTCCAGAAAAGAGAGTAGTAATAAGACTGTTGCAACATTATGACTTTTTCAAACATGTTTGACAACTCTTAATATCTAATACAAAGTTATAACCACATTCTATCTCTGATAAATTAATCAGAAATTCTGCATTCTGACATTCAAGTGAGACATTTGCAGCCAAACTAAAATCTTAAAAAAATATCTGAAACTCCAGCATCACAGAAGAGTTTAAATTCTCCAGATACTTAAACGTTGGTCTCACCACAGTAGTTGTTGGCTGATCAAACTGATTTACTAATAACTCAGTCTGGGCAAGAAAACTATACAAGTAGGAAATTGTCCAGTCACCAAGATAGCCATCTGGTATAGTTCCTCTTTAGGATTCTGACATAGTTGTCTTCTCAAACTCTTGTCTGTCCTTATTTGATGCAAGACAGTTTTCAAACTGTTATAACCATTAGCTGACAACAACTACAGAATCTGTCACTAAAATGGAACTTTTATTCTAATCATGAACTGGCACCTGTCAATGAAAGAATATATCAAAATAAGGCCAAATAATATTGAAATTGATTTTTTTATTCAATAGTTTATGATAATGATCCAGTCCAAAATTTTATTGCTGCTAATACAGATGACAATCCAATAATAGGTTATTTACAAGGATGTTCAAAATATTTTTAAATCCAAATCATAGTTTTAGAAATGCTTCTTTCCAGCAAGAAAAATATGATAACTAACTAACCATGTAGCTGAATAACTAACAGAGGCAGACACTTTTCTTCACGGAAAGCAGACTGGGCTTATTTCTCTTGTCAAAAGATAGTATACTTTTACTATAGGTTGAAATAGAGACTTTCATAAATGCTTATTTTAACTTTAGTAATGTTGAACAAAACATGCAGGTATAATCCTTATTTAAATAAGTCCTGGACCCATGTGCCTTATGGAAACAGAATTTAGTAAACAGGTGTCTTATTTTCCTTAAAAATAAATCTGAATATGATTTAGAGAATGGTTGGTTTTTAAAATACATCTTCCTTTTGTACTTTTATGCCCAATTTATTTGGTTACTTTAAAATGCAAGATGCCTATGTATTGCTAAAATGTAGAAAATAGTAAAATATTTAATGAGCAACTATTTATAGCCACTATTAATTACTTCAGGCCCAAAGCATTACATTAATGTTTTAAGATTTGGATTAGTGTACAAGGTAAGTTAAGTTTTTATTAGTTTTACTGTTTCCATTCATCCTACTTTTAGAGGTTATACAACTATTATTGAATTTACCCATTTAAATCT
This sequence comes from Pantherophis guttatus, assembly GCF_059756535.1. NCBI lineage: Eukaryota > Metazoa > Chordata > Lepidosauria > Squamata > Colubridae > Pantherophis > Pantherophis guttatus. The sequence goes on from NC_142064.1 coordinate 74,573,255, forward strand.
ACTTTGCTAATCCAAAATTAAATAAGTTTCTTCAACCATCAAAAGATAATGACATGTGTTTTGAACAATTATTGTATCTACTGTTGTTATTAATTTGGATTCTTGAATCCCATTCATATGTATTCATCTGTTTTCATTAATGACTCTCTAATTCATGAAATATACATCCTTAATCATAACCATCTTTCTTTTAAAATAGGGTTGGCCTTTGGCCCTTTTATGACTTGTAGACATCAAGTCCCAGAATTCCTGAGCCTGCCATAGAGACTTTCATAAATGCTGGCTCAGGAATTCTGGAAGTTGAAGTCCACAAGTCATAAAAGGGCAATAGTTCCCCACCTCTGTTTTAAAGAGACAAATACTCTGGATCTTTTTACAATATATACAGAAGGAAGGCATTCTTCTTAAAGTTCCTCAGGTCTTTTCTATAAATTGCCAGAAAGGATTCAGGCCTGTTTTATTTATAGATATTGAGATATTATTTCATTAAGCAGAATATGATAAGAATAATCAAATCTTTCAATTTGATTCTTTTTCTTTATTTTCCTTAAAAAAAATCTTAGAATACTTTTGGTGACTGATGACCTTTTGTTATATTCCATTTTTTTTCTGTACAACTCTCATTATTAATCATTTCAAAAGTAATTCTTTTAATTCTGATACCCCCAAATAATCAGAGATGAACTGAAAGAGGGTATTGAGTGTCATCTTGCATTTGGTGTGAAGACCAAAAGACACTATTAAAAACAAACAGGTGGAAAGTGCAAGTAATTTGTAAGTATAATTCCTGAAAGTAGTTAGATCGGGCGAGTGAGGAGCCAGGAGCCAGGTTGAAGTGAACAACAACTCTTTAATGTACAGTGAGAATCCAGCAACTTTGCAGTTCAACAACTCTCCAAGTGTCTTAACCAATGAGCATTGAGATTTTTCCCGCTCTAATTTCCCTCCAAAATTAAATACATAACACTCCTCCCCTCCCAGAAAGCATTTTACCAAACTATTTACATACATAATCACGCAGGTGACATGGACGTTCCCTGATTCTAGTTGACCTGCGCAATTCAGTCTGAGGTGGGGATTTGGGCTGGTCGGAGGGACCCTTTGTCTCTCCCAGCGCAGCCAATGGAACCTCCTGGATTTTTTTATGGGCGTCGCACTCTTCGGATGGGCCTGGCTTCTCAAGGAGGCGGTACTGGACACTGAAGTCATCAGGTAAGTCTACCGGCCACTTCGGGTTTGAGTTAGCTGTTGGATGAATGATTGGTGAGTCAGGGATTGAGTTGTCTATTTTGTAGTCTGGCTCATCGGGCATTGTTTGGCCCAGACATTTCCTTAACTGGTCAATATGTCTGCACCATACCCTTCCATTACCGACTTCAACAATATATGACCTGGGCCCGGTAATGTCAGAGATCTGCCCAGCCACCCAGAGGGGACTGTCCGCATAATTCCTTGCGAAGACCGGGGACCCAATAGAGAAGCTTCTAGTCTTACTTTCAACTTCCATGTACCCCTCAGGAAAGTAATTAGGGTGCAGCCTATATAGGGTGCAACGGAGTCTCCGGCCCATTAAGAGGTCTGCAGGACTGCTTCCCATTGCCATGCACGGGGTAACATGTTGGGCTGCCAGAAAAGTATCAATCCTGGCTTGCCAGTCCCCTGGCCCGAGTCTGGCCAATGCCTCTTTGGCTGATCTCACAAATCTCTCAGCTTGACCATTACTGGCCGGATGAAAAGGTGCTGTGAGTGTGTGACGGACCCCTAACTCAGCTAGGTACCCCTCAAATTGCAGAGGCGTAAGTTGAGGCCCATTATCTGACACCAGGGTGTCCAGTAGCCCATGAGTGGCGAATAGTTTCCCGAGCACTTTGATTACAGCCTCCGCAGTGGTGGAGTGCATTAGAATGATCTCCAGCCACTTTGAATAAGCGTCCACCATGATCAGAAAGGTTTGACCATGGAATGGGCCAGCAAAATTGATATGAATGCGGGACCATAGTCCCCGGGGCCTTTCCCACTCTTTGGACAGGGCCGTCGGGGGAGCAAGGCAAGACTCTTGACAGGGAGTACACTTGGCCACCCATTCAGCAATGCAATCATCCATATTGGACCACCAAACATAGCTCCTTGCCAATCCCTTCATCCTCACAATTCCCAGATGACCAATATGCAATGTGGTCAATACTTGTTCCCTTAGACACAGTGGAAGCACCACCCGGTCACCCCATAGCAAACAACCCCCTTGCGTAGATAGCTCATGTTGTTTACAAATGGTTTAAATTCCCTACCAATAGGGCCTTTCGGCCACCCCCTATGCACCCAGCCAATAACAGTTCGCAACACAGAGTCTTTAGCAGAGGCCCTTGCAACTTCAGCAGACGTGATAGGGCCAGAGTCCATAGAGTCAATAAGCAGAATAGGAATGCCTGGAGTCGGGTCCTCAGCAAATCTGGCAGCGGGCACCTGCTGAGGGCATCGGCATGCCCAAGGCTCTGACCCGGGTGATGGATGAGTCGATATGAGTAGGCAGCCAGAAAAATAGCCCACCTAGTCATACGGGGGGACATGGCTGCCAGGGTGGGGGAATCCCCAATCAAAAGTCCCAGCAGGGGTTGGTGATCAGTAATGAGTTCAAAAGTCCTCCAAAACAGATACTCATGAAACTTTTTAACTCTGGCGACAACCGCCAGGGCCTCCCTGTCCAGCTGGCTGTAATTTCTCTCAGCACTGGACAGGGTACAGGAGAAATAGGCGATGGGGGCTTCTTGTCCATTTGGTAGTCTGTGACTCAAAACAGCCCCCATGCCAAAGGGGGAGGCATCACAGACTAAGACAAGGGGAAGCAGTTCATTGTGTTGGATGAGGAGGCTGTCGGCTGAGAGGAATCTTTTGACAGCCGCAAACACCGTGGCTTCCGCCCTACACCAAATCCACAGAGACTTTTTTCACTAATAGTTTGTGGAGTGGTTCGGCCACTGTGGCTTTGTCCTTTAAAAAGATAGAATAAAAGTTTAAAAATCCCAGGAATGCCTTCAGTTCTGCCCGGGTTGTTGAGATAGGTGCGTTGCCCCATCGATCTTGTACTCTAGAAATTCAACTGAGGGTACAGCAATCTGACATTTGTCCCTTTTAACTTGTAGCCCCGCATTTCTGAATATAGTTAGCACTTTCCTTAAGCGATCCCGCAGCTGTTGCTCATCTGCTGCGGTGACTAAGACATCATTGAAATAGGATACAACCCTCGGCAGTCCCTGCAGCAGGCGTTCCATGACACTTTGAAATAGTCCAGGAGCCATGCTAAATCCGAATTGTAGTCTGGTGCACTTGAAGACACCTCTATGTGTTATTATAGTCTGTCCTTCCACGGTAGCACCATCTACCGGCAGTTGCTGGTACGCCTGCGCAAGGTCGAGCTTAGCGAAAACCTTGTCGGGGCCCAAGGAATTGAGCAGGTGCTACACAATGGGGACAGGGTAGGCGCTTTGCTGGAGGGTTTTGTTTAGGGTATAGTCGACTTATAGTCGGTGCAGATGCACACTGACTCATCAGCTTTGAGAGGAGTGACTATCGGGGTCTCCCATTTTGCATGGTCGACCGGCATTAGAATGCCCTTCCGTATGAGCTTATCCAGCTCCTAGTCTATCTTATGCTTTAGCACAAATGGCACTCTTCTTGCCTTCATTCTAATTGGGGCTTATTAGATAAAAGGATAAAAGAATAGGGGTCCCCACATACTTGCCAAGGCGGGCGTCAAAAATGTCCTGGAATTCGCGGAGCAGGTCGTCCTTCAGGGCGCCATTGGTGGAGTGGATCCCGGTGACCCCCATGCCCAGGGCTTTGAACCAGTCGAGTCCCAGGAGGCTCAGTAGACGTCCGCTGACCATGGTGATTGGCAGCCACTTGTTGAAATGGCCAAATTTCACCTGGAACATCCCACAGCCTTCAACAGGAACGTGATTTCCTTGGTAGTCGTTCAGCCTTAGGCGCTGGTGTTTCAGCTGATTTTTCTTGATGTCCGGAATTGCCGCTTTTAGTTTGGCCCAGAAATGATGGTAATGGACGAGCCAGTGTCTATTTCCATTTGGCATGGTGATCCCTCAATTTCAACGGTTACATGCAGCTTTTTCTCCGGGGATGTTGTAGCTTGGCCGATGCGGGTCTGGAATGTCTCGGGTGTTTTTGAATAGGCACCTCATTTTTGTTGGACATTTCTGTCCTTCTTATGAGGTTGCGGCTGACCGGCTTGATTGGCGAATGCTCTCTGTTTGTGACTGGAAGGTTGACTCACCCTGCACACCCGCGCCAAATGTCCCTTTTTGTCACAGCGCCTGCAAATGGCATCTTTGAAATGACATGTCTGTCTCTGATGGAATCCCCCACAACTAGCACAACTCTCTTTCCAGCCATCATCATCCCTCCCTCGTATTTCTGTCAGTTTTGAAGACGTCCTCATCTCCTTCTTCATCGCTATCAGTCACGGCTGCTTCCCTGTGGGCAGGGGTAGTGTTGTGGCTCCATTACCAGAGCCTGTGTCATCGTCAGGAGAGGACTCCAAGAGTGAAGGGGAGGAGTTGGCAAGGCCTCCCTCTCCAGGACCCTCCTTTCTGGCAATGCCTTCAGTGTCCGCCGAAGGGCAAGAGATAGGGCCAGGGCCAAGCACATCCACGCAGCCACAGATGGACAGTGATGAGGGTAATGAGTCTTGGCTGGACCCACGCCAGCGTCGCAGAGATAAGTGCACGCAACAGAAGAAAGGGCGTGCCCAAGATTAGGCTGAGTCACTGGACCACACCCCACAGGATATAAAAGGGAGCGTGGTGGCCAGTCAAACCTTGTGACAAACAAAGCTGAAAGCTTCCACACTATTCTGCATTGCCGGACTTTTGCTTTAAGACTGGATTATCTCTGGACTTGATTGTAATTATTGAGCTGCTTTCCTTTGATATATCAGAAGTGGGGAGAAGTTATCTCTCCTCTTTATAAATAATAAACTCTTGGCAGGCAGCCACTAGGTTGTTGCCAAGTTCCGTTATCATAAGGAAAAGGATTTTGCCGGCTGGTTTGGTCTTTAACTCCTGAACGTCTGTTGGTGTGTGTGCGTGGGGTTGGGGACAGAACAGGTAGACTTTTGTGCCACCTGGGGTGGCGCCGGTCGCTGCAGGGATTCTGCTGCCTTGTTAGACGATTCATGCACTCTGGCTTTGTCTAGGGCAATGTGCAGGGTGAGGTATGTCTTGGCCAGCAGTCACCTCTCGAGGCAAATGTCCCAGACTCTGCAGATTAGTTGCTCTAGGAGAACATCATCTAGATTGCGGTACTCGCAGTGCATGGCGGCCTTGCATAGCACTGCCATGTATGTATTTATCAGCTCGCCGTCCCTCTGGAGTCTTTGCCGGAACTCATAGTGCTGAACAAATTTGGACAGCACAGGGGCATAGTGAGTCCTCAACGTGGTCTACAGGACCTGCCATGGTACAGACTGCACCAGTGTTGGTTCTGACAGCGATTCAGCTGTGTCAAACACTTTGGGGCCGCAGTGACTCAAAAAGAGGGCTTGCTTCCAATTGTTGGACAGCCCTTGGAGGTCATTTGCTTCGAGGAAGCATTCAAACCGCGTCAAGTACGATCCCCACTTCTCTTTCGCGGGATCGAATGGTGTTGGTGGTGCGAAGGTGGACCTTTCTCTGCTGTGTCCGGCTTCTGCAGACTTTCCCCCCGGCTGGATTCTGTTGTCAGCTCTTATTTGCACAACCTGTCTACCTCTATCCCACCTTTGTCGCCAGTATTAGATCAGGCGAGTGAGGAGACAGGAGAGAGGTCGAAGTGAACAACAACTCTTTAATGTAATGTGAGAATCCAGCTACTTTGCAGTTCCACAGCTCTCCTTATATAGCTATTCTCCAAGTGTCTTAACTAATGAGCATTGAGATTTTTCCCGCTCTAATTTCCCTCCAAAATTAGATACATAATAGTACTGAAGATCATCTATATGTTCAGGTGAGCTACTTTAATCCTTCTCTCCGTCTTTCCTCTCTTCCTTCAGTTGCTTTTTCTCCTCACTTCTATTCTATTTCTATTCAGTTTTGTTTCATCAAGCCTCTCTCCTTAGCTAAGTTAGTTTTAATTCCATTTCCAACCTATCACCATCACCTCCTCTTCTCTTTCCTCCTTTTGTTATTTCAGTATGAAGAAGGGGCAGGAAAAAAAAACATATGGGTTTATGTGTTATTCAGTGCTTTAAACATGTGATTTGGCTGGGAGACAGATGGGGACTCAATTAATTTTATAATAGAGTGTCATATTTTACAGGCAATTAATTTTAATTAATTTTAACATAAAATTTTAATTAATATTTGTATTGGCCCTGCCATTTTCAAAGTGTGGTTCTCAAAAGTACACACACACACACGTATACATATAAGTATATCATATACCTACTGATACATATTTATTGTGGAAAGAAATTCCTGGAATTGGACCATCTAAATTTGGCAGATACAGTTGACCAGTTATAAAAGTAGGGCACTGCAGCAGATGTTTCCCTATGAAATTATATACTTATATTCATAATCTATCTTTCCTTTTATAAACAGGATGTCTGAAATTTAAAGTCATTATTTCAAGTAAATCTAGTATCTACTCGGTGTGGATATTCTTTCAAAAAATTCTGTTCAGTCCCTTTTATTTTATACCCTTTAAAGCGATCATTGATATTAGTACAGCATTTGTGAAGTTACTGTTTTGATTTATATAGTTATCATCATAATTAATGTACATATGTACAGATGAATTTAATCAGTTTCAGCAGCTATTCTCTATTCCCATAGGGAAAGTATGCAGATATGGCTTCTGGAATTCACTTCTATTTCCTTATTAGTAGTTATTGTAAGACATACGCTGTTGTGAAATATGAATGTGTTAGATCTATCTCTGTGTGTATCTGTTTCTGATCTTCCCTTGTATTTTGTCTGCATCTGCATTAATGCAATGTGAGTTAGTTCCATATGCTTCATTCTGAACGAATTGAAGCAGTGAAGAAATTCAACTTTTTTTACTACAGGTTCTGTGGGCGTGGCTTGGTGGGCATGGTGTGGCTTGATGGGCGTGGCAGGGGAAGGATACTGCAAAATCTCCATTTCCACCCCACTCCAGGGGAAGGATACTGCAAAATCCCCATTCCCATCCCACTTCAGGGGAATAATACTGCAAATTCCCCATTCCCACCCCACTCTGGTACCAGCCAGAGGTGGTGTTTGCCGGTTCTCCAAACTATTCAAAATTTCCGCTACCGGTTCTCCAGAACCTGCCAGAACCTACTGGATTTCACCCCTGAATTGAAGGCATTTGCCCAACTGCCTCTCCCATAAAGGTGTTGGGGGGGGAGAATGTCTTAATATTTTTCTTTGAAGCTTTCAGCCTCATTTCAACTCACTCTTTCTCTTTCTTTCTGCTCCACACCAAAGTTGGCCCTATTTATTTTCCAAATTTCAGTGGGTTGGAAGGAATAAACTTACCTTTAATAAATGGTAAGTGAAAGATACTGCTCTGCTAATAGGAAAATCATTTCATATTAGCTGAATATGTTTTCATGTTGGAAGCAGTTAAATCAATAAGATAGCAAATGATTCATCTTTCATTATTTACAAATTAAATGCCTCGTTCATAAATTGGCTAAAGGGCAGAGTTGTGTTTATCAATTAACTACTTTCAAAGAAAGTAACAAAGGCTTCAAGGACAAGAGAATTATTATAATAAATTTATCAAGTCATATTGATCTCTTTTCCGAACATAAATGGTTTTGTTAATTTGTAGCTTAGAAAGGACAAATAAAGCACCATGTCATTATTATCTAAGTGGAGAATATATATGTTTACTCAGAAATAAATGGGTGTTTAATGGAGCTTGCCTCCAAGTAACTTATTTGATTGCAACCTTTGGTAAGAAATGGAAGATGTTCTCTTATCATGTTGGTAGAAAGAAAATGTACATTTAAATATTTTATAGTTTCTTTGGGGTCAGGGACTTACCATATATTTTTTTACATATATATATTTTACCCATGTAGCATGGTTGTATTACTCTTATCCTTCTCATCTTTTCTACTACCTTCTCCTGTGGGTATCTAATGATTTATATTACCTTGTTATTTGTATGCACCCTTGTTGTTTGTATGTGCATGTTTTTTGTATGTTTGTACGTACACTGATTATATCACCTTGTTGTTTGTAGGTATGCAAATTCCTTCTATGTCCAATCACACTTAGCCAATAAAGAATTCTATTCTATTCTATTCTATTCTATTCTATTCTATTCTATTCTATTCTATTCTATTCTATTCTATTCTATTCTATTCTATTCTATTCCTCTCCTCTCCTCTCCTCTCCTCTCCTCTCCTCTCCTCTCCTCTCCTCTCCTCTCCCTCTCCTCTCCTCTCCTCTAGTCTACTCTACCCTACTCTACTCTATGAAAATGCAGTACATTTCCAATTGTTTTTTCAATGTTTCAGTTAAAAAGAGATAATTGCCATTTGTATTAACAGGAATAAAACCAATATTACACATACTGTAATTTGTTCAACCACGGTATACATCCCTAAATCTGTTCTGGAAGCCCTCCAGATTATATGTAAAATTATATACCGCAGCTATTACTAAATTCTTCCTACACTTTTAAGGGCATATTTCTATTTTCACTAAACATTATTATTGGACTTAACGGCTTTGATTGCATCAGACTAGCTAATATCTTCATGCCACTCTCCATTTGTTGAATTTGCCAAGAATAATTATTAGAAAAAAAGAGGAAATTATGCAGAACTGATACCTACATGGCCATTCATCTTCTAGCAAAAAAAAAAAAAACATTAAAACTGAATTTGCATGATATGCAAAGCTTATACTTCTTTTAATTAATAACTTTCCAGTATAAATCTAAAATTTTGAGACCAATTTGTTCACTTTTCTTGAGAGGTGATTTCTCATTTTACAAATTACTTGACAAAGAATAAATTCCCTTTTCTTCAATGGAAGGAAAAGCAAATGAAGTCAAACAGTGAATGACTGATAGTCCCTTCAATATTTATTCTGTTAATGGTGTTAATGCATTATTTTAAATAAAATAAATAAAATAATTTTATTATTTATTCCCTTTTAATTTAAAATAATTTGTATTAATATTCAGAAACAACCAAAAAAGATTTTTAAAAACCAGCAACGAAGAGGAAAGGGGAATAAGAAAAACTTTATTTATATCATTCATAAATAGCATACAGACATATGAACAACATAATGCACAAGTAGATATTAAATTCAAACAACTCTAAGCTACTGAATAAACTGTCTCTCTAGAGGTGTAATATATGTCTAAAATCCAGGATGCACTTATAAGTAAAGCATCCCTTCTCCACTGCAGATATGATCCCTGCAATTTATTTTGGCAAAAGTGTCTTACAGCAGTTTCTCACTCACTTCTTTGAAGATTCTTCCTTTTTGACTAGACATCTAATCTCTTCCTCTCAGCTTTTCCTCCAACCAAAAACCCAGGCAAGTGAAACTTCTCATATTCTACATTGGTCCAGCTGCCAAGTGATTCATGCTGCCAAGCAATTCAAGATGCTCTGGATTGCTTTTCAAATTGCTTAACGCATTGTAAGCCGCCCTGAGTCTCCGGAGAAGGGCGGCATATAAATCAAATTAAAAAAAAAAAAAAGTCTCATGCCTTCACTCCTTTATATCTCCTCCTCAAAAGTAGTTTTTTTTTCTGCTCCTCAAAAAATTCTGTGTGTGTGTGTGTGCGCGCGTGCGCGTACGCATGTGCGTCCTTGCCTGCTATTTTCAGACAACTCAGAAATCTTTCTTTTCTTATCTCCTGCTTCTCTGTTCTTTTTCCCTGCCCACATCCAACACTGGAGTCATATGAGAAACATCTACCACAAGTGGGGGGCAAAACAAAACAAGATGGCAATGCAAAATAAATAAATAAATAAATAAATAAATAAATAAATAAATAAATAAATAAATAAAGCAGGCCTTCCTTCACACAGACACAGAAACATCAGAAACAGAAGAGAAAATGGAGACAATGGAATCTATATGCTTCTGAACCTACATGCATCTGAGCTCTTGACTTTCTTCCTAAAACTGGGTTCCGTTGTTTCCATTTTTCTCTTCTGTCACTCTACATTCTCCATTCTACTTGGGTTGCAGCAAGGCAAACTGTTGCTTTGAGGCACCAAGTCATATATGGGTTTAATTATCCCTTGCAAAAAAATCTGGTTTTCTGGTTTTCTGTCGTAGCTTTCTATCTTTCTTGTTTCCTACATCTTACAATGTAACTATGTACCTTAAGTACGTTAAAATTTCCAACAATAATAACAACTGAAGCACCACTTAAACACCATTGGCATTGACAAATTCACAAAAATCGTGGTCAATTGCGAAAGAAGCTTTGCTCGGAACAGCTTACATTCTACAAGACCACCAAACAACATCAACATCTGCCTATCCGAGCTCCTTGGTAAGACCTGATAGGTGGAAAACAATGCCAAATCCAGTCTAAACATCTGGCTGATTGTACAGCCATTCATGATTTATTTATTTTTTAAAAAATAATTTTTATTAAACAGTTTTTAAAAAACAAACAAACAAAAACAGATATTTACATCTTCTTTTCAACATCTTTGCATCAATATTCATATTATATAATAAATAATAAATTTATTATAAAATATAATAAATCATATTTTGATTTATTCAACTTATATGCTACCTGACCCTCAACAACTCTGGCCAACTATCTTACACCAACTGCCATGTCACATTTTATTCATTCAAATTCATTAAAAACTTCAAACAAAAAAAATCAACAATCAATACCTGTCTTATTACTTAATTAGATTGTCTTAGAGACCAGGAGCTGTTTCTATTAACATAAATATAAATTATGTTGATTATTTCTTAACAGTACAGCCACATAAACAGTTTTGCCTTGCTTTCTGTTAAATGAGCCCATGAATAAATCAGCCACTTCTAGAGCTATTCATTCCATAACTCCTCCCTTAACTTGTCCATATAATTTTACTTGTAAACTACTTCCACTAATACAATATCAAAATTTATTGTAGAATATGTTCCTGGACTATTTATGTAAAGCAAAATTATGACAGCTATAACATCCAAAACCGAATATAGTGAAATGTTGGTAAAAAGTGATCAGGCCAAATTGTTTCTTAGTCCAGTGTTAGCAGTTTCTATTTTTAATTCAATCTCATGAAATGTTTTACATGTGAACAAAAAAAATATAATTAATAGTTTAAGAAAACATTCTATATATTTATCTAAACTGTTCCAAGATATATTCATTTTCTTGATATGAGATTGTGGAGATATGCACATGAGTAATGAGTATTATTTGCTTTTCCAAACAGAGACTCAGCTCTTGTTTAAGAATATTCTAGCAACCCATTAATTTATCTACAAATCTCTTTAGTTGTATCTATTACCTACAGTCAGGTCCAGAAATATTGGGACATCGACACAATTCTAACATCTTTGGCTCTATACACCACCACAATGGAGTTGGAATGAAACAAACACAATGTGCTTTAACTGCGGACTGTCAGCTTTAATTTGAGGGTATGTACATCCAACTCAGGTGAACGGTGTAGGACTTACAGCAGTTTGTATATGTGCCTCCCACTTGTTAAGGGACCAAAAGTAATGGGACAATTGGCTTCTCAGCTGTTCCATGGCCAGGTGTGTGATATCCCCTCAGTACCCCAATTACAATGTGCAGATGAAAGGCCCAGAGTTCATTTCAAGTGTGCTATTTGCATTTGGAATCTGTTGCTGTCAACTCTCAAGATGAGATCCAAAGAGCTGTCACTATCAGTGAAGCAAGCCATCATTAGGCTGAAGAAACAAAACAAACCCATCAGAGAGATAGCAAGAACATTAGGCGTGGCCAAAAGAACTGTTTGGAACATTCTCAAAAAGAAGGAATGCACCGGTGAACTCAACAACACCAAACGACCCGGGAGACCATGGAAAACAACTGTGGTGGATGACCGAAGAATTCTTTCCCTAGTGAAGAAAACACCCTTCACAACAGTTGGCCAGATCAGATACACCTCCAGGAGGTAGGTGTATGTGTGTCAAAGTCAACAATCAAGAGAAGACTTCACCAGAGTGAATATAGAGGGTTCCCCACAAGATGTAAACCATTGGTGAGCCTCAAAAACAGGAAGGCCAGATTAGAGTTTGTCAAACAACATCTAACAAAGCCTTCACAGTTCTGGAACAAGATCCTATGGACAGATGAGACCAAGATCAACTTGTACCAGAGTGATGGGAAGAGAAGAGTATGGAGAAGGAAAGGAGTTGCTCATGATCCTAAGCATACCACCTCATCAGTGAAGCATGGTGGTGGTAGTATGATGGCGTGGCCCTGTATGGCTGCCAATGGAACTGGTTCTTTTGTATTTATTGATGATGTGACTGCTGACAAAAGCAGCAGGATGAATTCTGAAGTGTTTTGGGCAATATTATCTGCTCACATTCAGCCAAATGCTGCAGAACTCATTGGACAGCGCTTCATAGTGCAGATGAACAATGAGCCAAATCATACTGCAAAAGCAACCAAAGAGTTTTTGAAGGGACAGAAGTGGAATGTTACGCAATGTCAATCACCTGACCTGAATCCCATTGAGCATGCATTTCACTTGCTGAAGACAAAACTGAAGGGAAAATGCTCCAAGAACAATCAGGAACTGAAGACAGTTGCAGTAGAGGCCTGGCAGAGCATCACCAGGGATGAAACCCAGCGTCTGGTAATGTCTATGCGTTCCAGACTTCAGGCCAGGCCCGGATTTAGATGAAAAGAGGCCCTAGGCTATTCCACTTATGAGGCCCTTTTACCTATAGTGAAAGTGTAATTTTAATTTTGCTAACAATTTGAATGTAGGCCCCTCTTGATCTTGAGGCCCTAGGCTAAAGCCTAGTTAGCCTATAGGAAAATCCGGCCCTGCTTCAGGCTGTGATTGACTGCAAAGGATTTGCAACCAAGTATTAAGAAGGGAAAGTTTGATTTATGATTATTATTCTGTCCCATTACCTTTGGTCCCTTAACAAGTGGGAGGCACATATGCAAACTGCTGTAAGTCCTACACCGTTCACCTGAGTTGGATGTACATACCCTCAAATTAAAGCTGACAGTCTGCAGTTAAAGCACATTGTGTTTGTTTCATTCCAACTCCATTGTGGTGGTGTATAGAACCAAAGATGTTAGAATTGTGTCGATGTCCCAATATTTCTGGACCTGACTGTATGTGATGTTTTATCTTAATAAATCAAAGCCAGGATAGTTAAAATGTTTTACTGGCATTGGAGAAACTTCTTTAGCCACCCTTAGCTAGAGAAGCTCACTTGGTGAATCTTTGCCAATCACTCTTAGCACAATATTGCTGACAGGAATATGAGAAAATATGAGGAGATAGCACATGTATACTGCATTGAAGTCCTCAACAAAAAGTCAGAATATATGTTTAATAAAGTAACATACATAAATATTGTGATAAGCTCTCCTATGGTCTTTATAAGATTGCTATAACTCTATTCTGCTTCTTTATTTTATACACCCAGTAGCTGATTATTTAAATATATATTATTGCTGATGAATAAGGAATAGGAATGTTTATACAACTCCCATTATGGAAAGCTTTATATGTGTATCAGGCAAACATTTTATAGCTGGGACTATGGGCCAAGATGCCATGAAGATAAAGTAAAATCACAACATATTTCATGTATTGGCCTCTGAAAATTAAATGGTAATTTGTATTTCTTAAAAACATAAAAGAATCCTACCATGATGTGTTCAGGGGAAAAAAATTGTCATTGAATAATCAGATCTTCTGAAAAGATATTGCTATGTGACAAACAATTATATCCCTGTTTTTGAAGTCTCGTTTTCTATGCTTGTGGCTTATCATTCTTCTTATGGGTGTTCTTTGAAGAGTAAATTGAATCTATTTTATTCTCTGCTTCATCACTATTGTTTTATCTTGAATAATCCATCCTAAATCACTCAAGACAGGATATATATTGTGAAAAATATGTTTTCCCCTGTTTAATGAAGAATATGCTACATTTTCATAAAATATTCGTATTTCAATTTATTATGGATATTATTCGTCTGATAAAGGTCCAGGAGATTATTTAGTAAATGGCAGCAAAACTTTATATGATATGCAAGGAGGTCTGCCTCCTCGCCACAACTCAGAACAATTAAGAAGTGAAAAAGTCTCCATCCTAATAATTTAGGGGATAAATTAGTTCTGTATAATTATTCAGACTTGGACTTATTGCTTAAAACCATGTATCCTTATCTCTTCCAGCTCAACAAATCATTCACTTTGTGGGAATCTTGCTTTAGATATGAGGCTGATGCTAAAATATAGCACAAGAATCATATAATGATGTTACCTAAAGAGGCTACGTACACTTAAAATAATTACATTTTTTGAATTTCTCCATTTTTTTTTCTGTCTCCTTTTGAAATTTTGAATGACTTTCATGGACGTGAAAGTAAACCATCAAATTCTGAGAACAATTATTTAGGATGGCACCATATTTGGTTTCAGGTTCCTTTAAATCCTTAATTCCCTGCATATTCTTTGAACTCTACAATATTCCACTAAAGTATATGCATCCTTTTTTGTTTTAATGAAAATAGTTTTCTTCCTATGTTAGCACTGTCTTCAAAAATCACACTGTTTCAGGACTTTATTCAAACCATTTTATATTAACGTGTTTTTTCTTTCCTTGGCCAAAGCTAAGTAACCATGAAGCATATTTCTGCTTAATATAAAGTTTCAATGCATTTATTATTTGAAGAGATAGAGAACATGAAATTGCATGTAGGGATTTGTGAATTTAGAACCTATATCTCCCTAGTTTGATTTTTTTTTCTTCATTCAAACAATTATTTTTGACATATCAGTCTCTGTTCAATTTGACTCTCACCATTCGATAGACTTACTTTGAGTCTGAGTAAAGACAGAAAAGCAACCATCACTGGTAAATATAGTGAATTTAGACTCAAGGCTTATGGAACAAATTCTCCAGCTAATAGAAAGACATAGCTGTTGGCAAAAAGAAAAATGTAAGTAGCAAATCCTAAGAGACTTTCTGCCTCTGGGGAGAGTTTTATGTTTAGAAAATGTGAATTTGGAAGCCAAATCAGATGCTAGAAAAATAAGTATTTAATATCTTGATTTAGTTTAAGTAAGTAGTTCTCTCTATAATTCTATACAGCAGTGGGATTTGGGATTTTTCAAAACCAAAAAAAAAAAAAATGCCAGAAGTCAGAATTCAAGCTCTATCCTTTTAATATATTCCGGGGTGGGTTGCTGGGGGCTCGCAGGGGTTTGGAGAACCTCTAGCTAAGATTCTGTGCAGTTTGGAGAACCCCCAAATCCCACCCCTGGCTGGCCCTGCCCACCCGCCCTGCCCCTCCCAGGAGTCCCCACGCAACCTGTTTTGGATGTAGGTAAGTACAGGGTGTGTGCGGAGGCTCAGGAAGGGTGAAAAATGGGCCTACAGGAAGTTCGGAAACTGGCCTGTTTCTGGCCTCCAGAGGGCCTTTGGAGCCTGGGGAGGCCATTTTCACCCTCCCGAAGGCTTGAGGAAAGCCTCCGGAGCCCGGGAGGGCAAAAATGTTCCCCACTATGGTGCAGGAGGCCAACTAGGCCACGCCCACCCAGCAACCGGGCAGAGAACCCCTTGCTAAAATTTTTGAAGCCCATCCCGGAATATATTAATCAACTTTGAATGCACATAGAATTCTTTCCTGACAATTTCAAGGAGTGATGACTTGCACTAGAAGTCTAGAAGTACATATAGCACTGAGCCTCAAAAGGGAGGGAGGGAGATTTCAGATGTTTAAAATTCTCAAAATACAAGAGCACAATTTGTTCTGTTTAAGCTTATCCTTTAGAATAGTGTTCCCCAACTTTGGCAACTTGAAGATGTGTGGACTTCAACTCCTTGAATTCCACAGTGAATATGGGGAATTCTAGGAGTTGAAGTCCACACATCTTCAAATTGCAAAGTTGAGAAATTCTGATTTAGAATGATAAGAAGTGATGGATTAATTCCTTTTTTTTAAGTCTTGTACTCCTTGTAGTGACATTTTTAAGTATCTGTTATAGTAAATATTCTTAAAGATTCTTAATACACTGAAGACTGTCTTAGAAGGTTGAGAGCAGAAGGCCACCTTAAGATTGACCTTAGCTCTAATTTGTTATCCATTCCCTGTCTGTGATAGTATTATATAACTCTTGTCTAAACATTATAATTATATACTTACTATATAACGTAAATGTGAGTAACGTATAGTCTTCCAAATATTAATCATCATTAAATATATCATCTCATTCGATCACACAGGGAAGTATGCTACAGACCCCATTAGTCAAAGAACTTGACTGGCAGGTTCAACTGGCAGGGTCTAAAAGGCAGTGCCTTCTCTGCCACTGTCCCTGTTTTGTGGAACATCTTGGCCCCAGAGGTGAGGAAAGTCCCTAATCACTTGGCTCTGCAGCCCTACATGTGAGGCAGAGATGGGTTTCAGCAGGTTCTGACCAGTTCTGGAGAACCGGTAGCAGAAATTTTGAGTAGTTCGGAGTACCAGTAGTAAAAATTCTGACTGGCCCCATCCCCATCTATTCACTGCCTCCCAAGTCCCAGCTGATCGGGAGGAAATGGGGATTTTGCAGTAACCTTCCCCTGGAGTGGGATAGGAATGGAGATTTTACAGTATCCTTCCCCTACCACGCCCACCAAGCCATGCCATGCCACGCCTACCAAGCCACACCCACAGAACCGGTAGTAAAAAATTTTGAAAGCCACCACGGATATGAGGCACAGAGAATCAGCCAGCCATGGGCTGATTACTCCCTTGAGAGACCACGCCTGTTATAATCCAACACTACATCATCATTTTAGGATTTTTGCCACCTTTTGATGTTTAACTGTCATTATTCTATAATTGTGAAATGTTTAATGTTGAAATGTTTGAAATGTTTTTAAGTTCTAATGTTAATTTGTATACATTGCTTTATTTATGAGTTGTATTATACTGTACACTACCCACAGCCCCTCTTTGAAGAAGATGGACAGTTTAGAAACATGAATGAATGAATGAATGATGAGCGAACAAGTGAGCAAACAAGCAAGCAAGCAAGCACGCAATTCAGATGCACTGCAAGAAATGTTCAATTATATCTGACATAGCAATATATCTTTTATTACATCTATTTCTCACGATTCTGTTTGTTATGGCTGCATATCCATACTGATTTTCAGCTACAGTATTCAGATGTTGAACATGTAAATATCATACCAAGAATTCCCATTTAATTTTGTACAATTTGAGATTGCTTATACAGGATGCAATCTATCCTATATGCAAGAACAGTAATAATGTCAGCTGTAAAAATATACCAAATGCTTTCTTCAGACGAATCTTGTCTTTTGATTGAGTCTTACCAGATATACTATAAACATCATATTTCATTTTCTCTTTCTTGTACTCATTTTCAGCTATTTCAGCTATCATTATTCTGTAAGTTTATATAAATCAGTTTCCTTCATGAAAATCACTAATCTCGATATCTTTAAGAAAATGGACTGAGGAAGTGTCTGACCTTTCAAATAATTAAATTAGGATAGTTTTCATACTGTTAAGTAACCATTGTTTACTTAATAGTGTTTACTTCATAAGCCTGAGTGCTAAAAGCTACTCTAAATTGCATTTCCTCTCTTTCCTTGGACACAACAAAAGCTAAGAATTTTTTTTAACATTGCACTTTGCCTAAAGGCTCTGAGTAAAATTTAATTTTCTTTGTACATTGATTTTTCCATTACACGTTGTACTATCTCATAAGGATTTTAAAAGTTGACATATCTGTAACAAAGTAATGACTTAGAAAAGATAACTGCAACTTTCTGATTATTTCATCCTTATTTTCATAAGATATACCGTGTTTCCCCGAAAATAAGACCCTGTCTTATATTTTTTTGAATGCTGAAATAAGCGCTTGGCCTTATTGCCATGCGCTCAAAAGCCCGATTGAGCTTATCAGGGGATGTCTTATTTTGGGGAAAACAGGGTATCTATTTCTGTAACATGTAGTACATGCTTTCTCCTTTTAGATTATAGCATGTTTAGAAATGCTATAACAGCTACAAATCAAAATATGGATATATTAATTAATCAAAAAGAAATTTCAACAAGTATGATTCAAAAGACTAAATTCTGTTCAAGTGTGAAAATATAATGAACTGTGTGGTTAAGAATTACTAAAACAACTTTACTGAAAGCCAGTAAATGCAATAATTTCATGAATACTTCAGTTATATTATTATGATCACATCTGTTTTTGTTTTTGATATAACCTGAATCAGAATTTTATGGCTTGGACTAAACAAATTCATTAAATAGAATTTTCCTTTTTTTTTTTTTTTTAATTTGATTTATATGCCGCCCTTCTCCGAAGACTCAGGGCGGCTTACAGTGCGTTAAGCAATAGCCTTCATACTTTTGTATATTTATACAAAGGGGGCGTTGGTCCTACCTGATACGCTCCTTCTCGTTGAGTGGAGACAGCAGCCAGTGTGGGTACTACTCATCCAATCAGATTGAAGGACTGAGTCAGCCAACAACTTTAAGTCCCGCCCTTGTTGCCGGGCAGACCCAGCTTTGGCGAAGACTCGTAAGACTGACTCGGCGTGTGGGCACAGAAGGCAATATCTGCCACCAGGTAATTAAAGAGAAGAGGAAGACAGACAGAAAAAAACACAGCCGGAGTAAGGGAGGGTCTGGCTGCTGTCTCCACTCAACGAGAAGGAGCGTATCAGGTAGGACCAACGCCCCTTCTCCATTGAGAGTGGAGACAGCAGCCAGTGTGGGACATACCCCAGTTCACTGTCCCGAGTTTAGGGTGGGAACCGGCTGGTCAGCAACAACCGTCTCCCCGGCAACGACACGCTGAAGCACTCGTCGTCCGAACGCCGCCTCCGCCGATGCAAATTGATCCAACTGATAATGACGTATGAAGGGAACCGGCGAAGTCCACGTGGCCGCCCTGCAGATCTCAAGTAAAGGCGCCTGGGTCGCCCATGCAGCAGTCGTAGCAGCGCTACGGGTGGAATGAGCGGTCACTCGAGCTGGACGCGGAAGGGAACGAAGGTCGTAGGCCGAAGCGATGGTATGCCGAATCCAACGACTGACAACAGATGAGGAAACCTTGCACCCTTGGGAAACAGGCAGAAATGAGACAAACAGCGACTCCGAACGACGGAAAACAGATGTCCTCTTAATGTAGATCCGCAAAGCCCGCCGTACGTCGAGCGAGTGCCATCTGCGCTCCCGGGGATGAGCAGGATGCGGGCAGAAATTAGGCAGAATGAGTTCCTGCGATCGGTGGAAAACTGAATTTATTTTCGGGACGAAGGTAGGGTCCAAGCGGAGTACTACACGGTCCGAATGAAAGACACAAAGGTCAGAACGGATAGACAGTGCTGCTATCTCCGATATACGACGGGCCGACGTTATCGGCTCAAGAAAGGCAACCTTACAGGTGAGTAGACGGAGACTAGTAGTCCGCAAAGGTTCGTACGGAGGTCCCATAAGTGACTCCAATACTAAAGGGAGATCCCAGGTCGGGTATCTGTGTAATACAGGAGGACACAAATTCGTAGCCCCTCGAAGAAAACGCCGGATTAGGCGATGTTGCGACAATGATGGCAGAGATCCGCAGACCAGGACCGAAGACAACGCGGCCACATGCCTGCGTAACGTATTGGAAGAGAGGCCTTGAGCCAGACCCTGCTGCAGGAAGCATAAAATGTCCACAATGGATGGCTGAAGAACAGAAACACCGGACTCTGAACACCAGGAACAGAAGGCACGCCAAGTGGCAGAATAAATCCGATCCGTAGAAGGGCGGCGCGAGGCCTGCAATGTCTGAATAACGTCCAGCGGAATATGCACTGCTGTCAAAGTCTCCGCTCAACCGCCAAACGGTCAGGTTGAGCCAGGCCAGGTCCGGGTGCAACAGAGCGCCCTGAGACAGAAGGTCGTCCTCGAGGGGAATGTGCCACGATGGGGCCACCGAGAGGGACACAAGGTCCGCATACCAGGGTCTCCGGGGCCAATGAGGCGCTACAAGGACCACTTCCGCCCGCTCGTACAAGATCTTGCGAACCACTCTGGGCAGGAGGGAGGTCGGGGGGAAGGCGTAGAGAAGACCCGCCGGCCATGGAATTCGAAGAGCGTCGACGCCCGCTGCCTGAGGGTCTGGGAATCGGGCGAAGAACCGCGGCAATTGAGCATTCGTGCTTGTTGCGAAGAGGTCGATGATCGGCATGCCGAACCTCCGAGACAGCTCCTGGAAGATCCGGGGATGGAGACGCCACTCCGCGTTGTCCACTCGACAACGACTCAGCCAGTCCGCTTGGGCGTTGTCCACTCCGGAAATATGCTCTGCCCGGAGAGAGCAAAGATGTCGTTCTGCCAGAATCCCAGACGCAGGGCCAACAGCAGAAGCGATCTTGACCTGGTCCCTCCCAGCTTGTTCAGGTGCGCTTTCGCTGCAACATTGTCCGTCAGAACGAGGACGTGGGAGTTGGAGATCAGGTTTCGGAAGGCCCTGAGGGCTAGGAAGATCGCCTGCAGTTCTAGCCAGTTGATCGGGCGACGGGACTCTGCCGGGCTCCAAGTGCCCTGAGCCAACTGACCTTGGCAATGGGCCCCCCAACCGAGGAGACTGGCATCTGTGGTCACTACCACCCTCTGAGGCTCCAGGAAAAACGACCCCGCAGCTAGGGCCGGGGAACGCCACCACCGCAGGGACCGACGAACAGCAGGAGGGACCGGAACCGGCCTGGATGAAGTGCCTCTGCCCGCCTTCTGCAACGGCAAGAGAAACCATTGAAGTTCCCGTGCGTGCAGCTGTGCCCAGGGAACTATGGAGATGGCAGAAATCATTTTCCCTAACAACTGGGAGAGGACAAGAGGGGAAACGGCCCTACAAGATTCCACCTTGGAAATTAGCTGACGGATACCCGCCTGTCTATCGGGGGACAAAAACACCTTACCCTGAACAGTGTCGATAAGGGCCCCCAAATGGACCAAACTGGTGGAAGGGGAGAGGTGACTCTTATCTAAATTAACCGAGAAACCATGGGCTGCCAAAGTCTCTACCGTGAGGCGAACATCTGAAACTGCCTGAACAACAGAAGGGGACAACAGGAGAATATCATCGAGGTAGCATAAAAGTCTAACAGAACGGACACGAAGAGATGCCGCTAAAACAGCCAGCACCTTCGTAAAAGTACGGGGGGGCGAGGAGAGACCAAAAGGCAACGCCCTATACTGATAATGGACCCCCCCGTAACAAAAACGCAAAAAACGCCTATGGGAAGGAAGGATAGGGATGTGCAAATAAGCTTCCGTAAGATCTATGGAAGAGAGGAGATCGCCCCTCCGAACACCGGCTAGAATAGTTTGTAATGACTGCATTTTAAATTTCCAGTACACCACGTACCTATTTAATCGTTTCAGGTCCAAAATGGGGCGCCACCCCCCCGAAGATTTGGGAACCAGGAAAACCCGGGAATAGAAACCCTGACGCTCCTGGCCCGTAGGGACGAGTTGAATAGCTCTAATGGTCAGGAGATGCTGAACTGCTGCGTCCATAAGGGACTTTCTCTCCGAATTACGAGAAATCGTGCAACAGACAAAGGAGTCAGGGGGGGTGGAGACAAATTCGATAGCTAGACCAGAGCGAAGAGTGGCTAGGACCCACTGATCAGAGGTGGACTGTTCCCAGGCGGCCACGAAGATGGCCAATCTGCCGCCAATGGGAGGATCAGCAGAGTAATTAGCGCCGGCGACGGATGAAACGACCTCCTCCCCCTCGAAAGGGCCGTTTAGACCCGGACGATCTGCCCCGGAATCCCCTATCTTGTGAGCCCCGATGCCTGCCAAAATTTGTATACGGCCGGGGCGAGGGGAAGGAGGAGGAAGAGGGACCACCAACATCATTACCTCGAAGGTGGGGTCGAGGGGGATATGGAGAGAAGCGAGAATCCCCCCTTCGGAAAGCCGCCGCCAAAACTTTCCGTTTGTCCCTGGTTTCGGTCAAAAAGGGATCTAAAGCTTCCCCAAACAAACGGGACCCCCCAAACGGGACCGAGGCGAGCTTCCACTTATGCCTGGCGTCCGCCTGCCAATGTCGGAGCCAGGTCAAACGGCGAGCTGTCACAGCAGAGGCCAGCGATTTGGCAGCAAAACGAGCAGCACTGAGTGTCGAGTCCGCTGAAAACTGAACCGCAGCTACAATCTTATTGAGGTCATGCTTAATACGAGCATCCTCCGGTGACAATTTCTCTTGTAACTGGCGGAGCCACAACAAAGTGGAGCGGTTAAAAAAGGACGCTGTAGAGGCCGCCTTAATGGCCCAGGCCGCCCCTAAATGCGCCCTTTGGAGAACCATATCAGCACGGCGTTCATCAGGTCGTAAGTTCTCAGCAGGATCGCCCGGAACAGTGGCAGAAGACAGAAGAGCGGCGATGGGAGCATCTATTGATGGAAGCTGCAGAAGAGTGTCCAGTTCAGATGCAACATGGAAATTCGTACGGTCAGCTGAAGAAGGGATAGGGGCTGACCCCGGCGAAGCCCACTGTCGTTTCACGACATCCAGGAAAAGGGGAGGCGTGGGGATGGTTGTAATCGGTTTGGCCGGCTCAGCGAACATCGGGTCTAAAGTCCCGGATGGCCCAGAAACAGAAGGTTGTGAAGCAGGGGAGGAAAGTCGAGCCGTATTGACGGCTTTGAACAGAAGAGACCTAAACAAGGCCTGCGGAAAAAGGGCAGTAGTCGCCGGCTGATCAGGTGGAAGGTTCTCGTCATCCGACAGCCCAGAGTCACTATTGTCCGCATCCGACAGGGAGGAGAGTTGACTAGCTTGGGAGCAAGAAGGAGAGTGAGGCGCTCTAGAGGGTGCATGACCCGAAGAACGAAGTTGCTCCGGCGAGGCCGATCGAACAGAGTCAGCGACACTGGAGGGACGAAGACCCGCTGCCAAAGTCTTTTGCACTGCAGCCTCAATCATCCTTTGCAGTTGGTCGGCAGGAAGAGGACAACTGACCGCCTCCTGAGACAGGACTGGAGCCAAGGGAACCTCAGAAGAGGCTTGAGGAGGTGGAATATCAGGAACATCCTCATCCGGGGCCGGAGCAGTGACAAGGTCCGCAGGAGCAGGGCCCCACAAATTTGAAGTGGAGATAGTGACCGGGCAGTCCCTGAGAGATAACTGGTCAGGAGTCGCCGGTCGAGAACTCTGCAGCGGAGCAGGAGCCGTTGAAGCCTGAAGGTCAGAGCTTGCTTTGGCACAAAGTTGAGTGAGGACTCTGTCCCTCCTTTTTTCCACTTTGTCCAGCGCGCTGGTATGCTTCCTGCTCTTGTGATGGGCGAGAGAAGACGGGGCAACAAGTGACTGCGCAGGACCTTGAAACGGGGCAGATCCATCCTCTGACTGCCGCTGAGAAGCAGAACTGTGCTTACGACCATGTTTGGATTTGGACAATGACTTCGGCATAATGACAGATCCCAAGGCAAAAGCAGCAGTCACCAGATGAGGGCCAGGTGGGGAGCGCGGCAACTCCACTAATCTCAAGGTCTGTGCACACAATCCAGAGGGCGAATAGCAGGGGAGCGCAACCACTCCACAAAATGGTCGCTGCACGCAGGAAGGCAGCTAATGGAGACTGGCAGGGACAGCGGGGACACAACAAGTCCAACAGCCAAAGGAAGGGGGGCGCGAAGCTCCACAAACCCCCGCACAGCCAGCCCAGTCAAGTGCAGGTCAGACAGTTGCCCTTTAAGTTGCCCACAGCTTCCAGAAAGGAACCAGCAGCTCAGTCACTGACGCTGGGATGGAGGGGGGGGGCGCAAAGCCCCACTCTCAAAGGTCCAAATGGCCAAACAAACAGGAAGCCGCCCAGGCGCTGCAGCAGGGAGTGTGCAAACAAAGGAAGCCTTCAGCCTCGGCTCGGCAGTCAATAGATTGACAGCGCTGCGGAATCTCCACTAATTAGCCCAGCTGGTAGTCGGAGCGGCGAAAAAGGCGCTAGCGGCAACGAGGGACGTGCACAGAAGAGAAGCAGCCAGGGACAACGACAGGCAACCAATCCAGCTTCCAGAGAGAGGTAACGAGCAGTTCAAAGCCCCAAGCAGCAGAAGAAAGTCTCTTTAAAAGCTTAGAGGCTGTGTGTTGGAACGAAGGGCGACAAAATGGCCGCCGCCACAAAAACGGCGCGAAAAACGGCCGAGAAAACAAAAGGGAGACCCTGGGGAAAGCGCTCAGCAAGGGAGGGGGCTGCCAAGCCTGGCAGGGACACCCAGGAAGCCCCCCAGGGGTCCCCAAAGGGGCAATTCAAAACTCCCTCACACCAGAAGATTAACAGCCCTTAAGGGAAAACACAGGGGGAAAACTCACAAAGTCCAAAGGCAACCAAGTCCATAGGGAGAAGCAGAAGAAATGTCAGAAACAGTCCAGATCCAAAAAAAGCCAATAAATCCAAAAAGGACAAATAGTTTGAAGAAAACAGTCAGAGCTAGAGACCCACACGCCAGTCCAACTGAAGGACTGAGCCAAAGCTGGGTCTGCCCGGCAACAAGGGCGGGACTTAAAGTTGTTGGCTGACTCAGTCCTTCAATCTGATTGGATGAGTAGTACCCACACTGGCTGCTGTCTCCACTCTCAATGGAGAATCAGCTTATTGCCCCCACAATCTGGGTCCTCATTTCACCTACCTTTGAAAGGATGGAAGGCCGAGTCAACCTTGAGCCTGGCAAGATTCGATCTTACTTTAATTGCAGACAGCTGATGTTAAATTACAGAGCTCTGTCTGTTGAGCTATCCAGGCTCCTTTTTAAAGGACATTTGTTTAATAATGATTTTGCAAAGTATTTTTTTATTAAAACAATGTTTGTTGAGAATAACATAACACGCAAAAGTACCGTATGGTTTGTATGTAAAAGATATGTCTTTGACATTTTTGACATATAACATTTTTCTGTCAGCAGTCCTTACACAGATAGATAGAAATAAAAAGTATAGCTTTACTGCCACAGATTTACTAATCCAAATATGTTAATTTGTAAATTTATCATAGCAATTTGATTAATAAATGTTGGCTACTTGTATCATAATTATAAATATTATAAAAGTATATTTTTATAAGCAGTGTTATAAATGAATTTGGCTAGGCATGGTTAGTAGCAATAATAAAGTTTACTACATTTTTTCTACTTTCTATTTCCTAGTGATTTGATACAACCCATTTTATAGGGCAGAACAAAATTTATTAGATTAAATTATCCAACAGTTATCTATGACAAATGGTTAATCTATGATTCATTGGTGAATATAGACCATATCCTGCTAATTTTCTGGATTGAATTCAGTAACATATTACTTGCAGGGCTGCTTTTGAAATTTGGTGGTTTTTATAGAATGCAATTTTAGATGATGAGGATGATTATGATGTAGTAGTAAAAGAAATAATAACAGTATTATAAAATTGGAAGGGGGAATTTAAGTCATCAAGTCCCAAATCATGTTCCATGCAGCAATCCAAATTAAACATCTATGACAAATAGCTTCCTGGCCTTGGCTTCAACAAATATAGGGAAGGGGAATTCATCACTTCCCAAAGTAATTATTTTCAGTGTCAAACTTTTTGTACTATTAGGTAGGTTTTCTAAACTAAAATGTGTATTTCTATACAAGTAGTTCTCCTTTGACAGCTGCAATTGAGCTTGGAATTTCCATCATCAGTTGTTGCAGTCACTATGTGGGTTAATCAGATTTTATGACTCTATGTTTGCAAAGCAAGTCACTGTGGTTATTAATTGGATCACAAAGTTGTTAAGAGAATTCATTCTCCCAAATGGGCATTCTTTTCAGCAAGAAACACCAGAAACCAGCCAAAAATGTCAGAAATTGAAATCCCGTAACTGCAGGATGCTGCAGCCAGACATAAATGAGAGTTGGTTGTTAAGTACCCAAAATGTCATCATGTCACTATAGGGGGCAGAAATCGTAACTCTGAAGAAGGAACCTAGGTAACTTTTTTTAAGGTCGGTCATAACTTTGAACTTTGTTAAACGATCAGTTACGTGACAGCTACTCTACCATTAAACGGTCTTTCGAGATCTGGAATGTCAGAGAATAATTCTATGTAGCATGCTTTTCTGAAAAGTGCTGTTGTATCAATCTTCTTTTTTCTAAGGGAAATTCCTTAGAATTCCTTCTGTCTCTCTGTATAGAGCTTGGCTTCTAATTCCTTTATCCTACCCATTGCCTTTTTTAAAAAAACTGTCCCAGTTAAAATGAATCCTTCCTAACAAAGGGCATCTAGAACTGTGCATAATATTAGGGTGGGCCTTTCCATTATAATGACTTTCCATTATAATCTTTTAGACAAAGAAAGAAATGTTAAATAGCTTCATAATCTGGTTTGATTTATTTGGTTTATGCAGTTATTCTTTGAATTAAGTGTATTCTCTTTGATACTGTAGTTTACTTAGAATAGCCACTAAATCTAATAATTAACTAATACTATTTAAAATGTTAATAGATTTTTTTTTCCTTTCCACATATGCATACTTTTGAAAGTCTAAGATTATTATTTTTATTCATTCACAACAAATGATATTCTAGTTGCTTCTGTAAATATTGGCAAATAGTATTCTGGAAGATAAGATTTAGAAAATCACAGAATATAACTTTTATTGTCCCAGCAGACATATTTATCTGAAGTGGGAGGAAGCATAACAAAATATGCATAATAGTAATGACATCAAATCCGGGGTGAAATGCTACAGGAAATGCTACCAATGGTGGCGGGTGATTTGGAGAACCAGTAACGCAGCAGCGCAAGGCTCCGCCCACCCACCTGGACATCATTACTTCCTGGTTTTAACCAGGAAGTAACCTGTTTTTTACCCTCTGTGCATGTGCAGAAGGCTTTGAGCATGTGCAGAAGGTCCAAAATCGCATGTGACGTACACACGCACTTCTGAACAGGTAGGGAAGGTAAGTAGATTTCACCCTTTCATCACATCCACAACTTACAACACTTAACATGCAAACACATAAAGAAGTTTGCACCTTATTGACACTTTTCACATGCTGTCAATTTAATGTGGTTGTAGGTTTGCTTCAGACATTGAAGCCAGTGTAACCAATCCCACCCTTAAAAGTCAATTCAATTTAATTTCAGTATGCAGGAACTATATAATTGATTCTCTAGTGGATTTTACTTGACCTCAGTGTTAATATGTCTTGTTCTTCACCCCTTTTAAAAAGGTGACAACAATATACAATACCATAGATATTGTGTTGTCATTTCATTATAATTACAAAAAGCCATATTCCAGCATTTTTTAAATAGAGATGTACTTTTTCTCATTAAGATCACAGCATCATCATTGTTGTATTTAGAACTGGAGCAGTTTAGGACATAGTTAGCAGTTAGATTATAAATTTAAGCATATATTACATGCTTCAGTCTGATATTCTCTTACAAAAGTGCAGTTTCTCATGGATATTTATTATTTAAATATTTAATTTTACGTCAGTGAACCCCAGCATATGGATCATTCAGAAACCTGTTTATCTAACCATTTAATCTGACTGAACAAGGGGTTTTGTTATACAACAAGCATACAAAAAGGAAAGGAATACAGGAAGTATACAGGAAGATGCATATTTACACCTTAATTTTTCCTACTATTAGGTTATCAGTTAGATCTGAGCATATATATTTTTTTGCCTTGCACATTGAATACCAATTTGCAAGTATAACTTTTCATTTCCCTTTTTCACAGATTGTTAACTCCCACTCTCAATATGCATTATATTGGCAATATTTGAACTATAGTTTCTCTGAACTGCATAGGAAATATAATGTCATTTTGCATATGCGTGTGAAAGATTTAACAGATTAAATCTGTTTTTTATTTTAATTTTTAAAAAACACTGATTACTTTTAAAATAATGAATACACTTGGGAAATGATATATATCCTTTATTTACAGCACATTCAATGTTTACGCTTTGATAATAGTCAAAGAATTTAGATCATATCCAAAGCAAGTATAATTTTCTCTTGCCTTGAAATTTAATCAACTTGACTGAAGCCTCACATTCTGAGATTATTATTTCAATTATTTTGTAGAATAATTTTAATTCTTATATAATTGTCAATTTGGTATGAATAACTGTACAAAATACCTAATTTCTCTTAGGAGTTAAGAACATGAACTGGAAGTTTCCGGTATAAATTGAAGCTCAGTTATGTGCTTATTTGCAGTCTTTCAGAAACTGCTATATCTCACCTTCAGTTCTTCCTCTTTAACATTGCAATTTTAATGCTATACTTTTATTATAATTATACTTTGGTCCCATGACATGCTCTCCTTGTCAAAGTTAAGCAGGTCATCCTGATTGCCATCAAGGCAAAGAATGAAAAAATAAATCTCAGACAATGTCACAATTTCACTCTATGTTTCTAGGAGATATAGGAAACACTTCTTCAGAAATCTGTCATGTTTTTAATTTAGTTTTCTTCTCCTGTTTGGGAAATCATTCCATGGCCCTGTTCAGTCTTCAGAATCTATACATAACCTTACTTATGAACAAAGAATATGCAAATTTAATTATCAACTGAATGAATACATTTTCATATAAAACTAAACCAGCATTTTCTAACCATGGTTGCTTAAACAAGGTATAGTGACCTGCTGTTTACACAACATTAAGCAATACTGAGTCGTATCTCATAGACTGTATCAAATCAAATCAAAACAAAACTATGTGAATCAACTCTTTATCAACTTTAAAATGCAGATAGAATAACCTATGAAATGTCAGTGGTTGTTTTACAATCAGAACTCTTCCAGTAGTAAAATAAATGTTGTAGGATCCAAGTAATATACAATTGATCCACTAAATATAGATTTTTAAATAATCACATTGAAATTTAATGCTTTGTTAATTCCTGAATTTGTGATGTTATCATCTTCCATACGTATATCTTCCATATGTATAAACGTATGTAAAATTATGTAGTCAACTTGAGTTTGATTTTATAGGTTTACTAAAGTAAGATTTTAATTAAAATTATGTGTAGAAAACCACAGTGTTGATTTCTAAATGCTAGTCGAAATGTACATACCAACCAGTTCAAAAAGCCCAGTTGAAGATGGAGCTAATCTTTATTAGCTCCAATGTTAATCTAGTGGAATTGTTGTTTCAGTGATTCTGAACACAATCCAAACATAATAATGGTACCTCAAAATGTGGTTCACTAATTAGGGTAACAAAACTAATGAAAGTAGTTACAGAATCTCATCTATTTCTAAGACCATTGCTACATGTGAAAAAAATACAGTTACTGCATAATACAGATGCCATCCTTTAGCTATTTAATTCAAAGATTATACTTTCTATCAAGAAAAAAAAAGGCCTAAAGAAATATATAACTCCCAGTTAGAACATTCAAATAAAGATATTTTTTAAATTTTACCTATTTCAGAAAGTCTCATCCTGCCCTGTCCTACCCTGTCCTATCTTGTATTGATTTTTGCTTCGTTTTATGGCTATTTCCCACATTTCATTGCTGAAATTCAGCCTCATACTACAAAATCATTGAATCAATGTACTGCTAAAGAGAAGGGGGAAAAAAATCTGTATATTCATTTAGTGAATCTTTTAGTCAGGGATGTCAAACTCAAGGCCAGGGGGCCGGAACTGGCCCACGGGGTGCTTAGATCTAGCCCGCAGGACCGCCCCGGAGACAGCAAAGGACCAGCCTGTGGTGCCTCTGCCAATGAAAACAGAGCTTGGATGGGCTGCGGGCATCCCTCCTGAGCTCCATTTTAGCTGGCAGGAGGCCATCACAGCTGAAATGGAGCTGGGGAGCCTGTTTTTGTTGGCAGAGTGCTCGGACCATCACAGGCGCCCCTGACATGAGTGATGAGCTGGCCACAGCCACCCCAGCCACAGCCACCATGGCCCCCAAGGTCAAACACAACCTTTATGCAGCCCTCAATGAAATCGAGTTTGACAACCTTGTTCTAAGTCATCTAATAAATTCCCACACAAAACAGAACAATGAAGATTTTGTTCTTTTCACAA
Source organism: Pantherophis guttatus (assembly GCF_059756535.1). Classification (NCBI taxonomy): domain Eukaryota; kingdom Metazoa; phylum Chordata; class Lepidosauria; order Squamata; family Colubridae; genus Pantherophis; species Pantherophis guttatus. The sequence continues at coordinate 74,603,526 of NC_142064.1, forward strand.
ACCACATTACTGAGTCATGTCCATAATCATTGTGACTTCTGCTACTACTGGTTTATTACTAAATAGGATAATTGCTGTAGAATATTTGATAAATAAAAGCAGCAAATATTGAAGTATATAAATACTTGTATTCATTACCATAGCTATTTGTGTCAAAAGTAATGTGAGAAGGGATTCAAAGCTTAACTAGAGGCTCAATAATTGAATATTAAATAAAACACACCCTAAAATTAGTTGTATTTTGAAATTCACTTTTTCAGATAAGCAAAAGCTGTCTTCTAAATGTCCCTGGTGTGGAAAAAATAGCAAGGTAAAAGAATGGGGTATAATTCATTATGGCAACATTTACTAAAGACTATTGACACAGTCATTAAAGTTGTAGGAAGTCTATCCTTGTCTGTATTTTGCCAGGCAGTTTACACATATTATAGAAATGTAATAAAGCGAAAGAGTTGTTAAAAAACAATTATGGTCCCACTGCCTATTCATTGATTAGATCTATTTGTAGTGATGTACAAACACAGATTAATTTTAGCAATTTATTTAAGAAATGAATTTTGCTTTAGGCAAAAATCTTACTCATGTCTAGTGAGACACCAGTCACAATTGAGTTTTAATAGAGTCTACTTTCAAATATACAGGTTTAAGAATGCTGTATCCTCATTTTTCTATTTAATCCAGTTGTTCATCAGTTCCAGCAATAGTAAACATCAACAACATTAATCATAAAGTTTTTGAAAGTTAAGTCACTAAATTGTAGCAATCAAGTGACTATTTTAATTAATATTAATATTAAAAAGATAATTGTTTTATATAAACAAATAGCTGCATTATAATTTAACTGATGTAAAATGTGCACACTAAAAAATTGCAGTTGAAAATATACTATTTATTCTCCGATATCAGAGCTGCATAAATATAAATCATATCCAGGTTACAAAAAACCCAGAGGATTATTAGGTTCTGCAAAGAGTAAGAAATTTCTTTATCTCCGTCATCAACTATTAAATGTCCAGATTTTTGCAGTCCACATAAGGTATTTTTATCCATGTGAGTTATACAATTTATTACAGATTTCATTGGATAATTCTACCTATATGGGAGGAAGAATTGTAATCTATCTATATTTGACCAGCATAACTGGAAACTGACTGTAAAATTGTCTAAGTAGCCTAAATATAATTTTTCAAATCCAAATAAACATAACATAGCTGCAGATGAGATGGATCACACAGGAAACATTTCTTCATTACATACTTTCCTTAACTGAGCAAATAAAATAAAGCCAAAGTAAAATTAAAAACAACATAAAGATGATAGCAACATGAAATTATGATTCAGTGGATGGAACTTTAGTTGTTGAATGGATTAGAAGTATAATAAGCAACTATATTAGGGTGCGTATTGCCATGTAGACTCTGTTTCAGTGATCCTTAACAATGATCCTGCTTTTTTGCTGAGGCAATTCAGTGGTCTGAAAATCTGGAAGTAATTGATACAATAGCTTCGTTGTTCTCTACAGGACTATTAGTACTGAAATGATTGGTGAAATGTTTTTGTTTCACGTTTCTCTTGCCTAATAAATATTGACACAAATGCACTAGGAGAAGAAATCCCAAAATTTTGAGTGTGAAATTAGCCCTGTTGCAAATGACACTCGGTTCCAATTCATCTTCAGCCTCATTCAGGAGAGACTTTATAGATGCTTGACAGATGCTGAGATCAACTAGATTGAACTGAAGCCAAAAAAACCAAACAAACCTTAACTAAATCTAGTGCTGTGGAGAGGTAGGTAGTCCATATTTATTTATTTATTTATTTTATTTATTTTCAATTTATATACCGCCCTTCTCCCTGAGGACTCAGGGCGGTGCACAGCCAGAATTAAAAACATGAAATACAAATATTAAAAACAATTAAAATCTATATAAATTTGGCCCAAAACTTAAAAAACCACAAACCAATTAAACATTTAAAAATTTTTAAAAATTTCTTCCTAAGCCAGCCCGGCTTGCTGGAAAAAGTGGGTTTTAAGGGCATGGCGGAAGGCACTGAGGTCTTGGATTCTCCTTATCTCTGGGGGCAGCTGATTCCAGAGGTAGGTGCCCCCACAGAGAAGGCCCTCCCCCTGGGGGTCACCAGCCTACATTGTTTGGCTGATGGCACCCTGAGGAGGCCCTCTCTGTGGGAGCGCACGGGTCGCTGGGAGGTCGTCGGTAGCAGCAGGCGGTCTCGAAGATAGCTAGGCCCTATGCCATGGAGCACTTTAAAGATGATAACCAACACCTTGAAGCGCACCCGGAAGACCACCGGGAGCCAGTGCAACTCGCGCAGGAGCGGTGTTACATGGGAGTGCCATGCTGCTCCCATCACTACCCGCGCTGCTGCGTTCTGGACCAGCTGGAGCCTCCGGGTGCCCCTCAAGGGGAGCCCCATGTAGAGAGCATTGCAGTAGCCAAGGCGAGAGGTGACGAGGGCGTGAGTGACTGTGCACAGGGAATCCCGATCAAGAAAGGGCCGCAACTGGCGAATCAGGCGAACCTGATAAAAGGTCCCCCTGGTTACAGCCGTCAGATGTTCCTCCAAGGACAGCTGCATATCCAGGAGGACTCCCAGATTGCGAGCCCTTTCTGTGGGGGCCAAGGACTCACCCCCAATAGTCAGTGATGGAGTCAACTGACTATATCGGGATGCCGGGAGCCACAGCCACTCAGTCTTGGAAGGGTTGAGCTTGAGCCTGTTCCTCCCCATCCAGATCCGCACAGCCTCCAGGCACTGAGACATCACTTCAAGGGCATCGTTGGGGTGGCCTGGGGTGGAGATGTACAGCTGGGTGTCATCAGCGTACTGATGGTATCTCACCCCGAAGCCACGGATGATCTCGCCCAGCGGCTTCACATAAATGTTGAACAGAAGGGGCGAGAGGACCGATCCCTGCGGCACTCCACAGGCCTCGAGGTCGACCTCTGCCCCCCTGCCAACACAAACTGCGACCGGTCGGAGAGAAAGGAGGAGAACCACCGCAATACGGTGCCTCCCACCCCCAACTCTGCCAACCGGTGCAGCATGATACCATGGTCGATGGTATCAAAAGCCGCTGAGAGGTCTAACAGGACCAGAACAGAGGAGCAACCCCTGTTGCTTAGGAATCAGGAAAGTGGCAAATTCTAGATGAGATAGCACAAAGGAACAGTTATGAAGCCTTGGTCCTTCCTTCCCTTACTTAAAGGATGGTCTTCATTCAGTGTAAGCTGCAGCAGCAGCTGCAGCATGATCTAGTCTGTGATACCTTAGGCTCAAAATCCATGCTCTAATAATATCACAATTAGAATGCAGCAATTTGCTTTGTGGCTAGGTAATACACAGATCTGTTCAACAGAATGATGCCTGTAGACTATTGGGATCATTTAACATGTAGACTGAAAAACATAAATGGCTTACTGTAGAACTCAAATATGTACAAGATCATCATGCACAATACCACTCAGTTGTTACTCTAAAACGGGCAAAATAGACCCTGCTTGTCATTCCATCAGTACATCTGGTTTATGGAATACTGGACCTTTTCAAAATATTGTAAGCAAATGAAAGAAAGTACAGGTGGCCTCTGATTGTTCCTGGTCAGGTAGTCTTTTTAGTCTTTTTTTCCCTACAGAAAGTTTATCTTAATTATTGTACTCCTATTGTTTTTATTTTTATCTTAGAATGGGTGATTTTATTGATAATTGTTCAATTGATTGTTCTTATAAATGTTATTTATATATTTTACACTAGATTATCCAAACTTTGGGCCACAGTGAGAGAAGAGTAATTGCCTTGCGCCACACATAAAATATAATATATATATAAATAACAAACTTCCTTTATTTTTCTATATTTTTATTATCTTGTAGGACCACTTTACAGGCTGACCAGGGTTGCATGCAGCCCATAAGCCTCGGGTTGGACCAGGGGTGCGTTCTAACCGGCTTTACTACCGGTTCTCTTTGTGCGCGCGCTTGGCGCCTGATCACCTCTTCGGTTGCACGCATGCTTGCTTAGCTCGCATGTGCGCCAAACTTGCACTTTGCGCATTGCAAATCTGCCCAGCTGAGGTGCGGCAATCCGCTCTGCCGCACCTCTCAGCTGGGTGAAAAAAGAAGAAATATAAGGTCGGAATAACGCGGGGGCGGGTGGGATGGCTCAGCTCCCGAAGAAAGAGAACTGGTTCGGTGACATAATAGCGTCACCGCTACCAGCTCAGCTGAACCGGGCCGGACCGGGAGCAACCCACCACTGGATGGACATACCTGCTGTGCACTGTTCTAATAATCTCCAAAAGATAACACTAAACATTCTTAATTTGCCCTTCTACACAGGATTTTTAATTTCTTTCACAACTAAAATAATATTAAGGTTGAAAACTAAAGTTAAACTAGATCCTTTTTCAATGGTATAATCTGTATTTCAAGTCAAAGAAGATAAAAACATTTTTTCAAAGTATTTTTCAAAGCGAAGAGAAAAATAGGAGCCTTACTAGAGACATCTTTACAACAGCTTCTGCTGTCTCTTACTTTTTATAACTGACCTAGATTGCTAAAATTGCTGATGATATAAAATTGGGAAGAATACTGCACACATTGCAGGCAATAAGTCAAATGTAAATGAATTCTGGTTTTCTGTGTAACTAGACTGAAAGTAGAACCAAAAATTTAGTGTTAGCAAATGTATCAAAATAGAATACAAAAATTATAACCTGAAATATTACATGAATAAACATCATGAATAAAACAAGAAAGTAAATGTTTGGCATATGAATGTTTAATCAATTTTAAAAAGATAATAAAAACATTGATTTTATATTTATTGTATCAGATTTAGGAGGAATATTACTTTCAATTTATGACCTACTATTTTGGGTAGAAATTTTGTGTACAGATTTCCTTTTTACTTGGATTACAGTAACCAATTAAATGTTTCCTCATCCTTCTGAACATTTATTTCTATCGTCTTCAGAACAATCAACAAAATATAGGACAAATGGTAAGTTGTTCAAAATCCTTATTTTATTGTTAAAAGAAGCAGAACAACAAAAGTTTAGAATCATTTTTACAAAACTGTAAATTAAAATATTAGCATGAATGCACAAGGAACTATTGAAATCATACAAACTTTGTTAAAAAGATAAAAGTGTCTTTAGTGAAACAAAAACAGAGAGGAGGCCAGATGGAATTCACTAAGTATAGCACTCAACAAAGAAGCTGTTCAATTTTCTAGCAAATCTTTCTGAATACTTTCCAATAGGAAAGAATTAAGGTAAGCACAATATCTGACCCCCTAGTTAGTAGATATATATCCCTGTGGGATTTTTCACAACCCTTTGTGAAATCTGAACCAACCAGCATTCCTTGATAATGTAATATTTGTGTTAAAATTATTTTTTTTCAAAGGAGCCCTACCTCTCTCATTATCGTAGACCAGAGGTCTTCAAACTTGGCAGCTTTAAGACTTGTGGACTTCAACTCCCAGAATTCTCCATGCTGGCTGGAAAATTCTGGGAGTTGAAGTCCACAAGTCTTAAAGCTGCCAAATTTAAAGACCTCTGTCATGATCCTTAATGTTGTATTTTATTTTGGTTTTGGTCAAAAATGGTTCAGAGCATATAGTGCAGCTCTTTCTGGATTTTACTAGATAAGAACTGTTATCAAAAAAATTGTGAGGCTATGAAGTGAATAAAAATGACTGACACAAAGAATATTCCCTATGTATACAGTATATTAGTTTCAAATGGTGATATAAGCATATAAATTTTAAAAAATAAAATAAATAAGCATATTTGTTCTCTTCCCTGAAAACCAACAAGTTGAAAGTGCTTGACTTTGGACAGTAGCCAATATTTAGATCATTTGAACCTTTTTTTTAATGTTCACATTTTTAAAAACAATGGCAGAAAGAAGAAATGCTTTATCTAGATCATGATTTTTCAAGTTGCTGACAAACTATTCTGTGCTCTGACTGGCAGCCTATAGAAAATATGACTTATCACCAGATCTGTTCCATTTATAGCATGACCTTATGACTGTTTATTCATTAGTCCTATTGAGTTCAAAGAAGTCTTAGTTCCTCATTTTTCACTAGTAAGTAGGTAGAACATTCTTATCCTTAATGAAATATTGCAGGCACTCTCTGAATATAACAGTTTCCTACTCTTTCCTACCTCTTACCAATGTTAGAGCAGGTATGTTTCTTGGCCTTTTTTACTGATTTATATAAAATTAAATATGCTATTTACATACTGAATAATTTGCATTTTAAGAAAAAGGCATGATGGAAGATTTCACTGTAATGTTGTCATAGAGAGAGAAAAAAATCCATCTAGACATGCAAATACCTCAATGCACATATGAGACTTTGATTTAATTACTTAAATTCTAAACTATTTTTATCATATTTAATTAGACCATATGTTAACATCAGCTTTCAGTCTTCTCAGCATTATTAAGCCATACTGTACTTACCCTGAAGTGCTAGAACAAGGTACTTTTGCAGAATGATGAGAGTTTGAGGTCAAATAAATCTCTTAATTAACACCTTAGATACTATAAATAAAATTCACAGAAAATATGATATGTGGTGTTAAACTGAATACCTTCTAACCTTTAAGTTGTTAATTAACAAATTAATGATAGATAGTGTGCTAACAATAAAAATAGACATAAGTTAATGAAAAATGCTTGATTGCTAAGTTTGCAAAGCATGTGATTTGCTAATATATTTTTCAACCTTTAATAGGTCTTTGTTGTTTATTACCTTCTATTACTTTCTTTTTAAATGTTCTACCCAATTTAGACCTAAAGTAATGGCTTATTCAGCTGAAGATTTTCGCAGATGACAATTAATTAGTATAATCATATATATTCTATGGCTATATATACTAATGCATCTGTGTTGTAAAAATTAAACTGTCATTAAATCCATCAAAGAATTAGAATATTTTCTGTCTTGTAGCATAAACTGATCACTGAATTTTATAGCCAAGATCTGTTAGTTCTATGAATGGTAAGGAAATAATAAACATATCACAATATATTGCCCAAGAGCTACAGTATCTTATTTAGATCAAAAAGCAGTATCAGTTTAAAATGGGTATTAATACAAAGTTGGGATAATTGCCAATGTTGTTTGCTGGTATATTTATGCCTTCAACAACAGCAAATACAATGATGGGTCAGGTTTTGTTTGCATAGTGAGTTGCTGCCCGAGTCTTTATAGAAACAAAAAAACCCTTATTCTTGAAAAAAATGCTGGCATAATTTAGACAAGATCAAAAGTTAGAGCAGGGAACCTAGAGCAAAATCCCTATTTCTCAATCCTGATTTAAGTAATCAAAATACCAGAAGTATGTCCTGAAGGTAAGCCCATTTAGTTTGGAACAGAGAAACAACCGAGAATTTTGAAGTTAGTTCCTACAAACTCAGTTAGCAAAACTGATTTTACTGGAGGTTTAAGTCCAAAGTACATAAAAGCTAACAGATCACTTTAATTTCCAAACTAAGATGAAAACCTCAGCTTCCAAAATTTCAATTATTTCAATTAAAATAGCATTTCATTTTTTTAACTTAATTTTTGGTATCTCCTTCCAAGCCACTTTTTATTCTTTGCAATCTTCAGTGTTAGAAAAAGAATTTTCTTGTACAAAGCATAAAACAGCTAGCAGTTCCATAATGGTCCCTAGTGGTCATGTTTGCATCTGAGAGCCACTTCGTCTGGCACTTTCTACAAGTTCAGATTTCTCATTTACAACTAAATACACATTGAAGTAACTCAGCAGGCAACCAAAAGACCTTGGGGACAAAGACAGACACATTAGAGGTTTGAAAGGAAATAATCCAATTAACACTTAGGATACTATTTGCTAATGGTTACACATACAGAATTCACACTTGAAATTATGTGAGTATACCATGCATCATATTTGTAAAAATATGTCTAATATTAATAGATATACATGATTTCTCATTGGTATTGATTTGTTTGTCAAATTACAAGAATCTTTTGCAATTCTGGCTTTATTTCAACCTTGTATTGGGGAAAAGTAGAAAAACAGCTAGCCAAGAGAAAACAATAACATGCTGTACTAAGATCTTTTCCCTTTCATGCTAATGGTAGTGAGCATTCACTTGACTGATTATCATTGAAAGCCTATTAGAGGTAGTGTTATAGTTGATGCTATAGTTTCTTATGCTCTATTTTATCTTTAATTTGAGCAAACCCACCCAAAATAACTAAATTGGCAGATATCGATGTGTCCAAGGATGCCTGAGTTTTTAGCTGAGTTTTGGTAACATTACTCATGTCAAATGTTTATATCTGATTTCTTAGAACATAAAAGTAAAATTTGAGTTTATACCCACAATTATAATACAGACCAATATTCAGACGTAAGAATCTAAAGACTCTTTATGCAGTGCATTAACAGAGTTACAAAAATTAAACCAATCTGGCGCACTCCCAATGCGTTTTCCAGAATTCTCAATCAGGGATCTATAGCCTTTCAAGGTGTCCTTGAAAAGTAACAGCTTGAGAAAAACTGGGATGCACAATATGTCAGAAGGGGAAGTTGAAGCACTGCATTTGTTCTTATTTTCAACATGTTATTTAATATGCTATTAACCAACCATAATATATATTATTTATATATTATCCTGACTAATTAAAGCTGTGGTAGTAAATTCTTCCTTTGCCTTTTAAAGAGGACTTGGCTTATCCCTTCCTCAAGAAACCATCCCTGAACCCCATTATACCAGATGACTTCCACCTAATATCTAACTGGGAAGGTGGTAGAGAAAGTGGTTGTGTAACAGCTTCAGAAAAGCCTAAAAAGAAGATTATCTGAACCCCTTTCAGACTGGATTCCGATCTAGGTATGTGGGATGGCAATTGTGCATTCATCCTAGCTCTGCTGAACCTCTCAACAGCCTTTGATACCATTGACCATAGCATGCCTCAGCAATGGCTGAACACCACTATACAGGATCCAGGAAGTCTATATTTTCAGTGGTGGCACCTGCCCTCTGAAATTTCATACCTCTAGAGACCTGTATTGCTTCCACTTTAATGACTTTCCAAATGCTATTAGAAATCTGATTGTCCCTTCAGGCCTTGGAATAGGATGGTTGTGCAGTCGCTATGATGTGGGAGTGTTGTGGTATCGAGCTTGCCTATGTATTTTTTAATATATGTAACTTTTTTTAATTGCAAGCCCTGCCCCCCCCAATTGTTGAGAGGCTGGGCAGTCTTGAAATTAAATAAATTTGTTTTCATTTTCTTAGTTTGTGCTACATTCTAATTCTGCTATAGTTATTTTCTTCAATAAAAACAAGTCATAATTTTATTGTTTGTATAATATAGTAAATTAAATTGAATAGGATTGAGCTGTTCCTTGGTGCCTGGTACAGGAGGGAAGAAATTGGTGAAATGGATTCTGTTTGCCTTATGTTTTAACTCTATTGTTATAGATAGATATGTAATTCAGTTCAGAGTTTATTTATTTATTTATTCATTCAGTTCATACAAGCCGCCCATCTCACATACATGATGGGTGGTTCACACAGTTAAAAACAACAGCTGCAAGAAAAACTAAAGAAACAAATACAAACAAGAATGCAAAGCAACCACAAAACCATCAAAATCCAATAAACAATTAGAAAAAAAATTAAAAACATAAAACATTGTATGTGGGAGACTGCAATCTATACTTTACAAATAATATAATCGTTCTGTATGCTTCATACCTCCACCAGATCCCTGAGTCCAATGGCAAAGACATATTTTCAAGGATTTCCTAAAAGCCCAGATCGGCGGGGACAAATCTTGTGTTGGGGAGATGATGTTCCTTCTGCAGAAAAGGTTCTAATTCTGGGTCCCCTCAAATGACACTCCTTAATGGATCGGACCCAATTACATGTCCCTTCTACCAGACCTTATAGGATGGGTAGATATAACCAGAGACATGTAGTTCCCTCAAATAATCCAGCCCTCTGCCTTTTATGGCTTTGTGGGTTATTATCAGCACCTTGAATTGAACCCAGAAGCAAACTGAAAACCAATGCAACATGCAAAATACAGGTATAACATGAGCTGATCTAAGAGTGTACTTAGAGAGTAATTATTCATTAAATTTATATGCCACCCAGCTACCAGTGACTCTGGGTGATTAACTGTCCATGCTTCCAGATTTTGCACCAACAGTAGTTTCTAGATACTTTTCAAGGGCAGCCTAATGCAGAGTGCATTTCAGTAATCCATTCAGGAGGTGACCAGGGCTTCGAGACTTAGAGTATAGCCCCCTGTTCCAGAAACAGGCCAACTGATGCACACACCCAAAATTATAGAAAGAGTCTCCTGGCCATAATACTATCTGCTAATTGAGCAGAAGTTCCAGCTGGGAACTTCTTGGAGCAGTGCTATTTCCTCCAATCTCAAAGATGGAAAATTCCCAGACCCTGAAGCCCCTCAAAACCCCAGTCACTCATTCTTACCAGGATTGAGCTGAACCTAGCAAATAATTTAATACATGCAAATCTAGAATGTCAAGAAAGAAAACAAAAGATAAGAATCTGTGTCAAAAATAAGGTTAGACTTAAGCCTTTCACAGAGCTATTCTTTGTAAGGCATGGCCTCTCCTTTTCATTCTAGTATAAAAAGCTTCCATGGGTATTGCATTTTTCCATAAACTAATGCTCAAATTCATTATAAACACTGCAACACCTAATTAATTTGTTCACTTCTCCTGCCAATCGTTGTGACATATCTTCTTCATTTTTTACCCCAATGGGATATAGACCGAGTGGCAAAAAAACCATGATGTGTTATTCTTGACAATTCTCTGAATCTTTTATTCTGGCAGAGCTCATTGTTAATACATAAGCAAATACTCTGCATATCCTCATATCCCAATTTAGGGTTCTGCTGCTCATATTTCCCTAATTATAAATAACAACCCTGGAGAATGTGGGTGAAGTGCCAATCATTTACAATACTTACTTCTTGTGCCACAAGAGAGAAATAGCAGTGCTATAAAATGTTTAATGGGAAAAAAGGAATGCTTTAAATATGTTTACTTATGTTTATGCCAACTTTCCCAAAGGCATTTTGTACATTAACAAGAATACTTCTAAAATTATATGCAAACTGCAACTTTTAACTGTAAGATATCATATAGAAGCCTCAGAATAAGGCAAATAATAGCCTAAACAACAATTTTCAGAGAAGATTCATTAAGTGAACAACATACTGACAGAGAAATGTTTGATATTTATTTATTTGATATTAGCATCCTCAAACACATGACTCTGAATGTTTTTCAGCAATTAAAAACAATATAAAAAACCAAAAAACAAGATAGAAAACATATAAAAACCATTATATATATATAGATTTTGGATCACAATGTATAAAACTGAAGAAAACATGAGCAGAAAAACGAATAGCATTAAGGATAAATAAAGATGCCTTAAGATATTGTTTCTTCATTGGAATAATGCCTCCAATATAGAATTGATCAAAGATAACATTTCTAATTATTTCCATTATTTCTAAACATGCGCTCTAAACCAGCGAACTAATGTTGTTGTTGTTGTTGTTGTTGTTGTTGTTGTTGTTGTTGTTATTATTATTATTATATAAATAATTTAAGTAATACAGTACAAGCATTTCACAATTTACTTTACACCTAATCAAGTACAGAATTATTATTCTAACACATAACTAGGTGCTGGGTATATTATATATTTAGAATCATAAATTGAAAAAAGTTAAAAGTACAACTGCTAGAAATATTTGTATTTTGTATGTACAAGTATAATGTACATACATAATACTTATACATAGCATAATGATAACATGGAAACAGGATTCACCTTGACCTATTTTCAATGCATGGAAAGTATTTCATAATTAATCTTGTTCCTAGTGTGTGCAAACTACTGTTCACTTAAGTGTATTTTCTGTCAAGAAAATACACTTAACCAAAATAATTTTGATCCACTCATGTATTAACTATGTATTTACCTTTAACATGACTGTATTTATTCTAATTCTCCCATAACAGCACAGGGAAAGCTTCTTTAATCAAAAGAGGATGCCTCAGGCTATAGTCATGTGAAAAAGTATATCCCCATGTAAATATATATATATATATTTTAACACACAGTATGTCGATGTATCAATTTTTTGTCTTCATTCAAATAACATTTAACACCTAAAGGATAAAGGTGATATAAATTAATAAAATCTATGAAGACAAGTTGGCAATCATTTACTCAACAACAAATTAATAAATATTTCTTTCTGTATGAAAATAATTATTGGGCCTGGCTCTAGATATCAATATCTATTGATATTGCCCGCATTGGCAGATACAACCTCAAGAAATATTTCTTATAAATGTCTACTAGTTTCTGACATCAAGTGGGATGATTTTTCCCCACCTTATATTTGACGGGTTTCTTGCATGCACAGCCTTTTTCAAATCAATCTCAGCATTTTGGGATTTAAATCTGGGCTTTAACTTAACCATTCCAGAATCCTACATATATAGTCATATGTAGTGTGGGGATTCAAACAACCGGTTTTCTGCCCTAATGACCGGCTGGATGGGTGTGGCTGGGTGGGCATGGCCAGGGTGGGCGTGGCCAGGGGGCGTGACAACACTCAGCCTCCTGCAGCACTCTGCCAGCCAAAACAGGGCGCGGGGGCTAATTACAAAATGTGGGCTTTGCTTTGTGACATCCAGAGCCAGTGAGCAAGGGGTGTGAACTGCACAGAAAATACACTTTTGTTTGGTTATGAAGAAATATCCCCAAAGTCAGATATGTACTAAATCTAGATTGACTTTTAGCTACACACCTCCCCAACAAATTTTTGAAGCTCCAAGTAAAGAAGATTCATTTTGGGGTGAGTAACCACAGTTTGCATGTTGGAGGTTCATAAAGGAATGCTGGGAAACTCTGTATTTTAAAGAACATTTGAGGGAAGGGTGCAGAATAGGCCTTCTCTGCCTGAGGCTGTAGAGACCCGGCACCAATCAAAACACTTTTTGTGAAGCAACTGATCAACACTGACAGGGTAAGTTACTAGTATATGAAAATAGGAGCAAATTCCACTCCCTTCTACTACTGATGATGTTACCTAGTTTAGTAATGAAACATCTGCAAGAAAACCATCAAGCTCAGAGAGCACCAAGGTTCAACCCTGAGCTACAAATATTCTCTTCTATTGATAAACACTTTTTGGTTAGAGGGACTCAGAGCCTGCGTTATATGAGATGGCTCTCAGTGGATTTCATTCTAACATTTTGATATGATTTCTGTAAGTAAGAAATGCAGAATTATAATGGCTGAGTATTTGATCATCCATACATCAAAAAAATACAAAGCTAAAAGATAAACAAATAAAAAAAAACAGATTTAAAAAAAGGCTCAGGAAAGAAAAAGAGTGAAAGTGTAAGAAAGAAAGGGGAAAAGAAGGAAAATTGAAAAAGAATGACTTCCAACTTTCTTTGATACAGATATAAGTAAAAAAAAATAATCAAATTCTTACTCTAACATTTGTCTACATTATTTCCATAATCTCTTATTTAATTATCAAAGCCCAGATCAACTTTTAATTTCAGTTTCTCACAAAAAGTCCACTAATGGTTCATATCGCTTTAATCACTATTTGTTAACAAAACCACAACTGATTTATTTAATTGCACCAAACTCTAAATAAAACAGGGATGGAAAATCCTAAACTCTAGTGTAGACCCATGCTTCTCAAATTTGGCAACTTTAAGATGCATGGACTTCAATTCCCAAAATTTCCTCGGCACCATGAAGTTTGCCCATCTTAAACTTGCCAAGACTGAAAAATGCTGATCTACAGATAGGGATTTTTTCCATCCCCCTTTTACTGGTTCCTACTTACTTATGAGCAATCATAATGTACAATTCCCATTCCCAACTCACCCCACAGTAATGATAATGCAAAAACCCCATTCCCAACTCACCCTAGAACAGGGGTTTTGGGCCTGGAAGTCCTCCTGCACCACCCTGGAAGCAAAAATATGGAATGGGGGCCCACACAATGCCCCCCCAATGCCCTGTTTTGAGCCTGGACAGCCTCCTGCACCACCTTGAGAGCCAAAATGGGACTCAAGAGGGGCCCGTGATGCCCCATGTCCATTTTGGGCCTGGAAGGCCTCCTGCAGGAACATGGAACCCAAAATGATGCACACGGGAGGACTCCTGGGAAGAGAGGGGCGGGGTGGGCGGGATCAGCCAGAGGTGGGATTAGCCAGTTCTCCAAATTGGGCAAAAAGTTAACTGGGTCGGCCGAACCAATGCGAACCAGCTGAATACCACATCTGGCCGTATGTTTATGGTTATTGTCATGAGCAGTGTGGTGGCCTAGTAGTGAAGGTGCTCGCCTCCCACTTGGAAGGTTGAGAGTTCAATCCTAGGTAGTGGCAGATTTTTCTCTCCAAGGGTACAAAGAAAAAAAATATCTGCTGTGAACACCAAATGGAATCAAGGAGGGCATCTGGTTAGATGCTCAGCTCCATCCAGTCATCCGTGACTCTATCCCTAATTAAGGAATTACAGAGTCATAAACAGGAAGACAGGCATTGTCAGGTTGGAATGAAGAATTCCTAGCGGATCCTATTATGGTGATCTCTCCAAACCCTGATTCAGCAAAGCAATCTCAAACCATAACATTTCCATTACTAAGTTTTGCAGTTCATATAATGTTCTTTTGGTGAAATTCTATCTCTGATGTTTGCCATATACAGTATGCCTTCTGCTACTGTCATAAACTAATTCTATCTTTGCCTTATCCATCCAGAGCACATTGTTCCAGAAATCCTGGGCTTTGCCTAAGTGTTCATGAGTGAATTTTAGCCTTGCCCTGTTGTTCTTTCTGAACAGCAAAGATTTCCTCCTGGCCTTTCTCCTATATAAATCTAATGTGTGCAGCTTCTCTCTAATGGTAGACTCATGAACTTTGACATTAATAGAGGCAAGAGCTACCTGTAAATCACAGGATGAAATTCTGGGGTTCTTAAGAGATTCTTTCAGCATCTTGCATTCTGCTTTTGGGCTAAACATTCTTGAACAGGCCTGGATAAATTGGCAGCTGTTTGAAATATTCTCTACTTGTAGATGATTTTCCAAACAGTGGAATGATTGATGTACAAATGTTTGAAAATCTTTTAAAATCCTTTTCCAGACTCATAGACATCTCTAACCTTCTTTCTGAATGTCTCGGAGAGCTCTTTCAATCTGGGCATAGTGATACCACACATTTCAACAACAAGAAACAAATCAGACTAAATGTCAGAGGTTAAGATAAGACAGGATTCCTCCCAAATTTTCTCTGTTGATACTGTAATCATATGAATCTGATATGATGCAGCTGATTCTAATTGTATGTATTTCAGGCAGTGATAATATAGTAAAATATATGTACCGTATATTGAACTGTGTTGAAAAAAATCAAACATTTCAACACAGTGTACTTATTTTTCAGATAATTATATATTTTCAACCATAAGATTAAATATGTACCACTTCATTAGGGATCACAGATACTAATTCTTAAAATGCTTCTGAAGCTATTTATGCTAAATTGCAATATACATGTATGTATTTTACATTATAGAACAATTCTAATATATGTACATTATGGAATATTATTACATTTCCAGCACCAGTTATAACATTTAGCTAATTTGAGCAGAATTAAAATCTTACATGATGAAAAGATGTGTGAAGCTGATTATGGATTCACAGAAACACTACCACTGGAAAGAAATTACAAAAAGCAGATGTGTGCTTCAAGGGGTAGAAGATTAAACCTAAAATGTATTGATTCTGAATAAGGCAAAACTTTTTTCTTTATGTTAGTTCTGGTCAAAAGCCCTATATGTTTTTTTCTTTTTTAGCCATAAATATCTAGTGACCTAATATTATTCTTTCAAGATGTACTTAAAATATCAGTTTGCAATTACAACTGTAATTTAATTTGCTGTAGAAACAAAATCACCACACAAGTATGATACACTTACACTTTGCAACTATTGAACAATACATTTAACATATTTCTACCAAGGAAGAAATCATTGTTCTATATATTCCTATTTAATTTCTACTCTTTAGAAATAAACCAAAATGGTATGAAAGCAGTAAGATATAACAAAATGAAAATAAGCATATTTCTTGATCACTCAAATCTTCTGTTTAAATGGAAAGACAGCCACTGTATTCTCAGTCAAAAGAAACTGCATAGCTGTTGTATGTTCCTTTCTGAGTATTTTTCTGACAGGAAAGAAGCAGTGGGATAACACAAGAAGATAATATCAGCAGGTCACATTCTGTGAAAGAGCCAGACCATTGCCCAATAAAAGCAGTAACAGAAGCCTATGCAAATTTATAAAGAACAGCTCTCATTGTCTGCACCAGCACAAAATTTGCACCTCTGTTTTCTGAAGAAAACATTCTTGAACACTAATTATAGGGAATATTCTTTGCAACCAAATTCAGTTCTCCTGAACTGCTGTGAATATCCTAGATCTTAGAAGTTGAGTTTTTTAAAAAAATTAAATACTCTTTGTTTACCTTTTAAGAACGAAGACTTTAAGATTCTATATCTGGTAAAATGTTTCATATTTTATCTATAGAGGGTTTGTTTTTTTTTGCCTTTTGAACCAGTTTGCTGTTGCAAGACAAAGAAAGAAAGTGAGTGATAGGTCATGTTTGAGGAAATCCATAATCTTTCATTAAACAGAAAGAGATTTTCAAATAGCTATTTCCCTGGAAGCATACAGATATCACTGTTTTCCCAGGCTTCAGAGAAACTGTATTTTATTTATTATTATTTATTTATTAGTTTGATTTATATGCCGCCCTTCTCCGGAGACTCAGGGCAGCTTACAATGCTTTTAAGCAATAGCCTTCATACTTTTGTATATACCTGCTTAGTAGGGCTTTTTGCCCCCCCCCCAAGCGGTGTTCTATTTTATACAAAGTCAGCTTATTGCCCCCACAAACCGGGTCCTCATTTTACCTACCTTGGAAGGATGGAAGACTGAGTCAACCTTGAGCCTGGTGAGAATTGAACTCACAGTAATTGCAGGCAGCTGGCAGCTAAATACTACTTTAACAGTAGTTTAGTCCACTGCGCCACTAGGCTCTTTTAGTTGTAATGTCACACATAATTATACTAATCCTATTCTTTCATATCAGACCTAGCTCCATGCCTAGAAACCAGATCTATACTATAGAAAGAGATACATCTTCTCAAAGCAAAGTGAAAAAAGAGTGTTAGTTAGCCAACATCACAGAGTTAAAAAACTTTCACACAGTTCCCTATGTTTAATAAATCTTGCCAAAGGGATGGACCACAACTCTACAGCTATTTAAGGGGGGGGGAATACAAAGCAACAACTAAAAAATAGACTTCAGAAAGTTACTCACATACTTCACTGACTACAGTCTGTGTCGGCGCAGTGGTTAGAATGCATTACTCCAAGTTAACTCTGCTCACAGCCAGGACTTCAATCCTTATTGGCTCAAGGATGACTCAGATTGTTGGGGAAATATGCAGACATTTGTAAATCGCTTATAGAGTGCTGTAAGGCACTGTGGAGCAATATATAAATGCTATTGCTGTTCTTATACATATAAGATATATATACAAATATTGTATGTGCATGCAAACTTATATATGTGTCAGGAAGGGCATCTGGCCAGTAAATGCTCAGCTCCATTCAGTCCCCACAAGTCTCCCCTGATAAAAGGAATCACAGGTTTGTTAAAAAGAAAAAAAATGTCTCTGTTTGCATGAGTGTGCACATGCTCCATATATACAGTACTGTGCAAAAGTTTTAGGTAGTCGTGCAAAAATGCTGCAAGTTAAGAATACATTCAGAAATATAAGTGTTAATAATGTATTTTTATCAATTAACAGCATGGAAAGCAAATGAACAGAATAGAAATCCAAATCAAATCAAATCAAATCAATACATGGGGTGACCACTCTTTGCCTTCAAAACAGCATCAATTCTTACACTTGCACAAAGTCGGGCATTTTGTAGGATTAGAGTCAGGTATATGATTGACCAATTATACCAAGCAGGGGTTAATGATCCTCAATTTCATATGTAGGTTGAAACTCAGACATTAACTGAAAGGGAAACAGCTGTGTAGGAGGCTTAAAGCTGAAAGAGGCACAGCTAGGCTTTGCTAGTAAGGTGAGGTTGTGGAAGACAGTTTCATGTCACAGGTGATACACCATGGCGAAACTAAGAACAGGAACAAGACAAAAAGTAGTTATATCAAAAGATCTCTCCCAGGAACAGATTTCAAAGCAGACTGGGTTTGCCAGCTCTTTTGAAGAAGCACAAAGAACAAGCAACATGGAGGACCACAAATACAGTGGTCGGCCAAGGAAACTTAATGCAGGAGATGAAAGAGACGCCATGCTCACTTTCCTTCAATATCTGAAGATGTCTAGCAGTGCCAACAGCACAGAACTGGTGGGAACCAGTGGGATCCAGGTATACCAGATAGGTCTAGCCAGAAGTGGTCTTCATGGAAGATAAGCAGCCTCTGATTTGGAAACAAGGCTGAACAACTTAATTGTGCACAAAAACATTGGAACTGGGATGTAGAAAAATGGCAGCAAATGCTCTGGACTGATGAGTCAAAACGTGAAATATTTGGCTGTTAGCAGGAAACAGTTTGTTCGCCGAAGTGCTAAAAAGCACACAATAATGAGCATCTGCAGGTAGCAGTGAAGCATGGTGGAAGTTCCTTGCACGTTTGGGACTGTATTTCAGCAAATGGAGTTGGAGATTTGGTCAGGATCAATGGTGTCCTCAATGCTTAGAAATAGCGGCAGATATTATCCATCATATTATACCATCAGGGAGGTGTGTGATTGACCCAAATTCATTCTTCAGGAGGACAATGACTCCAAACATACAGCCAATGTCATTCAGAACTATCTTCAGTGTAAAGAAAAAAACAAGAAGTCCTGAAGTGATGGTTTGGCCCCCACAGAGTCCTTATCTCAACATCATTGAATCTGTTTAGGATTACATGAAGAGACAGAAGGAGTTGAGGCACCCTACATCCACAGATCTGTGGTTAGTCCTTTAAGAAGTTTGGAACAACCTTGAAGGAACCTTGCCAAGTTCCTTCAAAAAATGTGTGTAAGTGTATCTAGAAAAAATGATGCTATTTTGAAGGTGGTCACTCCAAATATCAATTTGATTTGGATTCCTCTTCTGTTCATTTACTTTCTATTTTGTTAATTGATAAAAATAAACTATTAGTATGTCTATTTCTGAAAGGATACTTCATTTACAGCATTTTTGCACAACTGCCTAAAACCTTTGCACAGTATTGTATATACATAGCAGCAGCATACTTTATTGCGGTCATAGACCAAAAAAGCCAAAACATCCAAGACTCATAGCTGGCACACGACCAGACTGAAGTGCAGAACGGCAACAAGATCAGTGGTGGAAACCACTCCGTCAAACTCACAGTTCATGTATTTTAAATTTTTTAGCTCCAATCTATATGGACTATAGTCGATTAAAATTGTACATAAGTAGAAAATACTACATTGCAATTTGCATAAAATCCACACATCGGCACTTTATACAACCACCAGCTAACTCAACTGCTGGCGATCAATAAAGCTAACCTCAGTCAATGGGTCCAGCCCATCCCTTTCCCCGGCTCTTACATCCCAAGACTGCACCAAAATAATTTGCTACCTTTAATGTAATCTTAGAATCAGTATCCTGGAGTAGGAAACAAAGACTAAGATTTTCAGATAATCCGGGAAATCTTTGGCAAATGGGAGAGATAAGTTCTGACCTTACCTCCCGATAATGGGGGCATTTAAATACGATGTGAGCCAATGATTCCGGAGATCGGCCATCACATGAACAGTGGGTGGATTTCACACACCCCGAGCACCTGCTATCTAGGACATTCGAGGGGATCACATTAAAATGTGCCTTTAGAAAGGCCAACCTGTATTTAACAAAGGATAGCGTAGAGAGATATTTGGGGGGTGCATTCGGGGAGTAATACCGAGAGAAAATGGAGAACATACTCCTGCACCAAGTGCCAGATTCTGTTCTCTTTCAATATCATTCAATCGCTGAAATATGTATATACATATACTTTGTACCATGAGTCTTTGTATTTGAATTATCTTAGAAGTATTAAAATAAATTCCTGGTACAGCATAAGATGAACAATGTTGAAGACTATTAAAGTGACTTCATAGTAGTTGAATGCAGCCCTTTGATGACACCAGGTTTCAAATAATGGCTGGCAGCTAATTTACTAGTAAGGGTCCTCCCTAACATTTCACTTGCTTACCTTGGGCATGAGAATGACATAACCTAAGACAGTAATGCCAGATTGGATGTTGCCCTAATGAACAAAATCCCTGCCGGATTGGGAAACCAAGACAATCTTACGATAAACCATACATGGACCAAGATAGGATAATCTGGAATTGATGGAATGCTGCTACAACAGTAGACCTAATGAGAAGGGATATATGAAATGTATGAAGCAACTATGGATGGATAGATGGTCTTTACCCACACTAATTGAGAAACAGCTGGTCAGATAAAGAAATTTAGGCAGGACCTATCCATCCTTTATGGAAAGGCAGATAAAAGAGGCAGTGGGATTTTTATGCCTTCGGATTTTCAAGATTCTATTAATATAGCCTTACAATTCTAAGGTAGAATTAGTTCATCTAAGCCTGTTTCCTGTCTGGTTTATCAGACACCAAGACACTGCTAAACAAAGGCTCACAGCACTGGCTATCAGGCTAGGGGAATACATTAGAGAAGCAGAGGCCAAGAAGATATATGGCCTGTTCTCCAAAAATAACCATCCAAGTTATACTTCCAAGTGAACAATTATGCAACAACATAGTTAATAGCAGAACCACCAACGTCAGAAACTGAACAGTATTGGAGGAACATATGGGAGCAAGAGAAAACATCTAACAACAGTACAAAGTTTCTGCAGAATCAGACAGCAAACCACAACAATCTCCCAGAACAGGAACCAGTTGCCATCACATTGGTAGACATCCAACAGCAGGTCAAGAACAAGAAGCACTCGACCCAGACATGATCTATACCTACTGGCTAAAGAAACTAACAGCAGTGCATGAACACCCAGATTAACCAGGTGCTAGCAGCAGGTTCCCATTCAGACTAGCTAATGCAAGGAAGGTTACCTACCAACCAAAAACCTGCATCCCCACAACATGGAAAATCCTATCAGGAATCATAGCCATCAAGATACAGGACCATAAAGGCCATAAAGGCTGAGTTCTGAGCAGAACTCAGAAAAGCACTAGAACAACAGAGACTCAAAATATCAGTTGCTCCATCAATAAAGTAGTCACCCAAGACTCTAGATCTAGATATACCAATCTAAGCACAACCTAATTACAGGAATGTCTAAAATTCAATGCCACACACATGGATTTGTGAATGATTGGTGCTAAGTCAACAGAATACTAAAGACTTCCTCAAGAATTTGATAGTACTGTCGAAGACAACAATGACAATCAATTCAAGACAGCTCACATATTTGACATCAAATGTGGCATATACTATGGTGATTCACTATCTCTGCTGCTGTTCTGCATAGGCTTGAACCCCATTGGCCAGATAATCACAAGTTCAAGACAGCACTGATCACAGCAGCAGAAGAGTAGGCATTGAGCACCATATCCATAGAACCAGGGGTCTACCACATTAGACAGACCCAAGGTGGAGACAATGTAGAGATACCTCAGAGACAGTCTGCAGGCTATAAGATGCAGGCAGGAACAACACATACTGAACTACACAACCAAGTAGCTTGCACTATATGTAGGAACATCTGCACAGTGTATGGGCTAGACTCTCCCAAGTCCATATGGGAAATTCCACAGAAGGTTGAGGAGAATAACTAAGATCTTGTTGGACTTCCTGATCCAGATGGACAGGTACTGGCCAATCAATCAGACATCATGGCAGTAGATAAGGACCAGACAGCAGTGATGATAGATTAATAGTGCCAAGTGACAGCAACATCAGGAAAAAGGATTAACAATAGTTGGAGAAGTATCACAGCCTAAAGGAAGAATAAAGAGGATGGATACGGAAAGTAAGCCACAGTGGTCCCAGTGTTGGTAATTAGCATTTCGGACTGTGATTCCTAAACTGGGAGAATGGTTGCAATAGATCCCAGGAACATCAGAGCTCTCTGCTCAGAAGCATGCTGTGCTAGAAATAGCTAAGATAATGCATAAAACCCTCAAACTCCCAGGCTTCCGGTAGAGGACCCGAGATTGAATGAAATACATGCCACCTATTGGTGAGAAGGAAATTTTCTTTTAGACTATGTGTCCTAATACATCCTTTGTACTTTATATTTGAACCACTTAAGGAATATTGAAATAATCAGGTCCTGTTTAAGATTGAGCAATGTTTAAGGGTATGATTTGTTTTAAAGTAAACCTGGCAAGGTTTCTCCATATTATCAGGGGGAATTATTTTATAATGGTTACAGTAATTACAGAAAACAATTTGAAAAAGAAATCATAACTACAGTTTGGAGTCATTAAGCTTTGGTATTCTCCCACTTAAATAAATGCTCCCATTCTCAAAGGAGACACTCTACTTTCAGTAAGAAATCTGAGGTTGAAACTATTATACAAAAATAGCCTAAAATAAGTCAAAATATATTTAAAATGAAATAAATATGTGGTTTTTGCAAAGAGATTCTCTTGGGAAAGGGAGACAAAGATTGCAAATAATGAACATCAGAAATATTTAGTATAATTAATATGCTTGGTAAACAACACTGTCAATTTTTTCCTCGCACGTCCACCCAGTTTATATTGCTTGTCAATGGCATGACAGTACTTGCTACCAAAAATACTTTGCTTATACCTAAACAGTAATTTGAACAATTAGAAAAGAATTGGAAGCATTTTGCCACATGAAAAAGGTGTCTTTTTGAATTAGCTGCTTTGTACGTCAGAAGGAATGAGTTTGTACTGCGACTGCTATTTAAGCAACCCATTAAGTCAATGCAAAATTGAGAAAAATATTCGTATAAAGATCAAGACAGGCAAAATTATGAGGAAAGGACAATCAAATAAATAAGCACTCTGCTATAGAGGTTGTCCTACCAGTGAAAAATACAGGGACTACTAATGTTGACATAAAGTAACCTTTTTCATAGGCTTACAAACTGTTCTTCCTTACGTTCAGTGAAGCAGGTAGAGTTGAAAAAATATAAAAATAAACTACCTAGTCATCTGTCAATATTCCTCAACCTCTGTAAAGCTGCACTTAAATCTGATTAACTCCTCACCTCAAAATGAGGTATTTTAGAATGCTTCCTAACACTTATTCTATGGGCCTTACTGAGTTGCAAATAGCTTTGTCTTGTATTTGCTTTCAATTGTTCTTAAAACCTTTATGTGGACTACATAACACTGCAAATACAGTATTGAAAATAATTAAGCTTCGATATGTGCTTTTAAAGCTGACAGCATAAAGGCCATTACAACTCAAAAGATATAATAAAGACAATGAAATACATGCAATGACAATATCACTATGAAGTTCTGTCATTATTAAATATGTACATACTAAATAGGAAGAACATTTCACATATGTATTAAATAGGAAGCAATAGAACCATTCTCTATTTGGATGAACCTTCATGTAGCTTGTTATTAATTTCATGAAATTTCATTATTTGATGATAGGCAAAGCAAATGAGGAAAATACCTGTAGACTGAAAAAAAATGATGCAAACACAGATAAATATATATAAATATATAATATCTCTCTCTCACGTTGGCTTGATGGGCTGCTTCTCAAGTGTTATTTTTAAGGCTTACTAAATAAAGATTTTTTAAAAATCAGATACCCTTCCCTAACCTAGATTTAACCCTACTACAAATTATCAAATTCTCAGCATTATAGCCTTTGGCATGACATTCTACTTGAAAATATAAATGGTTTTTGTTTTCCTTCAATAGAATAATAAACCAGATCGCAGAGGAAACTACACATATGTCTGTGCTTTTGTGTGTGTATGTGTGCTTGTGTGTGTCATTTCAGAAGCATTAAGAATGCAAAGTTAGGTTATCAATTCTGTGCTTATTTATTTAAAACTACAAAGAAGTACATGAGGAATTAAAAACTTGAAATAAAAGACAGGAGCAAAATGTGATTGTTTCACCCAAAACACATAGATAACTTTTTCAGGCTTTGTATTAAATGAGTTACAAAAACTAAGTAACACACAGCCATCAAATATTTTAATGTGATACTTGAATATGGCTCCACATCCTTCTGAACCATATTATAATTTTATGGAGTATTCATTTCTTTTACTAAATAACACTAATAAAACATTTGAAGTTTTATAGAGTTCATTATTTCAAATAATCACTGAAAATTATATTTTAATTGTAATAAATAGTTATATTTCTTCATATTTTATTGATATAATGTCAATTACATTGCTATAATTTATTTTCTAATATGTTCTTTAAAAAAATGATATGATGTAAAAATTATACTACTTTAATTTTGTTATCAATTGTTATGTCAGTTAGTGTTCATTATTTTTTGTTGTACAATACCTGACTAAAAACATCTAGGTAATCCTAGAAAGCAGAATAGAGTTCATAGAGTGATTATCAATGGATAATATATAGCTAACATGCACTCTACACATAGTGCATTTTAACAATGTATCCATCTTGAATATTGTATCTTATATGACTATTGTGACTTTTGTATTAATTTAATTTCAGAAAGATTCCTAATTAGATTCATTGTAAATATTTCTAAGATAACATCAAGCTTATATACTATCACATATAATTCAATTATACTGGTTTATATATGCAGAAATTATATTAATGGAACAGGGTTTTCTCCCAATTTTAATTTTCAAGATGCAAAATATAGGAAAATATTTTTAAAGGAATTAATAGGTGAATTTAACTTAGTAAAGACCAAATATTTTGTTGAAACTAAACATTTGCACAGCAGTCTAAACTGTGGTACCCAGTTCTATACCTAAATCTGGAAATTACACATTGGTAAATAAAACATGAACATCACATTTTAAAATATTGTCTTGGCATGTATATAGCATGTATATTCACATACATTATAAAATAACATTTTATGATAGCATTAATTAATAGATAGCAGATACTCTAACTATCCAAGATAGTATATTTATCTTCTTGTGTTTTTCTGGTCTTGTTCTCTTTAAGTATCTATATTAATCAGTTGGTTTTGGCACGAAAATATAGAGAATTCTGTAATACATAAAGAAATACAATTCCTTTTCTACAAGTTCTAGCAAAGTAGGCCAATATATGTTATTTCTGGGCAGAACAAAAGTATTTGATTCCTTCTGTAAAAAAATTGCTGTTTTGGAGAAACATATTCTAAAACCTGTCAGGGTGATTTTTGATAAACTTTATTAAGATTATTTTTTATCATTTTAATAGTATGGAGTACAAATTTAGATAGCTCTATATTCTCTGTATCCTTAGTCTTTCTAATTTTTTTAAATCCCAGAGCAGGGATTGGGGAGATGAAGGAATATATTCTCAATCTGCCTTTCTATTATTAACCAGTTCTAAGAACTGGTAATTATAACAAAACTGTCTTTGCATTTATTATTATTTTCACTAAGTCAGTTTGGTAAACTACATTATTCTACTTCACTTGAACATCATCTAAATGGTTTATTCTAAGAATACATTAAACTAATGAATGTAAACTATATGTAATGACTTTAATATATTTAAATCTTTGAGAGTATTTAAAATGTGGAAATATGCTTTGTGATGTTGTTTGGGAGGATTTCAAAATTACTAGTAGATAAAACTGAAATGCAACTAAACTACTCCTAACTGTAAGTAATCACTGTACATTCTAAGATTAATAATGTATGTGATGTGCCATATTCACAACTGAGCATCATGCTGGCTTGCTTTTCACTCTTTGTTTATTCAGAGTGGGCAGAAGTTAATGAATCGGTCAACCAGCATTATTCAGTTGCTTTGGCGAATTAAGTCCAAATTATTGAGTTTGTAAATCTCTATTTTTTAAAAAAACAAAACAAAAAACCCTTGTGTGCTACATAACAAGTTAAGAAAACAGTTTTTCCATCACTAATTGCAACTCTAAGCAAGAACCGGTAGACAGTACTTTATTAATCAGAAGTCCTATAGTAAGCACACGTTAGAAAAATTAATCATTCATTCCCTGCTGACTGCTTATGTATTTCATCAGGCCATTATCTGATCTGAATAACAAGAACAATTGCATAATGAAATGCATTACTGCTGACACCAGCAACTTTATCCACTCCAAAAAGGTAAGTACTTCCTTAGCACAAAAGAGAAAGTTTTCCCTGACTGCAAATCTATTCTTTTTCACTATCCCACAATGCATTTTATTATTCACTAGTTTCATACATTTTACATAATTATCAAAAGGGGGCCTTAAACATGATTGATTCAAGTATACATTCTAGGGAAATTATATCAAGTCTTTTCCAGAGCATCAAAATCATTTTCAGAAAGAGAGTTCACTATTCCCATTACAGAGTAAATCAAAAAGTTAGCAAAGAAAATTTCAGATGACTCATAACATATCCTTACCTATCTACCAATGTTTACACTTAAACAAACTAAATCACCTTGCTCAATATTATGCAAATTGCCCAAGCATTTTTACTGGGAATTTTTGGAAACCTGATATTTTCATCTAATCTATGAAAATCTTCTGGAAAGTTATTTTCATTGGGGACAATAATTCTGCTACTGGTTATAAAGAGAGCTCTGTAGGCCCCAAAGCAAACATCCCAAATGAAGCTTTCCAATGCTGAGAGAACAGAAGAGTATGAGAGACCTGTCAAACAGGCTGTGACAATTAAAGGCAGGAGGGATAAAGAGAGTATATGAACTGCAAAAAGATGGATGAATGGCAGATGGCATCAAAGAGCTGGATTTATCTATCTCTTTGCATATACTTTTCCCGTTCATTCATTTACAAGCAGGAAGGAGGAGTGAGAAGAGGAAGAGAATAGGAAGCAGCAATCACTAGCACACACACCCCCAAGGACTCCAAGAGCTTTATTTTCAGCACATGTTTATGCTGAGTCAATGGCTGACTCATCAGTAACAGTAGAGAAGGAGCATGGTAGCAGCAACTGGGTAGTGGCCCTTCCTCCCTCCCCCTCCCTCCCTCCCACTCTTCCAGTTCAACTTTTACTGGGATCCAATATCTGTGCTGCAGAACTCCAGATGACCCACAGATGTAGCAACAAAGACATATGTGAAATTCTCTTTGCTATTCTGATCATCCAGATATTTGCAACTCAAACAAGGTAGCCCTATCCTGCTCAATAAGGGTTCTTGAAGTCCTGGATCAAGGGAGACTCCACTGGGGTTCTCCACGTTTGGGCCTTCAATATGGCTGTTTCCTCTGCCTTCCCTATATTTAAGTCACTGGTCTATTACATTTTGTTAAATAACCTAGTCACAATCACCAGTGCTGCTGTATAAGCGTGTTCAGCCACAAATGTCAAAATTGATTCCTCCTCCTTAGAACTTGCAATCTATCCCAACATTTGATTTATGGGAGCCAGAAGTCATTATCCCAACTAATAATTCTAATATTAATATTAAGCCAACTTTAATTGGAGTAAGCACAGTATAAATAAATCTGATTAGAAGTGCTAGTAAAATAGCTGATCTTGCAAGAAATATTTCCATATTTCAATACAGCAATTAGATATGATTTGAGAAAAAGCATCCATAAGATATTATGAATAACTTTGAACAATGAAGCTGTGAGAGTATTAATCACACCATATAATTGTTGAAGTTGCTTCAGTCTTCATCTGAATTTCAGTTTCTAAGTTATAGATGGAAACATAGTTTAATTTATGACTTATATACTCTTGAAACTCCAGTATACAGTATAACAAACGTATACCCAAGAGAATAATGGGAGAATATTAAAATCAAAATCCATTTGGCAATAAGAAATAACACTGAGATGTTATTGATTCAATCAATACATTCAAAACATACTGATTATTTCTACCAGCAAAGGTTTTATTACAATTTGAAATGCAGGGTGGGTGGATTTGGGGTTTTTTTTTGTTTTGTTTTTGGAGTGGTTATCTACTTATTTATTTATTTGGATTGACTATTTCATAATTTACTACTTCAATCTTTGATGATAAGAAATAAACAAGTATTAGTAACAGCATTCTTGTCCAAAGAATAATAATGCCCTTAAAACTTTTTTGTATGTACAGATCCTGATTAGGTTTTTAAATGCTGCATCTTTTGACTTTACTTTATGTCATTAAGTAGTTCATAATATTCATGGCCTAATCCCAATTCAGGTCTCCCACAGAGTGCACTCTCTGTCTGCCTCTTTCTCTATTATGTACACTCATACATACATACATACATACATATATAGACACGTACACATATGTACATACAGAACCATACATGCATACATTCTGTAAGAATCTTACTTGTATCTTGTGCATGCACTATGTCATCAATATATTGTTTAGATAGAGAAAACAATGACAGAAAATAGGCAATATCCTTGAAGAGAAGATTAGAGAATAGCAACTAACCCAAGCAGGAAATCCACAGTAATATTACTACTGTATATTATTCTGGGATGCTGAAATGACAGCTAGTGCTACCTTTCCATTTTAAATCCTCTAGGTGTCTACTGAAGAACAGTTTTGTGTAGCAAAGGAGAATCATTCTCCAATACATCCCAACTCTGAACATACTTCCACAACAGAAATAGTACTCTCCTCAACTCTTCTACTCTAAAACACCCAGCATTTTAAAAAATATTAAAAGAAACTAATGCACTACAAAGCACATATCCAGACACCATCTCTCTCATACGCACCCAAACCAAGCTTTTAGGCTTTTAAACACGATTAAAAGATAGCCCTTGTCTTTGTCCACGTCTGCTAACATTATAAAAGAAATGGATTTTGCATCTTATGGGACAGACAGAAAGAAGCAGACTCCTCGGATTCAATAACAGCCTTTGCAGAGCCAAAATCGACTTACTAAATGCAGCCAGCTCGGACCTCTCTGGGAATCTTAAGGAGTCTTCGCTTTCCGCTCCTGCCGGTCACGATCAAGAACAGTCCTCCTATTCCATAAAAGGCCACGAATGAACTGCAAAGAAAGACAACCACATGTCACAGATCCAGCAGGTTTGTTTTGGTGCTGAAGGAAGGTTGCAGACTGGGTGGGAGGGGGGTGGAAGAAGGCGGCCAGCACGGCGATGTTTAAAAGTCGTCTCCCTCCCTCTCTTTCTCTCTCTTTCTTTTTTCTTCTTCTTCTTCTTCTTCTCGGTCCTCTCCAAATTGCAAGGTGGGTGGGAGCTTTATCTCTTTGCCTCCCCCCCACCCTTCGCCAATAATAAATAACTCAGTGGGTCGCGCGCGCCGTGCCCAATCGCGGCTCTATAGGGCTGAAGACGGTACCTGCAACTCTCTGACGCTGAAGCTGCCAGAGAGGAAAGTGTGCGGTGAGGAAGATAGAAGATTAACACGGTTCTTTAAAAAAATAAAGAAATAAATAAATAAAAAGAAAGAAAGCGAAGAAGAATAAAAGAACTAGGCGGGTTGTGGAAGGTTGTGGCAGTCGGACTCCTAGGTTTAGCAACGGAATAACAACTAAAGAGCGATCGCTGGGGATCCAAGGGAGAGCGAGGGATCGGCGGCGGCGGCGCTATCAAAGCGAACCTCCACGAACACGCACGCCCCTCCCGCTGGTGAGGCGAGTGGGAAGCGAGGCGGTGGCAGCAAAAAAAAAAAAAAAAGTCTCCCTCCTGCAAGCGCAAACACTAGTCTCCGTGTTGCTCTCTCGGGCTCATCCCCACCGGCACCGAGAGCCGACAGCAGGAGCTTGCTGGAGACGGGAGCTCTTCACACTCACCTGCATTTCCTTAACGAGCCACTTGATGGCTGGCAGTGCCCAAGCCGCTCTTTTTTTCTTTTGCGCGCGGGTGCTATGCTTTTTGCTTTGCTTTGCCTTGCCTTGCCTTGCCTGGCCTGGCCAAAACCCGCAGGGGAAAGGGAAGGGGGAGGAGACGGCATATAAAATGTGAGCGAGAAGAGCGTACCGAGCGAGAAAAGAGGGAGGCGGGAGCCAGTTCAGGAATACAAGAGGATCTTTCTGGTGGCGCTTCAACTCTTTTAAGAATACGGATGGAAGGGGGCGTTTAAGAGTGGAGATGGCTGGAAAGAAGGGGACCGGAGTAGCCCTCAGTCGCCGTCTCCGGAAGGCGATTGTCTTCTTTGTGTCACCTCAGGTGTCACTTTACTTCGCTCCTGTCAGGTCCGGCCGGACCACCACTCCTGTTTTATTTTATTTTTTATATATATACCGTTCACAGGACCCTGTATTTGGACGGGGAGTTTATGATGCACCCATCAGGAAGGCGTGAGGGGACAAAATAAACACCACGATCTTTATGAACTTTCTTCCTAACCCTCCCCGCCACCTTCCCTCGAGGAGTGTGGATTCCACGGCATGCGCGCCATTCAAATTGTGAATTGTGAAAAAGAGGGAGAGAGAGAGAGAGAGAGAGAGAGATTGCTTCTAATCTCTGTCAGGTTCTCACCTCCTCCCCACTACCTTCTTTGTGTGTGTGTATGTGTGTAAGAGAGAGACCCCAAATTCCGGGCGTCGTTTAAGCCTCCTACCAAAGCCCGCAAGTGTTTCTCCTTTACTGTGCATTTCTCCCTCACGTTTTCCTCAAGGAGGAGGGGGGGGTGTAGTAATTAACCACATTTAACGAATAAGCGCCTTATTCTAGGCACCAGTTCAAAGCTGCCTTGCTTAAAAATGGTGCCTCACGGTTTCCCCTCCTTTTTCTGTCGTCGTCGTCGTCCCCCCCTCCCACCCCACTATCGCTTCCAAGTATAAGTACAAGGGATTCCCGGCCTCTCGCCGAGGAGCTGCCTCCACGAGGGGAGGGGGGAAAAGGAGGACAGTTGCCGGGGAGCTCTGAGGGGCGTGCAGGGAGAAGGTCTCCCCTCGCCCTTCGTCAAACAGACGCTCCTTTACCTCTTCGGCCTCTTGTACTCCTCGGCCGGGGTCCAGGGAAGCGGAGCCCACCCACCCCGCGTTTCCTCTTCCGTCTCCTGCTCCCGCGGCGCTACTTGGTGTCTTTTAAATAAAGATTTCACTCTGCCAACCCGCAGGAAGCTTTTAACCAGATGCAGCTGAGCGCGTCGGTAGCCGATCTTCTCCTCCACTCTGCCTCCCCCCCCCAACACACACAACATCCCCAACTCATCCTCTCCGTCTTTTCACCGCCCCTCCACCTCCCTCCGGAGGGAGACTGTGGAGGGGTGAGAGGGAGGCTCTTAAACGCCGCCGCTCGAAGCCACTTAAGGCAGCTTCTTCATCCTTTCCTCTGAAGTCTGTCAGGCTTTGCCTGGAAGAAACAGACGAACTATTGCTGACCTGACGGGTGGGTGGTGTGCGCGGCCGCGCGCGCGCGCGTTTTTCCCCCTGCTCTGAGACGAAGGTAGCCTGAAGGAAACAGTTTTTGGTGGAGAAATGCTGAGGGAGGGAGAGCGAAAACGCTTCTCCTCGCCACTGCCAATTTGGAACCGAAGGAAAACCCGTTTAGCTTTCTAAAGAACGCCAAAGAGATCTTGTTTGAGGAGCTTTTCTTCAACCCTGAGCGCCCAACCTTCAGAATACTCCCGAATCTAATCTGAAATCCCTGGGAGAGGTGGTTAGATCTCTCCAGGCAATAGAACAATATTAAAAGCTTTAGGATCATTTCTAAATATAGGAAGGGAAGAGTAGCAGATCCTTATGCTAGCATTTCCCTTCTTGAAATTTCTTGAAATTTCCAAATCCGAAATTTCGAATGCTTTCCTTGGCCTGTGACAATAAGGTCAAAAGTGTGATTCTAAAGCAGGGGTGTCCAGTGGTAGGATTCAAATAATTTAACAATCAGTTCTCTGCTCTAATGACCAGCTGGGTAGGCTGGGCTCGGTGGTCATGTGACCGTGTGGGCGTGGCCAACTCAATGTCACTCAGGTCGATGGGCGCTTCACCTTAGCTGTTACAATGTAATAAGGGTTAACCAGAGAGGCAGTTTCTGTAAGCAGGGCAATAAAGATTAGGCTAGAAAAACCAGCAGAATGTTCCCTTCCTGCCTTCCTTACAGGATTAGCCCTGTAACGTGGAAAAAAACAACAAAATAAGATTTCTTCCAACAACTAGTTCTCCGAACTGCTTAGAAAGTTAACAACCAGTTCCCCCGAATAGGTACGAACTGGCTGAATCCCACCACTGGGGGTTTCCAGCCTTGGCAAATTTAAGGTTTACTTCAAGTCCCAGAATTCCCCAGGCAGCACAGCTGCTGGGGAAATCCTGTGACTTGAAATCCACAAATCTTAAACCTTACCAATGTTGGACACCTCTGCTCTAAAGCATTGTTGATCTTCACCAGGAATAATAACTGGGTCAGAAAATATCTCGAAATGTTTAGGTTATATGTTAAGTGTTTTATGACTGTTTGAATATTAATACATTTTAAAACCTAATGTATGAAATGAACTATAATGTACTCCAGTTTGTGCTATAATAAACATTTTGGTCTTTAAGTTGCCACAAGGGTGCTGTTCATGCTGCAGAAGAAATATATTTTCTTCTTTGGAAGAGTATTTATAAAGTATAATTAATTTTTCATTGAAATTTATAAAGACTGCCATAATACAAATTGGGATCAAATTGGCAAGGTTTTGATTTTTTTTTTTAATGTACTTCATTAAAAACTAAAACTATATCAGGCATAAAATTAAGCAAGTTGAGCCTTGGTTTAACCAGCCTTTTCAAACTAAAAGTCTCTTGTCCAATGATTTGGCTTTCAACTGCATGGTCAGTGAGATGCTTCTTTGCTCCCAGTTATTGTTAAGTTCCACTAAAGAGCTTGAAATCAAAAGTTTTAGTAACAATTCAGCAGACTTTCACAATTTACATAAGTCTGATATTTATGTACAATGAGATATTATCTTGTTTTCTTTTTAAACTAGAAAAGTTAATATTGCAATTCAAACGTATTGTCTTCATAAAGAAATAGGAAATATTTCCCTGCTTTTTTCAATCTTAGGCGACAATATCTCCAGTCATGTTTTCTTGTAAACTAATATATTAGACCTATAATAGAGTTCTTAGGGGCATAAAGCTATTAGTTATTTATGTGCTTGTAAATGTTTGTAGGTATATATAGACTTCTGATTATGCGTGTAATTTCCAAAATCATCTTTAAAGCGTGTTTGCATTGTTCAAGCTAGGTTTATTATATAAGGATCATGTTTTTTTCAGTTTTCATTTATAAAGTCTGTTGAATCATTGATGCAGACAATGTTATCCAAACTCGAAATGGAAAACACTAATAAATACACAAAATAAGAATTATGTTTGCAACATCCTAATCTGTTTCACTACTTGCAGCTGAGTGGAATTCCATTATTTATTTAATAAATTTCTACACCATTCATCTCACCCAAGTGACTCTGGGTGATTTACAGTATCATAATGAAACTATATATAAATACGTGAAGAAAAGCCTAGATTAAAAACAGAATTAAAAACAGTTTAAAATTTACAAGTAAAGATAAAAATCAAGTTAAAAAATTCAAAAGGCTAAGAGGAGTAAGGTGGGGGGCGGGTGAGCTCAGGCCACCAGCCACTCCCAGGGCTGCATCATACTGAATAGAATGGAATGGAATGGAATGGAATGGAATGGAATGGAATGGAATAGAATAGAATAGAATAGAATAGAATAGAATAGAATAGAATAGAATAGAATAGAATAGAATAGAATAGAATAGAATTCTTTATTGGCCAAGTGTGATTGTATACACAAGGAATTTGTCTTGGTGCATATGCTCTCAGTGTACATAAAAGAAGGATACATTTGTCAAGAATCATAAGGTACAACACTTAATGATAGTCATAGGGTACAGATAAGCAATCAAATCATATCAGGAAAGTCAATATAAATCGTAAGGATACCAGCAACAAGGTTACAGTCATACAGTCATAAGTGGGAGGAGATGGTTGATAGGAACGATGAGAAGATTAATAGTAGTGCAGACTTAGTAAATAGTTTGACAGTGTTGAGGGAATTATTTATTTAGCAGGGTGATGGTGTTCGGGAAAAGACTGTTCTTGTGTCTAGTTGTTCTGGTGTGCAGTGTTCTATAGCATCGTTTTGAGGGTTGAGTTGAAACAGCTTATGTCCAGGATGCGAGGGGTCTGTAAATATTTTCACAGCCCTCTTTTTGACTCGTGCAGTATACAGGTCCTCAATGGAAGGCAGGTTGGTAGCAATTGTTTTTTCTGCAGTTCTAATTATCCTCTGAAGTCTGTGCCTGTCTTGTTGGGTTGCAGAACCAAACCAGACAGTTATAGAGATGCAGATGACTCTATGTTAACACTGGGGTCCAAAACACAGATTTAACATTCTTCCAAAAGAGTGGATGCTCTCCTCACCTCTGAGGGTAAGATGCTTCATATGGGGCAGGGCAACACTGAGAAGACCCTTCTCCTAGATCAAAACTCCTTGATGGACAGGATATGCAGCATTCCCTCTCTGCTTGACCAAGTGAGAGGGCTCAATTGATTGCAGTGAGATGGTTCCTCAGGTATCCTGGTCCCATACCATGAAGGGCTTTAAAATTATTGACTAATACCTTGAATTGGACCCAGAACCAAACTGGCACCTAGGGCAGCTTGAATAGCAAAGGTGTTACTTGTACTATCCTATTCCTAGGGAATATCCAAAATAAAATATTCATGCCACTGCATTCTGCACCAGTTGCAACTTCAGATACTCTTCAAGGCTTGCCCCATGTAAAACACATTTCAGTAGTCCATCTGGGAGATGATAAAGACATGACTGATTTATATTTCATTTATTCCATATGACCTAAACAGCAAGCATATTCTGTCATAGATATACCGCACCTTTCTGAAATGTTAAACATATTATAAGGTACTTATGGGATGCCTACTGGGCCTTGAAAAAATAGCCAACATTACATTTTGGTATTATACTCAGAAGTTGCTCAAATCAACTAGACAATTTATTTATTCAGAAATGGAAGAGAAGCAATATATCCTTACTTCTTCCTAATGTAACTGCACACTGTGCTTCTTCTAAAGCAAGAGTGATTTGTGCACCTGCATTTTCAAATGACTCACACTTGAATTTGCTGACTTAGTGTACCATAAGCATTTCTTTGTGGGCTTACTTTGTCCTGTTTTCTTTTTGGCCTGTGCACCTTTGAAGTCAGATATTACATTGAATAAACAATGGAAATTAACTTAAAGCTGACAAAGAAAAATAAAGAGGACAAGAAGTAAGCAACACTGCTCTCACTTTCATACCTCCTGCTTGGCCCACATTATGTACTAGTCTGAGTAATTACAACATTACCCTTTTTAAACACATGAAAATATAAGAAAGAAAATGCTTTAATTTTTAGATTTCCAATTTATATGCAGCAAAGTGTGCTTATGAATGTACTGTAATAGAGGAATAGCTTTCTTCATTTATATTGTATTTTTATTCTGCACTTTAGCTAAAAAGATCAGATTACATAATCAGAAAAAATAGGAAGTCTGTACTTAAAGCTGCACTGTCTAAGACGTTTTATAAGAGATGATGATAGAAAAATTAAATCTATAGTTTATTTTGTTCTTATTTTTTTGCAATACATCCATTCTCTTAAGATTTAAGATTCTCTTAAAATGAGCCACTGCAGCGCAGTGGTTAGAGTGCAGTACTGCAGGCTACTTCTGCTGACTGCTGGCTAACTGCAATTTGGCAGTTCAAATCTCCCAGGGTCAAGGTTGACTCAGCCTTCCATTCTTCTGAGGTGGGTAAAATGAGGACCCAAATTGTTGGGGGCAATATGCTGACTCTGTAAATTGCATAGAGAGGGCTGTAAAGCACTATAAAACGGTATATAAGTCTAAGTGCTATTGCTATTTACCTAGAATTAAATTCCTGTGTGTTCAATGGAACTTGCTTTTTAGTAAACAGAATCACACTCTTCATATTAGTAGAATATCATATGCACTTCTGAATGTACAACTGCGCCTATGCAATTGCGCCTATGCATATGATCATGGGAAAAGACATCCCTGTGTTAAAGAGCCATATAATGGCATATGTGGATGACCTTGGGGAAAGAGAGGAAGAGATACTGCCTAGTAAACATTTAGAATAGAATCTATAGCACTACAGAACCTAGTTAATTATTTTTGCTATATTGCACATTTGTTGGCGTCTAATGCGAAACAAAAGGAAATATCCTTATTCGAAATATGAATGCAATCAGCAAGAATCATTCACCTCTTTGCTGGTTGCATACTTTCTAAGAATATTTGGAATATAAGGTGAACAAAATTGAGATTTTCATGAAAACAGAAAACAGAAATTAAACCACTTTGAGGATCTTTATATATTGCCAATCCATTCCAACCTTCACAAATATGCCTGAACATATGGACAATGCTTTGTACTAGAAACCTGTGGAACACATTATAGATTGACCTGACAATCTTTAAAACAAACAGTCAATGGGCATTCATCAGAGAATTGAAAAGACCATTTACCCATATAGCCCTAAAAACAATTCAGTGTATTTCTTGAATATGTGGAACTATTTCTCCGAATTCACCTCAGAAATACAGGCTTAGTTGGATTTTCTTCTATAGTCCTAGGTACATGATATACAGTCAGGTCCAGAAATATTGGGACATCAACACAATTCTAACATCTTTGGCTCTATACACCACCACAATGGAGTTGGAATGAAACAAACACAATGTGCTTCAACTGCAGACTGTCAGCTTTAATTTAAGGGTATGTACATCCAACTCAGGTGAACGGTGTAGGACTTACAGCAGTTTGCATATGTGCCTCCCACTTGTTAAGGGACCAAAAGTAATGGGACAGAATAATAATCATAAATCAAACTTTCCCTTCTTAATACTTGATTGCAAATCCTTTGCAGTCAATCACAGCCTGAAGTCTGGAATGCATAGACATCACCAGACGCTGGGTTTCATCCCTGGTGATGCTCTGCCAGGTCTCTACTGCAACTGTCTTCAGTTCCTGCTTGTTTTGGGGGCATTTTCCCTTCAGTTTTGTCTTCAGCAAGTGAAATGCATGCTCAGTGGGATTCAGGTCAGGTGATTGACTTGGCCATTGCATAACATTCCACTTCTGTCCGTTCAAAAACTCTTTGGTTGCTTTTGCAGTATGCTTTGGGTCATTGTCCATCTGCACTGTGAAGCGCTGTCCAATGAGTTCTGCAGCATTTGGCTGAATGTGAGCAGATAATATTGCCTGAAACACTTCAGAATTCATCCTGCTGCTTTTGTCAGCAGTCACATCATCAATAAATACAAGAGAACCAGTTCCATTGGCAGCCATACATGCCCATGCCATGACATTACCACCACCATGCTTCACTGATGAGGTGGTATGCTTAGGATCATGAGCAGTTCCTTTCCTTCTCCATACTCTTCTCTTCCCATCACTCTGGTACAAGTTGATCTTGGTCTCATCTGTCCATAGGATCTTGTTCCAGAACTGTGAAGGCTTTGTTAGTTGTTGTTTGGCAAACTCTAATCTGGCCTTCCTGTTTTTGAGGCTCACCAATGGTTTACATCTTGTGGTGAACCCTCTGTATTCATTCTGGTGAAGTCTTCTCTTGATTGTTGACTTTGACACACATACACCTACCTCCTGGAGAGTGTTCTTGATCTGGCCAACTGTCGTGAGGGGTGTTTTCTTCACCAGGGAAAGAATTCTTCGGTCATCCACCACACTTGTTTTCTGTGGTCTCCTGGGTCTTTTGGTGTTGCTGAGCTCACCGGTGCATTCCTTCTTTTTGAGAATGTTTCAAACAGTTGTTTTGACCATGCCTAATGTTCTTGCTATCTCTCTGACGGGTTTGTTTTGTTTCTTCAGCCTAATGATGGCTTGCTTCACTGATAGTGACATCTCTTTGGATCTCATCTTGAGAGTTGACAGCAACAGATTCCAAATGCAAATAGCACACTTGAAATGAACTCTGGGCCTTTCATCTGCACATTGTAATTGGGGTAATGAGGGAATATCACACACCTGGCCATGGAACAGCTGAGAAGCCAATTGTCCCATTACTTTTGGTCCCTTAACAAGTGGGAGGCACATATACAAACTGCTGTAAGTCCTACACCGTTCACCTGAGTTGGATGTACATACTCTCAAATTAAAGCTGACAGTCTGAAGTTAACGCACATTGTGTTTGCTTCATTCCAACTCCATTGTGGTGGTGTATAGAGCCAAAGATGTTAGAATTGTGTCGATGTCCCAATATTTCTGGACCTGACTGTATAAACATGGAATAAGAATGTATTAACATTCATTGTCCAAATTCAACTACAGAATGGGTGTCAAACTTGCTGCGTCACGTTGCTGTCACATGATGTTTTGTGACATTCTTCCCATTCGGGAGCTGGGATGGCCGTGGCCTGCGCATGATGCATCCAGCCCATGGGCCACCAGTTTGACACCCCTGAGCTACAGAATGGTCTGTTAACGTTATCCTTCCTGTGGTGAAGTTTTAAGTAAATCCCAACTTACCGGAGATGTCTGTCATGACTTGTTGGCTTCATGTAAAAAGTAATATGTGCTGATTTATAAAATCTTTCTCTTCTTCATTTTGAGAGTGCTAAGGAAAGAGAAAAGAATGATTGATATAACCCATCACAAGAACAGAGTGGTAGAAGAGGAAAGTAAAAGAAAGGAATTGGGCTTGTGACAATTCCAATGAAAACTATCCTATATTCTACAAATTTTGGACAAATTTGTAGAATAAATACTGTAGCTCTTTACTAAATTCAGACCTATCTCAATGTTATCTGCAGTTTACGGTTTCACATTCAATTCACAAGATATATTTTTAAATAAGATATGTTTACAAGTGCATATTTATGATGAAATATGTTTAGCATTTTGGAGAACAAATGTTCAAAAATCCTATTTACACATGAAGGTTCATGAATATTTCTTAAAATTGCATACAGTACTTAGAAACAACAATAGACAAAGCAGTTAAGTTCTGATTGGGTCAGCCTAGAGCACAAGTTGTGTATCTTATCTACAAAAGGTAGTTGTGTATCTTTTTATGGCATAAATGTTAGGATTATATATTTATGCTTTTTCATTTTCTTATCTTTTCTTTATAAGAATAATAGAATATTTTATAAAATTATATAATTCAGCTATACAAATTGTTTTATTATCACTTTCTGCTTTTCAGTGTGAAGAAACAAAAATACTATGAGTTTGAGAAATAGAGTAGACAGTTTGAGCCAGTGGTGAAATCCAATTTTTTTTACTACCAGTTCTGTGGGTGTGTCTTGGTGGGTGTGGTATGTCTTGGTGGGCATGTCTTGGTGGGCATGACAGGGGAAGGATACTGCAAAATCTCCATTCCCACCCCACTCCTGGGGGAAGGATACTGCAAAATCCCCATTCCCTCTTCACTCCGGGGGGAGGATATTGCAAAATCTCCATTCCCACCCCACTCCAGAAGAAGGATACTGCAAAATCCCCATTCCTTCTCCACTCCTGGGGGAAGGATATTGCAAAATCTCTATTCCCACCCCATTCTGGGGCCAGCCAGAGGTGGTATTTGCCGGTTCTCCGAACTACTCAAAATTTCCACTACCGGTTTTCCAAAACCTGTAAGAACCTGCTGGATTTCACCCCTGCTTTGACCCAAATAGCAGGTGTAACTAGGGCAAAACATATTTGATTAAATACATCTTTTTGTCTTCCTAGCATTTTCCTATAAGTGAGGGTCTCCTGAAAGTATTGGTTATGATAGGAATTGGCGATATCGAAACTTAAAAAGAATAAATCACCGGGCCCAGACAGATTCCCAGGAGAATTATACAAAAACCCAGACTTAGAGGAAATTCTTCTACCAAAACTGTTAGAAATTCACAATGAGACCCTGACAAAATCTAAAATACCGGAATCATGGCGGGAGGCATACATTACACTCCTCCAAAAAGAAGGTGCAGATCTAAAACTGATAAAAAATTATAGACCTATCTCACTTCTCAATACGGTTTATAAAATCTATATGAGTGTTAGAGCAGGAAGGCTAAAAATAATCTTGAACCAATTGATACATAGTGACCAAAATGGATTCTTCCCCAGGAGACAGATAAGAAATAATACAAGGATGGTAATAGACATACTCGAATATTATGAGGCACACTCAAATAAAGAAATAGCACTGGTTTTCTTAGATGCCCAGAAGGCTTTCGACAACTTGAATTGGAATTTCATGATACAACAGATTAAAAAGATGAATTTCGGTCTAAATTTTGAAAACACAAAAACCAAAATATATAGTTATATAAACAAAGAGCCACAATAATCACAATATATGGTTATATAAACAAAGAGCCAATATTTTACTTAACGGAGAATTGACAAAAACCTTTCAAATCAGAAAGGGGGTGAGACAAGAGTGTCCCTTGTCACCACTTTTGTATATACTAGCCCTAGAAGTCTTATTAAAAAGGATCAGAAACATTAATGAAATTAAGGGATTGACAATTAGAAAGGAGACATATAAGACCCAGGCATTTGCTGACGATGTGGCCCTCATCACGGAGGACCCATTAGAAACAGGCGTAAAAATATTGGAAGAATTGGGTAAATATGGAGAGGTAGCTGGCCTTAAATTAAATAAAACCAAAACTAAACTGCTAACCAAAAATATGACAGAGGAACGAAAGAAAGCACTTGAAGAAGGAATGGGACTCCAAATAGTCAAGAAGGTAAAATATCTGGGAGTGTGGATATCGGCAAGGTGTTTGGCCCTTAAGGAAGACAATTATGTGTCTTTAATTAGAAATATTAAACAGGACCTAGAAAAGTGGGGAAAACTTCAGATATCATTTTTAGGCAGGATCGCTGCAATAAAAATGAGTGTGTTACCAAAGTTGCTGTACCTGTTCCAAACTGCCCCTATCAAATTGGACAAAAAATTCTTCTTAGAACTTAATTCTACCATAAGAAAATTCATTTGGGGTGGGAAGAAACCCAGGATAGCGATTAGAAATTTGCAAGACAAAAAGGATAGAGGTGGGTTTGGACTCCCAATATGGGAAATATACCACAAAGCAGTGAATTTGGTTTGGTTGAAGGAGTGGGCACTCTGGAAAATAAAAGACTTCTAATCCTGGAAGGGCAATGATTTACAGAAGGGCTGGCACATCTTCCTTTGGGACACAGGGAAAAGAGTAAGGACATATTTTCATAGTCATAAAATAAGGGATACACTAATACAGACATGGGGTGAAATAAGATGAAAACAATATACAAAAATCCCGAGATGGCTCTCCACAATGGAGGCCATGATATATCCTAACTTATTGGAAATGGGGAAAATGGTCAAATATAAAGAGATATTAGATGGGGGAGGGAACCTTAAAACAAATGAAGAATTGGAAGAACAGGGCATCCACATTGATTGGTGGCCGTATGTACAAATAAAGTCCCGTTATAAAAAGGACAAGGAGGAGTTTGGCATTGGGATAGGTTTGATTTGATAAGATATGGATGGGAACAGACAACAAAATATTAGCTAAATTATATAATTACTTGTTGGAATATGATATGATGGAAGAAGTGGTTAAGGAGCAGATGATAGCATGGGCCAAAAACATTGGACAAAGTATAAATTTAAACGAATGGGATACAATTTGGAATAGCAATCTCAAAATGACAAGGGCGGTGATTTATAAGGAAAATCAATATAAGATGATGTACAGGTGGCATCTAGCCCTGGCCAGGATAGCTAAAATATATCCCAATATGAGTCCCAATTGTTGGAAATGTCGCCATCACCAAGGCACTTTCTACCATTGCTGGTGGACCTGCCCCCAAGCGAAAAAATTTTGGAAAATGATTTGGAAATGGATTAAGAAGAAGTATTTAATTATACACATAATGACAGCAGCAGGAATAACCTATGCCCAGTATTGGAAGGAGAAAAAACTACCACCCGAAGAACAAGTAATCAGAAAAATTTTAGAGAGCGCTGAAATGAATAAGCTAACATTAGAACTTAACGAAAGAGAGAACACAGAATATTATAACGTGTGGGAGTTGTGGTATGAGTGGATAGAGAAAAAAAACAAAAAGTGAAGTTTGAGACGTACAAAGTTTAATTAATAATGATCATAAAGTGTTAAACATTACCATGTGCATTATTGAATTAAGGCTGCAATCTATGAAAATAACAGGTAAATAATATGTATATATGATCACAAAGAACTGTGCATTACCATTTGTAATAATACCCAAATCATATACAAGCAAAAATGCAATATTATGTAAATAATATGTATTTATATTCAACACCACGGAACCAAAAAATGTTGAATTGTATTTCTATATTTCACAATAAAAACCAATAATAAAAAAAAGGAATTGACTAACCAGCTTGTCACCCAAGCCTGATGTCCTTCCTCCTCCTATTTCCTCCACAACAATCACCTTTTGAGATGGATTTTGGCCAAGAGTGAATGACTGACTCAAATCACCCAGCCAACGCTCATGGCTAGGGCAGGATTAGTATTCACAGTCTCCTGATTT
Source organism: Pantherophis guttatus (assembly GCF_059756535.1). NCBI lineage: Eukaryota > Metazoa > Chordata > Lepidosauria > Squamata > Colubridae > Pantherophis > Pantherophis guttatus. Next base: position 74,646,406 of record NC_142064.1, read on the forward strand.
TTAGCCTATTGCCTTAAAAAAATTACCTTTATTAAATAAAATTACTCCTCACATGTTTATTAATACTCATTTGATATTGTAATGAATAATAACTTGAAAACAACTTTTGAAGGTGAAGTTTTGGTCTCTACAAAGATTTAGGTTCATTTCTTTTTATTTTTCTTCATTAGTCATTTTATTTCATTCATCAAAACCTAGTGTCTAATGAGCATTTTCACAACTACTTCCTAACTGCTAACTGTTTGTGTCTTCAGCCAGCTTGAAACAGACACACTATGTATGCAGTTCAAAAGAAGATATTTTTCTTTCCCATTGTTTCATTCATCCTCTATAGTGCTGAAGACTTAAGAACTTGATGGTAGCAATCCTGGGTACCACGTGGAAGACTTTCTCTAGTCCTAATGCTTACTTTTGGAAAGTTTTAAAGTAGCAGGAACTCAAGCAGATCAGTTTATTTACTCTCCTCTACTGTCAGTTCTATTTATTTATTTCCATGCATTTGTATGCTACCTCATCTAGCAATCCTGCCTGCTTACAACATATGAACACAAAAGCATCCACAACATCACCATAGAAACAATGCACATAGATATAGAGTACAGTAGCCATCAAATGTCTTAGGTTAATGAATTCCACAGGTGATGTATTATAAACTGTGAAGAAGTGCTTTTGTGTGTTATCCTTTCAGTTAGATTCCATGCATTATTCTTGGCCTAGCATTTTGAGAGATCTAATAAAAAATCTTTATTCCTGTCCACTCTCTCCATGCCATGGATGATTTTGTTGCAATATTTTCTGGATCAGACTCAATAAAGATGTTAAGAAGTAAAGGTTTAAATATATTTTCTTTTATTTACAATAGGCATTCTATATTCACTGAATATTCACTGATAGAAGCAAGGAAAAGGGTGAAGATGGCTCCTTATATATACAATGGGTGGAGCTATATGTGGGAGTGGTGAGTCATGAATACATTAAAGATTGAAGAATAAGTTAACCCCTGATATCCCATTCATATACTATTTACACATTAGAGAATAAGGCATTTACATCTGACAAATCCCCCTCTAAATGCCGATTCGTTATACAACACCAATTACATTCAGATTCAGGACAATATAAAATATGCAGTTTAGAAGTCAGATATTTGTGCTGTTTAGAAGGTAAGGGCTTCGTTAATATGTCAGCTAATTGTTCTGAAGTATCACAGTGTATTGCCTTAATAAATCCATCCTGAGACAACTGTCTCACATGTTTAAATTTTATATCTATATGTCTGGACCTTTGTCCAATGGCATCAGATCTAGATATTTCAATAGCTGCTTTATTGTCTTCATGCATGACAAAAGGCAAAGCAGGTTTTTTCCAAACATCTGAAATTAAATCGTTAAACCATACAAGGTTATTTGCAGCTTTGGATAAACAAACATATTCTGCTTCTGTCGTTGAAGTGGCTACTAGTTCTTGTTTACCAGTGTACCAGTAAACTGGACAGTCATTTAAGAGAAAAATATATCCAGATGTACTTTTTCTGCATGACGTGTCTCCAGCCCAATCTGCATCTGCGTAACATACAAGCTTTGGTTCTTTGTTATCACTAGGTTCTAATACTAAGCAGAAATCTAGAGTACTTTTCAGATATCTTAAAATTCTTTTAACAGCTTCCCAGTGATACATTGTTGGTTTGCTGATGTGTCTGGATAATAAGTTGAGTGGCAAGGCGATATCTGGCCTAGTCCAATTAGATATATAGAGAAGTGAACCTATGATTGATCTATAAAATGTGTTATCCTTGAATTCAGGGGAAGATTCATCAGTATTTCTAAGAAAATCAGTTTGCATAGGAGTATCACAGGGTTTGGCATTGATAAGATTACATTTATTCAAAAGTTCTATAATTTTATCTCTTTGAGTAAGTTTGAATCCCCTTCTAGTCTTATTAATTTGGACACCAAGATATTTGTTCACTTTACCTAGGGATTTCAACGAGAAATGTTCATTTAACTTATTTACAAAAGTTTCTCTTCTCTCTTTGTGTTTTCCTATATACAAAATATCATCTACGTAAATCAATACAAACTCAACGTAGTTGTCACCCTTTTTGACAAAAAAACAGTTATCAGCAGTGGTAGCATTGAAATCCATAGTCTTAAGTACTTTTATCAAACAATCATACCATCTTTTACCAGATTGTTTTAATCCGTACAAACTCTTATTCAACAACCAAATTTCATTTTTGTTGGTGTATTGACTGTGAGGTGCTCTTACATATATTTCCTTATCTAGTTTCGCGTGTAGATAAGCAGTCTGTATGTCATATTGAAATACATCAAGGTTGAGTGCTGATGCTACCACTAGAGCTGTTTTGACACTCTCTGTTCTTACTGTGGGGGAATACGTATCAGTATAGTCCTCCGGATATTTCTGTGCATATCCTTGTGCAACTAATCTAGCTTTGTATAGAGTATTGCCTCCTTCTAAATTCTTAATTTTATATATCCACCTGGTACCAATAATTGTTTTATCTTTAGGTGCAATTGCAGGTGTAAATACATTTAATCCTTGTAAACTTTCCATCTCTTTCTTCATAGCTAGTTCCCATTTTTCTTTTTCCTCACAAGGAAGTTTTAACACTTCTTCATATGAGTTAGGTGTTATTGATTCACCATCCATATGCATTATGTAATCCCTGTATTTGTTTGGCATTTGATTCCTGTTGTTCCTAATGACTCTTTCAGGTTTGCTATTGTTATCGTGTAAATATCTTGCTTCCTTTTTGGTCAGTGTGTCTGTTCTTATTTTGTGTTGGCTATTTGTCCAAATTTTAGTTTTGCTTTTGTGTTTGTTGATATTTTGTTTTTCTATGGTCCCTTCCTCATGAGGTTTTGTTTCTTTACATTTATTTGGAAATATTTCATTAAGATGTAATTTAGACCAGTTGGCTTGTTCATGGAACACAGCTGTTCTGGAAACTATAAATTTGTTATTATTATCAATGAATCTGTATCCTTTGGTGCCAGTTTCATATCCCATGAATTTGAGTCTTCTGGATACATTTTCTCCCTTTCTTCTCAACTGTTTGGGTATGTGTACGTCTGCAGTGACTCCAAATATGTGCATGTGTGCTAATTTTGGCTTCCTATTATACATTACTTCGTATGGTGTTTTGTTTACAATACTGGACCAAGTTCTATTTTGTGTGTAATTTGAATAATGTAGGGCTTCTGACCAAAATTGTTTGCTTAAGCCAGCATCCTCCAATGTGCATCTAATCATGGTTTGTAATGTGGAATTTTTTCTCTCTGCAATTCCGTTTTGGAACGCAGAAAATGGATTAGACGTGTAATGTAGCATTCCTCTGTCCTTTAACCATTGGGAGAATTCTTTAGACATGAATTCACATCCCCTATCTGTCATAATTTGTTTTATTCTGATATTGTGTTGTGTTTCTATGCGTTTGTAAAATTCCTTAAATTTTTGAAATGTTTCATCCTTATGTTTTAGCGTATAAACAAAACCATAACGGCTATAATCGTCTACTATTGTCAGCAAAAAGCGTTTTCATCGCTGACTTTACTTGGGATTTTGTTGAGTCATCTTCACTTTCTGATTCTGACTCTTCCGAGGAGTTTGAATCCTCTTTTTCATCTTCGTTGTCTGATAACGTTTTTCGCGCCAGAAATTTTGAACTGAGCATTTTGATTGGCTCTGCTTCGCTCACCTTGGAGGTCTGTTGAAACCAAGATGGCTGCCATTCAAAATTTCGCGCGGGATCACATTTCTTCTTCTTCGTAATGACTTTCTCTGTAGTCATATTACTCACAATTTTTGGTTCTTTAGGCTTCTCATTAGTGATGTTTTTCTCTCTCGCTGCTCCGCTGTTCTTCAGCATTTCTTGGAGGTTCGCGATGAGGCTTTCATCATTTTTCTGGCTTTTTAATAGTTTTAATATCTCTGACCTGAGTTCGTTATTCTTTATTTCGATTTCCTCCTGGTCATCGTTTTCATCTATTATTTCTTCAGTGGTGTATTCTTCGGATTCTCTTGAAATTGCGTTTGTGGATTCGTTGATTATTTCTTGTTCTGTTTCCATTTCTTTGCTGTAGGCCCTGGTGTTGGGCCTATCCTTCTTGGACATTTTTAAGTTTTTATTGAGTCAATTAACCATCCTCTGCTACCAGCTTGTTGCAATATTTTCTGGATCAGACTCAATAAAGATGTTAAGAAGTAAAGGTTTAAATATATTTTCTTTTATTTACAATAGGCATTCTATATTCACTGAATATTCACTGATAGAAGCAAGGAAAAGGGTGAAGATGGCTCCTTATATATACAATGGGTGGAGCTATATGTGGGAGTGGTGAGTCATGAATACATTAAAGATTGAAGAATAAGTTAACCCCTGATATCCCATTCATATACTATTTACACATTAGAGAATAAGGCATTTACATCTGACAGATTTAATGCACCTCAGTCATGTCCTTCTAAGCCACATCTTTTTGTAAATGCATCAACCAAAAGTCTACACATTGCAGGTGAAAAAACAGGCTACCCGAGTAGATTAAAAATGCCTGTGCTAATTCTATCCCTATCTTCTTAAACCTTCCCCATCATCAAGAGGACCCATCTGCTAATAAAAGCAGCAATGTCAATCAAACAGGAGCTTTGGCAGGAGACAGGGAGGAGAAGTAAACTAAAATGTCTCCCTGGGAGCTCTGCTATCATACCAAAGCCTAGAAGTCAAAATAAAGAGGCAAACTAAAAGATAGATGGCTCTGATGAATAGAAGCAAGACCAAAGAAGCAGCAACTGAGAAAACTGGGGTGAGAGAGAGGTCTTCCTTTCTCCTCCCTTTCCCTTCCCTCAGAACTGGTGTGAGATCAAAATTTCTTCCAGCAATTTCCCTCAGATGGAACAAAAATTTGGAAAAGGAGAAGACTCAAGAAGTCCAGCTGAGAACAGGCAAGCTGAAAAGGCAGGAAAAGAACCAAAAAACAAGATAAAAGATAAAAGGCAAATCAAACTGTCTAGAAAAAAAGAATATGGCTCTATAGAGAATGGCAATAGAAATATACAAGGATTAAGATATCAAAAATACGGAAGTCAGCAGTGACCAAATATATTAGAGATAGAGAACAGAAAGATATGAAAATGTAATGAAATTGGGCATTATAGTGTAGATAGCACTAAGACATATATAATTTACATTTGCCTTATTTATTTTTTTAGAATAAAAGTCTCCTTCCCAGCAACCGAAGGTAGATTCAACCATCTATGTTTCCAGAGATTTATCTCTATTGAGTCTGGGTCAATCAGGACAATACTCCAGTTAGGAAAATGCCATAAATTTGTATAATGTTGGCATTTTTATTTTTAATACTTTTCCTAATGATCCCTAGCATGGATTTTGCCTTTTTCACAGTTTCCCTAGGTAGCCACCAACTGCTAAATAGCTTCTATAACAAGATAAAAGTAGGGGATTGTTGAAGTTGAGGCTGCCTAACAGATTGTGCTATGCCCAACTACTGGAGAATTAAGTAAATTTTGCCTGGAATATTAATAACTTTCCAAGCTGAGTGCCTAGTAAACTGGAGGAAAAAGAGTGATTTTACTGTTCTGTGTGAATAGAGCAGAATTAATTGAGCACAAAGAAATAATTCTTAAGAGCTTTTACTCCTTGTGGATTAAGATACTATGCCGCGAGAACAGTGACTGCTGTCAGCATCTAACAATATCTTGTGTGGGAAGCTTGCTAATATTTTTGTCTTAACACAGCATGAGGACTTCACTAAAGGAAGTGACAAAGCTGCAAGGAAAAATTCAGAGGAATCGTCTCACTTTCACTCTCTCTCGTGCACACACACTTGCTTCATTAGGATTTAACAAGAGATATATTTCTTCCCCAACCAAACTAAAAATATAAGAACATCCAAGGACCATATTCCCTAAAAACTAGGCTGTGCTTTTTTCTGGGTCAGGAATATAAGTTTTTAAAATAAAGTCTCCTTTGGGTCAAGTTCTCTCCCTGATGAATTCATATAGTTTTCCTGGCAAGAATACATAAGTGATAGGCATATTATTTTTTCACGATCCCCCCTCCCTTTTTTTTTTCTGGCATGGTATTTGCTGATGATTTTCCAATCCAAATACTAACTAAGTTTGACTTTCTTAGCTTTTTGAGATCAGTTTATACTATAAAAGGATAGGAATCAAGTCTCCAGAGAAAAATAGAATTTGGCCAGAAAGGAAAAACAAATTCTGGCAGTAATGAGCACAAGAGATTTTTTTTTTTTTTTTTGGCTCCATCATTCAGATCCCCTTGTAATACTGCTGGATGTAGATAATCAAGGCTCATGTTTTCACTCTTATCCTCAGCATTTTATTTTAGTACTTTGGATTCAGTTGCTTTTATCACTTCATGAGTTGCTACAAAAAGAATGTTATTCAGGGTGATAAAGAAGAATTGTATGTTCAGAATAATGCATGCTGAGTCATTATTACTAGGGAGAAACAGTGCTATCCTGAGCATGATCTAAATCTTATTTAATAATGCTATTGGCTTTCTTATAATTTCCATGTACAGATATAAATTGAAAATATTTAAAGCAATATGTAAACTTGTATAAGTGAGATAAACATGTCCGAATATTCCATACACACTTGATGAAGAACAAAAACTGCATTCTTTTTTATGAGTTTATTGTGATAAAAAAAAAAAAAAACAGGATGCCCTTTTATCAATGCATTATTACTCTAGAATTATATGGGATTATTTTTAAAGAACTGCACAACAAGAGAATCCTTCCTGTTTACACAATTATATAGATTTGAGAGGAAAAGGAGGTGCAGAGCAGAATGCAAATGAAAGGGATTATATTATTTACAAATTAAAAATATTTAAAGGGGAACATGATGGAAGACTTAAGGATTTTAAGAAATGATTTTGACATTTCTGTATTTCTAGAAATGATGTTAACATCTTTCTAACAACATAGAGAATGTTATCTGAAACTTTAGTAAACTCTAATTTTGAATCTAAAGATTTTGATGAATGACACTCCCACAATTAGTCTGGCCAATGTTCAGGGATGTTAGAAATCATAATGCAGTTACAACTGGGATTACAAAGTTAGGAACTATTGCTTTACACAAATTGAGTTAAGCAGATAAATACGATCTATGAAATGTGGCTAAATGAAGAGAAGATGTAAGAAAGCAAGAAGATGTCAAAGTTACTCTGGGGCATTTGGGATGTCTTTCCACTAAAGATTTTACCTTTCTACTGTCAATCCAAGAAGTGTTTTTTTGTCCCTTCCCTGTCAGATCAAATCAACCATCCATTTGGACTTGCCCATCTCACCTTAATGAAGGTGTATTAAGTTCCCATATTTTGTTGTTTGCCAGTTCCATCTGAAACATCTAAAATATCCCCAGACTCTCCTGACAATGATTACAAGGAAAATGATTCCTTGCTTATTGCCGCCTCAGTCTCTCCAGTTGCAGCTGCTGGGCAACAAGACAGGGAAAGCACATTTCAACTTTGGAAGTCTAAATCTTCCATCTCAGAATTGTCTATTGGTGTTGAGGAATTGATGGGCCTGTTATCACATGTGGCAGTAGGGTGTGTGTCAGAGGTGGTATTCAGCAGGTTCTGACCAGTTCTGGAGAACCGGTAGCAGAAATTTTGAGTAGTTCAGAGAACTGGTAAATACCACCTCTGACTAGCCCCGCCCACATCTATTCTCTGCCTCCTGAATCCCAGCTGATCAGGAGGAAATGGGGATTATGCAGTAATCTTCCCCTGGAGTGGAGAGGGAATGGAGATTTTACAGTATCCTTCCCCTGCCACACCCACCAAGCCATGCCACGCCCACCAAGCCATGTCATGCCCACCACTTTACTACCACAGAACGGTAGTAAAAAATTTTGAATCCTACCACTGGTGTGTGTGTGTGTGTGTGTGTGTGTGTGTGTGTGTGATTCTGACAGAGGAGATGTCTGATGGGATGTCAGAAGAATGTAGAACTGTTATGGAAAAGATCCTTTCCTGAATTCTAGGAAAATAGAAAACATGAGAGAAAATATTTCAAAATAGCTCTTTGTTTATATTAGAAAGGAGTTTTGACAGGTTTTCAAGATTCTGTTTATAATATCCTTTGAGCCAATCATTACTGGGTTCATCCAAAAGAGAAAATGGATACTCCATTTATTTACTGTCCCAAAAAGCCCACTTATGTAATAATATTCCTACACTAGGAGCACTCCTACCTTATTACTTAACACATTGCTTAACACATTGTAAGCCGCCCTGAGTCTCCGGAGAAGGGCGGCATATAAATCAAATTAAAAAAGAAAAATACTACTAGTCAGGTGGACTAGTGGAAAGAGGAGCGAACTATATATAAGAGTAAAGAGTACTTTATTTTAACATGTGAATTGAAGGTGTTATCTTTAACTTACTGCATATACAGACACATACAGGCATATGCATTCCAAGAGAGTTTTATTAATCCATTTGTAAGAGGTTTTCCACACATTGGAAAGATTTGGGATTTCACACTTATTACGAAAGTTTGTTAATGTTCTTGGTTTGTGGTCTAAATCAGGGAATATGGATTTATTCACTCATTTATTCACAACCATAAGCCTGGGAGATTCCATGGCCAGCCCAGATACATGTCCAGGAGTATGGCCAGGGATGCTGTTACATTGCGGGGGATAAAGTGAGTGAACAACAATCCCCACTGATTTCTATGGCCTAGCCTCACAAAAAAGAGCTCAGATCCAGCATCATCTGGGTCAAGACCCCTAGTGGCCATCAGAGATTCACAAAATACAATAGCTACACCCTGATCTCTGCCCCAGGGTCATAGTTGTGCAGTAGCTAAACATCCAGTGGGTGCATTTTAGAGAGGGAAATCCCCCCCCCCACTTTCTTGCTCAGCCAGGTTTCAGTGACATAGATCAGCATTCTCACCACAATTAAATTATGTACGATGAAAGCTTTATTGCATACTGACTTGGCATTCAGCAGCAGTATTCAGAGTCCAGAGCCACCATAACCTGAAAAATCAGGTCCTGAAGCTGATTACAGGGTCCCAGAATTTTTTTTTTTTTTTTTTTTAATTCGGCTTATATGCCACCCTATCTCCCAATGGACTCAGGGCGGCTCACAATAATAAAAACACAAGCCACAATACAAAATAAAATCTAAAATCTAAAAAATTTAAAATTTAACCCTTAACACACACCCCCATCAGACCAGGTCAAGCGATTTAAAAAGCCAAGTTTTTAATTCACGACGGAAGGTGCGAAGGTTAGGTGCTAATCGGAGCTCCAAGGGAAGTTGATTCCAGAGGGTGGGCACACCCACCGAGAAGGCTCTACCCCTGGGGGCCGCCAGCCGGCACTGTCTATCTGACAGCACCCTGATCAGGCCCTCTCTATGAGCGCGAACTGGGCGATGGGATATCGTTTCTGGCTGTAGGTGATCCGCCAAATATCCTGGGCCTAAGCCATGTAGGGCTTTATAGGTCATCACCAGCACCTTGAATCTCACTCAGAGGGCAACCGGTAACCAATGCAAGCCGCGTAGGAGGGGTGTAACATGGGAATATCGGGATTCTCCCATCACAACCCGGTGGCTGCATTTTGCACCAGCTGAAGCCTCCGAATGGTCCTCAAGGGCAGCCCCATGTAGAGAGCATTGCAGTAGTCAATCCGTGAGGTGACCAGCACATGAGTAACTGTGCGTAGGGCATCTCGGTCCAAGTAGGGATGCAACTGGCGCAACAGACGTATCTGGGCGAATGCCCCCCTTGTCACGGTCATTATATGATCTTCTAAGCTCAATCGTGAATCCAGGAGGACACCCAAGTTGCGCACCCTGTCTACAGGGGGCAAAACTTCACGCCTATAGTCAGCGATGGCACCTCTCCCCTGAACTGAGATGCCGGTACCCACAGCCACTCGGTCTTGGCCGGGTTGAGTTGCAGTCTGTTTCTACCCATCAGACCCGTACCGCTTCCAGGCACCGGGCCATCATGTCAAGGGCATCACTCGGTTGGTTCTGCTGTCTTGGTCTTAAAAAACAAGGCCATCTTCCTCAGAAATGGCTTTTTTTTTTAAATTTATTTTTTTAATTTGATTTATATGCCGCCCTTCTCCGGAGACTCAGGGCGGCTTACAGTGCGTTAAGCAATAGCCTTCATACTTTTGTATATTTATACAAAGTCAGCTTATTGCCCCCACAAACTGGGTCCTCATTTAACCTACCTTAGAAAGGATGGAAGGCTGAGTCAACCTTGAGCCTTGGAGAGATTCGAACCAGCAGTAAATTGCAGGCAGCTGTGTTAATAACAGGGTGCTTTAAACCACTGTAGTACCAAGGCACTGTAGTACTAAGGCTTCCCCTTAGTCTTCCACCATATTTCCCAATACCAGTCACTACTGCAATATTTTCTCCTGCCCTATGCCTCTTTTCACTCATCATCCCCCCTTCCCTATCTTATTCTTCCCCTAAAGCAAATGAACCCATACTATTCAACTGCAAACATATGGAGGTAGAAAGGCATAAATCTGGTTAGAGGTGTTTCTGCCTAGCATACATTGCCCTCACATAGATCCAGCCTCACCCTCACCCAAATGAATCACTTTTCTCACACAGTCCATTCAACTATTTATTTATTTATTTATTTATTTATTTATTTATTTATTTATTTGGTCAGTTTATATGCTGCCCTCCTCCGAAGACTCAGGGCGGCTTACGATGCACTTATAACAATAGCCTTCATTCTTTTGTATATACCTGCTTATTAGAGCTTTTGGCCCCCTATAAGCAGTGTTTCTACAAAGTCAGCTTATTGCCCCCACAATCCGGGTCCTCAATTTACCTACCTCGGAAGGATGGAACCTTGAGTCAACCTTGAGCCTGGTGAGATTTGAACTCGCACTAATTGCAGGCAGCTGGCAACTAAGTGCTACATAACAGCACTTAGTCCGCTGTACCACCAAGGCTCTTTTATAACTTATATAACTCCACTCCCAGGCATCTCACTCTCACAAAGATGAGTAGGGGAAGCCTATCCCTGATGGACCTTACAGGTAAAGGCCCATATACACTCAAGGTTCTCACCTGAGAGTAAAAAGTTGGCCCAGGCCTGCTTAGCTCATTGTCCAGTCAATAATATTGTCCTAGCCAGTCAAGATTTGTGAGCCAGAGTACTGTCCAGTCTGACTGCCTAAGGGTCTTGATCCCCAGGTAACTACACTCTAAGGTCTCACGCAAAGAGAGAGGGAGGCTCCAAGATGGCCATTTTCTTATGTGACCAGTCAAGCACCAGTCAGCACAAGACACAATCTGGTTTTCCATCACTTTCAGCTTGCTCCTGCTCCCACTGCTGCCAATGGCTGTCTAACAGGGATCTCCCCTCTATCAGCCAAGGAGCTGTTGCCGCAGGCCTGCAGTCCTTCTGTCTAATAATCCTACATCTAACTCACTACCCAGGTAATTTCAGAGGAGAGGACAAAACCATTCTATAGACTTCCCTGCTGTGTTCATTTTTTAAATTTTATTTATTTATATCCACTTTTATTATTTGTACTTAAAGTGGCAAATACAGTATATCCATCATACCTTCCTCCTCCTATTTGCCCCTCAATAACCCTGTAAAGTGAGTTGGGCTGAGAAAGTGACTGGCCCACCCAGCCAGCTTTCATGGCTAAGGCAGGACTAGAACTCACAATTTTTTGCTTTCTAGCCTGGGTGGTGAGCAATTGGCTTTCCTGTTGCTACTCCTTCAGGAAGTCCCCACACACACAGTCATCAGCTGAACAAAAAGCATCTGACCTACCCAGCTGCCATGCTTTCTTCAGGAGCGCTGTGTTGCTTTCAATTCCGTGCAGCAGAGAGACTGTCACTAGCTGCCACTCTGCAACTTTGACATCTCAGGAAATCCCAACAAGGCTATGCCTATATATAACCAGCAGCCATGTGACCTACCACCATTCCAGGCATTGTCCCCTCTAGGTTGCTGACAACACTCCATCTCCCCCAGCTCTAGGCTATCCCAATTTGCCAAACTATTCAAAGATCCGTTGCTGGTTCAGGGTTTTTGAATGGTTTGGCGAACCATATATACACTTCCATATAGTCTCCATGATATAGTATAAATCCCCAAATAGTAAGCAAACAAGATGGTGCCATCTTGAAAAAAAAGCAATATGTCTGTTTTCTTTATTAGGCTTTTGATGACAATTGTAAATGCATTTCCTAAAATAAATTATGAAGGCAGTATTTCAGAAAGCTGATCATCATATTTACATTTATAGCTAGGATACATTATACAATTAGTCTAGTAAGGTACAGAGAGATTGTGATGTGTGTGCATACATTCTTTTTTGCAGTGTATATCATTTTTTTTCTGGTGGGAAGGACTGGCGAAAGCTTGCCATCCAATATATTATTCTACCCTTACATAGCACTAAGAGAATCCAACTAACTTCTTTCTCATTGTCTCCCCCCACTTTCAGAGAACACCCAAAATATTAAATTTGTAGAATATTAATTATAAAGCAACACTTTCCACTCCAACTGTAATTGACAGATGTTGTGTAATACATGTAACAAATTGTGTAAATCAGAATCTTTACTACTCTGTACATTTTTAAATAGCAAACATATGTCATTATTTTCTCAGCAAGATTTTCAATACATCTTACAGGAATGGGAATAAAAATTAACTGTTTTAAAACTCATCCATGAAAAATAATGAATAAATAACAAGTCCAATCCTATAACCAATTTTACTCACTGAAGATCTGTTTCAATAGATTTTCGGACCTGTTTTTAAATATCAGTACTAACCAAGAGTGAAATTCAGCAGGTTCTGACAGGTTCTGGAGAACCAGTAGCAGAAATTTTGAGGAGTTTGGAGAACGGGCAAATACCACCTCTGGCTGGCCCTAGAGTGGGGTGGGAATGTAGATTTTGCAATATCCTTCATCCAGGAGTGGGGAGGGAATGGGGATTTTGCAGTATCCTTCCCCTGCCATGCCCAGCAAGCCACGCCCACAGAACCAGTAGTAAAAAAAATTGGATTTCATCACTGGTACTAACCCAATCTCCCCATTCACCCCAAAAAATGGTCCCTTCTCTTATGTATTATTTTGCTATAAATAATGCTGAATAAAATAGTGTCTTATGACCAAGTAGCCACATCTTTGGGCTGAGTTAATCTATACTAACATCCACATATGCTTTAATATATATTATTGTATTATTCAACATTCTTTATTCATGTATAAATGTGTTTTTAACAGATGGATTAATCCCTCACCATGTCCAATTTTATAACTCCAACTGGAAACTTCTGGTTGATTCCCAGAGAAATCTAAGCTTATATGAATAAGCTTAACTTATTCATGGTAAATTAAGATCAATACCTATAAAAGAATAGACTATAGATATGATGGCTCTGAATCATAGACAAATTAGTAATAGTAATGTAATAGTACTGATAGGAATGTATAGTTGTTAAATACTGGGCTGTCATGGGAAAGTTGCAGAATCAAATCATGATACTTATAAACAAATGACCTTTGAAAAGTGATTTTTCCAAATCCACTTGATTATCTTTTTCTTTATAGCAATAGCAATAGCACTTAGACTTATATACCACTTTATAGTGCTTTATAGCCCTCCCTAAGCAGCTTACAGAGTCAGCATATAGCCCTCAACAATCTGGGTCTTCATTTTACCGACCTCAGATGGAAGGATGGAAGGCTGAATCAACCTTGAGTTGATCAAACTGCTGGCAGTTGGCTGAGTTAGCCTGCAATACTGCATTCTAACCAATGCGCCACCAGGGCTATATCGTAATTGAATTATAATATCTTTCCAAATTTTGGTGGTTTTTTTTTTTTTTTTTTTTGCAGTTTTTAAGAGCTTTCCACCTGAGCAGAAAGGAAGCTGCCCAAACAGCAGAGGAACAATTTAACAATCCAAAGTAGCTTGGATTGATCACAAGAAGGTATTCATCACCCTGCCACATGATTGAGGATAATCAAGTCCCTAGAAATAACAGGAGTCAGTAGAAACATTTGTGCAAAGATCAATGGCACATTGGAAGACATCATTGCTGGTCAATGGTGATGGATTGGAAAAGATTAATATTAATATTTTTAAGAATGAATAAAGTTTTGTTTTTAAAATTAAAAAAAAAAAGGAAGAGATTAATATCAAGAGAGGAATCTTTCAAGGACACTCACTATCACTTCTACTGTTTGTCTTTGCACTGATTCCACTGTTAATAGAGCAAGTCAGGCCCTGGCTATCAAACATCAAAAACAACTGCCAGGTACTCACCTCCTCTATATGGATTATCTGAAGTTGTATGGAAAAACACAATTTGAAAGAGAATCTCTGCTCAGTACTGTCCGTATATCCAGCCAAGACATTGCAGTGGAATTTAGACCGGACAAATAACAATAGCAATAGCACTTAGACTTATATACCGCTTCATAGTGCTTTTACAGCCATCTCTAAGCAGTTTACAGAGTCAGCATATTGCCTCCAACAATCTGGCTCCTCATTTTACCAACCTCGGAAGGAGGGAAAGCTGAGTCAACCTTGAACCGGTGAGATTTGAACTGCCAAACTGCTAGCAGTCAGCTGAAGTAGCCTGCAGTGCTGCACTCTAACCACTGCACCACCTCGGCTCTTATCAGGAAAATTGTGAAATCTGAAGGAATCAAGATTAAAAAAAACATTAAGAGACTGGCTGAAGACGATCACTACAAATACATGGGCATCCTTCAAGCTGACAACATTAAGTACACTGAAGGCAAGAAGAAAGTTAGTAGGGAATACATCAGAAGAATGAAGATGATCTTAAAGTTCAAACTCAATGGTAGAATTACCATCAAGGACAATTCCAACACTTGGGCAATTCCAGTCATTAGATGTAAGCTTGACTAGAGACAGAACTCAAACTGAACTAGAAGCCCTGGATAGGAAGACCAGAAGAATAATGACAATGCCCTTCATGCATACAGTTGACAGGTTCTATTTGCGTGATAGCATAGGTGGACATGGAATATTGCAAGTACACCAGATATTTGACAAAGAAGAAAAAGGCAATGGAAGAATGTTTAAAAAACAGAGAAGATGTGCTGAAGCTAGTATACCATGAAGGCTTACTAAAAACAAAGATACCAAAGAAGCCTATTGTATAAGAAAGACCAAATGAAGACTAGAAAAGAGGTATGGCAAGGCAAAATATCACATGGCCAGTATATAAGAAACCAGACAAAGCAGACTTTGCAATGACTAAGAGCAGGAAAGTTGAAGGAAAAAACCGAGAGGCTAATTCTGGATGCACAAGACCAAGCCTGAAGAACAAATGCATAGAAAGCCAGAATTGAGAAGACAGCAAATGCTACCTTTGCATAGAAGCTGAAGAAAAAATGGACTATCTAGTTAGCTCCTGCAAGAATATTGCACAGCCTGATAATAAAAATGACTAACTAGCAACAATAGTGCATTGGGATATCTGGAACAAATAAAATTTGCCTGCAAGCAAGAAATGTTGGGACCACAAAATAAGCAAAATAATAGAAAACAAAGAAGCTAAAGTGCTTTGAGATTTTAGGATTCAAACAGACAAGCACTTGCCATGTAAAACCATGTAAAACAATTCTTGATAAGAAAGACAAAAAAAGTCTGGATAGAGGACATAATAGTGTCTGGAAGCAGAAGAATAGAAGAGGGGGGGAAATGGAGAAAATCACAAAATGTACCTGCAAATAGAAATAGAACAACTGGGGCAAAAAAAAAAAGATAGTAAAATAGTAATAGGTGCCTTGGGTGCAATCCCACAACAACTGGAGCACCACTTGATAACCATTGGCATTGACAAATTCACCATTAGTCAATTGCAAAAGGCAGCTTTACTCGGAACAGCTTACCTCCTGCAATGATAATTTTAAAACCTTTGAACAACAGTGTCTGCTTATCCCCAGGTCCTTGAGAATTACTCAATAGATGGATAAAAATGCCAAATCCTGTCTGAACACCTGACTGATGGTGCAACCAACCATAATAATAATATTTTTTTGTTGGAAGCAAAATATTTGTGGAAATCAACGTATGCCATCTCTGCCCCACCCAAAACATTGGATGATTAGATAAATGTTATGATAGAACATGTCAGCATGTTCCTTTAATAAAACATGGATTCAGTACAAATCTATGACAAAAATTTAGCCTCAAATATCTGATTTAGTTATGTCAAGAATGATAATAAAGAGATCCCTCCCCACTCCAAAATCAGTTCAGCCCTTTGAAACATCCAGCTCCTTGCAGTATTCAGTATCCTGTTCTTCTGAGAGCAAGAAAAAAAAAATCTATCAGCAAAAAAGGCAGGTGTAGAGAAAGACTATAGCCTTATCTATCAATAACCTGCTTTCTTGCTTTGACTCTTCTGATCTATGTAATGCAGCCATCACAGTAAAAGGACATCAACAACCTGTTCTAAGGCTGATTGACTAATATACATTTCTAATATTCCAATTACTAATTATTTTAAAACCCACTATTAGTAAATATAATGTACAATGTTTTAAAATGGCCGCCTATAAGTTTTTTTTTTACATGTCATTTTTCAAACTTACTAGATAATTTTCGCATGCTGCCCTACAGATGGTAATATAGCTGAGAACTGCAACTAAAAGAAATTCTAATTATAAAACAAATGTGGGCATCCCACACAGCACTTGATGAAAACAACAAATAAGAATTAAGGATAATGAGCTAAGAAGCACAATGAGCCAAATAAACCTGTTTCAAATTCTAGAAATACATTTACAAGTCTATGGTAGTACTTTTTCTATTTTCACATTGATTTTATTCCTGTTTAATTACAGTTAATTCAAACTGCTTCCTTTTACAAAGATGAAATTAACTTGCTAATAAGTGCTGAATTTCTAGATGGACTTAAATCAAGAATCCTAACCCCACTGGCATTAACTTAAACATTCTCTTAGATTTAAAAAAAAATGACAATTAAAAAAAAACACCTTACGGAGTTTGATTTTTTTAAGGATCACATTTTTTTCTTAGATGAACAAAAAGCAGAAAACATCCATCTTTTAGATGAAAGATAAAGAAGGCCATTTTGTATGACTTCTACAGATGCCTAGAATAATCTATGCATCCTTATTAGGAAAATATTATTAAAGTCTATGAAACATGTGACATATGTTGCATTTTGTGCTTTATTTCTTTTTCAGATATAGCTAGTTTCTATGTGTAAAATCCATTAATCAGATCCTTGAACCAACACGCATCCTACAAGCATATTCATAAAATGTGTCAGAGTTCTTTGGTTATAGAAAGGCAGCACCCACCTCCCAGAAGAATGAAGTATTTGGGGAAATATTAAAAAGGCAAGATATTGTCATTGTCCAGGAGAAATGGAGAAACAAGCTCTTAAAAGACAGAAAGCAGACTCAATCTCCCTGCCCACAGCAGATACTGAAGCCAGCTTTTAGAAATGCAGATTTGGTAATCCATTCAAGAAGGATATTTTGAAACAAAGGCAGAGTGACAGGATTAGCCCTCACTCAAGATCCAACACAGGGCAAAGCCATTAAGCCACAATAGGAATTGCCCATCACTCTTGCAGAGCAATCCAAACTTCCATCAAATCTTGAAGCTCAGACTTTGCCTATAGAGCCAATTATAACCCCCTTCATGGCCCCATGGGAGACTGACAATAGCCAATAGAATGCATGTTCTTGCATAGGAACAGGAAGTTCAAGTGCAAAGCCCAAGAGAAAGTATAACCTCCCCACTCTCAACTCCATGTGGTCAGTGCACCAGAACCACAAACACGTTGTCCTGTTCATCAATAAATGTACCCTCTTTCCAATCAGCCTCCAGCCTCCATTTTGTCTTCAGTGACTTTCTCCTGGCTTGGAACTGAACCAGATGGATATTTCTTCCCACATGGTGTTTAAGGGAGAAACTTAACTTTCTTGCTAATTTATGTTTGCTAAATCTTAAATGTAACCAGCAAATTTTCAGTGTCTAATAACCTATCGGTGAAATACATCAATTAGTTAAGATTGTTTGAATTGATGTTCCTGTGATTTCATACAGTTATGGGAGAAATTCTTTTGAGAGAGAAAACACAATTTCTCAAAGAGTAATTATTAATGAATATATTTTTGTGGAAGAGAGACCTTTCAAAATGGCTGCAGAATATGTATCTCTTCCTCTGAAGTTATTTAAAGAGATGTTTTTACACTTGCAGTGTTAACTTCTATAAATAGGATATGAATTTTGTTCATTTGGCCACATGGCATCATGATGATGATAACATTTATTTAATAATAAATCTTAACAGGGCACAACTGGGGCCTAGTTTAACTAACTGAAAAAGGATTTAAATACTAAAAAAGGATGACTGGGTAGAACAAATACCAGTAAACATTAGATTATAATGAGAGGGGCAGATTCTCTGTGTTATCATTGGTTCCTAATTCTGGAATGATCCCCAAAATTTTTACTTTCAGGAAAATCAATTTATTTCCAAAGGATCAAGCAATTTAGATCATGAAAAAAACAATTTTTTTAAAGAAATTGTATTTAGCCTTCTCCTGCTTCCATTTGTTCACTATTAAAAGCAACTTCTCAAAAATAAAAAAAAGACCACATCAGCTGCAAAACACATTGAAGAATGTGTTTCTCCGGGTGTGCTTCAAGGTGTTGGTTACCACCTTTAAAGCACTCCATGGCTTAGGACCTGGCTATCTACAAGACCGCATTCTGCCACCGATTGCCTCCCACCGACCGGTACGCTCACACAGAGAGGGCCTCCTCAGGGTGCCATCAGCCAAACAATGTAGACTAGTGACCCCCAGGGGGAGAGCCTTCTCTGTGGGGGCCTCTGCCCTCTGGAATGAATTGCCCCCGGACATACGAAAGATCCCCAACCTCCGCGCCTTCCGTTGTACAGTGAAGACCCTGTTATTCCAGCAAGCCGCTCTGATGGGATAAATGGTTCTAATTTGGTTTTAATGAGGTTTTAAAATTGGTTTTAAATGAGAGTTTTAAATTCGGCCTATGATTTAATTATTTTAATCTGCTTTTAAATTCTATTTTGTACACTGTTTTATTATGGCTGTTCACCGCCCTGAGTCCTTTGGGAGAAGGGCGGTATATAAATAAAATAAAATAAATAAATAAATAAGAAGACTTAGAAGAATTATCCCATTATGACCTAAACAGGAGAAATCCCAGTTCCCATTTCAGTCCACCACTGGAATAATTAGATTAACTACAGCATCTGCACAGGTTATCCAAGTTGAAAAACAATCAAGATTATCGTCACCACAGACATTTGTACAAAGTTAGCAACTGAACTGTTTGGAAGGACAATACATTTCTTGCAAATAAATGCTATAGCCTAGTCACAATTTCAACTACCAATTTATTGTATATGTTACCCTGCTAGTCCTCAGAATGATTGCTATCAAGTACACTCTAATTTTAAGAGGAAGCACATAACAGTGAATTGCAAGCATATCTATCTCCTTCTGTCACTCAAGGGATAATGGTCTTTTGACATATTTTATGAAAGACTCATCTGTGCTGAGCCTTTCTAACTGCCATCAAGGTAAACTGGAGATGGGCAATCCATATGGCACCTGTCATCCTGGTCAGTTCTCTCAGTGATATATATATTGAAAATTCAGATCATGAGGATCATAGTATTAGCACAGAAAAACTTACATGAATAGTTGTCAGAAAAACTATGTTAGGGCACCCACTTTTTTTCAAAATCTTATATTTGAATCTATCTGTTCCAAGTAGAATCTGCCCAACCAGTATGAGTCCAAAGGGCATGACCCACGATGTCAGGGAGAGAGTCCTTCTTGGTCATTGTTGACTCAGACTGTCATAATTTTCTAAAGTATCTATAAAGTATAAGGTAGGTAGCTTGAGCAATGGAAGTCTAGAGATAAGCGTGTTCAGACATAACATAAATTTCAACCAAAATCCCATATTTCTTCCAAATTATTCAGTCTACCAAGACTTGATTAGTGATGATGTGGCCCTAATCATTGGCTTAGACCAGGGGTGTCAAATTCAAGGCCTGTGATGAGGCCAAATCCAGCCCTCATGGCTATCCTGGAAACTGTAAGGGTCCTGGTTGCATCACTTTGGCCTGGCCCACACCATCCTGGCGTGCGCATGCGCACAGGCCCAATTCTCCATCGCCACGTGTAGGGCAACTAACCTAGTCTGTGGGACAGCAATAAAAAAAAAAAATAGTTCAGCCTTCCAACCTCGTGGGATCTTTTTTTTTTTTTTTTGTGAAAAGTTAGAAGGTTTTTTTTACTGTAGTCCCACAGACTACTTTAGTTACACTGCATGTGGTGATGGAGAATGGAGCTGGAAAGCAGGTTAGTGAAGGGATGTGGCTGCCCTGGCAGGGGGATGAGAGTTTGGCCAGGCTGACCTGGCTGTAGGGCCCTCAGGTAAGCCAGGGTGGGGCAGGTGGGGCAGCTCTGCTCCTCCTGCCTTGCTTCGTCTTCCACCCCCTACCGCCTTGCTTCATTCTTCGCTACTTTTTGCTCACTGCCATAACTTAGCAGGAGGCTGAGCAATGCAATGGTGTGGCAGTCACAAAGTGAGGTGGTGGTGGTGGAGGATGAAGCAAGGTGAGTGCGTGGAGCTGCTCCCAACACCGGTTACCCTGCCAGCCAGCTCCTCACTCAGGCTTTGTTCAGCCTTCAAACAGTATGGCTGGTCATGAAATCGGAATCAGCCAGGCGCAGGAAGCAACACCGTCCTTGGCCCTCGTGCACTGCTCGCTTGATTGTGCCAGCCTTACTGTTTGTGAGCAGCGGATCAGGTGGTCTCCCATCCTATCACTGAGTATTGTTTGGTTACAAAGTCGGGTCTCCTCGCAAGTAGAGGGAGTGGGCCTCCCTCTGACCCACACACTTTGCCGCACACATCATGAGCAACCTGACCAAGGAGAGTGAGCACAGCAGCAATGGGTGGTGGCCACGCCCACCACAGCCATGCCATCACAGCCAAGCCCACCACACCTACGCCCACCATGCTCCCCAAAATCAACCACAATCCTGATGCGGCCCTCAATGAAATTGCGTTTGACACCCCTGGCTTAGACAAAACCATCTGAACTCCACTGTGAAAGTTTGCATGGTTCTTTGTAGATAAAATCAATTGGCGTAATGTTGATTATGTTTGATGCAATCCAATACCTAAGATGTCCATTTAATAGCTCAATAGGCCATTTTCATTTCCTGACACAATTAACCAGGCTGTACTAAATATTAGGGGTATCCTGTTGTAAAGAGTTGGTTTCTGCAGAATACTTAAATCTTTTAGATTGTCTATCATAACCAAATAAATATCTAACTGGATAATTTTAAAAATAGCCTTTGAGGGAGGTTTTTTTTGGGGGGGGGAGAGTGTAAAGGGAATTGTTTTAAGGTACTATTCAAAGGGCTAGTATTGAACTTTAAACACTTTTACTGCCAAGGTTCTAAAAAACTATTTCTGCATGGATCTAATATGTGACTTCAAAGCTTTGCTGAGACAACCCAGTTGTCATTCCAACTGTGGAACACATTTGCTCAAGCTTTAAATGATCTTAAAATGTTGTTTTGGCTTTTATTTTGAGCTTCTGCCACTGTGATATTCTATTTTGCATATTACCAATTTTATTGAATACATTTCAATAATTGTGCTAAAGAAGTGTTTAAATAATCAATAATTAAAAACATAATTTTACCAGTGTCTCTATGCTTCATTTCAGGAAGAAAGATGCTCTGAACTACCACTACTGCTCCTATTAATTATTATTATTAAGCAGAGACATATCTCTATATAAGGTATATACTGTAGAAGAAACCCAAAAGCCTTTCGATTTCTCAAATACAAGCATTTCATGCCATCTGACAAAATTTTAGTTGAGATATGAATCCATGGTGGTGCAGTGGGTAGAATGCAGCATTGCAGGCTAACTCTGGTCACTGCCAGGAGTTTGATTCCTTCAAACTCCTGACCGGCTCAAAGTTGACTCAGCCTTCCATTGTTTGAAGTCGATAAAATAAGGACCCAGATTGTTGGGGAAAATATGCTGACTCTGTAAATCACTTAGAGAGGGTTGTAAAGCACTGTGAAGCGTTATATAAGTCTACATTCTATATGGATTATGAAAACACGCAATTCTTTTTTAAAAGACATTTATCATTAGGAACAATCCAATAATCTCTTTTTCATGTGGACTTGAGGTTAAGAGGAATTCCACCAACTATTGTGGTGTCTTAAAATTACTTCTGCCACTCCTCCTTTTCTCCATCTGTTAGAGTCGCCTGAGGAATGCTATTACACGTAGGATCCAAAGGAGCTTTTTTCCTATGACATACTTTAATAAAATCTTATACCAGCCTGGAATTGTAGAAATTAAATGTAAACCGCATTCTCCTTTTACCAACTCGAGCCCAAAGGTTGTTGGATATATAGTTTATCCATGAATCAAACTCTGCTAATTATAGAAGATTTGAAATGGTATTCCCCGTTTTTTGTCATCAACTGTATAAAACCTTCAAGAGTTTTTTCTTAACAGCAAGATGCATTAAAATATTATGATTTAATCTACCAGATTGGCTATATATAGAAGTATTTGTGAGATGGTGAAATTATGACCTATGTGGGATGTAATTGTTCTTCTCCAGAAAATTCAAGTAATGTGGTGAGGAAATAAAGGCTAAGAACACTTGTGATTTGTAATTCTACACCACTACAATTGTTTTGCTATAAGCCTGTTAGCTAATATTCCACTATAGTGTTTGCTAACTAGCATTTTAAAAATGTACTTATCCTTATTCTATTGCTGTTTGTGTTCTCTATTAAATATAATTGATTTTTTTAAAGTTTGGCCACAGGAACCTTTCTATGAGAACTTATGTTGCTTTGATAGGAAGGGAAGGGAAGGGAAGGGAAGGGAAGGGAAGGGAAGGAAGGAAGGAAGGAAGGAAGGAGGGAAGGAAGGAAGGAGGGAGGGAAGGGAGGGAGGGAGGAAGGAAGGAAGGAAGGAAGGAAGGAAGGAAGGAAGGAAGGAAGGAAGGAAGGAAGTCTGATAGGTGTGACAGCATTGATCAAAGGTAGCTCTGAGCCTCCAAAATTTGTCACCAGGTTGCAATCTTTAATGTGACAAAAGTTGAATTGTTTAAATACCTGTCACAAGACACTAATTGCATTACATTGCATTTAATTTTAATTATATTTAAACTTAAATATTCTTCTTGGCGTATGTCCTGCTTAAAGGCAGGGTCAGCTTGTTTTGTTCTTCCCATAGTTTATATAGCGAAGTTATTATTTCAAAATGAAGTTAGGGATTTTTGTGTTTCAACTGGCTTGTCACAGAGCCTGACATTGATTAAGACTGAGAGGAGTGACTGGCTTAAGGTCACTCCAATACTTTTCATATAGAAAGGAGGACTGGCTTAGCACCTTAAATACTAAGTTCCTTTGTGTAGTATCATAGTCAACGAGGTTACGGCAAAATGCAATTATAGGTATTAAAAAACTGATTTTACACGTAAAGTGGAAAGGCAAATAAATCACATTTTTTTGGGGTCAAGATTTCAGCTTCTGCTTTCTGAAGCATGGATACCAGCTTGCCGCTTCTTAAAGACACAATTCAACTTGAGGCTTGAAAAGACTCACAAATGTCCTAGTATAAATAGTATTTATATTTAGACGGATTTAAGATTTCAATATCTCATATACCTACAAGAAGATATTAGGAAAAGCTCCAAATTCTTGATTTCAAATGTTTCCATTTGTTTTAGGAAAGTAAATGCAAGCCTCCACAGTACTCTGTGGATATATTTCAGACTTTCAGTGTGCAGCTCCACTAATATTGACATTAGGCACCAATTTTCCTATTGACCGTTACACACTTGAAAGAATAATGTTTTTTTTTCCTTCTTTATGACTCCATGGGGACAAAGAACTGACAATCCCAGTTTTCAGTCATAGCCTGTGCAATACATTGCAATTTTAATAACATTTAACTGTCTCTTAGAGCTTACCTATTGGCCTTTATATGTTTCAATGCCTTGATTCTATCCACTCATGTATGTTTTGCTAAATATGAATTCCAGTGAATGAAGAGAAGAATCTAACAGAATCACCTCAGTATATACAGTACTGAGAACTCCAAAGTTCTCAAATCTCACTCTACCATATTTCCTGTGGTACTTTATATTGCACTATCCTAAGGTTTCAGGTAAATTTGTAATTACTCTGCTTCTTTGACTGAATTATCTGAAGAAAGAAGATCTGAAAAACATCGCCTTCCATTTACTGTGAAAACCCTTCTGTTTTTCCTCTCATCTTTATTCTAGCACCCTACAACTCTACTTTTCTAAGGTCCATATTTGTCAGCTCTCTCAGGTAAATCAGACAGGAAATATGACTAAATAAACTAATTCTTGCTTATTGTGAGGCTAATTAATAGAGTCTTACAAGTCCGAAGGTACAGACTTCCTGCCGCTATTTTTAACTGCTTGATCCATTAGGGCAAATCTTTCCTAAATTTCTTGTCCTGATCATTAAGCCACTGGGGGCTCCTGCCTCTCTTATCTGTTTTGTAGGCAACACCTCTTCCCTTCTTTCCCCAAGGTCATCCACACATTCCAATACAATATTTGAGACATAAATTATTTTCATTCTTCTGTGTGTTATTTTCACTTCTAACTTTGTAGACAAGATCCCAAAGCAAATAATTTATCATCACTGCAAATAAATAGCATAATACATACCATTTATTTTTAAGGAAAAAGCAGATCATGTCTTGCATTTAAATTAAAAGTATCAGACAAGGAAGTATTTTCTTAAAAAAGAGCTATAAAACCCTACACATTCAGTTAGCATTAAGCCCACTGCAAGAATTCAGATAGATGGCTACAAAGACGTGGCTTAAATTTATTATGGTACTGAACTATTGAAAGTATACTTCTAAAAACATACCTTTCCACTCTGAGGCAGTAATATTTGAATAGGATTGTATTTGAATAACTGTATCACATGTACACTGTAATTGAATGTGAGAATGACCTTGGAAGATGGTGAAAAAGACGCTGCCTTGGAAATTATGAGCTAGAGAAACTTAGAAAGGATCTGCTCTAACCAATCAGATGTTAAAAAGAGATAGCAGGAAATATGTATTTTTCAGCCTTGTAGGATTCTCTTAAAGTTGCCTTACAATAAAGCAGAATTAGCTCATCTTGTTGTGTTTTTCCATCTACTTGGGAGGCTGACACACACATGTAGATATATATATACAACCATGAATTGCCCATTAACAACAGCCTGATCAGATCCCTTTGCAAAGATATCAAAAACCCACTGGCTCTGAAATTAAGTAGGGTTGGGTCTGATTAGTTAACCACCAGGGAAGTGCTGTAGGCTAGAATGGGACTGGAACATTAAAAAAAAAAAAAAACAGATGGGAAACTACTTCTACTCTGTTGCTAAGAAAAAAACAAAGGCTGCTTGGATTGAGGACAGAGATCAATCAATCAAGTCACCAGGAGTTGAGTTCAGCTCAAAGAAGACTTGACTTTCAATATCACAAGGTCCATTTGTGATGAGTCATGTGCTCCAATTCTTTCTTACAATTCAGTTACAAATATGACTCAATCATTCACAAAGTTACCATGCTATTTATTTTTCACTGTAGCCTAAGATCAAAATCAATTCATTAGAGTTAAGTAAAGCTTAGCTGAAAATGTTTGGACATTTTCTATCTTATTTCCCCTTTGTATATTTATCTTAAAGCAGGAGGTTCAAATAATTCCTGTCCATTGCCTTAATTGAGTTAAACTTTGGAGTAAGCAGTGGTTCTTAACCTTTTCTTCAGCACGAACCCCATTTAAATACCTTTTATGGCCATGGACCATGGTCACAAACCCCCAAGAGTTTAGATTTAAATCACAACATTTCTCCCAGCCTTTGCTCTCTCCCTGACAAGATTGCGTCCCCCAGGGGTCCATGGGCCACAGATTGAGAACCACTGGGCATTTATGAAATAATATTTATTTATTTATTAAATTCATGTACTTCCCACTCCACTGTTTGGGGAGACTCTTTGCAGTTTACAAAGGTTTTTTTAATAGTAATTAAAAAAACCAGATATAAAAACAATCATATATATATATATATATATATATATATATATATATATATATATACACTGATTAAAATTAAGGTAAAGGTTCCCCTCGAACATTTCAAAGCTGAAGAGCCAGCGCCATCCAAAGACGTCTCCGTGGTCATGTGGCGGGCATGATTAAACGCCAAAGGCAGACGGAACACTGTTACCTTCCCACCAAAGGTGGTCCCTATTTTTCTACTTGCATTTTTATGTGCTTCGAACTGCTAGGTTGGCAGAAGCTGGGACAAGTAATGGGAGTTCACCCCATTACGTGGCACTAGGGATTCGAACTGCTGAACTGCCGACCTTTCAATCGACAAGCTCAGTGTCTTAGCCACTGAGCCACCGTGTCCCCTTCGATTAAAAATACAAAAGCTTAAATGCCAAGTAAAACACCACAAGTTTAGAGTGCAGCAGCGGTGGTGCCTGTCTGACATTGCACCAACCACTTCCAATCTAGTGGCCTCTCAAGAGCCCTAAGCCAACTGGCAGAATCAGGTTTAAAGGCTCTTCTTGAAGATTAAAAGAATGCAGGCAGTCCAGTGGCAAGATGATCCAAAGGATGGGGACCACAATAGAAAAAGTTGTTCTCCTGGATCCCTCCAGCCAGAATTCCTTGCTGGATGCAGTCCTCAGAAGACCAGAATGCGAAATTGAGTGGAGCAATCCCCTTGGGGCAAGATATCCTGGACTCATGCCATGAAGGGTAATATCCAATATGAGTTCATTGTTCATTTATCAATCAGTTTTATGAGAATAGCCCAATTTAGTATTACCATATTTTATGTCTGATAAAAAAAGAACAGAAAAAAAAAAAGAACAAGTTGGTTTTGGATTCGGTGAGAAAGCCTTGACAGGAGGTTGTTGGCTTTTTTCTAATTATAAACATGCAATATTAAAAAGAGAGAAAGAGAAGGAGAGAAGAATGCTACTAGCATTTTACCACCCTGGTATCTGTGCAGTCACATGGTAGGCCAAGTGTCAGGTCTAATGATTTTACAATTAACATGTAATTTTACTGCTCTACCTCCTGATGACATTACTCATTTTAATTGCACAGCCTTAAAGATATAACATCGGTTTACTCTTAGAAAAACTGAGCCAGGCATAAAACAAGCTCTGTATTTCCAATTAACATTTGGAATGTGCATGGACACATTTAAAAAAAAATGCTAAGTGCCATGTACTGCAAAAAGAAAGAAAGAAAAATCTGTGTTCTGTTTCTTTAGGTTTTGCAATTTCACTTCTTCAGCATGTTGCCAATGCAAACGAATGTCTTTGCTGACGCTGTTGCAGCTTTGAGAAATTAACTCTTTGGTTCACTGAAAAGCAGACATGCTAATTCTTGTCTTAAATCTCCTGCAGTGGTGACAAATCTAGGATAAAAAGAAAAAAAAATACTTGATTTACCTGAAAAGAAGAATAACTCTCATGTTCTGCCCCAGCTCCGGATTCCCGACGATATTGACACACACCAACGGTCCTTATCAAATTTATAAAGTAGCAAGAATAAACCAAAGTCTGGCAAAGGTTGGCAACCAGCCCAGAAAACAAGATATGATAAGACTTTTCCAAAAATGCTCTGATGATAATTACAAGTTGTTTCTAGCAAGAAATTACTAACTGCATGCGACTTAAATAGGCTAAGGGAGTGGCCAATTATCCTGAAGCTTTATTCTCGAGGAGACCTACTTCTACTGAGTAGCCACTCCTGCCTTTTGGCAGCCCTGCATGCTCGAGCATTGAGGAGAGGCTCGTCCACTTCACTCTCTCCACTTGAAGGAGCCTCTGGAGGTTCTGAAGGTCCTGGCTGAGTCTCTGCCTCTGGCACCACATCCTCTTCAGCCTCCTCGCTGTCCGACGCAAGCGCCAGTTGCGCCGGCTGCTGGCGCAACCCCACACCAGCCTCCTCGTTGTCGGGATCAGCCATGATTTGCGCAGGCCACTGGCGGGCCACAACACCTCAAGTTGATTCCTCCAAAACAGAAAAATAGATATTAAAAGGGGGAAAAAAAGGGGGGGTGATATAAATAGACCATGTTTTCCCAGTTCTTACATTTATGCATTTATTATTTTTTTTAATCCCACTTTTATTACGTTACAAATAACTCAAGTCAGCAAATATACCTAATAATGCTTCCTCCTCCTATTTTTCCCACAGCAACAACCCTGTGAGGTGGATTCAGCTGAGAGAGAATGACTGGCTCAAAGTTACCCAGCCAGCTATCATCCTAAAGTGGAACTAAAACTCAGTCTCCTGTTTTCTAAGCCAGCACCTTCACTACTACACCAAACTTGCTCTTGTAGATACAGACTTAGACACATATACACATACATGCATGCATATTGATACATATCTAATACATGCTTCTATAAGTTTATACATATACATATGTGTGTATGTACACATACATACATACAGTATACAAAAACTTTGTTTGGAAAAGGGACAGGATAAAAAAGAAATTAAAATTAAATGAATTAAACCCTGTATCCCCAGGGCCTTGGTGTCTTCAAGGCCATTTACGCCATATAGATTCTATCTGCTCAATTTCAGGATGCAGAGAATGCTTGTTGAAAAATTTCCCGCTATTTAGAGGTGTGATGGGGGCTGCCCAAAAATAAATATTCATGGTTTGGGGGCTCTTCTATAACAATTTGTCCCCAGTCAAGGGTATCTCCCACTTTCTTTATCTTCCAGAAGCTTGTAGAAACTTAGATATCATGGAAAGTATTTGAAACTTGAGTGCTGTAGAGTGCCTGTGCCAGGTTTATAATATGAATTATAAATTTTACCCTAATTATATATTTCATTTCTATTATTATACACTATTGTTACTGCATTGGCTGTGGCTGTTGCTTTTATATATATATATATATATATATATAAAGTTCCACAACTCCAGATATTTTGTCTTTCATACAGAAGTCATTTTCACACAGAAGACTAGCTTTCTGTCCCTGCAACATATTTTTGATTGCAGCTTTGATTAGTTTATTAGATGGTTATTGTTTTGGGCTTTTAGAAAAGCCAGATATAATTTATCATAATTATGTTATGATAATTTATACTAATTATAATAACAACTTCCATTGGAGTGTAGCCAAATTCATTGTGAGCTTTTGAAAACTTGAAAGTGGATTCTGTTCTCGTGGGAATTAATTTATGATTGGCTAGGAATGTCTGAAATATTGAAAATAATCACAGTCAGCCTATGACTTTAACTTTAAGATGCAATTTATTTTGCAATTATTCCTCTGTGTTGGTACATTTCATCAGTCCTTATCATATTACGTCTGTACAATGCCAGCCACCTCATTTTGCACTGCAGTACGCTGATTAAAACTATTTGGGAAATTTCAGTAGTATTAAAACATTTCAAAGTCTCCCAAACAGAAGTGAAGGAAATAAGAGGAAGGAAGGAAGGAAGGAAGGAAGGAAGGAAGGAAGGAAGGAAGGAGGGAGGGAGGGAGGGAGGGAGGGAGGAAAGGGAAGGAGGGAGGAAAGGGAAGGGAGGAAGGAAAGAAGGAAGGAAGGAAGGAAGGAAGGAAGGAGGGAGGGAAGGAGGGAGGGAGGGGGAGGGAGGGAAGGGAAGGGAAGGGAAGGGAAGGGAGGGAGGGAGGAAAGGGAAGGAAGGAAGGAAGGAAGGAAGGAAGGAAGGAAGGAAGGAAGGAAGGAAGGAAGGAAGGATCAGCAGTCCAGAATGAGTCAGACCTCTAAAAGTTAGGTAAAAGTCAGATCTGAAGTAGAAAACAGACAGTACAGTTAGAATTACTGCTGTTGTATTGATCATCAATCACAGAAATCAGAATGTGGATATTTTGAACTGACAGTTAGAAGAGCTCAGCCAGAAGCCAAATAGCCAAGTGAATTTAATAAACTTTAAGTCAGCAATATCTGAACAACCGAGTCATCATAGCTAAAAGCTGGGTCATCTCCAAACTCTTCATAGTCAAGAGCATTACAAAATGGATGGACAGAATTCAGCCC
This sequence comes from Pantherophis guttatus, assembly GCF_059756535.1. Classification (NCBI taxonomy): domain Eukaryota; kingdom Metazoa; phylum Chordata; class Lepidosauria; order Squamata; family Colubridae; genus Pantherophis; species Pantherophis guttatus. The sequence continues at coordinate 74,676,664 of NC_142064.1, forward strand.
TTTGTTTTTGCTACAATCATCTGTATTTTAATATACATTTCAAGAGCAAAGAGGGATCATCAGAGGACCCCCAAAGATGCCCCTTTTCTCCTCATGACACTACTGGGAAGGATGTGCAGAAGATTAAATTCATGCTTAGGCTGCTTTTAAAATTATATATTTAGGATTTAATAATATGTATGTATTAAACTTAATACTGACAATACTGAAATTTGACTGACTTGTTGAAGAAGACAAGTTGGGCTGAAGCTACCTATTGATGATCTTCAAATCACTTTTCCAGTACAGCCACTAGAATGAAACTCTTGCAATAGCCACTGTCTGGATTTTATAAGTTATTGTTTTAGCACTTCCTGTCAGACCCATGTTTAATGTAAAATGTTTACGTTTTAACAAAGTTTAATCATAAGTTCAGGTTAAACCCTAATGAAAATCTTTGGAATCAAAGTTCAAACTAACTGAACTTCATGTTTGCGGTAGTCATCGCAGTAGTTTGCAGTAGTCATTTGAGGTAGTCCTCAATTTACAACTAAAATTGAGCCCAAAATTTCTGTTGCAAAGCGAGACAGTTGTTAAGTGAGTTTTGCCACAGATGTTAAGTGAATCATTGCAGTTAAGTTAGCAATGCGATTGTAAAGTAAATTTGGCTTCCCCATTGACTTTTTCAGCGCTGCTATAAGTTTGAACCGTCACTAAAAGAATGGTTGTAAGTAGAGGACTTCCTATATACTTCCTATTTTTCGAAGCTTCTTCTCCAGTAATATTGAATTGTTAACTAGGGCATACAAAACATATGCCAGACCAATTCTCGAATACAGCTCACCTGGAATCCACACTGTATATCAGACATTAACACAATTGAGAGGGTTCAGAGGTATTTCTCGAGAAAAGTACTCCACTCTTCTACTCACAGTAGAATTCCCTATGCCTCCAGGCTTGAAATTTTGGGCTTGGACAACCTGGAACTGTGCCCCTTGTGGTCCGATCTAAGCATAGTTCACAAAATTGTCTGCTATAACATCCTGCCTGTCAACGACTACTTCAGCTTCAACCACAATAATATACGGGCAAACGATCGATACAAACTTAAGGTAAGCCGCTCCAAACTCGATTGCAGAAAATACAATTTCAGCAATGCCTGGAACACCCTTCCTGACTCCATTGTTACAGCCTCAAACCCTCACAGCTTCACCTTGAACCGTCTACCGTGGACCTCACCCTATTCCTAATAGGTTCTTAAAGGAGGTGTGCATAAGCGCACCAGTGTGCCTACCGTCCCTGTCTTACTGTCCCCATTTATCGGTATTTACTTCCTTTGTTTATATTTATGTTCATACTTATACTTGACAAACAAACAAATAAATAAAATAAATATATTGTCCCATCCAAGCACACACATTTATCTCTGCAGAGTGATGTAATATTCGGACAGCTTAGATTCTATCCTAATTCGGATACAAGTTCAGATATTCCTGAAATCTGTTAGGTTAATCTAGGGAAGTCATGGTCTCTGGTCACAATAAACTTTACTGAGCTGTAGGCATATGCTATCATTGAATCTATACTGTTTTGCATTTTAAACATGCAGGCTTCCTGTTTTTTTGTTTTGTTTTGTTTTGTTTTTGTTTATAAATAAAATGTATCTGCAGTGTTGCAAATAGTTCCCTCATGTACAAAACAAACAGAATGAAGTGGTTACTTAGCAAATTGTTCCAGATCAATCTAGATGCAGTGGAATTGCAGATGAAATATTATCAACAAGGCATATAACATGGCCGATGTCCAATACAATTAATCATAAGTATTTCTAGAAATCAGTGAATAAGATATATAAGGCAGCGCTATGTGGCTGATTGGGGAAAAATTGCTTCTGGGAAGCAACAGAAGTCGGAAATTCAGAAAGGTAGCTGCCAATGATTACATGACTTTTCATTACTACCTTCTAAATAGCTAGGGATATTACATATTCACACGAGGAACATTATTATTTCTGTATTTGATTGGCAACATATGATGCCTAATAATAGAGGGAGGACATGGGAAAAGAGTGGAGAAGTCTCTGCATTATTGGTTTTTGCCAAAACAGACAGATTTGAATATCTCTGGAAGACAGGTGAATTTAGATCAATGCAAGAAGGGCTTTGTTATAAATGTAACTTTTGATATGGAATTACATTTGTTGATATTTTGGCTTAAATCCTAAAAGCTCAGTTTGAGGCAGCACCTCCTCACTGCATTTATTAATACCGTGTTTCCCTGAAAATAAGACCCTGTTTTATATTTTTTTGAACCCCAAAATAAGTGCTTGGCCTTATCTTCAGAGATGTCTTATTATTTTGGGGTGCGTGGAGCAAGATGGGGCCATCTTCCCATCTTACCTGATTTCCAGCTCTGTCATCCTAACCCTAACCAGAGGAAATGGCAGGGACCAGCTGCACATGCGTTAAAATGTTTTTGGAGAGGGCTTATTTTTGGGGAGGGCTTATTTTCGGGGGGTAACTTATTTTAGTGCATGCGTTCAAAAGCCTGATTAGTCTTATTATCAGGGGGTGTCTTATTTTAGGGGAAACAGGGTATTTATTTTTTATTTATTAAATTTATATGACTTTTTAGTTCCAGGATATCTCTACACAGAAAAGTATGTGAATGAAACAACCTAATATTTCTAAGTGTATGCACAATTCCAATCTATGCTTAGTTCATAAGATTATTTACCAAAATGTCCTACCTGTAAATGAGTACTTTAATTTCAATCGTAATAACAGAAGGGCTATCAATAGATTCAAACTAAATGTAATCTTGATTGTAGGAAATATGACTTCTGCAATAGAGTACTAAATGTCTGGAACCCTCTACCTGATCCTGTTGTCAGCCTCGCTAATCCCCATACCTTTTACCTTAAACTGTCTACCATGGACCTTTCATGTTTCTTAAGAGATCCCTAAGGGGGCATGCATAAGCACTCCAGCATGCCTACCGTCCCTGTCCTACTGTCCTCATTTATATGTAATCATTCTATGTGTTTATGGCTATATTTTACCTATTTATATCCTTTTATTTCTGCCAATTTTTTTCATGTGTCCATGTCTATGTCTATACTGTTACTTGTTTCCTTGTACTTGTTGACAAATAAATAAATAAATAAATTTCTGCATGTTCTAACCCTGCCTGTCTTCCGAAAGGTTCTGAGGGTATGGTTTACCTCAGGCTCTAGATCAAGAATTTTTGTGAGCCTTTACTTAAATTATTCCAGATTGTTGAAATTTCCTTGGACCCAGTATGTTTTTTATATTTATAGAATTGAATAAATAAATGTACACACTTTTATTTGATTTTTTTTAATTTTTGAAAATATTGTATAGTATATGTATTTTTCCATATAATTAATTTTAATGCAACTTTAAAATACAGACTTTATTTAATTATATACATTTTTCCACACAACTATCCTATATTTTTTCAAGGTGACTCTAAAATACATAGATATTAGTAGCTTTCTTAAATTGTCCTTCCTTCCTTCCCTCCCCTCCCCTCCTCTTTCTTCTCTTCCTCCAGCCTTCCTTCTTCCCTTCCTTCCTTCCTTCCTTCCTTCCCTCCTTCCACAATTTCTGAATCAAGACATGTTTCAAGATTAACCAGCAGATTTCATTATCTATTACCATAATGAATTCTATTTTGGCATATCTTACAACTTTGGTTTAAAATAAATTATTAATACATTTCTTTGACATCCTTAAAATGAAGTCTTGGTATTTAGATTCCTTGATTCCATAGACTATGGAAAACATGAAGAAACCCGAACTCTGTGTTAGCAATATTAAGATTTCATTACAATTTTTTTTTGCTGGGAAAATATAGCACATTTAATTTTGATAAGTTCTACATAACAAAACTTCAAATAGACAGGATTATTATAATTATTTACTTATCATTAATTGCAATTCTGGAAATCCTTGACCTAAAAAGAAAGCTAATGCTCTTCTAGGGCTCTCTCGATTGATGAGAAATCACTAAGCTTTTGTTCAGTAAATACTAGCTGCAGAATTGAAATATCTTCCATTTGTAGATTTCTTTTTTTCTTCTTCATGTAAGGTTTATTGTAACTTTCTGTTTTTATTACTTGCCGCAGGGTGGCCTGTTTGCTGAACCTTTGATTAAGAACAACACCCCCTTGACTTTGGACTCAGTTTCCTCAGAACAAAAGGCTATTATTAGAAAAGAAATAACTCAGCAATATCATTTGAGGCATAAACCATAATTAGAAGCATAAAATATGATTTACACTCATAAGCATGTTTTATGACCAAAACCTGACTTTTTGACTACCCGTTTCAACTCATCTGTATGAGTTGGCTTTGGTGTAAATAATCAGTTTGGGTTTAATCTAAGATGCGGCTGGCACCAGAAAACCCACAAACTCAGTTTCGAGAACATCTGAAGTCTTATCCAAGGTCAACTGCTGAAAATTGACAATGTGGTTTTCATTTTCAACTATATTGAGATAAGAAACACAAACCGCGTGCAAATTCTAGTATAGGCTGAACAAAATTCTCAGAAAATGATATACTTGCCCTTTCCACCAGAATTCCTCTTTGAAACCCAAAGGAAAAAGCACATAATATTGATTGCACCTTTATGAAGAGCATAACACATCCAATTCTTATCTCTGCCCTTCTCATTGCACCTTTGCCTGATCCAAAAATCTCAAGGGTGGCTCTTGGTCACCAAAGAATTGCACATGCTTGGTTTAAGGTCACCAATCATATCAGAAGCTTTGTGACAACACTGCGTTCTGATACAATAAGAGGAGCAAAGGAAGGAATAATTGATTTTAGTACTCCTTTACCATGTCATCAATGAGATTAAGGAAAGCCTCAGATAATTATTTGAAATGGACCATTTTGAAGGGGATCTGACGGAAACAGCCCAGATCAACATGAATCACAGAAAACATGGATGAATCAAACGTATTTGTGTGCCTTATTATGACAGGCATTCTCAAAGTGAAATACGAAATGAATCATTCTGACTGGCTCAATTCCTCCAATTAACAAGGGGCAATGTGGGAAAGCAGATCTTTTTCATGATGATTACCTGCAGCTTATAATATGTAATCTTTTTCTAGACTCCGGTGACATCATTAGCAAAGGCCCTCTTTGGCATGCAATTTGCGACCTTTGACTAAAACGCTTCCTGGTGAGTGGCATTCATTTTCCTCCCCACCACCCTCTCTTCTTCCCAGGATATTGAATTCCTCTTTGCAGTTTGAAGACATGCTGCCTCGTTGGACTGGACCTTTTGATGCAGTCTCTCTTCTTCCTGAACTGTATAATGAAAACAGGATGCATTGTATAAGAAATTTAATTTCTATTCCTATTCTGGTGTTTAGCTTTTTTTTTTTTTTAGTCTCACCACAAGCATTTCGGGTAATCACTTTAACAGAATGAAAGGGAAATTTAAGGAAAAGATCAGGAGTCAATTACATAAAAGGACAAAGATGTTATTGAAAAAGCTTTGGATGCTTTCAAATAAATATTTATTTCTAGGAGACTGAATTTGAAAGAGATACACAACTTCTGTACATAGAACCACCTCAGTGATATAGCACACAGCCCTATAAATGGTGCTATGGCCTACTATCACCTCCCTAGTGAAGCCTGAATATTATTTTCTTCATTTATTTGTGCAGATGATGTGGTAAATCATTCCCCATTCTAAAAGGTTTCTCACTGTTTTTAACAAATACAGCAACTGAATGAAAACACCAAATCATTGTCAACAGTGCCTCTGCTTTGTCTGGATGGAGAATTATTTTCTTGGGCCAGATTCAATACATTATAATTAAGTAACTGGGGCATTGGATGACAGAGGGAAGTATTACAAATATAAATGATTTTTCATAGATGCTTTTTAGATTGAAATGCCACAGTCCACCAAATTGGCTGGGCTGTGTCACAGACAGTAGCAATTAACATTAACAATAGCCCACAGCTGTCTGTCAACATTATTAAAAAAAACTTAGCTCAAGTAGACAGACTTACAGAAAAACCACCCTATTTTAAGGAATTTAAAAGCAATATACTTTAGTGCTCAAAACCACTAAATCAAGTACCTCTGAGGTAAAATTGTCAATAAAAAAAAGATACAAAGAGTACTTGTACATAACATTGTGCATTAAATTATATGTATATGGTGAAAAATATGCTAGTAATTCATATAAACATAGTAACATAATTTTTCAGAGGTTTTAAAAAAAATCTTCATAATTTAATGGAACAGGAAAATATGAGTACCTGATGCAATTATTCAGAGTGTTATTTTTTTTATTTAACCATCATATATTTCCATTTTAAAAAAAATATTGGTCTGAATAATTTTAGATAGGATGGGGACATAGAAGCTAAAACATGTATCTTGATTCTATGATATTTTCTCTATTTTATCTCAATTTTTTTTAAAAAAATGACCATGTAAAAAAGCTTTGGAGGGGAGAGAGAGAAAGATTCATGTTTATCCCCAAAATTACAACAAAATATTAATAATAATTTAATCCTAGTATATTTAATTTTAAGTGGATATAAATAATTTTATAGACTTTGCTTCCAAAGAAATATTCTGATACTGAAGATTCTTTAGGGAAAATGCCAGATTTAAAGAAGAAAATTGGGTAGTAAGAGCTAGAAATCCAAATAGAAATTGATTTTTAATAATTATAAGTAATGATTACCATTACTGCTCTTCCATTAGATAGAGATAGCAGGTTAGAATGGATAAAAAAGATAGAAGTAATGAAGAGATGACTCCTTAAGTAACCTGATGACTCCTTAAATAACCTGATTATAAGCTATGAGGAGATGACTCCTTAAGTAACCTGATTATAAGCAATGAAGGCATTTAAAGGTGACTATCAACACCTTGAATTGTACCTGGAAGCATGCTAGCAACCAATAGAGCTCACAAAATAGTGTACTCATATGTATGGACTAATCACTCTTTACTGCACATGCTGCTGATTCTGAACCTGTTGAAGCTTCTGAATGCTCTTCAAGGGGAGCCTGATATAAGCTTCATTGCAGTAGTCCAAATGGGAAGTTAAAAATGCATGAGTAGCAATGAACATAACCTGCTAGTCCAGGAACCATTTTGCAGGGGCCATTTTGGGTCTAGCACAGCTGCTTTTACATTGTGTGAGCCAGTTGTGTTGTGCTGTGTGTGTAAAGTGTGAAAGTTGGTTTTTTGGACTCTTTGTGGCTGTGTGAGGTTCCTGCTTGTTACAGGGGCCATTTTGGGTCTAGCACAGCTGCTTTTACATTGTGGGTGAGCCTGCTTTTTTTTTTTTGCTTTCATTTATATGCCGCCCTTCTCCGGAGACTCAGGGTGGCTTACAATGCATTAAGCAATAGCCTTCATACTTTTGTATATTTATACAAAGTCAGCTTATTGCCCCCACAATCTGGGTCCTTATTTTACCTACCTTTGAAAGGATGGAAGGCTGAGTCAATCTTGTGTTGTGTTTTGTAGGTTAAAAAAGGGCAAAGAAGTGACATCGACCTGGCCATGCCCACCTGACCAACAAGCCACCTCCACCCAGTCACCTTACCACCAAGCCACGCCCACTAATTAAGCCACGCCCACAGAACTGGTAGAGAAAATTTTTAGATTTCACCCCTGACCTGAAGGTATGCAAAGTTCCTTCTAGCCATAACTGTCACCTACTGTTTGAATAGGAGTAGTGACTCCAGAAGAACCCACATCGTTTGTTCTGGGTTTCTATAAGGCAGTGACACCGACCCCATCCAAAGCCAAAGGTGGAGAATTTCCACATCTGAAGATCCAAATATTCAAAGTCATTCAGTTGCTTGGATTGAGCCAAAGTTTAAATAAATTATGAGCTGTGAAGAATGATCCTCACCATATCCTGCCTTATCTTGAGGGGAGAGGGATACCTCTGGCAGGGGTAAGTGAGAATGTCCCAGCAGGGTCATCCAAAGCGTGAAGAAAACCCAGCTGCTCAATTAAAGAAAGCAGACACCTATACTGGACAGCACCAATGTAAGAAGAACCTGGAGGTGGATTATACTTTAGTGAAAGTAGCAAGGGAATAATTTCATGTTGCATAAAAGAAGGCCGTTATACCATATCACTCTAATATTTCAGCAGAAGCATCATATGGACAGACAATATAAAGTGACTGACAGTGTGTGCCAGATGATGACTCCTGACAGTCAACATATACTGACAAAAAGCCGACAATCTTTTGAAATACTAATGGTGCTTATGATTCAGCTAAATCAAAATCTTTGGGATGTACAATTGCTGATCTTGCTATGCAGGTAACAAACGTAAAGTTGCAAAGAGAGAACTGTAACGGGGATGTGAACACTGGAAAGATCAACAGATGAAAGATGAAACAAATCATTACACTTCGGCATCTTAGACATCAGAGAAATGAAATGGACCACAGCTGGACAGTCAGAAAACATACCGCTTATTACTCAAGACCATAAAATAAAAAACAAACAGTTACTTTCACAGCCAAGAAGATATAGCAAAAATGGTATTTGGCTACAATGCAGGCAATGACCATATAATATCAGTTAGATTTTGCAGATAACCTTTTAATATGGCAGTAATCCAAGTTTATTTTCCAACCACTGATGTAGACAATGAGGTGGTTGACGAATTTGGCAGAAGGCAACAGCGAGATGTGCTGCTTGCATTCAGAGACTGGAGTGACATCTTTGGAAATAGTAACCAAGAAACCATACTTGGATTTAATGGCTCAGGAAAAAGAAACGAAGCAGGAAAACGACTTATCAATTTCTGCCAAGCCAGTGATTTCTACATTGCCAGTTATTTCTTGATATGATACACAATCTAGTGGTTTACAATTCTATGTAAATTTTTTGTTGGACTATAGATAACAGCGATGCCTAGTAGTTAAAGTAATCTGCTGGCCTCTTCTGATATGTTTCTTCTACTGGCACTATGGCAATGTTCTTTTTTTGGTGTTGTTCTTTTGGTTATTTGTTCTATTTTTTGGTGCATTTGTTAAGACGTTGGGAGTGGTAATTCTTTTTGAATGCTTTAAGAAAAAAGTGGCATCTTTTAGAGCAGGGGTGTCAAACCTGCGACATTATGTTGTTGTCACGTGATGTATCGTGGCTTCTCCCCTCCCTTCGCTAAACCGGTGATGGGCGTGGCCAGCACGTGATGCATCTGGCCCACTGGCTGCGAGTTTGATACCCCTGGTTTAGAGTATTGCCCACTGGGATGGCAAACAACAAAGCATAGGGCAAAGAGAGAACTTATTACAGTGAAAAATCAAGGAACAAAACTATTACCATGACTAATCATCAATCAATGGATGCTTAAAAAAAAAAAAGCATCCAAACAGCAACAATCACAAAGAATCAAATTGCACTGAAGAAGCAATGCTTGAATGCCTAATAAAATGTTTCTAGCATTAATGAAATGTCTCTGCACTGCACCTACCATGCAGATCTTCCTAAGCCAGAGAGCTACCAATTAGGGTATGTGTGGCTTTCTGGACTCCTACTATTCCATGTGATCATTAAGAATTGACCATGAATATCGATGAAAGCTTCTGTGTTTTAGGATCAATTATCAACATAAAGGAACCAGCTGTCAAGAAAAGAGGACACAAATTAATGCTTATTAGCAGCAATGAAGACCTTAAAAAGATGCTGAGATGCCAAGAAGAATCTACTCACAAAATTTAGCAATGGTTTCCCCTGTGACTCTCCATGAAAGCAAAAGTTGGATTTTGAGGAAGCAGGATAAAAAAGATATTGATTCTTTTGAACTTTGGTGCTAGAGATGATTCTTGAGAATACTATGTGGATAGGCAAGAAAACAAAAATTGGAGCATAGAACAAATCAAAACCAAGTTCTTACTCAAGGTACAAATGACCAGACTCAAATTATAATATTTTGGATACAATCAGCAAAGACCCATCTGCATTGAAAAATCCATTTGGTAAGAAAAAGAATAGGATGATGAGCAGCAAGGTGAATGGATTTGATAACAGTCATCATGGGTGCTGGTCTTCTGGAAGACCTGAAGGTCCAGGCTGGGGATCATCTTGGAGAAGATCTGTCTATGTGGTTGGTAAGAGTCCACACCACTTTGATGAGACAAAAATCAGTCGATGCAATGTAATGTTTATGGATGGTGTATTTGTTAGTCAAATTAACAGCTTCTTATGGTTAGATCCTGTTTTTTCCTTATTGTTGCAAATTTGCTGTGGATGGTTGTGATTTTCCAATACAAATACTCTTTGTTCTAACTGGATTTGGATTATAGGGATCAGCAGAGTGGGTACTAAAATCCTTTGCCTTGGGAATTGACCTTTCCTAGTATTACTAGTTCTATATATCTATGAAACCTCAGGGGTGGAATTGCGGTGTATAGTCCCCTTGTTAACACTGTCAATCTTTTTTTTTATAACTCACTGACTTTATTTGATGTGTCACCTGGGAGGCAGCTTTTCATTAAACCTAGATCCCCTCCAGTGTTTTTACACACATGCGCACCTACCTACAGAAACCTTTTTCTGCAGCCTTGAAAATCATTCTGGCCTTCAGATGAAAAAGTATAAAACTGGCAAGACAATAACAGCAATGACATTGCTGGTTATTAATGTGTGATAAATTGATGGATATAAAGAAAACCAATAATCAAAACAAGATATTGCATCATCATCTTCTTCCCCATTAACAACTCATTACTATTATATTTATTTATTTAATTAAATTTATATGGCAACGCTAGTCATTCTCAAAAAGGTATTATTATCCCAAAAGTAATTATAGAAAAATGTTATACCAAGACAACTTTCCCATTTTACAGAATAGACACAGATGTATGATACCTTCCGTGCAGATAGCAATAGCACTTAGACTTATATACCACTTCACAGTGCTTTACAGACTTCTCTCAGTGGTTTACAGAGTCAGCATATTGCCCCCAACAATTTGGCTCCTCATTTTACTGACCTTGGAAGGATGGAAGGCTGAGTCAACCTTGAGCCTAGTGAGATTTGAACTGCCAAATTGCAGTCAGCCGGCAGTCAGCAGAAGTAGCATGCAGTACTGCACTCTAACCACTGCGCCACCGCGGCTCATTATAGTTCTATTAATCCTTTAATTAATAACCAGTTAACCTAATAGTCTGGATGCCAGTCCTTAACATTGAAAATTCTTACATAATATGAGGCCCAGGGATATGGCCGAGTGTGAGAATGGACAATATTCTGATGAATCAACAGTTTTTAAAAAGTGCTATCCAAATTTTAAAAAATCTCAGTTGGTTAAAAAAAAAAGCTTTGTTTAATTCATATTTGCCGTGCCCTAAAAACTTTTCTTTTCCATCAAGCAGGGCTGGCGTGAACCCTCCCCCCCTTTTTAGCTCTTTTTAGCTTTTTAAGTGTAAATTGAGTTTTAATTGGATTGTTTTAAATTGTGGGCCAAAGCCGTATAATTCTTTTAATTGATTTTAAATTTTGTATCGGTATGTTTTTTATCCTTGGCTGTGCACCGTCCTGAGTCCAATAGGAGAAGGGCGGTATATAAATTGAAATGATAATAATAATAATAATAATAATAATAATAATAATAATAATAATAATAATAATAATAATAATATTGCACCCAACTGTTTCAAATTGAAATTCCAAATCCTTTTATCACCCACCCATCACTACCACCCCATTTGGCTGCTTTCCAAGCAAAACATGGTTATATTTTGAAAGGGAAGAAATAGCCAATGGTAACAAAGGATCAGGAAATAACTTTTTCCCTCTCTTTGGCACATAATAGTATATATGTGTATGTATTTATGCGTGTGTGTCTGTATGTATTTAGGTAAGTGTATGTGAACGTGTAGGTATGGATGTACACCAGTGGTGGTATTCAGCTGGTACGGACCGATAGTGACCACGTGAGGGTGGGCATGCCCACTCACCCTGGCTCTATGCCGTCCTATTTAGCCATGTTTTCTAAGCCATGTGCATGCGTGCAAGCTGCACACACGAGCACAGCACATGTGCAGAGGGCCGGGTGCATTTGTGGAGGGCGCATGCACAAGCGAAGCAAGTGTGCACACCTGAGCGCTCACATTTTCGGTGCACGGCAAACCAGTGGTAAAATTATGTAAAACCCACCTCTGAGGTACATATACATACAATATATAAACACAGGTAGTGTAGGATACTATGATTTTCTCTAGACTGAAAAACTCTGACATTGTTGCCTTTTTCAGTTCATTGAAAGTTTAGTTGGCTTATCAATAAACAAAAATATGATCAAGTTTAAAACCATCAGTTGCTTGACTCACACAATCAAGCAATTTTCTTCAGTTCTTTTAAATATCAGTACCATTAACAGAGTACTACTACTAAAATGCATTATTGCCTACTTGCTTGAAACTGGCAGGAAAAAGCTGTTCCTTTATTAGATTGAATGTAGGTCCTTAAAATGGAGAATAAACTAGGACACCTGACAAGTTGTTCATGAATCCGCTGCAGTTTGTTCAACCTTCAAACATTGTCTTGCCCAGACATAAAGGATTCAAGTGTGGAGAGAGAGAGAGGGAGGGAGGGAGGGAGGGAGGGGAGGGGAGGGGGAGGGAGGGAGAGAGAGAGAGACAGAGAGAGAGAGAGAGAACTTCCCTGTTATTGTTAGCAACCATCTGTCTTTGTAAGATTATATGCTTGCTGCATTCCTTTGAGATAATACAAAGATGCCTTCTTCATGGTTGGCTTCAGCCTGCGAGGCTTGGCATCCCAGAAGACGGAGAAGACCTTCAGTTCAGATGACAGATCAGGAGATGATGGCTGTGCCTTCGCATTAACTGCAGCAGGAAAACTTGCCGTGACCCCCCAAGAGCAGCTACTGGCAGGATGATCTTTTGGCTGTCATGGGTTAAATACTATAAAAAGGGAGACAGATCATACTCAGATTCTAAATGAATACAGATAGTTATTTTGGAGCTGCTGCGGATGACCCATATAACCTGGGTTGAATTTTGAGCCACTTAGAGCAAAGAGCAATCTTACCCAGATATCAGTGTCCCAACCTGTATCTCGCAGACAAATTTCCTGCCAAATGGAGACCCCCTCCTTTTCCCCAGCCCCCAATTTCTGCCGGTGAACATAATCTGAAAATCCGAGCACCAGCTCAAAGCAAGGCTTTTAATAGAACCTTAAAACAATAAAAAGTATGCCTCTGATGCAGGAAAAAGAGGATTTAGCTGCATAGAACTGCAGAGGTATAGGAACTGAAATATTGCTTTTGCATTCGGTTTTTCTTCCCCTGTAAGCTTTTGTGGAAAACACACCCTGGGTTTATTTGATACAATATTGCATTAGAATATAAAAAATTACTTCCCTTCCTAACAGTGTCAAACACTGAGAGACAATCCTGTTCCTAATGAAGTTGATAGCAAATGGCCTTTGATTACAACTGGTGCTGTATCTTTGGATATCAAAATAAATTCTCATTGTTTGATTTAATATTGTTGTGGGTCAGCTCCCACTTTTGCCTCCGTTCTCTCTTCTGAATATTTTATGAGTTTGTGAATTTTTGGCATTTCAGTACAAATGATTAGTCAACAAGAACAGTCTTTACGAGATCCATATTTACATTAATATCCATGTAGAAAACTTAATTGACCATCCGAAGTGCTGCTATTGTTCTGTTTATTGATGCTGCAGCTGTATCATGGAGGCAGTAATTTAGCAAAAGTCTATAAATAGAAATTATACAGTGGATGGCATTGACTGGCCTTGTGTTTTTAATATTCCCTTCGGGGTAAAGTATGACATAACCTAATTACAATGGTAGAGCTTTCAGGATAAGGGAAATTATTGTTATTCCATTTGACAATCAAGTAATTAGCTTCTCTACTGGATGCTTTAGTGGACATTTCTTCTAATTAAGCCATCCGCTGGAATTGAAATTTTAGTAAATGTGTTTTTTTTTCTATTGAAAAAAAAAAAGGCATGCAGCGCATTTTAAAAGAATCTGTTAGTTAATTCCTTGTTGTAAGTCATGTGGATCAAAAGTGGGCCCCACTTCTTATTTCTTTCTAATTTCATGCACGTATGAATAATTGCATTTTGATTTTTTTAAAAAAAGAGATTGTATTTCTTCCATTCTGCTCTCTATTCTGCTCTGTGATTTGTTTAGTTTTTGAAGTAACATCTTCCTACCTTGTGTTTCTTCCCCAGTTTAAAAAGTACTTGTCCCTTTGTCCCTTTTAAAACATTCACTTTAAAGATAGTGAGATGTAATTTCAACCAAGGTTTATCAGAAACGTCAAGCAGTTTCATTTTCTGGGCTCTAAGTCTCACTAATGCATTTTTCATTCTTTGAATAAGAGTTCCCTTTCCCAAATGATACATCTGGATTCAAAAGGACCAAAGAAGCATTTTTGTCTGCCCTCATTCAGCTCAAAAACATTCTAAAATTCTACCTAATGAACTACTTCATCTTGCTAAGACAGACCCGTCCTACTTGTGCTGGCAGAGAGGACTTATTTTGGGTCCTGTCAGTTCTGACCTGTCAGTCAAAGAACCCCAACTATCGGGATCCAGAAGAAGAGCCTTCTCTGCTGCAGCACCCACCCTTTGCAATATCCTGCCCTCTAGGGAAAGGGTGTCAAACTTGTGGTGTCATGTTGCCGTCATGTGATGTACACGACGGTTTCCTCCTTTGTGGAGCTGGGGTAGGTGTGGCATTCACAGGATGCATCCGGACTGTGGGCCACCAGTTTGACACACCTGCTCTAGGGTAAGACCTTCCCCCACCCTGCTATCTGTTCTTACCCAGTCTTAGCAGAACCAAGAAACAGACTCCTTGTCCCAAAAAACAGCTCTTTATTTAGCTAATGTGAATTCATGGCATTCACACACAGAAAAGCCCAGGCAATAACTTGTTTCCAAATGCAGAGTAAGGCAAAACTTGGCACAGAGTCTCTTATAGTCAGAAACAGAACTTTCCACTCTTGAAATGACCGAATGAATGAATTGTTTCCTGCAAAAGCCCCCTCCCCATTCGCTCTTTTGTTTCCTATGGGAGGGGCCAATCATCTCCAAGGTGTGGCTTTACTCCCAAGTCAATCCTACTTTCTGAGTTTTTCTTGTCTTCTGGCAGCTCTGCACACTGGGAATGGGATCCAGCTGTTCCTCTGTCTCGCTCTGCCTCACTGCTGTCTATCTCCCTCTTTGCCTCCAACCCAGAGTCCTCGTGCAAGCTTTCCCCAGCCCCCAGGACTGGCCCATGTTCCTCCTCAACTTCCTTACTGTCTGACTTTGCTGCCAGCTCTGCTGGCCACTGGCTGGCCACAACACTCTATCTCTGCTTCCAACTCAGAGCATCCATCAGAGTCTTCCCCAGACTCCAGGACTGGCCCAAGTTCCTCCCCAACCTCTTCATTGTCCGAGTCTGCAGGCTTCCACAAAAGCCTGAAGATTTGGCTCAACCAGCTGGTCTGGGAACTAGATGGGGGGACTTTCCGAGCTGGAGGTGGCTACTGGATTGACTGGAGACTCCACCAACATCTCTTGTTCTCTGCTCTCCACCCGTCTATCTTGTGTTATCATATTGATGTATTAGCTGAATATCCGTGCTCCACTACAAAACTATGTGATCGGGCTTGATAAATTGACACTTACAGCTTGAAAATTAATGAGTAGCTACGAATGGCCTCTCCTGTCCCCTTCTCTCCCTCAGCCTTGCCCCACAGAAGCCTCTCCTATCTATCCCATTCTCTCCAGAGTTATTTTCAGGTTGAGTAGAACATCTAACTAATTAGCATCATAGCATGTTAATAATAATATAAGAAATACTAATGATCTGATTGTCATGTTGAAATGAGCACTTTAGCGAGCACTTAGAAGCCAAGGGGAATATACATACCAAATTTCAAGTTAGTAGGCTTTAAGATTCTGGAGAGTTCGTGATAGCAGCATGAGTGGTTTTCACTTTTATATATATATAGATTCTCGTTGTATTGATGCATTTTCATTGTTTACTTCTGTTTATTTTATTTCCATTTACGCTGTTTTCATTTCTTCCTTTTTATTGTTGTAGGCTGCCTAGAATAGTCTTTGAGCAAGCCAGACAGTTGTTTATCTAACCATACTGTATATGCTTTCTGTTACAAAATATTAGAATTA
The DNA here is from genome assembly GCF_059756535.1 of Pantherophis guttatus. Classification (NCBI taxonomy): domain Eukaryota; kingdom Metazoa; phylum Chordata; class Lepidosauria; order Squamata; family Colubridae; genus Pantherophis; species Pantherophis guttatus. The sequence continues at coordinate 74,692,866 of NC_142064.1, forward strand.
TCTATACTGTATATGCTTTCTGTAACAAAACAGAGCCTGTAGTACAGTGGACTAAAGCACTGTTATTAACATCTGCTGCTTGCAATTACTGCAAGTTCAAATCTCACCAGGCTGAAGGTTGACTCAGCCTTCCATCCTTTCAAAGGTAGGTGAATTGAGGACCCAGATTGTGGGGGCAATAAGCTGACTTTGTATAAATATACAAAAGTATGAAGGCTATTGCTTAAGCATTGTAAGCCTCCCTGAGTCTCCAGACAAGGACGGCATATAAATTAAAGCAAAAATAAATAAATAAATAAATAAATACTGGAATTACTCTTGCCTGGATTTAAGAAAATGGACCAGAGAACGTATTGGCAAACTTTCCATCTTCCTTCATTAGATGAATTAACAAATGGCCTAGAGTTACTTGCTGACTCTTTATAACCTAAATTCTGGAACTTCTTTCTTCTCTCTCTCTTCTGGAACCCTGATCATGCTCTTTGCATTTATTAGTAATTTGTCTCCTGTGGACTTCACTTGAAAACAATTTGGGACTTCCCCACTTCTGGATTGGAATAGTACAAGGACTGTAAATCCTTTATAGGATCACTAGTCATTTTTTTCTAGATCAGGGGTGTCAAACTCGATCCCATCGTGAGCCGTATCAGGAGTTTGTTTGCCCTTGGGGGGGGGTATGATGTGGGCATGGCCTGGTCATTGTGACTGACTGGGTGGGCGTGGCTGGGCCAGGGGCAGCAGGGGGCAGTCCCTCACCAACTCCGTGATGGCCCTGCAGGCCAACTATCATGGCTAGATCTGGTCTGTGATAGCCTGTGTGTTTGAAACATCTGTTCTAGATCAACTGGCCATTTTCAATAACCTCTAATCTATCCATTCTACCCATTAGCTGCTTATCATTACTTCTAGTACCAGCTCCTTCTTCCCAACATTTTCTCTGATGTTGACATCTTATCCCAGATGTCCTAAGACCTCTTCCCTTTTTCCAACTCTGAATATGATGCTCCTTTCTACTGCTCTGAGCATAATGTTCTGTCAAAATGTAATCTATCTTCTATTCCCAGTCCCTTGCCAGTAAAACAGAGCATAAAGAATACAGAGATTGATAAGATGTCTGCAGAGATATGTGAAGATGGTATGGGCAAAAAGCAGGCTCATCATTTAGTATGAAACAGTTATAGTAACAACACCATAGAAAAGAAACAAATGAATGTATATGAAAGTAGAAAATCGTGTTAGCACAAATTTCTAAGTAGAATTGATTAAAAGTTTTAATGGTAAAATTTTGCTTTAGGAACAATGAAAGATTTTAGGCCACTTATCAGAGACGTAAATAATGGACTTACTTTGGTCCTTTGCTATCTCTTTTTTGTGTCTGGATCTCCATAAAGTCTAGATCTTTTTCTTCAAAGCTCTGATATATTTTGAATGTTTGAGTCATGGCATCATTACTAAAAGGCATAACTGGAAGATTTTCTTTTTCTTTTTGGAATGCCATGGTAGGGACAGGAATATTGAATACCATGATAAACAGTTCCATCTTCAATCAGGGATCCGTTTATGATCAGGTCATGATCAACTCATGGTGGTGAGATCATGGAAGTGAAGGAGATATTATATTATTCGCCCCATGAATGTCTGTCATTATACTGAACACTTTCTGAAGTAATGTAATATATATAATAAGTAAGGTTTGCCTCATTCGGTAAACACTGTAATTGCTTATGAAAATCTTCCCTTTGTACAAATTCTCCTCCTATGCATTTTATGCACTGGCAAGGGTACAATATTCCTATGGAAGTTATGGTTTCAAATGTCATTGTGTTCTGTTCTAAAATGACAAAACTATGCCCATTTTTTTTAAAAAAAATATCAATTTAGAGGAGGGTGGTTGGAAATCTCATACACTATTTGGAATAAAATTTGGCAGACTTATCTTGTTGATTTTTTTAAAAAAAATCCCTAGTTTTTCTGAAAATTTCAACACATTTGGCTGAATAAATTACTAACATTCAAAAAGCTATCTTTCTCCATGCCAGGTTATGGGCAAATCCAGCTATGTTTTTCTTAATCACTGTTTGAATATAGGGATAAAAGTGGATGGATTTAATACCGCTGGACAATTCAGAATGAACTGAGTCATTTCTCAAGTTCCAAATGCAGTATCCATAACAGTTAAAATCATTTTTGCACGCTCCTAAGACTATATGTTTTGCATACAGAGAGAAAAGGCCAGGTTTTTCAAGAATAACTATAACTTGTGAGGAATAAATATTCATAGTCTGAGTGCCTAGACCGGGGGTAATTACCTTTGACAAACTTGTAGATTTCAACTCCCAGAATTCCCCAGCCAGCTATGTGGTTGAGGAATTCTGGGAATTGAAGTCTCCAAATCTTAAAGTTGTCAAGGTGGGATCCCTGTCCTAAAGACTCAAAAATCCCTGAAGGAAGGGACTTTTGCTCAGAACTGTGGAACTTTCCTAACTCTTCACAAAGGCCCAACTATAGAAGATTTCACCTCCACACAGTTTAAGCTTATTTGGCCAAATGGGATAAGAACAAGGGGAGGTCAATTATGGAGGTCAATTTCACTTTTCAGTTGAACTTCTATTTGGATTTATACTTTGACAGTCTGAGGCTTCCAATGGTGGGTTGTTATGAAACTCCATCCCTGAGAATTTAAAGGGTGAGGCATAAATACATTTATCTTCCTCCCTACTCCATTGATTTATCTTCTGACATTTGCAAACACTAGATTGCCCCCTGCTTTTCACTGTGAGCTATCCTTACCACACTGTAATCAGTAGCTTGAGCAATCCTCCTTTACTTTATGATGCTTTAAAACAGAGATTATCAAATAAAGGTTTTAAATTTAAAAATGTAAAACATAGCCAAAAAAATAAACTATTTTGGGAGAAGGGGTTGGAATTCACAATCTCTCCCCTCCCAATTCTGCTCTTGAGTTTTCTACTGTATATACTTTTAGTTTTCTGTCCAGCAGTGGTGGATTTTATTGACTTTTCCAAATGCTTGGAGTAGCTAATTTCTGCTTAGTGTATATTGCTGTCTATCAATAATCAGGCTATGCAAAGCCTAGGCAGAGAGCCAACTCTTCACTTTGCTCAGCTCAACTCAGCATGACTCACAGTAACATTAAGGCACACATGTATATCTCATTGCAAGATATGTATATATCATTGTATATCTTATTGCAAAAAGGGACTGGGTAATATGACACTTGGAGGATCTATGCCTAGGGATACTGTATTAAAATTTAATTTAGAGGAGCTGAATTAGAATAATTTACTTGCAGCTGTTTGCTGGTGGAGCTACTAGGGAGAATTAGGAAAACACACACATTTTCATGTAAAAGTATTCAATCTATTGTAATTCCAGTGGATAAGAGAGAAAAAAACTAATTTCTGAACCACTGAATAGCCAAACAGCTAACTCTTAGAAATGAAAAGCCCAAATTGGGCCAATCTAGAAAGTATCTCATTCCAACTTAAAAATAAATAATTTCCTATTTGGTTTTCTGGAATTCCAGGTTGGGAGAGAGGAGAGGATGTATCACCTTTGCTGACTCTGATTATTGGGTTTTGTGGACAAAACAAGGAGCTTTGTGAAATTTGATGGCTAATTTTACCTTCTGGGAAGGATCCAGTTGTCATGACATTGTTGCATTAGGAATGTGCTTGTTGACAAGTATTTCATTAATTACCACTAGAAGCAGAAATAAATTAGCATTGTTTGCGATAATGCCATGGAGTACTGTAAGGTTAGACACAGAGAAAGAGGCTGACATACATATAATAAATCAATACATAGTCAGTAATAGTCAATATATAAACCAACCTATCCTAAACTGTTTTTTCTATTATGCTGTCTTAGACCGATGACAATCCAAAATATGACGACCATGCCTATTGGTGATGATTATCTGCTTTCCCACAAAGCAACTTACAGTATGTTCAATACATCCGCTGATGACTTTGTTTTTCCATGAAATGCTTCTGTTCACTTAAGCTCTGGTTTTCCAGTAATTTCTCCATATACCCTGAAAAATTGGAAATTGAGTACCGGTAAGAGGAAAGAGAGGGAGAGAGGGATCAATGTTCTCCAGAGGGTTTCAATAGCTGTTGATAATTTGGTGTCCTAACCCAGTGCATGGGGGAAAAAAACCCACTTCTTTGCAAAGGGAACTTATCATTATTTACAGTTCTAGGTTCCATAGGCAATTTGTTAAATGAACATGCTTTTCTGACTATTATAATATCTGAGATTGATCTGCAAATAATTCACTAGTGTTCAGTGAACTGTACTTAGGAACCTGAATACGGATCATTAAAAAAAAAAAACATGACTTGGTTTTATTAATTATAATACATTTTCCCTTTGCTACTAAAGCTACTATAAAATTAATTCCTATGAAATCATAACTAGATCAACGTACAGAGAATCAGCATTTAATAGTACTTATTCCTATTAGAAATAACTCCCATATATTTTAGCAGGATCATCCATCGTGTATCTCTTAAACCTATGGGTATATCTTTCTTTGAAATTGAAATTTTTAACATGAACAGTTGATTCAAGTCTTGGATTAATACAGGGAGAAAAAAGGCTTCTTAAGAATAGATAGCCTCCATCAAGCTCAGTCAAATGCAATAATGCTAGTTGTTACACCTGATTTGATGCTGATTGAAGAGTTGATTAAATTCAAGTTAGCTATTTAGGATTTGAGAGCAAGCCTACTTGATTCTAGACAGCCCAAGATTTGAGATTAAATTTCAAAATGATCTATCCGTATGTTATAAAGGGAAGCATCAAAACACTTGCAGGTGTTTCATTTCTTAAAATGACAAAATAGGATGGAAATTGCAAGGAGAGTAGGCTCTTTAGAAGCTATTAACCCTGTCAGGTTTCATTTGGACAACTTTGCCACAATCATTTTTCAGGTATTTTTTTCCATTGCTGTTAAGGCAAAGATAACAAAATTTGGAATGGACACATCACATGCCAAATGTTAAAGCCAAAAAGCCCAAAGTGAACTGATCCAGAGAGCATCAAAAGCCTTGGTAGTATAGTGGTTAAAGTGCAGCATTGCAGGCAAACTCTGCCCACAGCTAGGAGTTCAAGTCTGACTGGCTCAAGGTTGACTCAGCCTTCCATCCTTCCGATGATGGTAAAATGAGGACCCAGATTGTTGGGGGCAATAGGCTGACTCTATATACCGCTTAGAGAGTGCTAAAGCACCATGTAGTGGTATATATTGTAAGTGTTGTGGTCTGCCAGCAGCCTGCAGAGCTGGCAGCAGAGTTGGACAGTGAGGAGGCTGGGGAGGAACATGGGCCAGTCCTGGGCTCTGCATCACAGGCAGAGATGGGGCCAGGGTCATCTGGGAGTGATGCAAGGACTACGAAGCCCCAGAGTAGGATAGCAGAGAGGCAGAGGAACAGGAGGAGCCTGTTCCTAGTGCACACATGGGCAGAACTGCCAGAAGGCAAGAGCAGCTAAAGCAAAAGGGACGACTAGGGAGTAAGGCCAGGAGATGACTGGCCCCTCCTATAAGACTTAAAAGAGAAACAAAGGCACTTGGGCCTTTTGCAGGAAAGCAACATTGCTAACTCTGTTTCCAGTCAGCACATCTTGTTTGTTTCTGAACTTCGTGGGGCTTTGCCAAGGCCTTTGGCAGGGTGTCAAAGAAGATAAAGGTTGGTGATTATCCTGAAGGACTTCTTCTTTGCAACTAATTGGGACTAAGCTGGGAATGAACGTAATTCTCAGTTGTTACGATAAAATAGTTTTTTTTTTGGACTAACTGTGTATTTTAATGACTTAGTAAGCCTAGGTCTCAACAGTAAGTTTAAGTGCTATTGCCATTGCTATTTATTCCAGTTTAAAAAATAAATATATAAAAAATTTAAATCTATAAGCATTCAATTTCCTGATTGGTTTTCTGGAATTTCAGGTTTGGGGGGCTGAGGCTTGAGGGCAGAGGTACTCAGTTTTGCTGGCTCTGATTATTGGTTTTGTGGGTAACAGGGAAGTTTGAAGGCTAGCTTTATCCTTCTGGAAGGGACCCAATTGCCAGCACATTGTTGTAATAAGGTTGTGGCTTATTGACAAGATTCTACATTTGTTAATTACCAGTAGAAGCACAAATAAATTGGCACAATTTGCAGTAATGCCATAGGGCAAGGTTGGACACAGAGAATGAGGCTGACATAGAATGCGCTGCACTCACAGCAATCTCAATTAGTTTTTTTGAGATATTGAAAGATGTGGGATTAGTAATTTAATGTGATAAACTTCTGAATAAACATGCTAGCAATTTCATGTTAAAAATTAAAAGAGAAAAAGATTGCAATAAAATATTAATCAACATAAGCAACCTTCAGAATATATAATTAAGCATATTTTTAACACTGTGGGTAGATTGATGCCTGCAGATGTGATCCTTTAAATTATGAAATTTCATTTTTTCCTCTTGTTATTGCTGTAAAATATTTTGGAGTCAATTCTCAAGAGTATCAACTTTTGAAGTGTGGAATAGGTGTCTGACTATTATATTTCTTAACACTATTGTTCTTTGTAAATTAGTTGAGGTAAATACCATATAACTTGGAGCATCTGGAATACTATGGTGAACAATTTCTTCGATAATTATATTACACTTTTCTCAGCATAAATGTAATTTGAGTGCCTTGGGTTTTTTTTGTGTGTGTTTGGTAAATGCAGTGAGTTGTAGATGGAAATATGGTATAACAGCTTGAAATTTCTCCTTTAAAAGATACATATATCATTTGCTAGGAAGAACAAAGTTTTCACATTTCCCCTTCCCACATTAAATTATGTAGCTCCATAATGATTGAAATACTTTTTCTTTAATAACCAGATAGATTTTCAGAAGAAGAACAGCTTCTTCAATCCCAAAATTGTGCACTGAAGAACTGTTGTAAAAGAGAAAAGAGTGATTGGAATTGCATGCATGTCACATAATTTTAAAATAATTACTGCGTATTTATATCTGAGCATACTACAAGACTTAATTTCTCTCACAGTATGAGTCGATTGGGTTTCAAATGAATGACTATCCCAATTCCAACCAGTGAGTGTCCATAGATGAGGTGGATTAGAAGCTCCCGGCCAACATCTTAATCGTGACTTCATAATTGGGATTAGGAATTATTTTAATATTGCTACATTTTTGTCATTGGATGTTTCATCATTTTAGCCATTGTCTATGCATTGCAGGCCTCTTCTGCATGTTTCCAACCCATATGGTCCTGAGTTTTCTTTTGTCAATAGGGCCCACAATACTTGCTGATGTTGCTGATCCATCTTGTTTTAGGTCTTTTTCGTGGATGCTTTTTATCAAATGAAATCCATTCTATGACTGCCTTGGTCCACCTGCCATCAGTTCTTGTTATGTGACCAGCCCATTTCCATTTCAATTCTTTTACTCTCTTGATCATATCGTATACATTTGTTTGTTCTCTAATCCATGTGCAGGTCTTTCTATCTTGTCTTGTAATGCCAAGCATATATCTTTCCATGGTTCTTTTCTCCACTCATAGCTTTTGTATCGATTGGGAGGATAGTGTCCATGTTTCACTGGCCATATGTTAGAGCAGGTAGCACACACTGATCAAAAACTTTTCAAGCATAGGGAGAGGTTGTTCTTGAAAATTATGCTTAGCTTGCCAAATGCCTGCCAACCACATTTAACATGCCATTCAATTTCCTTTATTATATCACCTTCCACTTGGCCAAGGTATATGTAGTGGTCTACTACATCTGGTTCTTCTCCAGATATATATAAAAATTCTTTCTTTGTTGAATTTAATAAACATAACCTGGCTCTTTTTCAGGTCTATTTTTAAGCTAAATGGTTCTCCTGCTTTGTGCAGCTCTTATATGTGTCTTTGTAGCTCTTCTAGATCTTGTGAGAAGACAACATCATCATCTGCAAATCTTAAGTGATTTTAAATAGATGCCATTGATTTTTACTCCATCTTTTGCACAGTCTAGTTTGCGAAATACTTCTTCAAGGCAGGCTGAGAAAACAATAGGTGATATTGTATCACCTCGTCGTATACCTCGTTCTATGGTGATTCCCATTTTAAGATCATTAAGGAAGTTGATGCCATTGTTTTTTCATATATTGTAGTAAATTTATGTAAGGAGTGTCCACGCCTTGGTTGAGCAATGAATTAATTACTGCTTACTGGAATACTGAGTCAAACACTTTTTCATAGTCAATGAAAGCCATGCACAGAGGCATGGTATACTTCTTGTGCCTTTCAATGACTTGCTGAACAACCTGGATATGATCTATTGTGCTGTAGCCACTTTTGAACCCTGCCAGTACACTTGACTCTGCATCATTTAATATTCTCAATATTCTCTTTGCTATTATCTTGACAAAAACCTTGTAGATGACTGAAAGAAGGCTTATTGGTCAATAGCTCTTTAAATCATCTTGGGCCCCTTATGTATAAGAATCACTTCAATATTTTTCCATGCAACAGGTATTTTTTCTTCTCTGAAGCATGTCAAGTATAGTTTTGCTAGTATTTTGTATAAACTGTGACCACCAGCTTTCAGCATTTCAACAATAACACAGTCATTTCCTGAAGCTTTGCCATTTTTCATTGATTTTATGGCACGTGATACTTCCTCCACTAGGATATCTGGCATTTCCTCTTTCATCGGTGTTGTTACTTTTGAGAGATTGGATGTTTATGTGTTTGTTTTTTACATAGATGTTTCATTACCCAAGTAGGTATCATCAGTGCTAGAAGGGAGTGGGGTTTGCTCTCTGTTTATATAGAAAACTCCATGTCAGCCTCTGCCTTTACTGCTTTGGCTGCCATGGTAATGGGGGGAGGCGAGCTAGCATGGGGGGGGGAAGCGTGCTGGAGAGAGAGAAACAAAAGTGATACTTAAGCTACTGGGCTGCATCTTTGAAGCTGCTGTCGGGTCAACGGTCATGGCATTCCTGATTGATGACACTGTCAGATGTGTGCTCCCACCTGACCTCTGGGAGATCCTTGGATTGGATGATTTATGATGGACAGTGGGAGGGAATGCTTTCTATCTGTAATTTTCATGCTTTTGCCTCAGATTCTGCTTTTCCTTGGTTGCGATTGCTTCATTTTCCAGTAAAAGTACCTTTCTCTATAAAAACCATGGAGTTGGGGTCATTCTTTCTTGGACTTTGGAAAAAGCATACCTGACCACTTCTTTCTAGCACTGATGATATTATCTAGTTGAGTAATGAGATATCTGCAAGAAAACACCAAAATGCAGAGAGCACCAAGGACCTCACAGTTCAACCCTGTGCTACAAATAATCTGTTGCTCTTCTGTTAGAATTGTATATTCTAGAAGGTAAAAATCTAATTGACAATTGCTACTAGGTATTTCTTGAATTTTAACTTATATTAAAATTAAAATGCTACAGATAGATTTGAATGAAATAGATGCTGTACTAGAAGCAAGGAGCTACATAAAAATGCCCTTGCGTTACTATTTTTGCAAGCTACTTAAGTGTCTATAACACAAACATGTTAGGACAATGCATTCCTCAAAGGAACAAGTTAAGAAGTTGGGAGCTTGGACAATGATAGCAAAAGGCTAGTTAGGCAGAGATAAGAATGTAGACATTCACAGACATCTGTTTTGAATTTCAGGTTAAGTGTCAGACGATCTTCTCTGCTAAACATAAAAGAAAAGAAAACTAACCTCCCCTGTGAAAAAGTTGGAAATTTACCTGATGGAACCAGTCCTAAATGGAGCCAAACTGTGAGAGTCCAGTCTAAAACACTAGAGAAGCACATAAAGAAATAGATCTAAACTAATGAAATGAGAATCTTCTAAAGAGCTTATATTTTAAGAAATACAAAGTATTTGTTTTATTTGACTGCCAGAAGACTGCCAAACTTCTGCCAGAAGTTTGTGTTAATGCCCAGTCCCCTGGATCCTTAGCTTTTCTTTCTTTCCAGCTAACACTTAAGCTAGCTGACCAACTACAGGTCATATTAACATAGAACATACACTAATAGAGTTGGAAGAAACCATGGAGTTTTTCTAGTCCAACTCTCTGCTTAAGCAGGAGACCTCATCACGTTCCAGACAAATGGCTGTCCAATCTCTTCATGAAAATCTCCAGTGACGGAGCAGCCATTTCTGGAGTCCAGCTGTTCCACTGATTAATTGTTCTCACTGTCAGGAAATTTCTCCCTAATTCTAGTTTGGGTCTCTCTTTACCCACTACTTCCTGTCCTGTCTTCAGGTACAGTGGTACCTCAGTACTTGTCAGTAATTGGTTCCAGGTGGTGCAATAAGCATCCAAAATGATTCCCCCCCGCTTTGTTTCAGCTGAAAAGTGATGCAAATCACAAGGCAGCCAACACTGAGAAGTTGTAGCTTACACATGGAGTACCAAACAAATAATGAGTACTGGGACAAATTTTTCACATAAAAATGTGTTGAGTATCAAATTCGACAAGTTTCAAATCAGTCAAGTACCAAGGTATCACTGTACTTTGGAGAATAGGTCACCTCCCTCTTCTCTGTGACAGCACCTCAAGTACTGAAAGCCTGCTATCATATCTCCCCTAGTCCTTCTCTTCATTGGACTATAAGAGTGATGGCTAACCTTTTTGCCATCACGTGCCAAAAGCAAGGATCGTGCGGTAGGGTTGCACGCGTGAGTGCATACACCCATAATTCAATGCGCCCCGCACACGTGCATGTGATTCCCCCTGTGGGACCCCTGTTTTTGGCACGCAATGGCCCAGTGGGCCCATTTTTCACCCTCCCTAGGCTCCAGAGGCTTTCTAGGAGCCTGGGGAGGGCGAAAACGGCCTTTCCCACCCACCTGGAGGCCTTCCAGTGGCTGGAAACAGCCCATTTTCTTACTTCCGGTGGGCCCAGAAGGCCTGAAAATCAGCTGGCTGGTGCGCGCATGTGGGCTGGTGCTGAGCTAGGGCAATGCTCACGTGCCCACAGATATGGCTCCGCATGCCACCTGTGGCACATATGCCATAGGTTCGCCATCATGGGAGTAGACATATTTGGTTCCTTCAATTGTTCATCATATGATTTAACGTCCAGACCCATTATGAACTTTGTTGCTCTTTTCTATATTCTTTGTAGGGTCTCAATATCTTTTTTGTACTATGGTGACCAGAATTGGATGCAATATTCTAAGTGTGATCTCACCCATGCATTATAGCAATCTCGTTTTATATTTTATATTCCACATCTAGATATGTCTTTATTTCTATTGCAAAAGACACATGTATAAACTTAAGTAAACAATACTCAAATGGTTTTTTTGTCTTCTGTTTTGCCAAATGAATGAACCAAGATAGTTTTTAAAAAGGAGCATTTGCTGCTATCTGAATGTGTTGCGATGTGAATGAAATTGCTGGGATGGGTAATTCACAGCCCATAGAGGGGGTCCATGAGACAAAGTCACACAGATCCTGAATCCTTGGAATCAAAGCCTGAGGTGATAATTGAACACCATAAACTGTTTTAGATTGTGCTAAGTGATTTATCCTATGTTTAAGGATTCATGACTCTACTTAAACTTCAGGAGGTCACTTGGCTGCCCTTCACTCTGTGGGGTGATAATCCAAACACAAGGGAAGAATGTCTAAGGACTTCCTTTAGTGACAAACTACATTCAATATGAACACTGTTGACATTACAGGCACAGTGTGAAGTGGAGTTATTAATGAAACCTGTCAATAAAAATATCAAATCCTATATGACTATTGGCAGTAAAATAGGAAACTCTTCCAATATAACAGAATGAAATCAATGTAGCTATTAGAAAAATATTAATTCCTAAAATAATGTTAAAATATGTAATATGTAATACAGATTAAATTCTCAGAGCTCAGGTAGATTGATTCTATGATGTTTCTAATAAATTTGCTCTTCCTCTAGTATTCATTTGGTTAAGACACTGGGCTTGTTGGATGGAAAGCCAGCAGCCTGGATTCAAGACCTGAGTGCCACATGAAAGGATGAACTCCCATCCTTGCCCCAGCTTCCTCAAATTTGAAAGCATGCAATTGCAAGTAGATAAATAAGTACCACTTTGGTGGAAGGTAACGGTGATCTATGACATTATGCTGCCTACATGACCACAGGAATGTCTTTGGACAGTGCTGGCTCAACGGCCTTGAAATGGAAATGAGCACCGCCTCCTAGAGTTTACTAAGCAATGACTAGTGGAGTAAAATCTGCAGTGATTCCTTTACCTTCACCTTTACAGTAATGGTACTGATACACAGACTGTATAACTGGAACAGTGATAGATCAGAAATTGATTTGACTTCAAATAAGAGTGATTCCTATATCCAATTGCCATTGTCCCAATCATAACACTTTGGATTGTGGGCAGAGAGAACTTGAGAATCAATAGGTTAACAATTACAACCAAACTTTTTTTTGCTACATGATCATATTCATAATTCTCTTGATTCTCTTATTCTGCAGTAATTACAACAGATTATATTTTTTACATCAGTAAATTTTGTTCTTTCCACCAAAATGTGTCCTTGGCAAATACTCTTCTACTTTACATCAACGTTTCTTATTTCCTCTTACATTTTGGAAATTCCCTTTTTCTTTTTGCCAAGTGCCCTTTGAACTCTTCATCCTGCTGCTTCTCAATCTTGTTTAAACCATAGACAAGCAAATGTGCTGGCCTTCAAAACTATGATATTTTCTAGTTAGAAGCAATGGCATGCATGTAGATATGTTGACTGCTGAGAAGTATGCATCCATTGGGAGCATAAAATTTGTCTACTGCAGACAAATTGTAGATTATAACATAGGAAAAAGATTAGGTTTTAAGCAAAAGACTAGAGATAAAATTGGCCATTTCCTACATTATCAATGAAAATGGGGAATTCTTGAATCAAAAATAGAAAGTACTGGCAGAGGAGCCATAACACAAGAAGCCTCCTAGAACATAGGAGAAACCCAAGTGCATGAAAAAAAGAGAAGAATGTGACACAAGACAGGGGCATCTCTGTGTCAGGGGTGGGTTCTACTTACCTTTACTACTGGTTTGTAGCGTGGCCACATGTGTGCACTCGCTTTGTTTGCTCGCGCATGTGCAAAAGCGTTTTGATGACAGTCGGGGTCAATGGGCAGAGCTTCCCACCGGTTTTACTACCGGTTCTATAGAACCGGTGCTAACTGGGGGCAACCCACTACTGCTCTCTGTGTGTGTCTATCAACATCTTCAAAATGATGGGTGCAACTGAGCAATCAATGTGGTTTTTACATGTGTGAGGTTTCAACTGCCCAGTCTTGCCTGTCATCTTGATGGATCAACTGCCATCACTGATCCATCCTGTGGACACTTTGCATAAAAAACCTTTTTTATTCTGAAGGCACAGAATAGATTCCAAGACCCCACATTTGAAGTCCCTGGATCAATGGTGAAATTCAATTTTTTTTTACTATGGGTTCTGTGGGCATGGCTTGGTGGGTGTGGTGTGGCTTGGTGGCTTGGTGGGCATGGCAGGGGAAGGATACTGCAAAATCTCCATTCCACCCCACTCCAGGGGAAGGATATTGCAAAATCTCCATTTCCACCCCACTCTGGGGCCAGCCAGAGGTGGTATTTGCTGGTTCTCTGAACTACTCAAAATTTCCGCTACTGGTTTTCCAGAACCTGTCAGAACCTGCTGAATAGCACCCCTGCTCTGGATCCTGGACAAAGAGAAGACACAGAAACCTTAGAAACTGAAGAAGAATCACCACCAGCTCTGCTAGAGGAAAATATCCTGCCTTCACCTTGAAGAGATAAAAATGATGGGTGATGGTAATTGAAGATTGTTTATTTAGAGAGACAGAAGCAGCAATCTGTTGACCAGACAGCCTATGAAAAGAAGTCTGCTGACTTCCTGGGGAAATACTTTATATGTGAGGGAAAACTTCCAAGGCTCTTTTGACAAAACGGTGTGGGAACAAATCACACAGCCAGGCTAAGTCTTGAAGACGTTGCCAAGGACAATAAAGTACTAAACAAGATGGTGAAGGAGCTAGCACACAAGTAATGTTTTCTTAACTTCTAATTAACAAAAGAGGTGGTCAAGAAGACAAAGAATAATACTGAAAAAAGGGGAAAACTGGCTATGTTGGTGTTGCCAATGGGAATCGTTTTGATTATTATTATTTTTTGTAATGTTGACATGTTTCTGAAATGAGGGATTCTTGGCAAGAGATAGGTTGTACCTTACAAGAACTGAGAAGGATTTGGTTGGAAGGCAGCCTGTTTGGAGAGCTTCAAACTGAAATCTGTGGGGAAAGGCAGGGAGAAGCAAGAAGAAAAGAATGGAAAAAAAATGGAAACTTGATTGAATGAGGTACAAATAACATGGGAGCATCCAACATGCCAACATCTAAATTCAAGAGTAGGTTATGTAACTTAAGGATTTCAGTTTCTCTGTGATAAATGCAAAAGGTATGGTAAACCAAAAGAAAGAACTAGAAGGCCAATATGATTTGGTAGACATTAGTGAAATCAGGTGGAAAAATTAATAAGTGAGGTGTAAGAACACAGTTTATTCAAAAGGCACAGGTGAAACGAAGAGGAAGAATGGAATGATACACAAAGGAAGTGCATGTACAAGTCCAAAAATGTTAGCATGAGGACCAATCAAGTACATTTAAGGTTACAAGGAAGGGCAAAACATCAAAGAAGTTATTGTGGACAAACAAGCCAGACAGACAATCTGAGTAATGCTCTCTTTGACCTGATTACTGAACATTTAGGGAGGAAGGACATCATAATACTGTAACAGAAGATTCTAATTACCCAGAAAATCAAATTGATCCAAACTCTTTCCCATTAGGAAACCATCATTTTCCTCTTAGGTGTTTTATATCTTTCATCTTTAGCTTTCCCATATCTAATCCATAATTAAACTTGAAATATTATTTACACATTTTCTCAATAAACAGACAAAAGGTAGGGACTGAAATCTAGCAAGCTCTTAGGATGTGTTTCTTTGTGTTGACTGATACCTCTAAAGCATCTTATGCTATTTACCATATCATTCTCATGAGCATTACAACATAATATAGTATCAGAATATTTAAAAAACATTGTAATTAACATGTGTATGTCTCAGAAAGAATATTGCCATTAATATTTTGGATTGGATTGGATTTTGGCAAACATCTAATGTTTGAACTTGAAAAGTTTAACCCATTCATGAACATTTCAAAACACTTGAAACCAGTGGTTATGGAAGAAGTAAAATATAGGAATGTCTGATGCGGGAAGGATCTAAAGGAGTTCAAAATATTTAGAAAATGCTTATGTTGATATCTTTAACTATAAAACAGCTGAATTATATAATTGTAGATTTATTTGGTACCATTGCTGGGTTTTGCCCACTTTGCTACCTGCTAATTCAATGACCAAGATTAGAGGATATTCCCATTTGATGGTCATGACTTGTTCCAATATTGAAGTTCAAATTGAGGCTAATTCAATATTGCCTGTACATAAGCATGAAAATTCACATAAAAGAGCCTTCAGTCTTTGGAATATTATCCCACATCATCTTCATGGAGGAGACACTGCATATTCCTAGCCTAATTTGTGCCTATGCAACTAGAGAAGTAACCTTCTTTGTTGCATTGCTTTTATAGAGCAGGGATATACATGGGCCTCAGAATGATTTCTACTCTGAGTTGGATCCATTTTTGAGTTTCATTATTTATACTCTAAAGGTATAGGTTCTCCTCGCACATATGTGCTAGTTGTTCCCAACTCTAGGGGGCGGTGCTCTTTTCCGTTTCAAAGCCGAAGAGCCAGCATTGTCCGAGGACTTCTCCATGGTCATGTGGCCAACATGACTAAATGCCAAAGGTGCTGTTACCTTCCCACCAAAGGTTACTTGCATTTTTTACATGTTTTCGAACTGCTAGGTTGGCAGAAGCTGGGACAAGGAACAGGAGCTCACCCCATTACGCGGCACTAGGGATTTGAACCGCTGAACTACTGACCTTTCGATTGACAAGCTCAGTGTCTTAGTCACATCCCTTTTATTTATACTCTAGGCCTCCTCTATCTGTTCATTGCCCTCACTCCCTGGTAAATCAAGATGCTGAATTCTGTTAGAGGGAAGAAGGCACTTAGCCATTATAATTTCAGCCATCAAAGCCATCTCCATGTTCCAGGGAGACCACATTCATGAACGCATTCTGAAATCATATAGATCGTCAGGCACTGAGAATGTACCATTTTAACTTATCTTTCTTCTCTGAGAAATTTATAGTAGCCAATAATCTAAACTTGATTTGAGTTTGAGGGTTTTATTTTTGTTTTTTGTTTTGTATATGCCTGTATGCCTTCAAGTCATTGTTGTCTTCTGGTGACTGCTGAATTAATCCCTGTAGCTTTCTTGGCAATATTTCAGAAGTGATTTCCTATGGCCTTCCTTCTCTGACAAAAGTGATTGGCCCAAGGTCATTCAGCTGGCTTCATGCCTAAGGTGGGACTAGAATTTACAGCATTCTGGTTAGTGTCCTAGTGTCTTAACCACCACACCAAACAGGCTCTCATCAATCTAACGTTAACCAGAGTAAATTATCCATGATAACAGGGTTATGAAAGAAATCCTCAATTTACAGATCACCAGGTCAGTTGAACACAAAAGAGAATTCAGCATTTGCTCAGCTATATAACAATAGCAATAGCACTTAGACTTATATATTGCTTCACAGTGCTTTACAGCCCTCTCTAAGTGGTTTACAGTGTCAGCATATTGCCGCCAACAATCTGGGTCCTCATTTTACCGACCTCAGAAGGATGGAAGGCTGAGTCAACTTTGAGCCTGGTGAGATTGGATCTGCCAAACTGCTGGCAGCCGGTGATCAGCAGAAGTAGCCTGCAGTACTGCATTCTAACCACTGCACCACCTCGGGGAAGTGGGATATAACCATAATAGTCATGGGTAGTATGAAATTCTATCCAAGTTTTGATGTGGCTACTTCAATATAGATAAAATTAGCTAATCCACTTGGCCAATTCTATAATATAGACTGTTGTACAGTAGGGTAGATAATATACCAATGTTTACTGTCTCAATCAGTTTACAGTTCTTTTAAATTTCCTTCCTTCCTTCCTTCCTTCCTTCCTTCCTTCCTTCCTTCCTTCCTTCCTTCCTTCCCAGTCCAATCATAGATTAATTTGTATGTGTGTGGGTTTGTTTTTTTTTACAATGATTATAAGATGTCTCGAGTATTTCCTGAAACGAATGTACAGATTGAATAATAAACATCTTTGTAAAATACTGAATCAAGATCATGGTTTATTTTTATTCATGTTTATCATATGTAAATATATGAGCGTCTGCCCATGAAATAATGATTTTCAGAAGTCTACCCATGGGTATACCTATCATTCATAGGCTGATTTACACTGTAAATAAAATTTTAATAAGGCATTACATTAACAGAACAAGCATTTTATTTTTAAAAGAATTTTTTCTACAACCACTTTGGCCAAAAAAAATGCTTTTAAAAGTAAAAAAAAAAAGCCTCTGATGATCCTGCGGCTCAGCTGGGATTGTCAGAGGCTTTTAAAAGCATTTTTAACAACCTCTTCCACTGAAGAGGTTGTAGAAAAAATGGTTTTAAAAGTAAAAAAAAAAAAAGTTGGCCACGCCCACCCAGTCACATTATCTCACCACCACCAAACCACACCCACAGAACCGGTAGTAACACATTTTACATTTCACCACTGCTATGGCCCCCTTATGAGCTGTGGACTTCAACTCCCAGAATTCCTGAGCCAGCCATGAAGTCCACAGGTCATAAAGAGGTCATAGTTCCCCACCCCTGCTCTAACATATGGCTTATTATTACTAGGGGGGAAAAAGATTCCCACAAAGTTTAATAAAACTCAGCAAGCATCCTTAATTAGATATATTTCCACCTTTTTCTCATTTAAAATATTGATTACATTGTACTTATAGTGTTTGCATAAGAATCCACAAAGAGGATAAATAATGAAATGTGTGTCAAGACATTAATTAATTAATTAATTAATTATTCATAGAACTTATATGGACACCTATCTCATTTTATTCTAGGCTTTCACAATAAAATAATGCTAACTCTGAATTACGTATATCTGGTCCTCACATAACAGCCACTCATTTGGTGACTGTTTGAAGTTATGAAGCATTGAGTATGGGCTACTTATGATAAGACATCATAGTTGTGGCTATCACAGTTTCCTACAATCCCATCATCATGATTCAGGTGCTTGGCAACTGGGTCACAATGACAATTTTGCAGCATACTGGGGTCACATGATCACCTTTTGCGACTTTTCTTGTTGGCTTCCGACAAGCAAAGTCAACGGGGAAAGTGGCAAGAGGTCACAAAGGGTGATTATCTAATCATGGGATGCTGCGACCTTGCCCAATTTGCCTAACAACCGCAATTGGGACTGCCGGGACTGCTGTTGTAAGATGGTGTGGTTGCAGATGTCACACCTTACGACCATGTGCTTAAATACTTGTATTTGCTTCTAATATTGGCGTATAACTATGAAACAATGAGACTTGCATCATGATGCCATTGCTACTTTGTCATCCAGGTTACCTGCGAATGCTGGTGCTTATATATATTTCATTGTCTATGTATATTACATTGTATTAATGGTATCGATATGCTAAGAGATTGTTGCAAAGGACTGGTAAAAATTTAAATATATAAGAAGTATTAAGTTTGCAAATGCAAGTTTTCATTAGTCATTGCTTTAGTCATCTGATTCTAAAAGGCTTAACAATGAACAGCAAATGTGCATATCCTAAGGAATTTATTTCTTGCCATAAAATATGCTTCTACCATTATTTCTAATTCTTTGTTTCATATATAATGTGTTTTCCTCCTGATAGCTGTATACTCTGCACTTGATAATTCAATAATACTTTTAATAGATTTCCTTTCTTTTATCTCCACCTTTAATTTCCTTTTGCTTAATACTTTTCTTTATTCTTTTTTGCACTTTGCATAATATTGTGCTTACCTCAAAACGGAATAGGGTGATGAGTGTGTATCTGTAAGTTCCTTAAGAAGGTTCTTATAATTCCCTGACAAAAAAGGGAGTGCTTTACAGTTCAGTTTAACTTGGGGGCAAATATTGAAACTAATGTAAAATGGCTTTTAACCCATGGGAGGGAGAGATTCATTTATTGATTTACTCTGTTTGAAAGTCAAAATCCACTACAGTCCTTGATTGCACATATTTAGTTCAGAAGCCAGTGTGCTGAGATGTCTGAAGATTTTATTTATGTACTTGTTTATTAGATTTTTATCCCACTTTTATTACTTTTATCAGTAACTCAAGGAGGTGAACATATTTAATATTCCCTCCTCTTATTTCCCCCCTCAGCAACAACTCTGTGAGGTGGGTTGGGTTGAGAGAGGATAACTTGCCCAAACTCACCCAGCCAGTTTTCATGGCTACAGCAGGACTAGTTGCCATCTCCTAGTTAAAGGACAGCACCTTAATCACTAGACAAAGCTGCTTGCTTGATGCTCTTACTTAATCCTCTTTCATGTTCTTTATTTATCCCAGCAGTCATTCCTTCTTTTCCATCTCACTCTTCCACACCAAAGTCTTATTATTTTGATGTCTCTGTTGTTCGTTTACTGAATTATCTTTTCTTGTTCAGTCATCCGCTATCTGACATTGGATGGTTTTTATCCCTTGTACCTAATAATTGTAACAATTAATATATTGCTATGTTGACTATCTTCTCTCATCTTTTGCCTTGTAAGCAGTGTCCTCCTTTATTCCATGTTAGTCCAATTGATACATGCATGTTTATGTTCGTAGTTAGCATATTACACAGTAACACTGCCAGTCCTTGCAGAATGGGAATGTTGGATTGGACCATGGAGATTTAAATTCAGTTTCCAGTAGACCACATAACATTCTGGGTAATTTTAGATCAGTCCGTTCTATTACTCCATCCTATTTCCCTGGGGTTTATAGTACAAATAAAATTAAGGGAAATCATCTGAAAATCATTTTGGTTTTTCCTATCAAAAAAAGCTATCAGTGAAGTAGCTAAATATATGGGAGCTTTCCTATTTAGTTCAGAAGTCAAGATGACTACCTAACTTCTTTAACAATGAGCTGAAATTCAGATTTATATTAAATCCCTAAAGAATAAAATAATATTTTTAAAAATCCAAATGGGTTGGATTTAAAAAGCATCAGACACTGTGTAGTCCCTTCTGAGTATAGTATACTCAGTATATTTTTTTTATGAATTTTATTTTTATACATAAGATGAACTTCTTATATGCAAAATTTATCGAGATGAACTTAATACAGGGGAGATATCCTGGGATAGTAAATACTTCTGAAGTGGAAACATAAATCAATGAAATATACATGATGAAAAAAGGTATTGCCAATAGCTGTAAGATGCTCGAACTATGGTTTTCAACCCTGGCAACTTTAAGATAGATGGACTTGAACACCCAGAATTCCCCAGCCAGTTGTGTAAAGTTGAAACATAGTTGTACTTTATAGTTGAAATCCACCAGTTTTAAAGTTGCCAAGGTTGAGAAATACTGTGCTAGAAAGTTGGGCAATGGCAATCATTGCTTGTCCTCCTCCTTTTGTTTATCAAGGGCTCAGTGGCTAAAATGCTGAGTTTGTTGATCAAAAGGTCGGCTCTTCAGTGGTTCGAAAGTACGTAAAAAATGCAAGTAGAAAAATAGGGGCCACTTTTGGCTGGAAGGTAACAGCGTTCTCTGCATCTTTGGGATTTAGTCATGCTGGCCACATGACTACAGAAACGTCTTCCGACAGTGCTGGCTCTTCGGCTTTGAAACGGAGATGAGCACCACCCCTTAGAGTCAGGAATGACTAGCGCATATGTCCGAGGGGAACCTTTACCTTAGGGATCAGTAGGCAAAACAAAAATGAGCTGAAATTGGAGCCAGCTTTTACACACACACACACACACACACACACACACACACACACACACACACACACAGAGAGAGAGAGAGAGAGAGAGAGAGAGAGAGAGAGAGAGAGAGAGAGAGAGAGAAAGACGAGAGGGAAAGGAAAAATTAAAAATGGAATCATAAGGGCACCTAAGTTATGACTCTCCAAACAATTAATGGACTCTTGGGAAAGTGATGCTTTAGGAAAGGAAACAATCCAATTATAGGAATACTTCGCTCATCTTATCTGTAGCTGTCCATTCAATTCAAAATGTTTAGACGTGGTGGAATAGACAATTTAATAGAACATTGTTTCATTTGAGCAGTGAACTTTAACTGAGATTTAACTCTGGAATCATCCATATGGTATATAAAAAAGGAAGAACACAATGTCATAAGCTCCTTTAACATGGCAGGCATGGTCTATTCAGAGAATAGGAGAGGGACCACTATCTCTCTGCATGATTTATCTAGGTCTTCTGAGACACACACTGGGTACGATTTGCAGGGCACAATTGTAGACATCAAGGTTGAGCAGAGCAGAACCAGGCATCATTCAAATTATGTTTCTTAAAGCTTACTGGTAACTTTAAGAATATTGTAAATATAGCCTAATAGTCACTATAGTCAAGTACAAGCTTATGGATTTTGACATTTAGGCTGCAGCTCTGTGACCGTTTGGAGATAGAATCATAATACTGCCAATTTCATCCAATGATGTTTACAGATAGAACTGCGATTTTCAATAAAAGATCATCCAGGAATGGATTTTATTTTTCACAAATGGCTTTTTTTTTTTAAAAAAAAAGGAAAATTCTAGCATTGGAAGTTTTCAAAAAGAGGTGACTCAGAAAATAGCAATAGCACTTAGACTTATATACTGCTTCACATACTGCTTCACAGTGCTTTACAGCTCTCTCTAAGTGGTTTATAGAGTCAGCATATTGCCCCCAATAATCTGAGTCCTCCTTTTACCGATCTCAGAAGGATGGAAGGCTGAATCAACCCTGAGTTGGTAAGACTTGAACTCCTGGAGTGAGCAGTAAATTAGACCAATTCTGCATTTTGTGCTCCCATGGCTCAAAGGATGACAACAGGGATTCCAGCCCAAAACATAGCAGAAATTTAAAGAAGCTCAAGAACAGGGAGATTCTTTAAATAATGAGAGGCAAACATGCCTTTGTTCTCAAGAACAGGTTTCCATCTTTGACTCATTCCTATTTAACCTCCAGATGACTTTTCCAGAAATATGCACGCTTAGAAATGCATATTTTGAGAGAAAACGCATGCAAAACCAAGAATTTAACCCATATATGAGTGTTCATGCTTTTTAAAAGATCTGGTCAGCTAAAATCTAAATCTAAAGAAAAAATATATTAGTGATGACTATACATAATAGACATATTGATGAATAATGATCTATTCCAATCTGATCCCATTTTATTATAAAAGGTCATCAAAACATTGTAGACCTATTACCCTGATTGCCATCATAGCCAAAATGTATGCAAAATATCTAATTAAAAGTACAGGCTGGGTTTAGGGATGAACAAACAATTTGTTTAGAGACAATAGTCAACAATTGATCACTATTTCATCTTGGTCCATTTAATAAATGTGCTCATTTATTAAATGGACCATGATATATGTGTGACATATATCAAAAGGATGGTGTTTCAGCCTTTGTTGATTTTTATGCTGTCTTTGACTCAATTGCTAAAAATAAGCCATGGACTAAATTTGAAGAGCTAAATAGCGAATCTTGGACAGAAGATTATTCATGTTAATTATGGTATTACACAATACTCAAATTCAAGCTATATTCATCCCAGTACACCATTTATCAGACAATATTTTGATTTTAAAGGAGTAAACAAGCATGTACATTGGTAGCACGCTTATTCAATTTATTTATCAGTGGTAACCTCTCAATCATGAGTGCAGAATTGTTTTTTTGAATGTGTCACTACTTCTTTATGCAGATGAACTATTGTTTATTTCATTCTCTCAGACAGGCCTTTGTGGGTAGTTACAGGCACTGAACAGCTATTGCTGAAAAGATGGAGAATTTGGAGAGACAAAAATAGAACATAGAATCATTGGACTGGAAGGGACCTTGGAGGTCTTCTAGTCCAACCCTAGCTCAGGGCAGGAAACCTTATATGATCCCGGTCAAATTGTTGTCCAGTCTTTGTTGTCCTACAGTGATGGAGCAGCCACAACTCCAGGAGGCAAGCTATTCATTGATTAATTATTCTCACTGTCAGAAAATTTCTCCTTACTTCTAGGTTGAATCTCTTTTTAAAAAGCTTCCAAACATTCTTCTGCCCGCTGGTGCTTCGGAGAATAAATGTTTAAATAGAGAATTGGTGAACATGAATACAACAAGTTCTCCTTTACCAATATCTGGCTGCTCTTTTGATGGTCTTGGGTGATGAGTGCTCTCATTGGACCCCCAAATCAAAGCTAATTAATCATTAGCTAGAATAACCAAACTCTTGGTAGGAAGGATAACCATTCTACAAAATAAAAAAAAATCCTTATTTTCTGCCTGCAGCATAGATATGGGGGTTTTCTATGCTTTATGACATGGAATTTTTCAAAATAATCTGTTTAAATTATTTTAAGTATAACCTATGAGTGCATCAATCTCCTTTCTGCATGCAGAAACCGGCACATATCCAATTAAAGCCAAAATCATGGTTAAAGTATTGAATTAAAGGCTTAGGCTTATTTTACTACCCAATTCCTTATTTCTCAAGTTGTGGATTTTGGACCACATGAAATTCTCCATTTCTTCTTGTAACTGTTAGTTAACTTTTGAAACCAAACATAACATATTTACCTTTGGCTTCTTATCGGAATCCTTTCTGAATTATGGTTACACAAATGATAATCAGTTATTTGAAACAACTTTCACAAAATAATATTATTCTTTGTGTGTACTTGGTATAACCAGAATAGAAAGTGAATACTATTTAAGGCATATATGATTTCAACAAATGTTTTACAGGGAGAGTCTTAAAATACCATATAATATGTGTTTCTACCCAGGCTCCAATAAAACTATAGAAGATCTTGCAAGCTATTTATTTCACTGACCTAGTTCCCATTTTTGTCCATGATAAAGTTTTGAATTTAAACAAAAAGATTTTATTAGGGAGACTGGCAAATTTTATTTGAACAGTTGCTAAACAGAGAAATGATTTAATTAAAAGTTCTTAACCCTTTATTTAATATTAATGATGTACCCATATATGAATTTTATTATTTGTCCTTATTTTAAGAATGGCCAGGCATTGTTTTATTTAAGTCCTGCATTATTTGTTATGATCTGCAGCCAACACAATCAATTCATTAAATTGAGTTAAAAAGAGTAGTTATACATTTCTAACTCACAATTTAGATCATTTCAAACACCAAATATTCTAATGAAATCATATATAGCAGTGTTGATGAAGCTTTTTGGTACTGAGTGCCGAAACAGGAGTGTGCACGTGCGTGCATGCGCCCACATGCTGGAAACCGAAAGAGCAGCTGCCCGGCACGCATATGCAGGCCGGGAATACGATCTTCCAATTTCTGACACGCACATGGACACCGGCCACCAGGTCTTCTGGTTTATGGGGCACATTAGCGCACAAAGACCAGCGGGGCGGTGTTCATATGCGCGGTTGGAAACTGGAAGAGTGTCAATGAAGCACCCTCCATCCCACCACCAAGAACAAGCCAGCACAGCCTCCCTCCTGCTGGGACCCCTAGGAAGTGACCGCCGGGATCCCCGCTCCACATCTTTGGGCATGTTAGCCATCGTCCGTTGCTTTTCTGGGTTCCAGTCTGCTGGTCAGCTGGTCTTCATGTGCGCGGGAGCACCAGTAACCGGAAGAGCATCTGCCCAGTGCACATGTGCATGCCAGGAAGATGATCTTTCAGTTTCTGGTGTGCACATGTGCACTGGCCAACTGGTCATGCGCGCATGCACAGCAAAAGCCGGAAGACCAGGTGGGTAGTACGCAGCCACTTCCGACACGCATGTCATAGGTTCGCCATCACGGATAGATAGTATATTCATATTCTAGTATTTGTTATTATAGATCTGATAACATTTTTAGCAGAAAGCACTATAATTACATATGGCTATGACAAAGGAAGGATTTTCTAATTATCTCACTGTTCCAAATTCCAGCTTAGTCTACTAGAAATCAAATAACCTCTAAATTTATTGGCTTACAACTCCAATTCCACTACATTGGTATGTTGTCTGTGAATTATAATTTGATAATTTATTCATAATGAATTTTAAAAGAAGATATCCTAATATTTGCCAGAATCAAGTTTAATCCTAGATATAAATTTTCCCTTTTTCTGTTTATTGCCCTAAAATAAATAGAAAATCCTATATTATATTTCTTAGTCAAACAGTTAAACCAAAATTTCATTTAGGAACATATTTCATGTTTTTTCCCTGTTTGTGACTTCTGTTTATATCTCTCTCTGATAGTTATACATGAGGCCAATGAGGTTGCATATATTAAAATTAGACCTTCACAAAGAGTTAAAGAGTACTTCTCGTGAGTAAAAATCAAGTATTTCAAGATCAGGTATAATACAGCTCTAATGAACTGCATGGCTATCTTTAGTATTGATTCAGTAATCAACCCTGACCTTAGAAGATTTCTTTCTGCTCTCTCTCTCCACTTTCTCTCTCTCTCCATTCTCTCTCTCTCTCCATTCTCTCTCCATTCTCTCTCTCTCTCTCTCTCTCTCAATTGTCTCCCTCTCCATTCTCTCTCTCTCTCCTCTCTACCCCCTCCCACCCCTTTCACACACAGACATTTTTTTTCTCCGAGGGGATATTAAAGTTTAGATATCTCTCTGAAAGAAGATTAAAGACAATATGCCACAGCTGTACTCTAGAAATGAATAAAAAAACAAAACAAAACAAAAAACAGTTTTTACTTGTCAGAGAAATTACCATGATAGATATTGTTCAGATCCATTAGTAAAATTTCATTGGCAATGTAAGCTTTGATAAAAGGGAGCCTGTATTTACTCTGTGGTGCACTTTTTAATACGTTACATTTTTGTTTATTGCCTTCAGAATTAGTGCTTCAAATAGCAGATTGTATTAAGTAATCAATCAAACTTCTTACCACAATCTTTAGGTATAAATTTTTAGACCAATGTCACTACCAAGATGATACAAGTATTGTAAAGCTAGATGATATATTGTAAATAAAAGCAT
Organism: Pantherophis guttatus; assembly: GCF_059756535.1. NCBI lineage: Eukaryota > Metazoa > Chordata > Lepidosauria > Squamata > Colubridae > Pantherophis > Pantherophis guttatus. The sequence continues at coordinate 74,719,140 of NC_142064.1, forward strand.
CAAAAAACAATTTAACAAACACTTATTTTCACCCACAAAAACAATGTACATTTTCATAATCAGAACAATTGCTTGCAAACAATTTGAAAATTTGCAAGAAAATAAAAATATAGTGAAATCTAAGAGTTATTTATATCTGTGTTTCTTATGAGCAAAATATTGCGATTTTGAACAACATTCTCTAATAGCTCATTATTCTCTGATTAATACAAGTGAAGAACTGTGAGGTCTTACAAATAGCTTACAAATCCTACACTCTCGGTTTTTAATAATATTTCTTAAAAAATGGGTGGACTATGATAAATAATGCCAGCTTTAAAAAGCAACTGAAAAATGATACTAGAGCACACCGATCTATTTCCAAGAGAAAATCCATGAATGAAAGAATTTGGAAATGCAGAGTTATTAATTTAAATTAAGAAAGTTTTATAAATTACATGACAATAAACAAGAGCTTCCCACATACATAAGTTGGAATTGTTTGTAATTTTGACTCACTTTGCAGCTCCCTACATGATATAAATAATTGGAAAAAACCTGCTAAACTGTAGCCAATGTAGCTTGTAAGTTCATGGTGTTATATGGGTATAATGGATGCACCCATAGTTACCTATGCCATTGCATTCTGAATCAACTCAAGCTTGCCTATGGTACTTAAGGGCAGCCTATTAGAATACATTGAAGTTGTCCAATCGGAAGATGATTGAAGGTGAGTCATATGGAACAGGGCTAAACACAGGTCATTCGTTGTATTTATAGTGATGCATTGTTAGTGGGAATACAGATATTCTCAATTTACAATAGTTCATTTAGTGACCATTCAAAGTACAACAACACTGAAAAAGATGATTTATGACCATTTTCCACACTTACGGCCTTTGCAGTGTGGTCACGTGATCAAAATTCCCATGGTCACGTGATACCCATCCCCATGGTCACATGATCAAAATTCAGACAGTTGACAACTGACTCATATTTATGATAGGTGAGTATCCTCATGTGATCATCTTTTGTAGCCTTCTGACAAGTCAATGGGGAAGCAAGATTCACTTAACAACTGTGTTACTATCTTAAAAACTGCAGTGATTCACTTAACAATTGTGGCAAGAAAGGTCATAAAATGGGGCAAAATTCACTTAACGAATGTCTTACTTAGCAAACGGAAATTTTGGGCTCAGTTGTGATCGTAGGTTAAGAACTTCCTCTACTGTTTGTTACTGGGCCAAAAATGTAAAGACAGTGAACCAGGAAGAGCTGATCTGTGTGATCAAGACTGAAGTAGACAATTTGTGACAACAATCGATGCATCTTGCATGATAAAGGTTGATGAACTGATTAAGGACATTGGTAAATCACTCAAGGGAAAACCTGTCAAGCCTGGCATTTCCCAGACTATGAGGACCACATTATTCATGTTCTTCAATCTTGGCAGTTTTGTGCAAGATGAGTTCCTTGCATGCTGATGGTAGAAACTGGAAGGTTCAAGAGATTAAATTTGTCAGCAATTGTCATGCCATGAAGGTGAGAATATCTTCAAAGCATTGGGACAGTCAATGAAATATAACTCAGAAATGAGGCATTAATCCACAGAATATCATTGCAAAAGCTTCACTTGCATAAACAAGCATAAAAGGCTTTGGCAGGAAAAGTCATGGTTACAATTCTGGGGGACTGTCAGGTTATGGCTAAAGGGACACACGCAAAGGTGGGATTCAGCCGGTTCTGTCCAGTTCGGGCTAACTGGTAGTGGTGACTGCAGGAGGCTCTGTCCACCCACCCGAATGTAATGCGTGAGCACTGCGCGTGCACGGAAGGCCATGCGCATGCACAGAGCTCACATTTGCAAACTGGTAGGGAAGGTAAGTGAATCCCAGTTCTGGACACATGTGGAGTTTTTTGGGAAGATTGTTCCCCCTTGGCAGAAGTGTGTAGCAATACGTAAAGGTCTGGAGGTGGAGGCATTACTTTTCCTTCTTTCCTTGCACAATCATACATATATCAGCTCTAACAATTCTATATATGTCTGTTCATCTCTACCTACACACGTTTACACACATACACCTAAACAGAATATTGACCTTCTCAGAGAGCCAGCATAAGTAGATGATATTACTAAAACTGAGAACTCTATCTTACCATATTTCCCTGAAAATAAGACCCTGTTTTATATTTTTTTGAACCCTGAAATAAGCGCTTGGCCTTATTGCCATGTGTTCAAAAGCCTGATTGGGCTTATTATCAGGGGATGTCTTATTTTGGGGAAAACAGGGTAGAATACTATCAAATTTTATTTAGCATTCTGTCTGAGTAGTATCTTCTTTTCTCCAAGATTGCCTAATATTTATTTGTGTGACTTGTTCTGATTTCTCTTTATGACCATCTAAAATTGTTTTAGCATGCTCATTTTTTTAAAAAAACAACAACAATTTACTCAATCCAGGAAAGAAAACTATACAGGTCAATAAAATATAGAATGCATCAGGTTTAAGAACATGATACATTATTTATATAAAGTGCTATATTTTGGGGGGGAAAAGGCATTTCAATATTTTCTAAAATATTAAATATTAAATGGATTACTAGGAAGGAACTTTCTTTAGCCGTAACAAATCATTAGCAGAGAAGTAAGCAAGAAGAGCAAGAAATCATGATTTAGCTTTCACACTCATTTCTAAAAAAAATGTATAGGTATTTCACTGGACACATAAAATAGAATGCTGATGTCATCAAAATGTTTCAAGCACAGCAATCCTGATTGTAGTTTAATAATTCCAGCATACTTTTTTTTTTTTTAATTTGATTTATATGCCGCCCTTCTCCAAAGACTCAGGGCGGCTTACAATGTGCTCAGCAATAGCCTTCATCCTTTTGTATATTTATACAAAGTCAGCTTATTGCCCCCACAAACTGGGTCCTCATTTCACCTACCTTAGAAAGGATGGAAGGCTGAGTCAACCTTGAGCCTTGGCGAGATTCGAACCCTGCAGTAATTGCAGGCAGCTGGTCTTAATAAGCTTAATAACAGGGTGCCTTAAACCCCTGTAGTACCAAGGCTCTTGATTGCCTAACTTGATTGCCTAACTGGCCAGAGCAGAAAATAATAGAATCTAGACTGAAGAAGATAGATAGAACTGGAGATCAACTGAGTGACCTGATTAAATTCGATCTCTGATCTAAGGTATGACCTAGGCCAGGGATAGGCAACTATGGCCCCTGTATGATCTGTGGACTTCAACTCCCAGAATTCCTGAGCCACAGGTCATAAAGGGGCCAACCCATGGCCTGGGCTGTCCATTTGTAGTCCATCTTGGAGAATATTTGGAGAAGATCTCCCCTTTGGTCTTCCTAACATGAATCTGGAAAAGATTTCAACCCCAGTGCCTAAAGGTTTACACTTTTCTAGAATTTAGCATCAGGAAGGGAAGATGGGAAATTTCATCTTGAAAAATCTTCATTCCTTTTCACTGTTACATGATTTAAAATAATGTGTGTGTCTTGCGAAGTGTGCTTTCAAAATGTCCCTTGCTGCAAGGAAAAAGACTATATTGTTTTAAATAGTTCTGGCTTTTAAATGATCTGGGAAAGATACATTTCCCATAATCCATGAGGTTGGCACACACCTGTGCACTTTCATCTTCTCCTTCATAAAGATAACGTTTGAATCAAAATGTGTCAGGAGGCCCACCATTAGAGCGGCCAAGTTCATTATCAACAGAGCTGAATTTCAGAGAAAGTTGGAATTTAATGAGGGAAGAATTATCTCTCATCCGGAATTGGAATCAATTTGGTGTAAATGAACTGTGCTCTTAATACATTATCAGAGAAAAGAGGTCCCCAGGTGGGTGTTTTTGAGCTTGTAATCCCACTATACATGCACAGATGGTACCATGCACATTGTTCTTCCTTAATTCATGGGAATGGTAGTATTGACTTGCTTCTTTTCCCAAAGAGCCCACCTTAAGATACAGGCCTGGAAAGTGGTTATCTAACAAGCCATTGAAAAAAGTGGATCCAAAACAACCAGAAAGCTGTTTGCTCAAGGTATGTAGTTGTATACTGTTCAATGGGAGTTTCATAGAAATTACAATAAGAGAGCTCAAAGGTCCCTTCCAAGTCTGCAATTCTGTATTCTGTAAGTGGTATTAAAACAAAGAGCAAAAAACCAAAACCAAAACCAAAAAATCCCTTTGCAGATTTTTCTACAAACTGTCGTTTTAGAGCAGGGATCTCCAACGTTGGCAATTTTAAGCCTGGAGGACTTCAACTCTGAGAGTCTCATTGGAGACTCCTTTTTTTAGAGAATGCAATGTATGATTCAATGAGAATAAAAACATGAACACTTACAAAGTAGTTTAATCAGGTTCAGGGTTAAGCATACATTGCCAAACAGTCGTTTGGGATATGATCCTATTGAACCACAGGGGACATTCCTGTCTGCGCCTCTGTTGTGACCAAGGCCCAAGTAGTGATTACCAAACACAATTCAGTCCTCAAAAAACTTATTTTATTAAAACAGCTGAGAATTAATTCATTCTCAGCTTGGTCCAAAACAAAATTTTTAATAACCAGTCCCTCGGCCTTATCACCAACCTTTGATGTCTTTGGCAACCTGCCAATGGCTTTTCTTGGCAAAACCCACACAAAGTTCAAGAGACGCTGACAAGAAGCACAGGAATCAATGTTGCTTTTCTACAAAGAATCCAATGGCTCATTGCTGCTCTTTTAAGCCTTATGGGAGTGGCCAATCATCTTCTGGCCTTACTCCTGAGTTGTCCTTTTTTCTTCAGCTGCTCTTGCCTTCTGGCAGCTCTTCACATGCATGTATTAGGAACAGGCTCTTCCTGTTCCTCTGCCTCTCTGCTGTCCGCCTCTGGAGGCTCCGGAGTCTGCGCATCGCTCCCAGATGGCCCCGGCCCCATCTCTGCCTCCGACACAGAACCCTCGTCCAGGCCTTCCCCTGACTCCAGGACTGGCCCATTGTCCTCCCCAGCCTCCTCACTGTCCGACTCTGCTGCCAGGTCTGCAGGCTGCTGGTGGACCACAACAGCCTCCTCCAAATTCAGAGGTTGGTGTTATTATAATAAAACTGGGGCTTGTGTGTGTGTGTGTGTGTGTGTGTGTGCATGAGCACATGCGTATAAATATTAGTAAAAATGCAGTGATAACCAGGAACATTTCTCCAAAGGATCATTCCCAAAGTAAACAAAGGCTTTGATTTTCAATTTGTGAAAGTGACTTTCTTAAGTTATGATGTCTTTTTGCCTATAGTTTTAGATTTATATATTACCTGAGTCAGTAATGAAGCCGCATGCCCTCCTCAGAGGCTCATTTTCTGGCTCCTGAAGTCTTCAAACGTGTCATCAGATTTCAGTAGCACAAATGCCAAGAGTTGTTTATGCATTTACTCATGCCTTTTAGGTGGAAAGTACAATAAAATAGCTTTATCAGTCCTATGTCAAGCTTCCTAGGATAGATTCTACACAGTTGAAAAGTAAAAACTTTTCCAAAGTACCTTCTCCAAGAAGAAAAATCCCTGATGCAACTTCACCCACTTTGCATCATGATCCTTTTCATTCCATTTTAATGTCTCATCCTCTGAAGCTTCTCCCTGCAGTCTTCCCTCCCACTCTTGCAATAATTGACAACTCCTGTCTAGAGCTCTCAAAGCACGGGTGGCATATAAATAGAATAAATTAATAAAAAATGTATAATTATATTCAGAGGTGGGTTTCACATAATTTTACCACCAGTTCACCGTGCACCAAAAATGTGAGCGCACATGCACACTGGCTTGCTTCGCACATGGCTAAATAGGATGGCATAGCGCAGCATCGCCCAAACCGGTCTGAACCTGCTGAATATCACCACTGATTATATTTACTGATACCTACAGGGGAGGGAGTTCAAACTATGTAAGATGTTATAGTTCTTCAGAAGATTTGTTGCCCTTTCAGTCATTTTCCTGGAATTGAATCCCCACTTCCGTTAATTAAGGCATCAGAAGAAGTCATCCATTTAGCAGTTTGATAAGTGTAAAACACAAAAGCAATATAGGAACTTAAAACACAATATGAGAAACAGAGAAATGTTGGGAAAGCAAGACGTTTGAGACATATAGTTAGGTAGATTGAAAAAAAAGTATATCAGAAATGTGATATGTTTTTTCAGAAACAATGAGCCCTAGGGTTCTTTATTTTCTACTGACAATTTTCTGCAATAATTAGAAACAGATGATTTCAACAAAATGGAAAGAGGTCATAACTTAATTTCTTTGCCCTGGAGTAAACATACAGTAGGTGTCTGAATGAGCTTAGTCTTCTTAGCAACTAAACTTGCCTTTGTAAGTAAGATTTCTGCATCTGTTCTGGAGGTAATGGTGTGTCCTATTGGTTAGAGCAGCACTTTCAAACTCCCGGCCCACAAGCCGGATGTGTCACATGCTGGCCATGCCCGGCCAGCAAAGGGGGAAAAAGTCCCGATACATCACGTGATGCCGTCATGATGATGTTAGTTTGACACCCCTGGGTTGGAGAATTGTCTATGGAGATTCTCAGTCATCCAGGTCATGGTTATCCAAAAGGTGCTTTTTTCAACAGGCAACTGGACTTTCTGGTTTTTCTTTGAAGATTTTTTGTTTCTCACTAACTATTGGTTAAAGAATTGGTTTAAATAATAGGATAAACCACATTTTTTCTAAACTTGCCGCCATTGATAACAGTGAAAGTTGTTCTAAGATTGATCAAAGTCTTTCTTGCAGTGATAAGATATAATGGACTTCTATTTCAGTTGTAATTTAAAAGGTTTCCTTTGGCTTAAGTCCCTGATGATTTCATGGGCACATTCAGGTAATTTACTTGGCAACAGAACAGAATCTTTGGCAAACAGAACAGTTTGCCAAATCCATTTCTGAAATGGATTTTGGATTTCCCAATTTTAATCAATGGACTTGGCATTTCCTTTTTTTAAAAAAAAAACATGTTTATTTGCAGTTTTCTTTTCACACCATACATATTTTGTGGACAGTGTATTGACTGGGTCAAGTCTTTTTTAAACAATGCTAACAATAATAATACAAATAAGTATGTGTAATCCTAATCTTCCAACTTCAAAAATATTATTCTCTCTTCACAATCCTTTATAATTTTTCCCATTAATTCATTTAAACATAAATAACATTTCTTTGTGGCATGTATTTGTTATCCCCTATCAAATTACTATTATTTAATATTTTAAGAATTACTCATTATTCCATCATAACTTTAATATTTCAAATGTGTAGGATTACTAATAACGCCAAATATTAACAATATTTAATCAATCCTGGGAGTGTATGTCAAAATCCCCACAATTTCTAATCCTTAATATTTTAAATTCACAATAAACTTTAACACACTATTAATGTTAATAATACAATTAAATTACCTAATCCTAAATTTCCATCTACTAATCTTAACTTATTTTTAGTTATAATGTTGTATTATACATTACGGGTGCCGTCGGCTAGACAGTGTCAACTGGCAACCCCTAGAGGCAGAGCTTTCTCTGTGGGTGCTCCCACCCTCTGGAACCAACTTCCTCTGGGGCTCCTAACCTCCGCACCTTCCGCCGCGACTTAAAGACATGGTTGTTCAGCCTGGACTGGAGGGGGGGTTAACATGTATTTTAACCTGCTTTTATTCGGATATTTTATTGTTGTGAGCCGCCCTGAGTCCTACGGAGATAGGGTGGCATATAAATCAAATAAAATAAATACATAAATAAATAAAATAATATATACACTACTATTTTCCCTATTTGTATTTTCCCATTTTATTAATATATTTTCTCATTATCCATCATCTGTTAACCTTTTTAAAATTCCATCATTTATTGACTTTTTAGTCAGCCTTTTATCTCTATCTCTTAGAATCTTGTAGCTCTTTTTAATATTTTTGTGCCTACTGAACATTTCCTTCTGGATACCCTTTGTCTCTTTCTGCTGTATTATTTTTTTTCTTTCTTAATTTGATTTATATGCCGCCCTTCTCCGGAGACTCAGGGCGGCTTACAATGCGTTAAGCAATAGCCTTCATACTTTTGTATATTTATACAAAGTCAGCTTATTGCCCCCACAATCTGGGTCCTCATTTTACCTACCTTAGAAAGGATGGAAGGCTGAGTCAACCTTGAGCCTGGTGAGATTCGAATTTACAGTAATTGCAGACAGCTGGTGTTAATCACAATGCTATCAGTCTGCTGAGCCACCAGGCCCAGCAGACTGATTTGAACACCCATCCACAAGACTTCCTTTTTTTTAAAGAGATTTTTCTTTTTTTCCTTTAAATCTTTCTTCTTTTTTGAAGAGATTTTTCTTTTTTCTCTCTGTTCTATTATAAGCTTTTGAGGAGTTATCTAACTGATTCCTAATCAATTAGATTCCTAATCAATTAATCCATTTTCTGCTTTATTTTTGGGTTCTTGCATCTCATTTTGATTTTTCCCTTCCACTGCTTCTTCTAATTTCTCATTTATTTCTTGAATATCATGTTTCTCTTCCCCCCTCCCAATTGTTGAGTGACTTCGACATTCATTTCTGTGTCTTTAAACAGTCCCCTTGTCTATAGATTCATATGCACTTTTTAGCATCAATAATATTTCTTCATATGCCTCTATTATCCCCTGTAAATCCATTTTATAACAATTTAATAAAAATTACTCAGTATATTTCTATGGTTCCAACATCTCAATATTTAAAAAACTCCTGTTTAATAAAATTTCATCAATCCCATAATTATGCCTCCAAAACCCCTAAATTTATGATCTTTAAAATTCCTTAGTAATTTACAGCTTTGTAGTTTCCAATTATCTATCTTCCCAATTGTCCAAATTTGAAAGTCTTATTTAACTTTCCTTCTTTTCTTTTTTCTTCTATGTTCTGTTGAATAACATTAATAGTCTAAATCCAAGTTAATCCACTGGATTCCTCCAATCTTTCAGTTCCATAATCCAATAGCCAATTTTAATAAAGTTTAGTCATTTGTAAGTTTTAGTTCCTTTTAAAAATCTTCAGAAGGAAAAAAAAAACCCTCATTAAATATGCTCAAATTATCCAAGTTGTCTTCTAACATAAAGTCAAGGTCAGGCCATCTTCCAGATGTTATTACTTCTATTCTGTGTATTAGACCAAGCAAATACCACCTCTGGCTGGTCCCAGAGTGGGGTGGAAATGGAGATTTTGCAGTATCCTTCCCCTACCATGCCCACCAAGCCACGGCCACCAAGCCATGGCCACAGAATTGGTAGTAAAAAAATTTGAATTTCACCACTGGTTTAAGGCACAAGACTAGAAAGAGGGAGACTGTGATTTCCAGTTTCCCCTGAGCCATGAAAGTCAGCGCATTGAATTTGGGCCAGTCTCTCTCTCTCAGCCCAACTCACATCACAGGGTTGTTGTTGTGGGAAAAAATAGGAGGAGAAAGATGTGTTGGAAATGCTTGCCCACCTTGAGTTATTTGTAAAAATAATAAAGGCAGGGTACAAATAAATAAGGAGCCCTGGTAGCACAGCAGACTAAAGCATTGTTATTAACATCAGCTGCCTGCAATTACTGCAAGTTCAAATCTCACCAGGCTCAAGGATGACTCAGCCTTCCATCCTTTCTAAGGTAGGTAAAATGAGGACCCAGATTGTGGGGGCAATAAGATGACTTTGTATAAATATACAAAAAGTATGAAGGCTATTGCTTAACGCATTGTAAGCCACCCTGAGTCTCTGGAGAAGAGCGGCATATAAATCAAATCAAATCAAATCAATCAATCAATCAATCAATCAGCCTAGGACTATGTGTTGATACAAAATCAATTAAATTTTTGTAATTACTGCTAAATTATTGTCTTCAGAAAAATATATTTAAGGCAGATCTTTAACTTTCCTGTGAAATGTTTTCTTCTTTTGGATGCTCTGAAAGCATCGCTTCTGTAGATCACATCATACAAGGTACACTTAAGGATAGACATAGGCTTGGAAAAATTTAATAAGTCATAAGTGAAAACAATAGAAACAGTAAGTTCTTATTGCTGGATTTACTCCAGCATTATACACATTTCTCTTACTTCTCTTGATATAAGAACATGCCAAGGGGCAAAGCAAAGAAGATTTCACCAACCTTTCCTTTTCAGTACATATTCTAAAACCAGAACTATCTATTCTATTCTGTATTTTATAATCCTATACATTCATAGGCTGGGAATAAGCCCTGTTCTAACTACTGATTAAACAAGCAAGGAATGATGTTGTAAAAACAAATAACAGTTTGAGCAATTTTGGGAATCAGGGTTGCATTAGTGACTGTGGTCTACAGAACTAATTTCCGGATGTTTCACTAGCAACTGGAGCCAGTATCTTCAAAGGCAAAGTAATGTGAGCCAGGACTAACTGGGCTACTGTTTTTATAGCACAATGTTCTGACTGCTGATTGGCCTCTGGCCAAGCTGGTTTATGATTGGTGCAAATTGGTGAGAGCTAGTCTCTGATTGGTTTCACCAACCTGCACCAATTAAACATGTGTTGATACTGAAACCAATCTGGGCAATTCTGGCCATTCAAGAAAGAGACACCTCCCCCCACCCCCAAAATTATCCTTTTCTTTTTAATATTTTTTTTCCTTTTCTTTGCATTGTATGGGAATTACAGGTAGTCCTCAACATAACTAGAATTTCCATTGCTAAGCAAAGCAGTTGTTAAATGTGTCACATCCAATCTTACAACCTTTTTTGGGGGGAGCCACAATTGTTAAGCAGTTATTAACTGAATCCAATGGTCATTAAGAGAATGCAGCTTTCCCCATTGCCTTTGCTGTCAACAACCAATTGATTGGAAGGTTGAAGGTTGTAAATGGTGATCATGTGATACTGGGATGCTGCAAACATAATAAATGCTGGTTGCCAAGCACCCAAATTTTGATCATGTGACTGCTGAGAAGGTCATTTTTTTCCAGTGTTGTTGTAACATTGAACAGTCACTAAATGAATAGTTATAAGTCAATGATTACCCATACTATCTCTCCATTGCCAGATTTCTTTGTGTATTTCATAAACAAATACTTAATAGTGAGACGAGAGGCAGTATATCTGGACAGGTGCTTGTCTATGTTTGTCACATACTTTTAAGAGATTACTTATTACCTCATAAATTATATATTTATTATTTGTAAAGACCAAAGGTTCTTGTACATTCCCTCTGGAAGTCCTGCTCTTTCCAGGGAGACCATGCAGCCATAAAGTGTTTTAATCCAGTCTGTTGTCCAACAAGCCCAGCAAGAGAATTTGAAACATGAGTGTTACCAGTCTACCTCATTTTTTTTTCTTGTAAAAATTTTCAGCATTACATTATTAGCCCCTATAAAATTAGTTGTTTGTCTCTGCCAGTCATGTAGTCTATTTTCTTCAATGCATATTTCAGTCATTTTGAACAAAAAATTCCATCTCCAAATGCCTGCCTTTATATTGCACACATCTGGGAGTCATTGTTCTTTAAAAAATATCTTTATTACATCTTCTTAAATAAACTCAATATGAATTTTTAAAATTATTTTTATCAGTACAGATAGTCCTCGACTCACAACCAGAATTGAGCCCGCAATTCTGTTGCTAAGCAAAACATCAGTAATGAGTTTTGCCCTGTTTTTCCACCTTTCTTGCCACAGTTGTTAAGTGAATCACTGCAACTGTTAAATCGGTAACACAGTTGTTAAATGAATGTGGCGTCCCCATTGACTTGCTTATCAGAAAATCACAACATTGTTGACCCTGAAGATTACATATGTGTAGCCATATTTTATTTTAGCCTTTGTCTATTTCTTCTTAGTTTTTTAGGCTTGCAAGTAAAGGAACCTAATGGTATTTCAGGCTTGCCACTGTTGAAAGGGGGGTTACTTAGATAAAGAGGGAATGTTATGTCTAGGTGGCATTCCTTCCTGTAGGAACAGAGAAGATGCCTGCAGCTGGAGGAAGATAAAGTTTGGAGTCACCGGACTAATGGACTGAGAATTGATTGGAGATTGCAACTCAGGGGGGAAGTTTCTAACTTTTGCTTTTTATTGGGTGTAATTCCGGATCTGGGCCAGAGCCAGAATTACACCAAGTCCTTGCCAATTTGATATGTTCCTAATAAATAGACTTTGATGGAAAATGGATGCCTTGGACTTAATTTCATGGGACATATTCCTTGGAAGCTTGACAAACATGAGATCACATGATCCTGGAACACTGTAACCATCATGGGTGAAATGCTACTGGTTCGCTCTAATTCAGTTAAACCGAATTAAAGATAAAAACTACCGGTTCAGGTGAACTGGTAGTAAAATAATCCTTTAAAAAGTAAAAAAAAGTTTCTGACGATGGTGTGGCACAGCTGTGATCGTGGGAACCTTTTATTTACTTTTTAAAGGCATTTTTTTACTACTGGTTCGGGCGAATAGGTAGTAAAAAATGCTTTAAAAAGAAAAAAAAGTTGGCCATGCCCACCCAGTCACATGACACCCTCCACCAAGCCATGCTCACCATGCCACGCCCACAGACCCGGTACCAAAAAAAATTGCATTTCACCACTGGTAACCATCATAAATATGTGTCAGTTGCCGGGCATCCAAATTTTGTTTATGTGACTACGGGGATGCTATACAATGTTCGTGTTGTATCTTTGAATGGTCACTAGACAAATGGTTGTAAGTCAAGCACTACTTGTAATGTTAAAGATCATTGTTGCTGTAGATACTGTTCTTCTTCAGATAAATTCCATGTCATCATTAGGTTTTCTTTTTATTAATTCAACAGCCTGATGATAAACTATATTGCAGTCTACATTCCATTATCAGTTGTGTAGCCTTTGGGGTAAATGACCCATCAGTGGATAATTTTAAGATCCTAATTTAATTTAATTTAATTTAATTCCTAGTGTTCCTAATATAATATTTTGATGCTTGAAGTTCTGTTATTCTGCTGTATCTTCTTTGTCAGTGATTCATAAGTCAGTGGGGGACAATCTTGTCTACTTCCCTTTATTATAGTATATTTTTGTCCTAAAAGTCCATTTACAATTATCTTGGCTGTTTGTTATTTATAGGTACTCTGACTCCTGTAAGAAAATTCATACCATGTTTAATAAATTGGTTTGTTGCTTCTGTTGTTTGCCATCCTAAATAGAATGAATAATTCTTTTCTCCCGTTCCATTCATAGTGGATAAGCCAGCAATTTATCTGGTTTATTGCCTGTTTCAAAGTAGTTTTATTTGGCAAAATTCCTCTTCTTACAAATGACTTTTACTTTAATTTCAGTTACTTTTAAATCCAAAACTGGCTTCTGCCTACGACTTAATTCTAGTTGTTTGAATTCATTCATCTGTAGGTCTGTCTTTATATGGTTTTCTTTTTATTTGATGCTAAAGAAATAAACAGTTCTTATAAATGTTTTACTTGAATATTTACAGAAAATAAAGAAACCTCAGATGTTAAATTGGTTTGGAAGGGGTTCTTGAGTTCATGTTGACACTTCAATTTAATATCTCAGCAATAAACTGAGAAACCATATTTTTGGTCTAAAGATTCTTCTATGTAGCTCTACAGTTATTGCATTGTGATCTGCATAGGTTAAGATACAACTTCCATGCCTATAAATCTGGATAGCAATAAACTAGAAACCCGACATCTGTCAATCCTTGCTTGAGCTTTATAAACAATAAGACAAAGTTTGTTTCCGGAATAATTTAATGCATGCTAACACCAAGGAAGGGATAAAGAAATTGTGGATTTTGGGATAAGAAGAATGAACTGTGTGGGTCCCTTGAGGTAGAAAGGTATGCTATTAATATAATATCAGATACTTTACATAAATATGAAACTATTGTCTCTTAAAAGATATCACACATTTTGATACAATAATATAATTTTACCAGTTTAGATAACATTCTCCCCATCATTATTTTCTTTAAATACACAATCCTGTGATCCAATTTCAGAATTCTCATCTTGTTATACACTAAAGATATTACCTGTAGGTAGAAACGATACTACAGTTGTAAATTATTCTTTCATTAAGATATCTAAGATTTATGTAATACTTCTCTATGTACACTTGTTTCCTACTTTTGTTTATAAATTCAAATCATATTGCTTTAAAAAGTGCAAAACACCCCCACATAAATTACCACAGAAGATTATAGGATGTACAAAACTACCAATTTATTTTAGCTTACCGCCGAATTAAATATCAAGGTGTCAAGCTGGCCCTTCAGGTTTCGTTGGTAAATATAAATTATTTCTAATAGACTGTGCCAGTGGAATTTCTGAACAAATGGTTTTGAAAAGCATTTTAAAAGGGGGTTCTTTGGAAACTAGAGATAATTTATGATATAAATATTTTTTCAATAGCTGTCTGCAGGGGTGAAAGTTGGTTTCTAAATGTAAAATAAATATCTGCCTTGGTTCATTCACTGAACTCGCCCAATTTGCAGTTTCAATCAACTAGACCTTTAAATGCTCTGATGTCATTAGCCTGCAGACTACTACAGTCTAAGCGAGACATTCAAAAAATATCTGAATTAGAACTGATGAACCATAATGTGCAAATTTACCTTTTGATTATTATTGTATTATATATAGAATAAGATCCAACTCATCTCAAAACAAAGCTTTTAGATAGTATCTATGGGACATTTAAATCCACTGTGAAAATAAGTTTAACACAAGTGAGATGCTCATTTGGGACTGAAGTTAGTCCTTCCATGGTAGGATATTTTTTTTTAAATTGATACAATATTATTGTTAAAGACAATTTCTATCTATAGTGTGCTACAAGTTACATTTTAGCAAGGTGCTAAAGGGAAGCTGCAGAGAATTTAATTTCAGTCTGGGGAGCTCCCAATTGCAAAACAGGTCAAAATTATAATATACAAGAAATACGGCCAACCATAAGTAAAATACTCCAAAGTCCTAGAAACCATAGGCCTGAGGTTAAATGAATAGTAAATATACATGAATGTAGAAAGCATGGATATTATCTAGGGAAAAGGTGATGGCAGCATACATACTAAATACGCCAGTAACTGGCACCACTTATAATGCTTTGGAGATGATCAGCTCAGTATGATAACACATGGTTGCTAATCAGCATACATTTTATGAAGATCTGTGATATTCCTATTGAGTATAGACATGTTGAGAAGTACTCTTCATTATTGGGTAACAGCAATTTATATATATCAGCAATATATATAAGAGCCTGTAGTACAGTGGACTAAACCACTGTTATTAACAGATTAACATCTGTTGCTTGCAATTACTCCAAGTTCAAATCTCACCAGGCTCAAGGTTGACTCAGCCTTCCATCCTTTCAAAGGTAGGTGAAATGAGGACCCAGATTGTGGGGGGCAATAAGATGACTTTGTATAAATATACAAAAGGATGAAGGCTATTGCTTAATGCATCGTAAGCCGCCCTGAGTCTACGGAGAAGGGCGGCATATAAATTAAAAGTATATATATACATATATATATATATATATATATATATATATATATATATATATATATATATATATATGTTTTCTCAGGTTTTCGCGGGTGTTTGTATGTAGGTCTTTGGTTATTTGGGTCTTCTCCCACGTAAAATTGGAAGTGTCTTGGTGACGTTTCGACGAAGTCTCATTCGTCATCTTCAGGCTGGTGTTCTCGGCTTCGTGCTTCCAGGAGCAATGTGAGATCGCAGCTGTCTCTTCCTTTTAACTGCTAGTGGAGGTGTGAGCTGATTGGGTGGGAACTTGGCTGTGTTCTGATTGGGTGGAGGTGTGTTCTGATTGGTTAGGGGCTTGGCTGTGCTCTGATTGGCTGGGGTTGTGTTCTGTTTGGGTGGGGGCTTGGTTGTGCTCAGCTTAGTCTGAGTTGCAGGGGGATTTGAGCTGGTGAGCTGCGTTGTTGTTGTTTGGCTTCGTGTTTGTGGCCGTGCGAGCTCTTCATGGTGGGTGTCAGTCTGCTTCATGTATGGATTGGAGGGGTTTAAAGTGGCTAATGTCTATCTCAACGCCAAATCACACCACCATCCAGCACAAATAAACTCTGTTGCCAAAACATTAACCACAAGAACTAAATGTCTGGCTGATGAAGCACATTTACAAACAGAATTATATACACTAACTAATGTACTGACATCAAATGGGTTCTGTAGAAATAAAGTCATCAATATGATCAAACATACAACACCAAGACAGAATAAAAAACAACAAGAGGAACAAAACAATGGGAAAGCCATCTTGCCCTATATAAGGGGAACAACAGATAAAATTAGCAAAGTACTACATAAACACAACATCAAAACCATATTTTGCACAGATAGAAAGATATCGTCCATTCTGAGAAACCCCAAAGACAAAATAGAATTAGAAGATCAAGGCATATACGAAATCCCGTGTGCTTCCTGCCCATCAACATACATTGGACAGACCAACAGAAGAATGAGTGTGCGCATCGAGGAACACAAAAACTCAATACAAAAGCAAGAACACACATCATCATTAGTTCAACATATAAATACAACAGGACACAACATTAATTTTAATAAAACAAAAACAGTTGCAAAAATAGAACATCTCAATGGCAGGATAATCAGAGAGGCAATAGAAATAGAAAAAAGACCATATTGCATGAATAAACGGGATGACACTTCATGTCTGCCTACTATTTGGAAACCTGCTCTCATAGATAGACGAATCTTAACACCATATATAAAACATAAACCAAACATTACACAAAAAAATCCCAACCAAATCATATTCAAACCAGCCACAAAGATGAAGCCCTGCCACCTAGTGGAGAAAAACTGACCATACACCCGAAGCCAAGCCAATAAACACATACTGGGACTCCCAACCAATCAGAATGAAAAGGTGGAGCCATCCCAGAATACCAGCACCAGATTTGAAATACCAACGTCAGTTAGTGCAAAATGACTGCTGACATAAGCCTGATGATGGCAGATGGGATTCTGCTGAAACGTCGCTTCTACCCTTTTAGGGATATATCCACAATTACACGGGAAGAAACCCGAAATATTAACTATACACACATACATACCCGTGAAAACTTGCCCATTATCTATTTGGAAGGAAATCACCTGCAGCATGGAATATTCTGTAATCAGATTTTATATTTCAGATTAAATTTTCATGAGCAGATAGGGCAATTCACTTCCGTAACATATTAAGACAATTAAGTCAAAAATGTGGATAGGAAAAATGGAAGTTTTAATCAAATGGCATAGTATTGTACGTTGTCTGGACCCATTAGAGCTGGACAGCTAATAGATTTAAATAAAATAAAATAACAATTCCTTGGCCTTTCTTTTATTTTCCTTAAATCACTTTATTAAATTTCCTGATACTTTTCTATCTTAGCTTTGGAAGTGGAAATTGGGTGGAAGGATAGCTGCATCATCAGTACATGATGTCATGATGATGTCCTGATGTCTTCAGCAACAGATTGGTCAACACCTGGAATGCTCTACCCGACTCTGTTGTTACATCCTCAAACCCTCACAGCATCAACCTTAAACTGTCTACTGTTTAAGGACCTCACCCCATTCCTAAGAGATCCATAAAGGAGGCTTGCAAAAGTGCACCAGCATGCCTACCATCCCTATCTTACTGTCCCCATTTATTTGTATTTCTTTCCTTCATTCATGTCCATGTTCATATTTATACCTGCTATCTTGTACATGTTTGACAAACTAATAAATAAATTAAATAAATGATGCCAACCCTATGACTTACATATTTGCGTCTGACAATGAGATATAACTACAAAGGGGCAGATTTATGTTGTTATGGGACCACATGTATGTTGGCATTTTTGCTGCTAGATCTTGATTCTCATTCTTTCTGCAAATTTCAATGATTTGTCTTTATTCATTATTATTTCCTACTTACAGTATGTCCTATTATTTTCAATCTCTACCCAGCTTTTGTGTAAATATATTAATTTCTTCTGCTATCTCTCATTTTGTTTTCCTTGTTGAAATTGTTGCAATTGTGCTTTTTATTTATTTTTTTTCCTTTGGTGCTTCTCACCTATCTTTAACTCCTTTTTTTTGGATTACCTTCTCTTGTAGAATTTTATTTATAATTGGTCTGAATTTGTGAAAATTTGCTTTTTTTTAAAAAAAAAAAGTCCAGGGTATGTATTCTACCACATGCAGCTTCAGTTTCTCTTAAAAATCAAGAATTGCAGCAATACACCATCAATTTTTTCTAGTGTTCCCAAAGGGCATTGTTTTTGCTGTCATAGACAGCCCATTGAAATTAAAAAGTAGTACTATAGCTGTTTCCAAGAAAATAGTAGCTTTTTGACTTTGAAAATAAAGTGCCTTTGAATTGCTGTGACATTTATTTAGCTGTGGGAAGCCATTATCCTTTGACAACGTTTTATTCCACTGACATTATCTCTTAAATAGATATCAAAGCACCAAAGTCTCTTCTTTTTAATTTATTATCAATTTCTAGTTCTGGATCTAGCGTTCTACCTTTATAGTATCTTTCCAGTTAATTTTCATTCCGTACCACTGATAGGATGATTTTATCTTCTATGTACATTGATCTCATGATATAAGAAAGTATCCATTATGAAAGGAATTTTTGATCAATTACACTGATGAATGGCAGGCTCTAAGACAAAGAAGTCTTAAAACACAGAAGTATACATTGTGCTTTTCAGGGGGGAAAATGCAAAGTAGTAGATGATTGGGCTCATTTGCTATGTAATCAAACAACAGATATTAAGGGGCATTTAAAAAAAAATTACTCTTTTTCAAAGCAGGCTGTCTCCACGATCTCACTTTCACGATTCAGGAGTTTTTCCTCCTTCCATTAGAGACAGTGTACATGTGAATGAATAACATATTAATAATATGGATAATATTACAGATGAAATAATATAAAATAATAATAAAAGAACAGTGTAATACATTATATATATTCTAGAAAGAATATGCACATAAAAGCCTACGAAAAAGAAAGAAAAAGAAACATTGTACTTTTACAGGGAGGATACCTGAGAAGAGGGTGTGGCTCACTGATGAAGCCTTATAAGGCAGAAATAGCTATCTGAGTCTCCCAATGGGCAGCAGAGTTTGCTGTCTGTCAGCAAGAAACAAAAAGCCCAGAAACTTGTGAATGAGATTTCACAGAACCAGGGCTGCATAACAACAACATAGCTTATGTAGGTAAAACCTGGCTAGAAAGAATATGCATATATATATATATATATATATATATATATATATATATATATATATATATATATATAGTATATATATAAATACTGTGTGTGTGTGTGTGTGTGTGTGTGTGTGTGTGTGTATATATATATATAATTATAATTATAATATAATATAAAATAAAATAAAATAATAAAACAACAGCATAAACTAGAAAACAATATATTTAGCTTTTATCATCAATGCATTCAAATTGATATAATTCAGGCTCTTAGATTATGACAATTTTCCATTTGAGACTTAAAATACATAGGTAACATTATTTTTTAGAAGCTATGTGGCCTGAATGCAGTCTCCTATATACATCCTATATATAATACCCCATGTTCTTTACAGTTATGGCAAGGTTAAAGCTTCTCGCTGACATATTTTTCTTTAAACAACATAATTTTTTAAATAATATATCAAACTAGTTAACCGAAAAGATACATACCACTATTAAGAACATAATATAAAATCAAAACCAGGTAGTCCTTGACTTACAACCATTCACTTAATGACTATTCAAACTTACAACAGCACTGAAAAAAGTGATTTATGACCCTTTTCCGCATTTATGATTGTTGCAGCATCTCCCTGGTCACATGATCAAACTTTGGGGACCTGGCAATTGGCATGTATTTATGATGGTTGCAGTGTCCCAGAAGCGATCACCTTTTGTGACCTTCTCACAATTCAATGAGGAAGCAGATTCATTTAACAATTGTGGCAAGAAAGGTTGTAAAATGGGGCAAAACTCACTTAGCAGCTGTCTCACTTAGGAAAGGAAATTTTAGGTTCGATTGTGGTCATAAGTCAAGAACTACTGTAATTATAATAATAGCAATAGCACCTAGACTTATATACTGCTTTACAGTGCTTTACAGCCCTCTAAGTGGTTTAGAGAGTCAGCATATTGCCCCTAACAATCTGGGTACTCATTTTACCCACTTTGGAAGGATGGAAGGCTGAGTCAACAATGAGCTGGTGAGATTCGATCTGCTGAACTGCAGCTGAAGTCAGTTGAAGTAGCCTGCAGTACTGCACTCTAACCACTGCGCCACCTCCGCTCTTATCCAAATAAAAAAATCCAAATTTTTTTATTACTGGTTCTGTGGGCATGGCTTGGTGGGCGTGGCTTGGTGGGCATGGCAGGGGAAGGATACTGCAAAATCTCCATTCCCACCCACTCCAGGGGAAGGATATTGCAAAATCTCCATTCCCACCCCATTCTGGGGTCAGCCAGAGGTGGCATTTGCCAGTTCTCCAAACTACTCAAAATTTCCACTACCGGTTCTCCAAACTGCTCAAAATTTCCGCTACCTGTTCTCCAGAACCTGTCAGAACCAGCTGGATTTCACCCCTGCTCTTATCTAATAAAAGAGGAGAAAAGAAAAAAAAAGAATGAAGTCTTAGTATAACAACAAGAAGGCATGAAAGACCAGGGCCACATGTTAAGTTTCAATTAAGCTGATTTATTGCTCCATCCTGCACAGAAATCTAGTCAATTAATGCTTAGCACTATTTTGGTGCTAAAGGTAGATGGAATTTAAGAGCTTAGATCATGTAGGAAAGTAGTGTCTCTAGGCTGATTCCTCTCTTGACTCTGCCCCAGGCTTTGCTGCTCTTTCTCCTATAGCCATGATGGTGGCACACAGGGCCCTCTCTGTAGGCACACGAGCCGTCGCCCCAGTTCAGCTTTGCCACACATGTGCGCACACCTCCCACTGGCGAGCTGGTCATCGGGTCTCTGTCTCACATGGGGGGCGCCTGCGGGTTGGCTGTACACGCATGTGTGGGGTGCCATGCATGCATGCATGCATGTGGGGGTGTGCGCATGTGCAGGGGTGGGGTGCATGCACAAGGGTGCACAGACACTGCATTTTGTCGGTTCGCTCATACATGTGCACGCTTTGGCCACTCAGAAAAGGTTAGCCATCACTGTCCTATAGCTTCTCTCTAAAAGACAGATTCCTTTTCATTTCACAACAATAACTGCATAATAGTAGGAATGGAAGTATCGGAATAACCCAAGAAGAGTCAATATCCAATCCAACACGTTGCAAAGTAGTCCAAGTCTGATTTAAGAAATACAGAACTCTTTCTGATGCACTCTCCTAGACGCTTTAATATGACATGATGAAAGGTGATCGTGAGAATCTATCCATTACGTCTGCCTAACTGTTCCACTGAACTAAGAGCATGGGTCAATCCAACATATGACAGAGTTTAAACAGAGAACCGTATTCCATTTCCTGGAGTCTACAAGTTAAAATAATTGATAAGATGCCACTTTGCTTGCTCCCATGAACTCTAGCACATCAAACTAAGGGCAGATGAAAACAAACTTATCTAGCAAAAAAATTGCAACTTTACTTGGCATTTCTACAGTGTTCACCATGTATGATTTATATTTCCTTGGCTCAAATTTTATCAGTATGTCTTTAGCACTAAGTACCCTTCTTTAAAAATGGTGGAAGCATCCCATTAATGAAAATTGAGGAATTTCTAATTTGTTATGGATGAAATTTCAGTTTGTTAGCTTGTAGTAAGGGTGTCAGAAAGAAACGTGTGTGTGTGTGTGTGTGTGTGTGTGTGTGTGTGTATTTGTGTATAATGGGATTGTTAAATTGGGAGTGTTGTTTATTTATTTACTTATATACTGTATGGACCACCCAACTGCCAATGACTCTGCAGCAGAGGTGGGTTTCAGCAGGTTCTGACCAGTTCTGGAGAAATGGTAATGGAAATTTTGAGTAGTTCGGAGAAACGGTAGTAAAAATTCTTACTGGCCCCGTCCCCATCTATTCTCTTTCTTCCAATTCCCAGCTGATCGGGAGGAAATGGGCATTTTGCAGTAACCTTCCTCTGGAGTGGGGTGGAATGGAGATTTTACAGTATCCTCCTGCCATGCCCACCAAGCCATGTCTACCAAGCCATGCCACACCCACCAAGCCACGCCCACAGAACCGGTAGTAAAAATTTTGAAACCCACCACTGCTCTGCAGGTTATAAGTTTTTAAATGACAGAGAAATTGAATATGGAAGGCTTCATAAACAAGATTCAAGGAACATGTTTAAAGGATGGAATTAATTCCACAACATTTCTGTAATCTGTATTACATTTTACTTGCCTTGGTGCTTTATAACAACCTGCTTGTTTCTTATACCCTTTTTGTATTAATGTAGAGACATTTAAAATAATGGATTAGATTCTTAGTTTTCAGTATTTACTTTTGTGTATACCTGAATTTGAATAATTTTCATTATTCTACATTTTCCTGTTGTTTTAATCAATTAATCAATTACTTGATAGTTTTCTACTCACCTATCACTTATAACTCCCACTCCAATACATTCTAGTTTGAAAACAATGGGAAAGCCATCTTGCCCTATATAAAAGGAACAACGGATAAAATTAGCAAAATACTACATAGACACAACATCAAAACCATATTTTGCACAGATAGAAAGATATCGTCTATTCTGAGAAACCCTAAAGACAAAATAGAATTAGAAGACCAAGGCATATATGAAATCCCGTGTGCTTCCTGCCCCTCAACATATATTGGACAGACCAACAGAAGAATGAGTGTGCGCATCGAGGAACATAAAAATTCAGTACAAAAGAAAAAACACACATCATCATTAGTACAACACATAAATGCCACAGGACATAATATTAATTTTAATAACACAAAAACAGTTGCAAAAATAGAACATCTCAATGGCAGAATAATCAGAGAGGCCATTGAAACAGAGAAAAGACCATATTGTATGAATAAACGTGATGACACTTCCCGTCTGTCTACTATTTGGAAACCTGCTCTCATAGACAGACGAATCTTAACACAAAATATAAACCATAAATCAAAGATTCATCATAATGCCTGTGTTGCCACCATTTCCAGCATAACTTATCCATTAACCCATAACCAAGCAACAGCGCTTCCACCCAATCAAAATACAGCTACGTCATCAGCCAATCAGAATACAACAACACTGTCAACCAATCAGAATACACCTTTGCCTCTTTTCATAGAAAAACGTCAGTTACGATCACACAGTTTGCCCATAAGAACCAAACCGAGAACTTCAGCCAGAAGATGACGAATGTGATTTCGTCAAAACGTCGCTACTACCCTTTTAAGGATATGTTTACAATTACATGGGAAGAAACCCGAGATATTAACTGTACACACACACACACACACACACACACACACACACTATAAAAATGGTTTGGTATAAAAATGGTTTGTTGTGGATGCAACTGCTTGAGGGCTCCTGGGTTGGAGCTGAAAGGCAAAAGAGAGCAGAATGCTCTCTCCCACATGTTGGAGTAGACCACAAACTTGCTACACAGATGATTTACTCTCTGGAAAAAAAATACTGTGGGGGTAAGACACCCTAACACCCCTCGGTGTGTGTGTGTGTTCCAGCATAACTCTGGAATGCCTTGGCTGCTGAAATGAAAAGGAATGAATTATATCTATAGTGTTAAATCACAGTACTTTTGACAGTGATAGTGTGCATTTTGTATTGAAGTTCTGTTAAGATACAGCCTGTTCGGCCTTAAAATGGCTTCTAATGTACATCAAAATGGAGTTGCCATGGTAACGGTTTTGCAGTACTCCACAAGGGGGCTCCCTTTAGTAAGGGGGATTGGTTCTTAAACAAAGAAACAAACAAAGAAACAAACAAACAACCCCCTAGTCCCTCAGCTTCAAGCAAAGAGGGCAAGTTGTCGGGGGAGGTGCCTGCTAATGCAGATAATCACCTCAAAGGCTGTTCCCTGTAGAATGTTTCCCAGACTGTTGGTCAGGGCAATTAGGTCTCTAATTCTCCCCACAGTGAGCGATGGCTTTTCCTGTCTAACATAGGATTGGGATAAATAAATACCCGGGCAACGCCGGGTTATCAGCTAGTAATAAATATAAGATAAAACATTCACAGAGTCTGAAATTAACTTGTGGAACTTGTAAATCTTGTTTGCCTTTCCCACTCATCTCTCCCATCCCTTTCCCCTGAGAAGCTGCCTACACAAATTCTGCCAGGAGAGTGAGATATGCAAGCAATTGAGCTTCATTCTCCAAAGCAATCTGATAGTCAGAGTTTACAAAATTAATAAATTGGGTTGTCACAGGATAGCTACCTAATGTCATTGATTCATTGTCAAAAAACAAAGAAGCCACTATAAAAGATTTTTACCAACTGCTCTGCATCAAATGCAGATTCTATTATATCGCAATCAGACTTCAGTTTAGCCACCTTATATAAAACATTGGAACTCTCCTTTGGTTGGGAAAGACAATTTCTGTTGGTTCTTTGTTGGCTAGATAATGGCTGATAATGGCTAGATTTGATATGAAGGTGTTTGCTTTTGTCTTTGCAATATTAATTAATTAAAATTAATTCCCATAGTATCAGGGATCTAATTGTACTAATGTCTTCATTTTAAAAAATAAATTGCAACATTGGAGATTTTGTAATCTCCAGGAAGTCCATTAAACTGCCCAATGGAATCCTTGAATCTCTCTGAAACAATTCAAAAAGACATGATTAAATCAGATGCTTTGATTCAGTTCAAATATTTGATTAAATACTTGTCTCAAGCAAGTGATTTAGTCTAAATTTTTTTTTCTAAACAAATCATCCATTTGAAGCTTTGCACAACCTAAAAATTCAATCCACTTCCTGTGTTCTTTTATTTGATTTGGCTTTTCGTGTATTCTAACAAGTGCTAATTTTCTAAGGGCTGACATTTGAATATGTTCTACCTTGTGATTTTAAACATAGGGCAATATCAACACAAATGAATATAAAATCAAACTGCATCCTGAGACACAAATGTGTCTTTTTTTAATCTTGGAAAAGAGGTTGATTCATTGATTCATTGAGTCAATACATTATATTGGTCTGATGTTTTGTGTTAATTAATACACTTTGTTGTATTAATATAGGACCATATACATTCAAAAATAAAAGAGTTCTTTATTTTACTGACACATCCAGGATAAAGTATTTACTATGTACTATTTACTATAGTACGTCTATGTACTATATACTATTAATCAGCTGCTGTACTGAGTGCAGTTAAGCAAGATAGGCTCTTTTAGTTAATTGTAGGAGATGGGACAGCAGAACCTGGGGGCAAAGTGAAAAGGGGGAATCAACTTAGAATCACTACATAGCCACAAATGAATGAAGTCCAATCCTCCCAATTGCCATTGACTCTTATCTAACTCTAACCAAGTGGTGACAGTTTCCTGAGAAAATTTAGGTGCATAGGCTTTTAGCAATAAATAAGTTAAATTGAACCTTCACATGTAGACCTGGTCTTTTGTGCCTGACATTAGGGCCAAAGCTAAGAAGGGAACAAAATCATAGGGAGATGGATGAAAACTATGAAAATTCCTTCACTCCATATAAATAATTAAAAGCTACTGTGTTTCCTCAAAAATAAGACACTGTCTTATATTTTTTTGAACCCTGAAATAAGTGCTTGGCCTTATTTTCGGGGAGGTCTTATTATTTTGGGGCATGTGGAGCAAGACGGGGCTCCTCTTGCCATTTTACCTGATTTCCAGCTTTGTGTTTAAATATTTTCAGGGAGGGCTTATTTTCGGGGGCAGGCTTATTTTAGTGCATGCACTCGAAAGCCCAATTGGGCTTATTATCAGCAGATGTTTTATTTTTGGAGAAACAGGGTATCCACTGCAAGTCAGTACTGTGTATTGTGAAATCAATGCATAAATGATGGCCATTACATAGTGTGAGTCATGTGACATCATTCTTCCCTCTGCTCCTCCCATAGATGTCTTTAGATGCAAATGAGAGGAAACTAGCATATCATTTTTATCTAATTCACAAATCGTAGTCTTCATTGTCTCCAATTTCATTCCACAGATTATGAATGAAATATTACAGCTGTAAGCTATCTGAAAAGCACTGGTAATACTGTTAATCTATATTGCAGTCAGCTAGTACTTTAATTGCTGCTAGCTGTTTTTTTTACACAGAGATTATGCAATAATTTGGCATGATACAGACAATTAGCCTTAGCCTTTTAGCATTTAGCATTTAAAGCTATTAAAAGCTAATCTCAGTCAAAACTAGGTAGTGTGTTATATCTTGCCAATAGGGAGGCAGATAAAGTCTAAAATATGATTTTGCCGTCATGGGTGTTAAGACTATTTCAATAGACAATATTCCTGTAGAAATCATAGGAGGAGTTTACTATGTTCTAGAAAAAGGGGAAAACATCTTTGTTACAATAAGCTAGTATACATGTTGTAAAGCATTGCTACTTCCCAATCATTATCTAACTCTCCAATGGAATAGTCATATAATTCTAATTCAGTAGATCTTAAGTCCAGTGTTAAACCACTGAATTCTGTTGGGACATCAGCTGTTTTAAACTGAAATTTTCCAGGTTTGGAAATTTTCCAATTCCCAACTTTGCCAAGGAAAATTTGCTGGGGGCAGGGAATAAGAAACTATTGTTACAATTTCTCAAGAAATCCTAGTGTATGTTTCTGAAACTATTAAAACAAGTGTGATTTTGCTCTCTGTTACTACTAGACACACCATTGTATTTATTTTGCAAATGGTCTAACCTGGGAATGTTATTCCAACTCTAATTTTGCTTATGATGTTATTGTACATATACAGTTTAATGATGGTTGACCTCTGGTTGGAATAATGGTAGCAATTCAGTGGCACAAATAAAACATGTCAAATGTATCACCTCTAGTGTTAACTTCTTCCAAAGGAATATCCAGAAATGCTTTGTTCCAAGGATAACCTGGTGATCATTCTTATATGTTGGTTGAAATTTATCACCAACCAGATGGTTGCCAACATACTCCAACTCCCCCATTTAAAACTGTGCTGTGTTACTTTATTTATGGCATCAGCATCCTATTTAATTAGCCACAGTATTTCTGATAATGTTCTGCAGCAGTTGAATCTTCCAGCTTCTCATTAGGACCGAGACCAGGAAGTTTTGTACAAATGTCTCAAGAAAGAAGAAACTTAGTGGGTGTCTCCTTTGAAGACGTACGGTATATGGGTGCCAATGATATGCCATTAAAATCTAAAGTAAAGTATTTTCTAGTTCCTTCCTTCAATCTGTAGCCTGCAGATTTGAAAAACAAAAATAGCCATGAAAATGTTCTTTTTATTGAATTATGGATATATATAAGAGCCGCGGTGGCACAATGGTTAGAGTGCAGTACTGCACGCTACTTCTGCTGATCACTGGCTGCCAGCAGTTTGGCAGATTGAATCTCACCAGGCTCAAGGTCGACTCAGCCTTCCATCCTTCTGAAGTGGGTAAAATGAGGACCCAGATTGTTGGGGGCAAAATGCTGACTCTGTAAACCGCTTAGAGAGGATTGTAAAAGCACTGTAAAGCGCTATATAAGTCTAAGTACTATTGCTAAGTGCTATTGCTATATTTAATGCCATACAATTGGGAAAAAAATGATGCAAGTGATCCACAAACTGTTGGGTACCATCAGTAACAACTTCATATGGATATCCTGAGAAAGCAAAAATGCACTGCAAATGCACAGATAATAATGGTCAGCTGAAATCTCAACTGCCTTCTGGTAAGAAAAATCAATGATGTTAAGCCTATATATTTGTTTATTGGGATGACAATACGAATACCCAGATCATCTCCCAAGAGTGAGATGGCAGTGAAATGTGGCATCATGGCTGATTATTATGCTGAAAAACTTGACACTAGGTAACTTTCTTCTTGAATATGATTGTATAATCAAGCCACAGTAACCATTCTATGTAACTGCAAAGCCTTCCTGTTGCAGATAATTACCACTTAATGCTTTGTGAGTGCATTCCGTCACAACTTGATATGAGGCGAACTCTGTTCCAAGTCTCCATATTCAAATGATCCAGCACATTCCCTAGGTGCATTAATATCTGCTCCCATAGATTCATTAGATAAATATTTATCCAAAGTGGCTTTAACTTGTGAATGTTAATATCAATACGAGAAAAATCCAGCCTGCCCCAGTTCTAAAGCAACACAACAACGTAGCTCTTCGAATTCCATCTTCTCTCCTGCTTGATCGTAATTTCACAGACTACCGTCCACAGCTTGGATACAGAAGCTGGAGAACTGGAGGACCAGAAGAACCATTCCAGGGGATCAACCTTCGTTGTAAGTTCTATTCTTTCTTAGGATTTCTTAATGTAGACTCCAGATGTTAATGTAGACTCCAGACGTTAATGTAGACGCCAGACCCCTGAGCTGTACTTTAGCATTCTTCATGATAACACACTTCTCAGTGTTGCAACCTTTGGCACTGTCCTTCTAAATCTTTCCCTTCTTGTCTGCTGCCATTTGTCTGTAGTGTAAACACTCAAAAATAAGAATGCATACGTAGCATGTTTTAAGGCCTGTACAACATGGCTTGGCGCTGCTTTTAGGAAGATGCTTTGCAGTGTGAAGGCAATGCAATTCTCCATGATGAGAAATGACACAATTCTCCTTGATGATGCACCTTGCATGACCTTGAAGCCTCAGCCAGCAGATGTTCTTGCACATCAAGAGTGACTGCAGAGAAGCTGTTCAACTATTGGAGGTGGATTCTATATTGCTTTGCAAAGCATGATCGCATTGAACCAGCTTTTCAAAGCCTTGCATGGATATATACTCCCACAAACACACACGTATATACATGTGTGTGTACACACACATGCATGCACACGCACACACACACACAGACACACACATTCATGGCATTGAAAGCTATGGAATGATTATAATTCCTCTGCCCACAAAGCCCCTGGCTTTACAATTAAGCATGTGCTCAGAGCATGCTTATGTAAATTATGGGTGACATTTCTCTCCAAATTAGGGAAGCCACAAGCATCCACAGACGTTTTGCATATTCAGATCTTTTCAGCAGGGGTCTTGGAGCACTGCCACAGTACAAAACAACAAGGGAAGCAATAGAAATGCAGAACTCATATCTGCATGAGGTATGAAATCCATCTCTTCATATAAAGATAGCTTGAAAAAAATGCTTACATAAGTAATTTCATTTTGCTTTCACGCTGTGGCTGGAAGTCAACAGTAATATAATACACACATTCAAAGTAATTTTAAGTGCTTTCTGTCACGCATGGCAAATTAAAATGTTCCATTAACAAAACAAATCCTTGATGCTATAAATCAAGCTGCACTAAGTAAATCACGGTTAGTGAAAACAAAATTGTAATTCCATCACTGTGATTAAGCAGAGGCTAGAAATAGCAAGATATATCATATTTAATGGAAAGAATGTGATCATTAAATACCTAAGACTTGTTAATTTTTTAAAGGCATCATCATACGTCTTGCCTCGCATTCATATTTAAAAGTTTCTCAGCATGCCACTCTATTAAGTTCATTGAACGGAATATAGTTAAAATCCAGCAACACCCAAGAGGGGAGATTTGTACAATTTTATGGGGACACAAACCTTTTTGTACTGCTGTTTTTATGGTTATTCATCCTCTGTGTCAGATCCCTCTCACATTAAGATTGCCCTCATATCAACTCTCTTAGAAATAAAAGCAAAACTGAGAATTGACAGTTTCCATGGCTTTCCCTTTTTTTTTTCTTGGAATACTTTCTTAGCCACCATAATCCTTTGTGCATTTTCTTACCGATCATTTGTTCTATGTTATCCTTGTTTAGAAAACAGAAACAACTGTAAATACTCAGCATAAATGGATCGCTGTCTTTAAGGCTTTTGTGGCTTGTTACTAGCACATGGAACATGCAATAGAAAGTTTAATTTACCTTAAAAAGAGAACAATGCAGCATCTTTTATTTGACAGTCACTCCGATAGCTATAGTCTGTTCTCCTCCCAACTTAAGGTTATACATTCATTTGCTTTTCTGCAATATCTGTGGCTGTTTCTTGGTGGGTAGTTACATCCTTTTAAAGAAACGTGTGTCTAAATGGGAAGCAATCTGAAATTTAGTTCTAACATTTTCAGGGTGCCATCAACCCAATTAAATAGGTTAATTAAAAAGATGGAGATGGGTTAAAATGGATGATTATCTCTATGGGTAAATTGAAGTTTTTAAAGTTATACCTTACAAATCTCATTTGTTGACGAAATAAAGTTCAAATGGCAGGAGCAAGAAAATTTGTAATACAGTTTTTGGTAAAGCGTTTAGCACTTTCACGAGAAAGTTAAAACTTTGTCAAGTCAAATTCTGGAGATGAGTCCATGGCATTTTCTTTGCCACCACATGAAGGAAGTTTTCTATTATTTCTGCTTTTTATTTTTCCTTAACCTTCCAGGTATATAGCCTACAACTCAGTGGTGGGTTGCCTCCGGTTCGCACCGGTTCTATAGAACCAGTAGTAAAATCAGTGGGAGGCCCCGCCCACTGACCCCGACATCATCAAAACACTTCTGCGCATGCGCAGAAGAGCACACGCACGGCCCCGCTGCGAACCAGTAATAAAGGTAAGTAGAACCCATCCCTGCTACAACCCTGTGATTTCTGGTGATTTCCCATCCAAGTAATAAGACCAACTAGTAAATTGAAACAAGCCAATTTGCTTATCAAAAATTTTAGTCCATCCATAAATCTTTTAAACAAATTATTAATAGAAGTCTTATTGCCTAGCATTCTCATAATTCTTCTTAATAAGTATTTATTCTTACGAGAGGCTTCCATGACATCTCATCACATTCTTCGGAATCATAATTCATGCAAAGGACCCCAAGATTATGCAGAATCAATCCCCCAAATAATAATCCTCCATAGATTAGCTTTCAACTAGACTGTATTTTACCTTAAATTATTCCAAAGTAGCTTTGAATTAGAGTGAACTAAGCAGGAACAAACTTCTGCAAGATGTACTTTGTGCCAGTAAAACATGTTTTCTTTTTTTAAAAAAATCAAATTAAGTTTCAGATTAAGAAAAAAAAATGGAGCGCCAATTTAGATTGGTATGTTTGTACAACATGCATACTGGACCTTGTGTGAATGATCTCTGATGCTATCTGGTCCTTGTATGAGTCAGATAAGTTTTGTATCTGGTCTTTGTATGAATCAGATAAATTTTGAATCTGGTCCTTGTATGAGCCAGATAAATCTTATGAACTTTGTACACTTATTTGGTCTTCACAATAAGCTGTACTTTCTTCTTCATTTTAATACAGAAGAACCATCACAATAGGAAAGAATTGGTTTGAACAATCCCCTTGTGTTTTTCTCTCTCTTTTCCAGGTTTACTGTTTCTCTCAGGATATGAATAGTTACTACGAACGCCAAATTCAATTCCAGAGGAAGGTTCATCTGAGGGGAAAGCAAAATAACAGAGGAGGTCCTTTCCATATGGCAGAGAGATACCTGCCGATTAGAAGATCAACACATTGTCACCTGCTCCTCAACCTGGCAAAGCTACTTTTGTACCATATTTCAGCAGCCCCATAGAGGTGAGGGGGGTTTGTTTTGCTTTGTTTACACACTAGTTTAGCAATGCTTAGCTTTCCCATCTCTAGATCACAGTTCCCAAGTAAAGTTGCAAGGAAATTATAAACTCACTTAGAATTGTTATAAAAATAGCAAATATTTTCTAATTATCCTCAAGAGAAAGCCCGTGTTTGGGAAGCAGGGATGGAGGATCACACTTCACTAACCATTTGGCTCAAAAAAGATGCTTTGCACGTTGATATTAGATAAGCTTGTTTTCTCATGCTTGTTCCTCCCCCACCACCGCAAGACAATGCTCTTTTTTCATTAAAAAGTGAACAAGTAGGAAAAAGAAAGAGAAAAAAAATAATGATATAACACCAGTAAGTGTAAAAGGAATTGTTATTTTTTTAAAACAATAAGGAAAATGATTTTAAAGATCTTTTTGAATCTCTGAAATGAGTGCCAAAGTCTCCACTATTTTTGTATTTAAATATACCATTAAAAATGAAAAAAAAGAAAGGCTACTAAAAACTTTGATTTAGTTTCCGGCTTCTACTTTGTTGTACTCTGAAGGCAATTCTTGCTTAAATTTTCTCTCCTGCTTGTTCTTATTTCCTACTGTGTCAAAGTCCACCTTGGTTCCAAATACCCAGAAAAAGTATGTGATGATAAAAATATTAGTTCCCTTCTTCAGTTCCTTTTTTTTTTTTCATTTTCTACCTTCAAGTTAGGTATGGATTTTTGTAAGCTTAAAATTAAATTTCCATGGAGTTCATGTACTATCACATATTTTAGAAGTACCACAGAAAAAGGGATCCATTGCTTTCTTTCTGTATCACATATAATATAATAAAATCTCAATTTAACAGGCCATTTGAGGGGAGAAGAGTGTCCATTAAATCCAAATATGTGTCATTTGCATCCATTTAGGTTGATTGCATGATTATGTAATTGATGTAAATTGTGTCTTTTGCAATAAAATTTCAATTTCATGGACATAGTCATCTGCCAAGGGGACTAGTGATAAAATATGTATCACCCATCAAGGAGGCTGGAGATGTCGCAAAACATTTTTTGTTCAGTTTGGTGTCACTGTGGTTAGGAATCGATATCTATGTAAATATAAAATCCTGGATATAACAGAAAAAAACCTTCAGTGTGAGAAATATTCATCCCTTAAATGGGTGTAGAATCTGAATTGTAAGTAAACCAAGATTCATTAAATCAGCCTTTGCTCCATCATACATAGATACAATTTATTCCATAATAGAAACATGTTCTTTACACTGAAAACATGTACTAGAGCAGTGTTTCTCAACCTTGGAAGCTTGAAGCTTCAACTCTGGGAGTTGAAGTCCACCCCATCTTCAGGCTACCAAGGTTGAGAAACACTGTACTAGAGTGTTCAGCTTACTGAAAAATTTGCTTTCTAACTGTGCATCTTCTGAAAGAGCCAATGAATCAACTGTTACCTCTACAGCAAAACTGGATACCAGGAAACTTATATAGAGACAGAGATTTATGGTTTAATCCAGTCCAAAACTTCTAATGAAGATGAACAAAATCAACAATAAATAACAAGAGAAATGTTCAAGAGTCAAGGGTTCAAGCAATATATGAAACTTGAATCTTGGAGACCATGAGAATCTTGAATACTTATGTTCTTCTTGACTGCTAGCTTTAGACATCTAGGCTACTTATTGGCATCTTGGAAGAAGCAATAGCACTTAGACTTAAATACTGCTTCATAGTGCTTTTACAGACCTCTCTAAGCATTTGCAGTTTTACACAATCAGCATATTGTCACTGGGTCCTCATTTTACTTGGGTCTTTGTCCTCATTTTACCAATCTGGGCTCTCATTTTACCAACCTGGGAAGGATGGAAGGCTGAATCAACTTTGAGCCAGTCAGAATCAAACTCCTGGCGGGTGAGCAGTGAGTTAGCCTGCAATATTTCATCCTAACCACTGAGCCACCAAGTTAAGAAGTTACCTTGAATGAGATTAAATGTCATGGTTCCCAGGGGTGGGTTCTAATTTTTTTTATTACCGGTTCTGTGGGCGTGGCTTATTTTGTAGGTGTGGCTTGGAGGTCATGTGACTAGGTGGGCGTGGCTAGCTGGTCAGAGTCATTTCTGGAAGGTCCTCGCACTTACGACCAGTCCTCGCACTTACGACCCCTGGCCAGGGGGGCTTTTTATCAGGTTCGCCTGATACGCCAGTTGCGCCCCTTTCTGGATCGGGACTCCTTGTGCACAGTCACTCATGCCTTGGTTACGTCACGCCTGGACTACTGTAACGCTCTCTACATGGGGCTCCCCCTGAGGAGCACCCGGAGGCTCCAGCTGGTGCAGAATGCGGCTGCGCGGGTGATTATGGGAGCGACGTGGCGCTCCCACGTAACACCTCTCCTGCGCGAGCTGCATTGGCTCCCGGTGGTCTTCCGGGTGCGCTTTAAGGTGTTGGTTCTCATCTTTAAAGCGCTCCATGGCTTAGGGCCAGGGTATTTGCGAGACCGCCTGCTGCCACCGATAACCTCCCACCGGCCAATACGCTCTCACAGAGAGGGCCTCCTCGGGGTGCCGTCGGTCAGGCAATGTCGGCTGGCGGCCCCCAGGGGGCGAGCCTTCTCTGTGGGGGCACCCGCCCTGTGGAATGAGCTGCCTCCTGGAATACGATTGATCCCGGACCTCCGGACCTTCCGTAAAGCCCTGAAGACGTTTTTATTTCATCAAGCCGGCCTAGCCTAAATGGTTTTTAATTGGGATTTTAAATTTTATGGATTTGGGGTTTTAAATTTGGGTAGCCAATGATTTAATTCTTTTAATTATCTTAACTTTTGCATTTGTATGTTTTTTAATTTTGGCTGTTCACCGCCCTGAGTCCCTTCTGGGAGAAGGGCGGTATACAAATTAAATAAATAAATAAATAAATAAATAAATTTGTTTGCTTTTAACACTGATCAGCTGTAGGACGGCCCTTTGAAGCCCCGCGGCAAGAGTTTAAACAGTTTTTTTCCCTCTAGTCATCAGCTGGGACTCAGGAGGCAGCAATAGATTGGGGGTGGGACCAAATAAAAGGTAAGAATAACGTGGGTGGGTGGGGGGGTGGGAGAACCGGTTCGGTGACGTCATATTGTCACCGCTACTGGCTCGGCCGAACCGGACCGAACTGGGAGGAACCCACCACTGATGGTTCCGAGCAATGAACTCCATTGAATCAGGATTCAGAAGCTACATTCAGGCTTGGAAGACCTTTTACTGAGTACATTGTATTAGCACTTAGAAAGTTGAAGCTAGCACTGGGTAATGGTCACACTTCAGATTAATAAAAAGAATAGAAGCTTCCCCCCCCCAGGTGTCCTGGGTCACATTAATCAATCAGTCCAGCGGGTTCCTTCCCCCTCAGACTCAGCAGATGTTTGTTGCCATGACCTTGGTTCACACCAGTGGTGGGTTGCTCCCGGTTCTGTTCGGTTCTTGTGAATCAGTAGTAAAAGCGACAGGAGGCTCCGCCCACCCGCCCGGATATCTTAATGGACAATCTGCGCATGTGCAGAAGCTTCTGTGGGCGCTCCCATTGCGAACCGGTAGTAAAGGTAAGTAGAACCCACCCCTGGTTCACACGCTGTGTCCAGTGGATGTTTTGTCTAGTGGACTCAGGCACCGCATTCCAGTTCTTTCTAATTCCCTCCCCCCCGCAAGAGCGGCAACTAAGAAACGAAGCAAAGTAAATATGCAAAGTTGACACTATCTTTTTCCAATGTGATTGGGAATCCTCAATGAATTGGTAGCAATCTCATGTGCATAAAGGCATGCTGAGGATGAACCCATGGTCATGTTACCTACTTAGCTTTCAGTTTTTTTCTGTAAAAAGCCATTCTGCTGATTACAGAATCAGCACCTACTAGCACCTACTAGTACTGGGGGCACCTACTATCTGGAACGAGCTCCCCCCCGGAGATACGGAGGATCCCGGATCTGCGTACCTTCCATCGCGCGCTCAAGACTTTCTTGTTTCATCAGGCTGGCCTGACCTAAGTCTTTCCCCTTTTTAAATGGAAATTTTAAATTTGGTTTTAAAGTATTGGGGTTTTAAATTTGTTCAGCCAAATTATTTAATTCATTTTATTCTATTTTAAATTTTGTATTTATATTGTTTTATTCTATGGCTGTTCACCGCCCTGAGTCCTTCGGGAGTAGGGTGGTATACAAATTCAGTAAAACTAAAACTAAACTAAACTACATTTTACCAAAGGTAGAAGAGAAAACCAATATGTAAAAGGAAAACCAGAACTTAAATGCTTCCAAACTGCAGTAGAAAGCATCACGTCAAGGGGGTTAATTTAAATAGGGCAGCCTGGTCACATACAATATAGATACTCCTTCTAACACAATATTTAAACTTCTACGGTGCTTTCATTTTTTTTCTGCCTCCACAATTTTCATGTCACGCTCACTTAATCTTACAATGTAGGCAAGTTTCCATTTTGCTTTTCCTCAATGCTGAAAAGCCAGGCTTCTTCAGAACACTCTAGTTATATTCCTTTTGCTTCTATCTAATGCAGTTTAGCATTTTTTACAATAAGTATTTCAGAATCTGATCTTGCTTTTCATTACCTAGCTATTGTTGATAATGACACATATGCTACAAGGAGACTGGCTTGATTTTATAAATGACACAGAGCTTGCTGAAATGGAAATTTTAGAGCAGGGGTGACTTGGTTAACTGAAAAGACGTATAAATATATCTGCTGCTGGTGCTAATGGATTTCTAAGTACAATATGAAGCGGTTTTGGGATTCTCAACATATTAATCTATTTGCCAAGATTATTTCTATATGAATAGTGAGCCAATTATAAAAGGACTTAGAAGAAAATACTGTTCAAAATGGGTTTTCCATTATTATTATTATTATGAACAATCAGTCACAAGATTTCAGAAACATTGGTAGAAATACTTCATTCTGGTGGTATCACCCGATGTCACATACACAGAGACAAAACACATACACAGCTGTCTGAAAAATACTGCTTTAAACTAGGCAATTTGAATCACCCTCATTCCTTTGCATCTTTGCTGTTCATAGGCTTATATAACTGCAACATAGCAACAAGAAAGGAGGAAACTCATAGACCACATTCAAGTATTTGAAACAGTGCAGGATAGAAAATATACATGCCTCCTAATTTTATGAGTAGCTCCACTCTCAAAAATTGTCAATAACAATTTTTATATGTCAACAAATTAGCACAGAACAATCATAGTGGAATAAACCTCAATCGTCAAGAGAATTTCCAAGACTGTGAATTTTCTCATTCAAAGATCCGTACTCCATTTTTGGTAGCAAAGTTCCCTTAAAGCCCTGGCAAATTCCTGTACTTAACTATAGAAGGAATTTGATTATTTATCTTGCATTAAAGATGGTCACACACTTTTAGATACTCTAAGGAATAAAATTAAATTTTGACTTCAACTTTAATGAGAAATTGAAATTATACAGTAATCCTCATTTATAAATAGCTAGAAAACCAATTTTTGAGGATTTGGCTGAAAATTAGCATAACACTCTTACTCCAGATGTTTAAAGTATAAAGAATGCAAGTTACTATACACATTACACATGCACATACAGAGAGAAAGAGAGACAGACAAAGAGGTAGAGAGTTAAACAATAGGTACAATTGAAACACTTGTTAATTTCACTGTTGGTCCTGATGCCTCAGAGGCTTCGAAAATATTTGCAGACTTGAATTGGGGTGAAATGCTACTGGTTCACACCGGTTCAAGCGAACCAGTAGTTAAAAAAAGCTGCCTGTTCGTCCAAACTGGTATTTCCAATGATCAGCTGTGCCACGTGGTTTATATTCACTAGAAGCGTTGCACAGCTGTTCCCCCCTCACTATTCTACTTACCTTCCCAAGCCTCCTTTTTCCATGTGAAGCATGTGTTTGGTGCACAATCTGCATGCGTGCTCAGCGTGCTTTTGGCGCACAATGCACATGTGGCACAGCACACGTTTGGCATGCACTGCGCATGTGCACACAGCAAACCATCGAGGATTTCACCACTGACTTGAATGTAATGGAGAAGTATGATATGACTAGCATTGCACATCTGGATTGGGGGATTTTCTGCCCTTCTTCCTTGCAAATCCTCTCAAGCTCAGTCAGGTTGGATGGTGACCGTAGGTAGACAGCCATTTTCAGGTCCCTCCAGAGATATTCAATAGGATTCATGTCAGGACTCTGGCTGGGCCTCTCTAGGACATTCACAAAGTTGTCCCCAAGCCACTCCTGTTTTGCCTTGGCTGTGTGCTTAGGATCATTGTCATGTTGAAAAGTGAAACTTCATTCCATTCTGAGGCTCTGAGCGCTCTGGAACAGGTTTTCATTTGGGATATCCCTGTACTTTGCTCCATTCAGCTTTCCCTCAAACCTTGACCAGTCTCCCAGTCCCTGTTGCTGAAAAACACTCCCACAGCATGATGCTGCCACCACCATGGTTCACTGTTGGGATGATATTGGGCAATATGATCGCCCAATATGAGCGGTGCCTGGTTTCCTCCAGACATAATATTTAGAATTGAGGTCAGACAATTCATTCTTGGTTTCATAAGACCAGAGAACCTTGTTCCACACAGTCTGAGAGTCCATCAGGTGTTTTTTTTTTTTTTTTTTTTCCAAACTCCAAGTTTTGCTCTGGGGAGGCTTCTGTTTAGCCACTCTGTAAAGTGGCTCTGTAAAGCCCAGATCAGTGAATGGCATGTTTTCTTCTGGAAATCTGTTCCATCTCCACACAGTATCTCTGAAGCTCAGTCATAGTGACCATTGGGTTCTTGGTCTCCTCTCTTACTAAGGCCCTTCTCCCCAGTTGCTCAGTTTGACTAGGTGAGTTCTTGGATGAGTCCTGGTTGTGGCAAACCTCTTCCATTTGAGAATTATGGAGGCCACTGTGCTCTTAGGAACCTTCAGCGCAGCAGAAATTTTATTATAGCCTTCCCCAGATCTGTGCTTGCAATAATCCTATCTCTGAGCTCTGCAGGCAGATCTCATGGGTTTGCTCTGCTACAGTATGCATTGTTAGCTGTGAGGCCTTCTATAGAGAGGTGTGTGTGGCTTTCCAAATCATGTCCAACCAGGTCGACTCCAATCAAGGTACACAAACATGTCAGCAACAATGAAGAAAAATGGAAGGGACCTGAGCTAAATTTCAAGTGTTGTTGCAAAGTTGTGATATGCTAGTGTGATATTTCAGTTTTTTTCTTTTTAATAAGTTTACAGACATTTCTAAAATTCTGTTTGCTTGAAATGTGTAATATATATTAGAAATCCACAACACTTATAAAATTAGTTAGTTCTGCTTCTAGGTGTATTTTTGTTACCAATAAAGAAAAACTCCCTTTTGTGTCCCCACCAATTACTTTGGTCCCTTTCACAACAAATTAACTTCTCATCCTTCCTTAAAGATTCTTCAGTTCTCTAAAGAGTCTTTCTAAATTCCTTCACTAATCTACCACAGAGGTGTAAATTAAAGATGGGGTCCTCCTGGATGTATAAATGCCTCAATAAATTTCATAGATTTCTGCAGTACGGAAAAATGGGGAGGGGGGAAATCACCTCAGAATACTCAACCCTCATTGTGTATTCAGGGTCTCTTGCTTGAAAACTTTAAAGTAATTTGTGTATGTCCTAATGGCAGATCAGAGGTGGGTTTCAGCAGGTTCTGACCAGTTCTGGAGAACTGGTAGTGAAAATTTTGAGTAGTTCAGAGAACCGGTAGTAAAAATTCTGATTGGCCCCGCCCCCATCTATTATCTGCCTCCCAAGTCCCAGCTGATCAGGAGGAAATGGGGATTTTGCAGTATCCTTCCCCTGGAGCGGGGAGGAAATGAAGATTTTACAGTATCCTTCCCCTGCCACTCCCACCAAGCCATGCCCACCAAGCCATGCCATGCCATGCCCACCAAGCCACACCCACAGAACCGGTAGTAAAAATTTTTGAAACCCACAACTGTGGCAGATGCTTGTCTTTCTCCATCTAAGTGTCCTGTTAATAAGCAGGACTCTGATTGTCCAAGAAAGTAATTTGAATGAAAAATCTATGACTTTCACTTCATTCCATCTTTATTTTCCCCCATACATGGCATAGAGAAAACTGCCTTCTGCTTCTTAAGAGACAAATTGGAGTGCCACGACTATTCCAATTCTGAGGCTGCCTTCTGGCACCTTTCGTAGTCCTCAGGTCATGAATTGCTTCATTAAAGTGGAAGTACAGCACTTTGTGGAGGCTTAATGTCATTGTAATGTACTACAGATATCAGTTCTAGGGTTTTTGCTGTTGCAATTCACCTGAATTTGAAATGCTTACAGATCCATTAAGAGGCAGGATTCTGGAAAATGCTTTAAATGTACCAGTGCTGTTGGCTACACCAGCAGAGTAGCTGATCTTCTACGTTTTCCAACAAGAACATTTCTCTTAGGAAAAAAGAACCAGCTGTGCTGAATATTATACCATTACTAAAGTGAGGCTAAAGTTGCCAAAACTGACATTTCTGAATATTGTGTGTTGGAAAGTTTCAAAAAAGCCCGAAAGCAACTTTAACAAATGCTGCCTTCTCCTCCACCAAACCATTTTAGAATCCTCCACTAAATCCATTTCAATCCTCAAATGACACCAAAACAATCGCCAGCATTAACCATTCATCTTGGCTCTGGAGGCATCTTTCCTCTTGTAGTTCAGTCCCCCTCAAAGCCTTTCCTCTGAGTCAAGCATCTGACAGATGCACAAATGTAGTCCCATGGGAGTAGCTTTTATTTTACCTGCAGAACAGGATGAAACAAATGCCTGACAAAGTCAAACAGGCAGAATGTCATACAGAGAGAAAGAGAGAGACAACAGCTAATGGGCTTCTTAAAAGTCTATTGGCATGTTTTCTTTCTAAAGCTTCACTTTTGGATTGGGATCTACTGTATATGGCTGTGCATGTTTGAATAAACATCATTTGTGTGACCCCTGCAAGTCTGAACTAATAAAACTTTTGCTTCAGTAAGAAATCTGAGCCTAATTTGAGATTCAAACTCCTAGCTCTAGTTCTTTGCCAGGATTTTAGTAACATTTAGAATAGAAACTTTATTGATTTAATCAACTGACCATGTAAAAAAAAATAAACTAGTAAAAATATACAAGTATATACAAAGAAAACAATAGGAAATATTCACAGTAAGTTATCATCTGTATAATTACCGCACTTTTTGAAGTATAAGACACATTTTTCCTCCCTAAAAGAGGCTGAAAATTTGGTTGTGTCTTATACTCCAAATGTAGTTTTTTTGAAGCTTTTTTTCAGACACTAGCGAGTGAAGTGATCTTCCGTACTTTGCCTGCTTTTCTCATGCTGCTCCCTCTGACGCTCAGCTGTGCTTTAGAAGCTTTTTTTCAACCCTAACGAGGTGCTAGTGAGTGAAGCGATCTTCCGCTTGCTTTTCTCATTGCTTCTCTCTCCAAAGATCAGCTGTGCTTTAGAAGCTGTTTTTTTATCCCCAAGTAGGGAATAAAAAGTGTGTGCATGCTAAAAACCAGCAAACTAATGTGCTGAAGCTGACCAGACTAAGGACACTAACCAGATGAATACCTGGTAGGAAGATTTTTTCCTTCCTATTTTCCCTCCAAAAACTAAGCTGCGTCTTATACTCCGAAAAACACGGTAACCACAATCTGATCTAAATATTCGGTCCTTTTTGAAAGGGCCTTTGAAATTAAGAGTCCGGTCTTATTAGCGATATGCAAGTTGATTCCCTGCTAAAACTAAAACTAAATTGGTTTCTCCCAGGTTCCTCAGTATTCATTCATTCATTCATTCATTCATTCGTTTGTTTGTTTATTAAGAATTTAAATAAGCAGTCCTTTCTGCTGAATACAGTTTGTGGTTGAAAAGAGTATGCCCAATGTCTCAATGGCTGATGCTCCACAGATGCACAGTCTTCCTTCAGATGGAATTCTATGAAACGTCTCGCACCTTAGCATGGAGTCTACTTGTTCAAAGTGAGCTCTAGATGCTAAGATGTTGTGGCATATTTCTTATTAATTACAAAAATGTTAACAAGAGTTTTTATCCTGTGAGATGGTAACAGAGAATTTTTCTGATCTCCCAATCGACTTATCCATATAGGTTTTTGTATAAATGTATTTTTTAAAAAGACTTGGAAAAGCCTTTTTCATCAAAGGAAGTAAAAGTTCTCCTAGGTGTTAAGTAAGATTATTTTTCACTCTTTCCTATCCCACATTTGAGAGGCACTATCTCTTTAATGCCTTCAAATTTTGTTTCAACCTACAGTGTATAATACTGCTCCCAGAAGTACTAGCCTAGAAATTATTGCTTTGTGGAATCTTACAACATTTTGCCTTTTGATTTATAGTGTCATTAGTTTTGATTCAGTTAATCATATAAGCAATGTTGATAAGCATCCTTCATATTTTTGAAGATCCGAGTTTGTTCTCCCTATAAGTGAGTTAAATAAAGACTGTCCTTCATGAGTGCCTAGAGGTATGCCTTAGTCTGACCCTTCCAATGTCAAGGGCGCATCCTATAAAAAAGCCAAAATATTGTTCTTTCTCTCACCTACAATTATAATTGAAGAAATAAACTGGAAAAAAAATCAAATAAACACTTGCAAACACTAGGAATATGTTGGAACTAATAGGCCATCCTTGAAACGGATACAATTATGTGCAGTAGTTTATAGAAAAATAATTGCTAAAGCTAGTGGAGCAGTGAAACAAAACCTTTATCTCTACCTACCACTTCCAAATTTCAAAATATCTCCAAGCAATGGCATGTGAAAATGAAGTAGACAATTGATTTCTCTGATCGTTCCAGCCACTCAAAGGGAATATAAATTATCTTAACATCTTCGTATCCATTTTAGCTTCAGACTCAATATTTCTTTTGGTCCATTTTTTTAGATACTACGAATCTTAAGTTTGACAACAAACAGCAATAACGGCATAAATTATTGGGTGGGGAATGTAGCCTTACTGACAATTGTGCTTAGTGTACTTGGTGCAATAGCAAAATATATGGAACAGCATTTGATGCCATAGGAATAGACAGAAACTCAAGTCATCAATGACAAAGTTGGCATTGTTTCAAACACAGTGTACATTACAGTATATACAGTATCTTTAACTATCCTAGTCTCTTGGCGAGTATCCAATATTCAAAAATACCAAATGTTGGCAGAACTATCTGGTAGACTGCATATAAATAGTAATACTAATCATAACAAGTTGTCTTTGGCACAGAAGCTTAAAAACTGTAGTTTTTAAAGAAGAGATTGGACAACCATTTGTCTGAAATGGTATAGGGCAGTGATGGTTAATCTTTTCGTCACTGAGTGCTGAAAGCGCAGGCGTGCACACACACACCCGTAATGCAATGCGCATGTGACCCTCCTGCCCCCCGTGCATGCATGCAAACCCCCATGCATGCGCTTACATCTCCCGCATGCGCCCCATCCTCGCGCATGCGCTGCGGAGACCCAAAAACCAGCTGGCCTGTGGGAGGGCCATCATAGGTATAGGGTTTCCTACTTGAGGAGGGGGTTGGACATAAAGACCTCCAATTCTTTTATTCTGTTATTTTCTATTATGTGAAGTAAAAACCGTGGGGATATTTTTTTCAAACTGAGTTCCAAAATGGTGGTCTCTTGGCTTCTACTACATGAATGGGAGGCTTCAGAAGAGGCACATAGTTTATTCCTATTAATATTAGGAATAGCAACTGATCTAAAGTCCTAGAGTGGATCATATGGGCTCAGATTCAGAGTCAAAGGAAGAGATTGACAATAAGCAGCTAAATAAAGGAACTCTTGTCAGAGGAGGTGGGCCTGGCTAGTGATCAGTAAGCATAACTGCAGCAGTTCTTTGAAGATGAAGGTGTGGAACTACCATCCCTTCCAGTGGTGGTTTCAAATTTTTTTACTACTGGTTCTGTGGGTGTGGCAGGGTAAGGATACTGTAAAATCTCCATTCCCACCCCACTCCAGGGGAAAGGTTACTGCAAAATCCCCATTTCCTCCCGATCAGCTGGGACTTGGGAGGCAGAGAATAGATGGGGGCGGGGCCAGTCAGAATTTTTACTACAGGTTCTCCGAACTACTCAAAATTTCTGGTCCCTTCCAACTATTCTATTCTATTCTATTCTATTCTATTCTATTCTATTCTATTCTATTCTATTCTATTCTATTCTATTCTATTCTATTCTATTCTATTCTTTTCTATTCTATTCTTTCTTTTTAAATGTTATATGTCAGTTTAGAATGGATTTTATTTCTAATTTTGGAGGGGTAAATTGTTACAAAAAAGTGTTCCTTTCACCGAAGATACTCCATAGTTTTTTCCCAAGGGAGTAATGTCAGATTCAAGTCTTGTTGCCTTTTGGTTATTTTACCCTCACTTTGTCCTTCCTTATTGCAGGCATGTGTTTAACTATAGATCTTTCTGCTTTTTCCAGCCTGGAGCCTTCAAGGCTAAATCCATCTTAAATACAAACTAGAGGATAGGTGGTTGGTTAAGACCATTATGCAGGAAAGTATTCAGCAGCTCTGAGATTTACTGAGCCCAAGGAGCATTTTTATCCTTGTTTCTTTTAAAATGCCTAGTAATGAAAGATAGGAGATGCTCACAATTTTTTACTCTTTGATATCCCAGGTTGCTTTCCAGGGGGAAAAATCACAGCAATGGGCAATATATCCTGTAATACAATTTTTAAAAAGTAGGTAAAAGTCCACTCCCAAGAATAAAATATACATCAGAAAGATTTCTTGCTTTGTAAACATATCACATCAGAATATATGGTTGCATCCTGACTAAGAGATCCATAGGCTATGGCAAAATATGTGTCCATCACCCATCACAGAGAATAGTTTCCTTAATATTTAATGCATTTGATTTAAAAGCTAGATGCATTCTTGAATTTCATACCAGAAATGCTAGGACATGGGAAATTGCTTTTTATCCATGTAGTATAGATGTATTACTATTATCCTTCTCATCTTTTCTACTAATTTCTCTTATTGGTATCATATGATTATATTAATTTGTTGT
This sequence comes from Pantherophis guttatus, assembly GCF_059756535.1. NCBI lineage: Eukaryota > Metazoa > Chordata > Lepidosauria > Squamata > Colubridae > Pantherophis > Pantherophis guttatus. Next base: position 74,763,981 of record NC_142064.1, read on the forward strand.
TTGTATGAACACTGAGGCTTTATACACTGGAGACAAAATTCTTGTGTGTCCAATCACAAAAAACTATACTAAAACTAAAACTAAAACCTATAATACACTACACTACACTACACTACACTACACTACACTACAATACACTACACTACACTACACTACACTACACTACACCCATACCATACCAAGTCTCCCAAGCTGAGACTTGGGAGGAGGCAGAAAATAGATGGGGGTGGGGCCAGTCAGAATTTTTAGTACCGGTTCTCTGAACTACTCAAAATTTCCGCTACCGGTTCTCCAGAACTGGTCAGAACCTGCTGAAACCCACCTCTGACCCATACCCATACCCACACCACTCCACTCCACTCCACTCTACTCTACTCTACCCTGTTCCATATAGGAAGAAAGCCTGAAAGCCTGAATGTGAATTCCAAATAGAACTAAGCAATTTGTAAAAATGAAGGGTAAAGGGAAAAAAAGCACATGAAAAGTATAAGATATGTCGAAAGGAGAGATTCATCAAATGCCTTGGAAAGTTCCAAAATATCAGTATTTGTTTCTTACTTAAATATTTCAAAAATATTTTTCTTCCCATAATTCTCTGAATCTGTAGATGAAAGATGTCCAGGTCTTTAAAAAGTCTTAATCTTTCCAAATGTCAGTGTGGATTAATACAGTTAGGTCACAAGGCCAATCTGAACAACTTAATATTTGATTTAGTGAAAATTTATATCAGTTCACATTTAATGTGAACCAAATTCAGTGGTGGGCGGCTGCTGGTTTGGACCAGTAGTTGTAACCTGTGGGTGGGTCCCCGTCCCGGCACTATGCCGTCCTTTTTAGCCGCATTTTTTAAGCCGTGTGCATGTGTGCAAGCGCGCACACGAGCAAAGCATGTTTGCAGAAGGCCGTGCTCATGCGTAGAAGCCGTGTGCATGAGTGAAGCATGCATGCGTGCTCACATTTTCGGTGCTGGGGCGAACCAGTTGTTAATTCTTGTGTCGCCTACCTCTGACCACATTCAATTAATACAAGACTAGCATTTGAGCAGTTGAGTTATCATTGGTTTCTAAGATATTACTACTTGTTTATCATTATGTGTGCAAAATGAACAAAAGGAAAACACTGCAAGTTCAGAAAAAAAGAGACTCATTATTACAGTAGAGCAAACATTTGATGTGATTGAAGGACATAAACGTGGTCATAGCAACTCTAAAATAGGACACAATGTCCAGATGCCTGTACCCACAGTACACAATATTATAAAGCACACAGGAAGAATTTTTTTTAAAAAAGCTGCATCACTTTTTGTGGTTTGCAAGCATTTACAAGGAATAGAAATGTTAGAGGGATAGAAACAGAGCATTTTTAACTGCATGGACTGAAGATCACAGTCAAAAATGCATTCCCCTTCGTAGAGCAGCCATTCAGGAAAAAGTTTTAAATTTAAGAGAGTGATATAAAAAATAATAATGAAATAAAAGAAACATTTAATGCAGGGGTGGGCTTCAAAAATTTTAACGAGGGGTTCTCTACCTGGTTGGTGGGTGGGGATGGCCATGGTGGGTATGGCCTAGTCATCCTCCTGCACCACAGGGGGGACATTTTTGACCTCCTCGAGGCTTTCCTCTAGTCTCTGGGACGGCAAAAACGGCTTCCCCAGACTCCAGAGGCCCCAGTTTTTCACCCTCCCCAAACCTCTGCATGTCCCCTGCAAATCTGAATAATGCAATCCTTTTGTGGGATTTATTAACCACCCTAATTGAGACCTAGCTGTAGTATAAAATATATACGAGTTACAACTCTATATAATTTCTTAATTGTCCATGCTTAAGGTCAGATTAGATACAGCTTGGTGGCTTCATGATTATAGCATATTCTGGGAGCTTAAATAAAAGTACAAAAAACCAACAATATAAACCTTTAAATTGTTTTTTTTAAAAAACAGAGCCAAGAGAACATGCAATATGATATGCAATATGAAAACTGCTAACTAGGCTTTTCAGACTATTATTTTCTTCAATTCATCTTTTTCATCATAAATTCATGTCTTATAAAATTCTTCGTTCATGCAGGCTGTTTAATGTTCTCCCAAAAGCTGTCCCGAAAGGGAAATATAAGAAAACCCCATATGAAACCCAATATTTCCCCTATGATCTGGATACCATAGAAACCACAACTCATGTTCTTCCGTATTGCCATTTATACAGGGACATTTGCCACCAGTTGATTACTCCTCTATTATGTAAATTTCTGGGACACTCTGGTAGCTTTTATTTGCATTGTTAAACAAGATAAATTTATTTCTCTAAAAATATTGTGTGTAAGCTTTGCCCACAAATGGATGCTAATCCTTCTTGTTGTAAGGAACAGAGTTTTGTGTTTTTTACTGAACGCACGTTTATCAGTCAATGACCAAAATAAAATTTCTATCTATCCATAATTCCTGCCCGGGATACCAGTTACTTCCTTGAAAGGTGGAAGTGCAAGATGAGAACAAATTAAAGGAGATTTTGGGGGAAAAAATCCACATTTTTTTTTCATATTCCATAGAACCAGATTTCAGTGGTGTTTTCTGCAATGGAGCTTCTTGTAAAAAAAAAAAATGAAACAAAAATGCTAATTAAAAAAAAAAAACATAAAGGTTTCCCCTGTCCAGTTGTGTCTGATTGTGGGGTGCGGTGCTTGTCTAGCCAAGGGAGCCAGCATTATCCGAAAATATTTCCATGGTCATGTGGCCAGAATGACAATATGTCGAGGTGCATAGAACTCTATTATCTTCCCACCAAAGTAGTACCTACCGTATTTTTTGGAGTATAAGATGCACTTTTTTCCCCCTAAAAGGGGGTGAAAATTTGGGTGCATCTTATACATCGAATGTAGCCCCACCCACCCACTGGCCCTCACAGTTTGGCCTCTGCCTCCCAGCAATTTACTTCCTTGCAGCAAGCAGCAAGAAGAAACAGCCCATTTCAGCTTCAACACAGCCTAATTATCACAAGTTGATTGGCCTCCCGACTCTCAGCTGTTTCAGGCTGCAGGGATTGCCATTGCCTATTGCTGCGCGGGCCTCTGCTGCTTGCTTCAAGGAGGTAAATTGCTGGGAGCAGGGTTTTTTTTCTTGTGCTAATCAAACTATGCTGAAAACGAAACTGAAAGTAAAGCAGGCTATTTGCTGTTTGCTGCAACGAGGCAAAATTGCTGGGAGGCACAGGCAGAGGCAGATTTCTTTTTCTTGTTTTTCTCACCAAAAAATGTAGGTGTGTCTTATAGTTCAGAGCATCTTATACTATGAAAAATATGGTATTTTCCTATTGCATTTGCATGTCTTCGAACTGCTAGATAGGCAGGAGCTGAGGCAAGGAATAGAAACTCAACCGATCACAAGGTGCTTGGGTTTCAAACTGCCAACCTTTCAGTCACCAAGCCCAGCCTCTTAACCATTACACCACTGTTACTGATTAAAGACACTTAAATTCACCCACAACACATCACTTAGTAATCCTGAGTTCTGTCCTGTCTACATGCACAGGACATCTTGAAAATGGAAATTGGCATTTTTATCTGGCCCAGTTTGTTTCATGCTATCTTTTTCCCAGAGGAATCCCTTCAATGGGACTGTTAAAGAGTTTCCTGTTTCATGCACAACTCTTGTTTACACACAAGAACATCATCACAACACAATCCTACTGAGCCAAAGAGTGAGCAGCTAAATATAGGTATCAACTAACACTACATATGTTTTTAATTCATATCTGGAATTCTTCAAATTAATGGGAAAAAGTAGTTATTTTTAAATACCTCGTATAACTGGAGAGTATTAAAAAAATTGCACAGGGATTAGTCCTTTATATTTGGCACTTTGGAGAAAAATAAAATAACTTTAATTGCAGCTTGTGCAAGTTTTGCAGCAGAAAAAAAATGTCTACCTTCATTGTTCCATAGTGGATTATTGAAAGCTATGAAGGTGAAGAAGGAATATTCAATCATAAAAGATTTGGTTGGTTACAGAGAGTTTCTAGAGACATCGTCTATCAATAAAATGCTAAGAATGTGCATGTACTTCAAATAAAAAGCCTTGGTATTCCAAGAGTTATTAATTACAAATTTTAATTAAATGGCAACTACTTTTTATACTACTGAATATTTTTATTGCTATGCTTTCGTATCTACAATCCATAAATCTTTATAAAAGCCATCCTTTCCTATGTACTTCAATTAATTTGTAATATTAAAGACTTTTCCCAACCATTTCTGCCTCTTCCTTCTTATTTCAATAGAACATAATTTGTGCCATTATGTATTCAGGTGGTTACATTACACTAAAATTATATGGGTTCTCCTACCGGAATTACTTGAATTATACAAGTGTAGCATGGTTATGATTTGTAATAAACCATTTATATTCTAACCATTAACCCAGGAACTTTCATACCACGGTGGTAGGAATAATTTAAAAAGTAAATAAACACATAGCTTAATTTTTTAAAGATCCCTTAACACACTGGTTGTCTATATGAAAGTATCATCTTAAGCTCAAATAAGCTTCAAAAACTTTAATCTCCCTTTGATCACTTTCTTGTTGTTTGTAGTTATTATCTCTAGCTAATATCCTTGCGGCATTACTGTAAAGATATCTGATCTGGTGTATTATTTGTTGGTTTATTTTTATTTTGGTAAGTAAACTCATGGAGTGGGCAGGGGAGTATTCTTAATTTTAAAAAGAAGACTGTCAGTCTTTTACCTCTTCCTTCTCCTCTTCTTCCTCTTCTTCAATTTCCAAAAGAATTGTAATATTTTGATACTACCTTAGCTATAGGTATTATCTAGCTAAAAATAATATCTTTGCTAAAGAAGTGTTAGTTTACACATACACAAACGCACATAAATATCCACTTGGTTTAAATACAGTTTCAAATATTATTTCAACCAATAAGATTACTCAGGGTTGTTGAATAAACCTTGACTCTTTGATCCCTATCTGCATCCACAGCAGTGGTGAAATCTAAAATTTGTTACTACCGGTTCTGTAGGCGTGGCTTGGTGGGGGGGGTAATGTGACTGGGTGGGCGTGGCCAATTTTTTTTTTTTCTTTTAAAACCATTTTTTTCTACAACCTCTTTGGGGAAGAGGTTGTAAAAAAAATGCTTTAAAAAGGCTCTGACGATCCCAGCTGAGTTGCCTGATCAGCAGGGGCTTTTTTGTCTTTTAAATGCCTCTGACGATCCAAGCTGAGTTGCCTGATCAGCAGAGGCTTTTTTTTTCTTCTAAAAGCCTTTGACGATCCCAGCTGAGCCACGCAATCATCAGAGGCATTTTTTTTTTTACTTTTAAAAGCATTTTTTTCGGCCAAAGAGGTTGTAGAAAAAATGCTTTTAAAAGTAAAAAAAAAAAAAAAAGCATCTGATGATTGTGTGGCTCAGCTGGGCATGGGGGGCCAGGGATTTTTGCTACCGGTTCTCCGAACCACCTGCCTCCATCGTTACCGAATCGGGCGATCCGGTCTGAACCGGGAGCATTTCACCCCTGATCCACACTTATTATTAAAATTTGGCATAACAATAGTACAGTCTTTGACTTTGTTTGTTGGAGGCCCATTGGCAAGGTCCAAAATTGTGATTTCATGACAAGATACTACAACCGTTGTAAATGAGAGCTGGTTACCAAGCACCTGAATTGAAACACGTGATCAGAATGGTCCTGCTGCAACAGTCATAACTTTGAGAATGCATCATTAGTCACTTTTTCTTGTGAGTTTGTGCCCTGCCTTCAGAAACAGAGTCAGGTAGCCTAGCCCTCAATGGCCATTCATTCAATGATAGTTCAAAATTATGATGGCCTTGAAAAAATGGACTTATGATCAAAATTATGACTGTTCACCACCCCTCTGGTGATGTGATTGGCAATTCTGATGCTTGGCAACCAGCTAGCACTTATGAAGGTTGCAGCATCTTGTGGTCATGTGATCATGATTTGCGACCTTTCCAGTTGGCTTCCAACAAGCAAGGTTCATGGGAAAGCTGGATTCACTTAATAAATATGTGATTTGCGTAACAATTGCGGTGAAAAATAAAATTGTATCTAGTCTTGTGATGATTCATTTAACAAATTAATTGCTTAGAGACCACAATTCTGGTCCCAATTGGAGTTGTAAATCAAGGACTAATTGTAAATGTGTTAAATCTGGCATTAGAATTTCCTTCTATTGGGTATATTTGTACTCATTCCTTATAAAGTCTCTGTTGATCTAAAATAGTAGTACACTGAATATTAAAAAAAAGTATTATCATAAAGAATATCTATGAATTCCCCCGTCCAACTTTTGATCACGTTAAACTCATTGGTAAATCCCATGTTTTCTTTTCAACAACAGCATCATCACGAACAACTAAGGAGGTATAAATGTAGAGTTTGAGCAGTCACGTTAATGAGAATTAATGGTGTTAATAAGGCTTTCTAATAGAATGTGCTTAGTGAACCATTAACTTTGTTGGGTGCCACCCTCTTTGGGTGACAATGCTATGCAAAATTTCAGACCAACGCAATTTGAGATTGAAAGAAATGATTAATGGAGCCATCAACTGTTTTCAGATTTTAGGAACGAGCACGCCTGCATCCCCTGAGAACTCATGCAACTCATGTAGCTTTGTACAGCACAAGTGCCAAGTTATTAAGCCACTTTCAGTCCAAACTTCAAGTTTAGACAGGTGTTAGCACAGTGGGTTCTGGGAGAGAGCTAGGGAAAGTGCTGGCAGTATGAAAAATAGATCCTTCAGATGCCACATTATGAGAGGCCTACTGTAGGCTCCCATATAGCTAAGCCAGGCTGCTGCCAGCTATTGATTTAGTGCCCGGATACACCAATTTTTACTAATTCAAAGAAGCAAGGTCATTTTAATTCACTTCATCTGGTCTTTCCATTATAGCAGCCAAGTGTTCTAAAGGAAACCTTGAAGAATGTTAAATATTGTTGTTACCTCGCAGCTGATCAGAAGGAAATTGGGAGCAGAGATTTCCTTATATTGCAGAGACATTCCGGGCTACCCTTTTTGTTCCCGAGCCCACTGACATCATTACTGATTTGATTAAAGGAGGATTTCTCATTAATGCACTAAGAGGTGAAAATAGATTCATTCTTCCTGTGATATCAGGAACCCAGAGGCTTTACAGCTGAAACTTATTTGCTCTGCCATGTTTGAAAGGATATTTCCAGAGGCATATTTATGGATCGGTTAGATATTCACGAGAAAGAAAATTTGCTAAAAGCACCGTGGGCCAGTCAGAGTGAAATATAACACTGCCCAACTTGCCTCTTCGAAGGGTCCAAATTACGTGCTTAGTTATCCAAAAGGTCATGTCCATTCTAATAACAGCCAACACATTGTAAAGATACAAAAAGCCATGTAACCCTCAAGATAAAAAGGAAATGGCCTCTATAGCTTGGACATGCATGCACACACATGCCATGTATCAAATGTTACCGTCTATGACAAACTGTGAATTAAGGGAAGAACTCATGAATTGGAGAAAAGTGTTGTCAGTAATAATGCTTTCAAAAATCCAAGAGAGAATTCTTAAGAGAGGGGTTGCCTTTCGAAACTTCATACTAACCAATAACATTTTCCCCTGTAATTCCTCCTCTTGCTATATACCGTATACCTGTGACGTTCAACATGATGATGAATTTAATAATGAAGAACCTAATGAGTATTTGCTGACACAGAAAAAAAAGTGTGATTTAGCCTTAATGAAACTATCTTAAATTTAGTTATTATGGAGTCATACCTTCTTTAAAGCTAAGGGACACTGTGGTTCAGTGGCTAAGACACTGAATTTGTCGATTGAAAGGTTGGCAGTTCAGCGGTTTGAATCCCTAGTGCCATGTAATGGGGTGAGCTCCCGTTACTTGTCCCAGCTTCTGCCAACCTAGCAGTTTGAAAGCATGTAAAAAACGCAAGTAGAAAAATAAGGACCACCTTTGGTGGGAAGGTAACAGCGTTCTGTGCTCGTTTGGCATTTAGTCATGACCACGGAGACGTCTTCGGACAGTGCTGGCTCTTTGGCTTTGAAACGGAGATGAGCACTGCCCCCTAGAGTCAGGAATGACTAGCACATATGTGCAAGAGGAAACGTTATCTTTTACCTTCTTTAATTCACACTTCTTAATAGAATTAAAAAATATTTCATCTTAAAAAAATCTAGATGAGACCATACCTAAGTATTATTATTTTTTTAAAAAAAAGATTTTTGTATCTTAAAATAGTTTTGAAAGTGTTCTGACTGTATGACATAAAATAAAAGGAGAGCTAATATTAGGCCAAATATCCAGTTAAAAGATGCATTTTCAAAGTTTACATGCATGCTGTTTCTCTCTGTTCCCTTCTGCTAAATAATTGCAGTAAAAGACTAAGGAAAATCTTTTTAGAAAAAGAATCCATGTATTTTTACAGGATTTGAAGCTTTTAATTTTGACCCATTTACAGATGCTTTGATATTAAACTAGGCTGTCAAATCCCTAAGCTTCTTTGGGGTCATGGGTCAGGGAGCTTCTATTTAAAAAGTCTAGGATGTGAAATGTTTGTAATGTTTTTTTTTCCCCTCCCGAGAGTTTTGCTATATACAAAAGCTATTGTGCTCACAAATGTAGAAAATTCATATGGAGACTTAAGATAGTGGCACTGCTTGGCGGGAATAGGTGCAATCATTTGGAATATGATAATTGAAGTGCTTACATCAGAGGCTGCACACAGAAAGGAGTTTGGTGATTGCAATGAATCTGGAAAAAGATTCAGACCTCCAATCCATGCTGTTTGGAAGCCTGCATCCAAATTACACTGCTTCAGAATGAAAATGAGAGCTTTTTTTTAAAAAAAAATAAATTTTATTACATTTTCCAAGTTAAAATCAACATAAGACAAAAACATTGATTATACATAACAACAAAAACCATACATTCCCCTCCCTCCCTCCCCCATTCATAAAACTAGACATACAAACACATCCATCCTGGCAGATAACATTCCTGTCTTCATTAATAAATAATTATGCCCACAACACAGAATAAAGTAAATAATCCCCAAATATGGTTTTCAAACAATTATCTTTCAATCTAGATAAGTATATCTCTCCTCATATTGACTTAGGCCCTCACTTCATCTCAATCCTTTTATTCAACCACCGGTACCAACTGTCCCAGCTTTGAAAAAATTCAGAATCCTCTTTTTCTTTCAACCTATATGTCATTCTGTCTGCTTCAGCGCACTCTAATACTTTATTTATAATTTGGACGCTGGCCAGTATCTCTTTTTCTTTCCATTGTTGGGCGAACACTATTCTAGCTGTGACTAAGATATGTAGAGTGAGATACTATTTTTTCTTACTTAGCCCCTCTGGACGAATACCTAGTAAATATATCTCAGGTTTCCATTGGAGGTCCACATTAGTAATTTCCTTAATCCAATTCCTAATAAGAGCTTTTAAATGGATAGCTTCTTCATCCTAAAGGAAGAAATTCCTCCTGACAAAGCTACCATAAAACAGGTGGTATTCAGCCGGTTTGGACAGGTTTGCCCGAACCGGTAGTGGAAATCGTGGGTGGGCCAGAAATCATGGGTGGTCCAGAAATCATGGGTGGGCTGGAAATCACGGGTGGGCTGGAAATCACAGGTGGGGCCCACCCACCCTGGCTCTATGCCATCCTATTTAGGCATGTTTTTGAGGCTGGGTGAATGCATGGAAGGCAGGCGTGTGTGCGAACCAGGTGTGCGTGGGCACAATCGGCAAATCGGTAGTAACATAATGTGAAACCCACCGCTGTACCATACCACATCTAGCCTTCTCCTTGGCTTGATGGCACTCTATAATGCTTTCCCTCTCCCTCCCTCTGCATACAAGAGGGAAAATATTAACAAAACCAGGAATGTGATTGCTTACCTTACAGATGAAATGAAGCAACTCTTAGAAAGACTCATAATTTGAGGAAGGATTTTTTTTGATTATGTGCCATCAGGGCTTAGCAGCCACACATTTCTCCAGAATGATCTATCCCTCAATTTAACCTTTCAGGTTTTCCCATGGCACACACATTGGAGTTGTAATTGAGTCCATCCATTGTGCTGTTGGTCATCCATTTCTTCTCTCGCCTTCCCCTTTTCCATGATTATAGAGTTCTCAAGAACTTTGCAAATAACGATAATTTGAACCTGATCACTTATAACCTCAAGTAAGAATTCTGGATTGATTTGTTCTATGTTCCATTTGTTTTCCTTGATTCTTGATTCTTCTTTATTCTCAAGAGCTTTTGCCAGCATCAAAGTGAATAATGTGTCATGTGCCTCTGTCTTTTCTAAAAACAGTCTGAACACCAGACATTTCCCTTTCCATGTGCGGTTCCAGTTTGCATTGAATGATTCTAGACATCATTTGATTAGTATGTGAAATTAGGAATATTGTTCAGGCCTCAGTTAAATCGTCTTTCCTTGATATCTGTTGGCCACTGTGTCATTCTCCAGATTTTCTGTCATACTTTGGGTAAAACCTTTACTGATTCTTCACTGGCTGCATGACATATTTAAATCAATTACTGTAGCCCTCTGGCTTGGATGAGAATGATGATCAGATTCCATTGTAGTATCAGATGCTCTTGTAAATGAGAGTACCTTGTAGGATACCTTAGTTGCTGAGATCTCAATAGAATTTCAGTGTAGCCCTTCCATATTAATTTGATCTTCTCTGAGTCAATTTCTATCGGCCCAGTGGCATTTTTAGCATACCATTTCAAGCAGGTTCTCTGCCTGGTTGCTGGGTGGGCATGGCCATGGTGGGTGTGCCCTAGTCAACCTCCTACACCATGGCGGGGGACAGTTTTGCCCTCCCTGGGCTCCAGAGGCTTTCCTCAAGCTCTGGGAGGGCAAAAATGGTCTCCCCAGGTCCTCTGGAGGCCTGTTTCCAGCCTTCTTGAACTTCAAGTAGGTCTGTTTTTCACCCTGCCCAAGCCCCATGAGCACCCTGCACTTACCTGCATCCAAAACAGGCCATGTGGGGACTCCTGGGAGGGGTGGGTAGGGTGGGTAGGGCCAGCCAGGAGTGGGATTTGGGGGTTCTCTGAACTGCAAAGAATCTTAGCTAGAGGTTCTCTTGAACCCAGAGGTGAGTTTCAGCAGGTTCTGACTAGTTCTGGAGAACCGGTAGTGGAAATTTTGAGTAGTTTGGAGAACCGGTAGTAAAAATTCTGACTGGTCCCGGCTCCATCTATTCTCTGCCTCCCTAGTCCCAGCTGATTGGGAGGAAATGGGGATTTTGCAATAACCTTACCCTGGAGTGGGATTGGAATGGAGATTTTACAGTATCCTTGTCCTGTCATGCCCACCAAGCCATGCCTACCAAATCATGCCACGCCCACCAATCCACACCCACAGAACCGGTAGTAAAAAAAATTTGGAACCCACCACTGCCTGAAACCCTTTGAACCCCCAGCAGCCCACTCCGATTTCAAGGTCAGAACCTCCTTTATAAGTTTGGAGATTTGAAAGTCTTTCCTTGTCTCTGTGTTTCCATCTCTTGCTGTTTACAGTGCAATACTGCTTTAATAGCTCTCTTTGATAAGTTCTTTGTGCGACCTTTGTCTTTCTTGGCTTTGGTTTCTCTTCTATTTTTGCCAATTTACACCATTTATTCTGAAATCCAGCTTGCTTTTCTCTTTTCTCTAGGTCTTTGGCAGACTCTTCCCATTCATTCATTCTTAAGAACAATTTTGATTTCTTTCTTTCTTTCTTTCTTTCTTTCTTTCTTTCTTTCTTTCTTTCTTTCTTTCTTTCTTTCTTTCTTTCTTCAACTTCCTTTAAATTAGGTTCAGGGCTTCAAAATTATTTTTGATGTGGGGTAGGGCACTGGCCTAACAGCATCTACAGAGGGCATATCCAGGTTTTCCTGAAAACTTGTAAGTATTGGGGAGCAGGTTTATGAAAGTAGTCAACTGTTTTTCTTAACTGCTCTCAAAGTAAAAAAAATATTAATGCAGGAATGCGGATGTAAGAAAACTTCTCAAAGAACAAATGTGTGATTATGGTGTAATCTTGCCTGGCTATTCTTTATTTACGACTTGAAAACAAGTTAAATGAATATGTATTTTGGAAACATATATTCTGCTCTTGTATCTAACCAAGTGCCTTTTTCCTTTCCAAGAAACGTTTTAAAATAATTGTCCTTGATTATGGAATAAAAGGTGCACTTCTTCAACTTATTGTGAATTCAGAAGAGGTAAGAAATTTATATATAAATTATACATGTTTGTGGTGGCCAGAAACCAAGTGTTTTAGGCATAGCTAGTACCTAGTTTTAGTAAAAGCCAGCAGAGTGATAGTCCATTTAGAAGAAATTCTGAAACCCAACGCTGTGGAAATGTCTGATTCAAGGGGACTCTTTTTATATAAAATATTACATTAAATATATCTAGCAAAGGTCATAGATATGAAGAATTGGAGAAGCAAGGCTCTGTGCATTGTCTGCCCAAATAGAACTGCTAACCCTTTTAAAGTTATGCATTAAAAAGCTGTTTTTAATATAAAGCCTAGACAGGGATATTCTGAAGTGTTTAACTTGTTAAGCATCCAATTTGGCAGACTAAATAGATTTTAGTTTTCATCAATATATCAAACAATTGTTGTATATGTGTGTGTTGCCACTCTGAAGTGGTTTTCAAGCTTTTCAGAGTCCCAGTCTGCATGTCCCTGCTATTGTTAAATACTGTAGCAAAAAAATAAAACCCATTGCACTAATTGCATAGTAGATGATATATTTTGGAAAATATTTTGTTCTTGAGAAAATATAGTTTTACTGGCACCACTATATTTGCTTGCTTGCTGTAAATCCCACATTTCTTCTAAGAATTCAAGATAGCAATAAGAGCTATGGTTTCAAAATCTTCAGTTTTTAAAGAAACTTTAACAAGTACTACAGTGTCTAGTCACACACAAGGAACAGAAGTTGTGATACGCCAGACTTGCTCAATATTTCTTTACTTACTAGCAGCTATGGATCACATCAGAATCCTTTTCAATCCAACCTCAAGATGCCAAGAATTAATTTTGAAAGTTCTGTATGCTCTAATCATAACCACCATATTGTAGAAAGTGTGCTTGAATGATTTCCTACATAAACACTATATGAAGAAAATAACATGTTTCTTTTTTTGAAGAATTACAGAACTACAGAATTACAATTCTGATGTGTGAATTATAAATGACGAGATTATTTTTCATGAGAAAGCATTGAGCAAGAGATTCTTCAGAAATTAAAAATCACACATAAGATCTTCATTGACTTCTATAAAGTATTGTAAAAACCACATTCCATGTGACAAAGAGGTAGAAATGTAAAGAATAAACATTACAGAAAAATTCAAGTACTGGTTCAAGAGCTGCTTCAATGCTGGTTATTGCATTAGGATTGGTTAGTTTTTCCCCTTCATAGTACGTTTACCTTCATCATCATTGGCATCCTTCAGTCTCAAGAGACTATGGCCGTGATGGTGAACCTATGGCATGTGTGCCACAGGTGGCACGTGTAGCCATATCAATGGGCATGCGAGCTCAGCTCCGGCGTGCATGTGCACGCCGGCCAGCTGATTTTCGGGCCTTCTGGGCCCACTAGAAGTAGGGAAACAGGCTGTTTCCTGCCTCCGGAGGGCCTGGGGGGTAGTGGGGAAGGCCTCTCTAGAAGTCTCTGGAGGCTGGGGACAGCAAAAAAGTCACTTCCTGTCCAACCGGAAGTTGGGAAATGGGCTGTTTCTGGCCTCTGGAGGGCCTCGGGGTGGGGGGAAGGCCATTTTCGCCCTCCCCAGACTCATAAAGAGTCCCCCGCCCTCATAAAGAGGCTCTGGAGCCAGGTGAGAGAGAAAAATGGGCCTACCGGGCCATTGCATGCCAGGAGTGGGGGGCATGCATGCATACGTGGGGGGTGGTGCATAGAATTATAAGTGTGGGTATGCGCGCACCACCCTCCTGGCACGCGATGGCAAAAAGGTTAGCCATCACTGGACTATGGTATCGTGTTCTGGAAAGAGGTCCTAAAACAGCATCTAGTGTAACTAAAAAGGCCAATTTGAGAGTGGCAATCCATTCCACACTGAGGGCAGATACATTCTGTCCCCTTCCCAGCCCCTAGATTTCGCTGGTTCCAGGACTGCCTCTTTGCCTCAGCCTGCCGAACAAGTGTCTCTTCGAATTGGAGAAGGCCATGCTGCGTCTTTAGCCTCCAAGCTGAACGATCAGAGGTCAAGGTTTCCTAGTTACGTTTACCTTACTACCCCAAAAACACTTGCATCTCTCTGGAGTTCCCTCTATTTACCTACTCAAACCAAGGGCAACTCTACACAGAAAATTATACTGGATCATTGCAGATCATGTAAATCTTACATGATCTAAATTACAGTCAACATTCTCAAATGTTCTTCCAGAAGATTACAAAATCAGAACTCTTTCAAAGAGCATTTGACGATTAATTTTTGCCATTGTTTTTTTTATTTTTTTAATGCTTTTTATTAGTTTTTTTTATAAAGTTAAAAGATAAATAAGAAGCAATGTGGAAGAAAATGAACAAACGAATGAATGAATGAGTGAATCAAGTGTTGAGAACAATAGAAATAAAAAAAAAATTAAAAAGATAAGAAAAAATACTTAAAGAAGAAAGTTCTGATCTTCTTTACAGCCATTATAGACATACTAAAACTGTTTTTCCCCTTCTAAACTACATATACAGTTCCCTTCTTCCATATTCAGCCTTTACTAATTGGTAAATCCAGAAATCACCAGTTCATTTTTATTCATTTTCAGTAAAAAGAGATGTTTGTAAAGGATTTCTATCATTCATTCATTCATTCATTCATTCATTCATTCATTCATTTATTTATTTATTTATTTATTTATTTATTTATTTATTTATTTATTTATTTATTTATTTATTGGTTCGATTTATATGCCTGCCTTTGGGTTGTTGGACCCTTTTTAATCAGACAAGACAATTTAGCAAATTCTGCCATTTTTACCATACATTGTGGGTATTTCTATATTCTTCCATCTTTGTGCATATAATATCTCCTTGCTGCAGTTACCATATATAAAACCGCAAGTCTTTTCTAATTTACTATGCTTAAGTCCTACTTAGAATAATTCTGGTTTCATCTGAAGGTTACTTTTTAAATTTTTATGCCTCTTCATATATATTTGTATCCCCTATTTTATTCTTTTTCACAAGTCCAATATGCATGGTGAAAATGTTCCATCGTGTTCCTAAAGTTATTTTTGTAGTCGTGGCTTGTTGATTTAATTGATAATCTTCCATTAATTTGGTAGCTTTGCATGAATGGATGGATGAAATATCATTATTTCCCAAAGTTGGGTATTACTGGTATCAATCAACTCATCACTTATTGGGTTATAACCTTCATATACTTGGCAATATTCTTCCATTTCTTCATACTGTCTTATGTTCTGTATAGTATATATCATATAATTACCCAATTTAAATGGTCTATTCTGATCCATTTCAGGTTGTTCATTCTTAGATTATCCAATTTGCCTCATTTCCAGTTTGAGAACTTCAATTTTCATTGGTTTATGCTTCTCACATTCCATACAATTAATGTATGTTTTTTATAAACCAAGAAATTCTGCTTTTAATAGTGGATTTTAAGTGGCCAGGCTTCTTGTATCTTTGCTTAGGCCATAACATCCTCTCTTACTTGTGAACATTTGATATTCTTCTCCAATAATTAGAGGCGTGTATAGCTAGTCCTTGACTTACAACAATTCATTTAGTGACTGTTCAGTTACAACATCACTGAAAAGGTAATTTATGACTTACAACCAGCATCCCCAAGGTCAAAATTCAGATGCTTGGCAACTAACTCATGTTCATGACGGTTGCAGTATCCAGAGGTCACGTGATCCCCTTTTGCAACCTTCTGACAAGCAAAGTCAATGGGGACAACCTGTTTCACTTAACAACCGTGTTACTAATTTACCAACTGCAGTGATTCATTTAACAACTGTGGCAAGAAAAGTGGTAAAATGGGGCAAAACTCACTTAAATGTTTCACTTAGCAACAGAAATTTTGGGTTCAGTTGTGGCTGTTCGTTGATTCTTTTTCCCCCTTTTTTTCATTATTTGTCACCAAAACCTGCCTAAAGCTTTAGCCATGGTCTTCCAGTCTCCTTGGCAATAATGAAATAACGATTTGCCATTACTCTGATCTAGGTTTGTTTTTGGAGAGCCAGGTTCCTGCTGCCTTGGCTTCCCTTTTACCTCCAGAGTCCTGCCCTCCTTCCCTTTTCATTTCAGCCTGTCAACATTATTGGCAAAGGCAACCATATCAGGAGCTCCGGCTTTTGCCAGTATTAATCTCAGGATCATTAATCTGCCAATATTAATCTCAGGATCATTAATCTCAGGATCTCAGTCTTCTAACCACATCAAAGTGGTAATCCCAGGAAAGGGGTGTTTTGTTTTTTTTTTAAATGATAAAGAGCAATTTTTCACAGAATGCAGCAAAGTCTTCTAAAGCAGGCTTTTTAGCAGTTGAAGGAAGATTTGTGATCTAAGCGTTGAGCCAAACCAGTGTTTGAGCCAACCAGGTGTTGTAAATCTAAACCACAGAAGGAAAATGAAACAACTCAATTTCATTCTACAACACTGATTTGATCCAAAAGTAGCTCTTGACAATGTAATGCACATTTTTAGCCCAAAATTGGTCACCCTGATAGCAATGCCTGGCAGGAGAAGATCTTTTCTTGCTGGTGATCTGTGAAAAGAGCCTATTTTTTTGAACAACTATAATGGCCCTGGAAACTATTGACAATTGAATAGCCATTCTCAAAACCTTGTTTTAAGCCAACACAACTAAAATTTATTGTGTCAGATAGGTCTTACCTAATGCATGTTTTCATATCCTTTCTTTGAACAGCAGTCCTTGCTCTTAGTAAAACTAATGACTATAGGCTCACTTTCCATTATCTTGTGGCTTAAATATTATGTCAGTTGATATGTTACTTACGTTGGAAGCAAAGCATAACATGTCAAAGAAGTTTCCAGCTTGCTATGTCATGTTTTGATTAGTTTAACAAAATGTTCAGAAGTTTTTTAAAGGGTCAGGAAGAAGTATCAGGAGCTTTTAACAAAATATTTTCATTCTACCTTTGCTTCCTATCCCTTTGCCTGAAATTTCAAAGCAATATAGTCTCAGCCAATATTTAATTTCTTGCCATAGCAAACATATTCAACCTAATTAAATGCTGTAAGCGGCTCAGATTTATTTGAAATGAGATCGGCAGCAAATAATTCAGCAAATAACAGGACTTTGTTGATTGACTCCAGTCTGATTCAGATTGTTACTTTGATTCAGATTTGCTCCAATTCTACACGCTGAGCGTACAAACCAATAGTGGGTTGCTCCCGGTTTGCACTGGTTCAGAAGAACCGGTAGTAAAAATTTGTAGTAGATCGGAGAACCGGTAATAACATTGGCTGGCCACATCCCCAAACCGGTTGCTTACCCCGCCCACCTCATCAGAGGCTTTTTTTTTTTTTACTTTTAAAAGCATTTTTTCTATAACCTCTTCGGCCGAATAAAATGCTATTAAAAGTAAAAAAAAAAGCCTCTGATGATCGAGTGGCTCAGCTGGGATCGTCAGAGGCTTCTGAAAGTATTTTTTTCTGCATCCTCTTCAGCTGAAGAGGTTGTAGGAAAAAAATTGCCTTTAAAAGCCTCTGGGGATCCCAGAGTTACCTGATCATCAGTTACCTGAGTTACCTGATCATCAGAGGCTCCTAAAAGCATCTTTTTCTGCAACCTCTTAAGGTTGTAGAAAAAATGCTTTTAAAAGTAAAAAAAAAAAAAAAAAAGTTGGCCATGCCCACTCAGTCACATTACCCCACCATCAAGCCACATAAAATAAGCCATGCCCACAGAACCGGTAGTAAAATATTTTAGAACCCACCCCTGGTACAAACATACTCATACAAATGAAAGCCTTATCGCTGGATTATTAAGTCAACTATATCTTCTTTAGAAACTGTCCCGGGAAATTGAAAATGGTTGTGGATGTTTTAATGATTCAAAAAGAGGTACTCCTGCATGTTGCAAAGCATTTGTTCCAAAGCATTCATATAGCTCAGGGGTGTCAAAATCACAGCATCACGGCATCCTCACATGATGTATCAGGACTCCCCACCCTTCACTAAACTGGGCATGGATGTGGCCAGCGCCTGACACATTTGGCCAGCAGACCGGGAATTTGACAGCTCTGGTGTAGTTTATTGGACTTAATCTGGTGATTTTCCAAATCAAAAGACTTGAAATGTTCAGGTCAATTAGAAACATCTGATAAAAGCACTTTCTAATTCAATATGAGAAAATTTGTCTTGGTAAGTCTTTGATCCAATAGACTTTGAACTGAATTTCTAAATGCAGCTCTAATAAATAAATATTAATGATCACATCTCTGTATGTGTTTATGCATAACAAAATATTTGTTCCCTTAATGTTCTTTGCCACCCTTTCGTTGTTTGCTCCCACACCAGATATTCAACACTATACATTCATATAATTATGAATAGTAATTTATCTACACTATTAGTATATTTATTATTATGATTCATAGCCTATCAAAATGTTACAGTGGACAGATATTTTCTCAGGATTATCTGATAATACTAAAGCGGCTTCTGTATACCACCTATTAAAATAATGATTATCCTCATTCTTTCAATTAAAACTTAATCAGAAAATTACCTCCTCACAACTGAGAATTCCCCAGGAGGAAGGGGATAGAAAGCCTCCTTAGTTGAAATACATTTGTTCAATATTCTGTGTGTAGTTGAAATGTTCCATTTCTACACCTTTCAGGAGCAGCCTTATATAATTCCAAGAACCAGGCTTTTTAATAAACTTTATGGTCTTTCACTTATTAGCTACAATAATTGATAAAACAGATCCTCATTTCATCCTCACTTCACCTCAAAAGAACTAATATTTTCATTTTACAGTACATATAGCAAGATTATTATTATTACAAGTGCCTTCAAGTCAGTTTTCAATCCAATGATTTCCTGGGATATTCCCTGCAATTTCCCTGTAATTTACTTGTAAGAATTTTCCAAAAGTGGTTTTTGCCACTTCTTCGTACGGCTGAGAGAGAGACTGACTGGCTCAAGATCACCCAACTGGCTTTGTGTCTACCTGGGACTAGAATTTACATTCTCCCAGTCTGTAGAGATTCTTAGTCATCCGGAACCAGGAGCACTACTCAGGTGACTCTGAGGACACAGATAAACCTCGAAGTGCTTCAATGACCCTCTAAAAGGATGCAAATGACCAGCTGTCTGCAAGGAGTATAAATCCTTCCATTCCCCACTATCCTGTCAGACCTGAAGAAGCTTCTTGGATGAGAAGTGAAACGTCTTCAAAAGAAAAAAAACAAGAAAAGTTTTTTGCCTCCTGAAAAAAGTACCTTTGGGGCAGGGGTGAAATCCAGCAGGTTCTGACAGGTTCTGGAGAAGCGGTAGCGGAAATTTTGAGCAGTTTGGCGAAGTGGTAGCGGAAATTTTAAGTAGTTCAGAGAACTGGCAAATACCACCTCTGCCTGGCCCAAGAGTGGGGTGGGAATGGGGATTTTGCAGTATCCTTCTCCTGCCACGCCCACAAGCCACGCCACCAAGCCACGTCCACAGAACCGGTAGTAAAAAAAATTGGATTTCATCACTGCTTTGGGATCACACTCTCCCACTTTCTAGCTTGGTGCCTTAACCACTATTCTAAACTTCCTCTTTTGGAATGCCCTTGGTCAAGTATTGCTAACAGTCTCCTTTGCGCTTTTCATACTATTGTAAGTTCAGGCATTTTGATTAGATAGAAGGTTAACCAAACATTGGTGCAAGTTGTTATGCAACCATTTCCTGCCCTCTTCCTCACCAAATAAATCTGCAGTCTAATAGGCTGGCTGGAGTCAACCTTGTTGCAAAAAAGCAAAGTTGCCGCCTTCCAGCTGCACTGGCTCCCTATTGGTCTCCGAGCACAATTCAAGCTGTTGGTTATTACCTTTAAAGCCCTACATGGCTCAGGGCCAGGCTATCTTCGAGACCGCCTTCTACCGCATAGCTCCCAGTGACTGGTAAGATCCCACAGAGTTGGTCTCCTCCGGGTCCCGTCAGCTAAACAATGCCGGCTGACGGGCCCGTAAGGGAGGGCCTTCTCTTTGGCTGCCCCAGCTCTCTGGAACCAGTTGCCTTCTGAGATCTGGACTACCCCCACCCTATTGGCCTTCCGGAAAGCAGTGAAGACCTGGCTTTTCCAGCAGGCCTGGGGCCGTTGATCTCGCTGTTGCAATCTTGCGAGATCCGGCTATGAATGGTGTGCATGGGCTTTTAATGTTTTTAAATGTTTTATAAATGTTTTTTAATAATTTTCGCAATGTTTTTTTAATAATGTTTGCATTATTTTTGTTGTAAGCCGCCCAGAGTCCCTTGGGAGTTAGGCGGCATAGAAATGCGATAATTAAATTAAATTAAATTAAATTAAATTAAATAATTCCTTTGCATGTATACTGTATATTTGCAGGCCTTATAAGCTTCTCCAATCAGAACTAACTCTGAATGGCATACAATTCCCTTCAGAACAAAGACAATTTCCTATCATATAACCTAATCAGTAGCGTGGTATATATAAGACCTGGGAATGTAGCACAGTCAACGTAACATACTTTACAACTTCCAATAGCTTGAGAGGGAAAAAGCAATAATTCAGGCCCCAAGGCATGATGAAGTAACTAGGTCATAATAAACTTCCTAAATCCCAAAAGAGAATGTGCCATTCAAGTACCAGGTGGTAGGGGGTGGAGTGTAGGATATTTCAAAGGGGAAGAAAAAGCAGGCTTCCACAGCCTCTGCAGAAGGCACTGCTCAAACAATGACCTACGTGATCTTCTGAGATGGGTAAATATAACAGAATAACAGAGTTGAAAGGGACCTTGGAGGTCTTCTAGTCCATCTTCTGCTCAAGCGGGAAATCCTATAACAGTGATGGTGAACCTTTTGCCAAAAGTGGGGGGAGCGCGGGGACTCACAGGCGGGCATGCCCACACCCATAATTCAATGTGCCCCACCCCCTGAGCATGCGTGCACGACGCTCCCATGCTCCCCCCACTTTTGGCATGTGATGGCCCGGTAGGCCCAGTAGGCCTGTTTTTCGCCCTCCCCAGGCTCTATGGCTTTTTTAGGAACCTGGGGAGGGTGAAAACAGCCTTCCCCACCCCTGTGGAGGCCCTCTGGAGGCCGGAAATAGCCTGTTTCCCGACTTCCGGTGGGCCTGGAAGGCCCAAAAATCAGCTGGCACACTCTGGAGCTGAACTAGGGCAATGCTTGTGTGCCCACTGATATGGCTCCTATGCGTGCCATAGGTTCGCCATCATGGTCCTATAACATTTCAGACAAATGGTTATCTAATCTCTTCTTAAAAACCTCCAGTGTTGCGCATCTACAACTTCTGGAGGCAACAATGATTAATTGTTCTAGCTGTCAGGAAATTTCTCCTTAGTTCTAGGTTGCTTCTTTCTGTGATTAGTTTCCATCCATTGCTTCCTATCCTGCTTTCAGGCATTTTGGAGAATAGGTTGATCCCCTCTTCTTTATGGCAGCCCCTCAGATGTTGGAGCACTGCTATCATGTCATTCCCTAGTCCTTCTTTTTGTTAAACTGGACATACCCAATTCCCATCCTCGAATGATGCTAACCTCGCTAACATGAGGGCTGGAGGGTTGGGAATGGGATCTGGGAGGAGGGGATGAGGGGATGACAGAAAGGGGGATGCAGCACCCAGTTGAGGCTTTAAGAAGTTCAGGGCAGTGTGAAAACAACCTCACATGCCCACCCAGGGGTTCAGGAAAGCTGAGGCTGAGCCAAGCTGATGATCTCTCCTTGGGGCTCTTTGCTACTCCTTTTCTTTCTACTTTTTGAAAATCCAGGCTGGCTGAGAAATGAGCACAAATCACCCTTCGGGTGACCCTCCTCCTCCTTCTCCTCTTGCGACCCCCTGGCCAGCTGTGGTGGGGCTGGAAGTTTGCACATGAGCAGGGAGACCCTCCTCAAGTGAGTGGGCAGGCTTGGCCAAAGCGCAGCAAAGGCACACACAGGGTGGGTGGCCACTCACTTGAGGGTCTCCCCACTCATGTGCACTCTCCTGGCCCTGCCACAGCTGGCCAGGGGATCACAAGAGGAGAAGGAGGAGGAGGGTTGCCTGAAGGGAAGCCTCCACTGTGGTTCATGCTTGTTCCTTAGCCAACCCGGATTTCCAAAAAAAAAGAAAGAAAAGCAAAGAGCCCCAAGGAGAGCTCACTGGGCTTTCCAAGAGAATGTGTATCTCTCTTCCTCTCTCCTCCTCTTTCTCTATGTCTTTCTCTCCCCCCTCTCTCCCCGCTCTCTGTATCTATGTCTCTCTCCCCCCTCTCTCTGTATGTTTCTCTCTCCCCCTCTCCCACTCTATCTCCCCTCTCTCCCCCTCTCTGTCCCCCCTCTCTCCCTCTCTCTGTATCTCTCTGCATCTCTCTCTCTCCCCCGGTTCCCGGTTCTCTGCCCTAATGACTGGCTGAGTAGGCATGGCTAGAGGGGGGTCATGTGACTGGGAGGGAGGGAGTGATGTCATTGGCCATGCCCATCCAGGTTTTGTGGGACCCCCTGTGTTTTTTTTTCTGTGGGAAATGGGTCCAAATGGCTCTTTTGAGTGTTTAAGGTTGCAGACCCCTGTTCTAGAGTATCAACATCTTTTTATATCATTTTTTAAATCAGATATTTAATATTTTTTATATCAGATATTCTTGAGGAAAGGTGTTCCTGGATACATTCAGGCCCTGAATTACAAGACTCTGTGAAGGTGACAAGCAGCACTTTGAAATGTGTACAGAAGGCAGCTGGTAACTGAAGCAGATCCTGCAGCCGTGGTGCTATATGAGCATAGTGAGAAGTGTCGCTACTTTCTCAAATCACTGATTCTGGATCATCTATCAGCTTCTGAATGTTCTCCAGGAACAGCCTCATTGTCAGCCCCACTTGGGTGGAGCTGGCCAGGAAATCACTTCCATAGAAGACTAGAACTAATTTCATTTAGATGAGGTACTGTATAATATCAGAAATCTGCAAGACTGATTGTGCTGAACTTCCTCGCCCCCCTTTTAAATTCTCAAGAATCGGGGATTCATCTTTCTGAGCTGGTTCCAAATATTACTTTGTTTCTCATGTTATGTTTATGTCTTTTTGGCTGATTCTTGTATATTGCCATCGAGATTGTTTCCTTACTCTCTACACTCGTGTGGTGCACATAATTTTAGCTATTTTATTTTATTATAATACCCCCCGTTCCACCTTGGAAACATACAGGGAAGATGAGCTACAGTCATTAGCCACCTGTTATTCTGTGCACAGATTTGTTGTTACTTCAACTTCAACTGTGGAAGAGGTAATTCAATCAGAATTTTGAGAGCTTTGTGTCATTGTCCCCCTGTGTCTCAGGTTGCCTGCTAAGACTTGGAATATGGTCTAACTTCAACAGAAGTTAGCTTTGAATGCAAGTACATAAGGGATAGAGCTTGCATTATGACATCACGATGGCATTGTTGTGGCTTTGTTATGAAATCTTGGTATGCAGAGGCCCCTCGATGCACAGCTTGTAAAAATAGATCAGCACCGAAAGCCAGAGGCAAATCAGAAACTTGGAATGCCTGCCCATCAACACACAAGTGTTCCGGGATTAAAAGAAAAAAGAAAAGAAAGATATTAACAATAGAAAAGCTAGTGAATGTCCTCAGAAAAATATTCCTTAATAAATTATTTGGAGAGATAAAGCATTTTCTTTGATCATTTACCTATTTCATTTCAGAAAATTCAAGAATTTAAAGAAGGCCCCTGAAAATAGCTGCAGAACCTTTGTAGTTCTATTATTTTCCCACTTCCTGTGTAGCTCCGAAGAAATAGGAAATAATAGAATAACAGAGCCGGAAGGGACCTTGTAGGTCATCTGGCTGGCTTAGAATTTTTATTGGTGAATTTTATGGGTAATGGGGTTTTAAATTGGGGAAAGCCATTGGATTTAATTTTGTTTTAAATGCATTTTAATGTTTGTATTGGATGTTTCTTAATCTTGGCTGTTCACCGCCCCGAGTCCTTCGGGAGAGGGGGCGGTATAAAAATTAATTAATTAATTAATTAATTAAATAAATAAATAAATAAATAAATAAATAAATAAATAAATAAATAAAATCTAGTCCAACCCTGCACCCATGCTTTCAAAGAGTCTCTTAAGGTATAACTATGTTACACTTTTTAGTGGGCTATTCGCCCAACCTTATTCTCAATGAACATTAAAAAAAGAAAAACTCCACAGTGTATCAAATCAAACACAAAAACATTGTGTCACTCCCCCACCCACTCCATTTTGACTTATAAGGATCAGATTAGTTCTAGAAATAGGTTCTGAGAGCTTGTAAATGCTAAAGCAGAACTCTTGTGAAATAAAGGTAAAGGTTTCTCCTGCCTATTTGGGTCTGACTCTAGGGGGCGGTACTCATCTTTGTTTCTTAGCTGCCAGCATTGTCCAAGGACATTTCCATGGTCATGTGGCCAAATGCCTATATGCCAAAACACACAGAATGCTGCTTCCTTTCCACCAAAGTGGTACTTAGTTACCTACTCACATTCACATGCTTTCAAACTGCTGGGTGGTAGGAGCTGAGGCAGTAACCGGCGCTCACCCCATGAGGTGTGCTTGGGTCTTGAACCCTGGCTGTCAGCTTTCAAGCTCAGTGTCTTTAGCCACAGAGCCATCGCACCCCCCCTGCCCTTGTGTAACACTGCGTAAAAAAATGCAATGAAACAGAACATGTTTAGATAATGCTGTATCTGCTTAAATGGACCTTTGCCAAAGGATGCAAGGAAAAATCATGGAACTTTTCAATTGCTTTTTCTAGCCATAGCTGGGGCAAACCATCACAATACATTGTTTTTGCCCTCCATCCAATTACAAGGTGTATTCGTAACATTTTTCTAACTTGTCCCCCGGGTTAATGAGAGCATTTCAGTCTCAGTTCAAAATGAGTGCTTTGGCAAACAGTTTAAAAACACACACAAAGTCAGATGCCCCAAGTCAGCCTTTTAACATTTTGCAATGCAGCAGTGAAAGGGGGAAAAATGAAAAAAAAGAACAGAACTTTGGTTGACTAATCAAGCATCAAAAGGTGTTGGGAGGCTTGTATGCCCTGGAGGTCCAATGAGAATGTTATTATCCTCTGACAAGTATGCCAGCTGGACTAGTTTATATAGCTCTGACACATTTTTTTATTTGGACGGGGAGAATTATTCCTTTTGTGTAATACACAAGAGTTCTTTTGGCCTTGTCACCTGGAACGTATACAGCAGTTCAATGATTCCAGTGTTAGATAATCCCAATAGCAGCATAAAATTAGGATATGACTGGAGCAATGACATGTTATTCTGATTACTGTGGCCATTAGTTCATAGAATAATTTTGACCATGGACTGAAACTAGGAGCAAACAATACCACTCATTTCCATATAAGACATTCAAAGAAACCTGCATTTATCAGGATTTTCCAATTACTGAGATAACAAAACACATCTTTGGTTTATGGTGAGGTGGTTTAAGGCCACCACAATTTCCATTCCTGCTTTGAAAGCTCTGGGAATTTAAATAAATGATCTTAACATGGAGCTCATTATAAATTGTGAAAATTTGCTGATGGTGAGAGGCCAAGCTGAATCTACAGTTTGGGGTTTCTGAACTCAGACTTTGCATTGATCTCTCAGGTCAGTCCTGTGCACCACAAAGATGCACTCTGGCAAATATTACAGATTTATAGCTTTTCCAAATACTTTACAAAGATGCCCCTGATTAAATTATATCTAATGTACTTCTTCATCACTAAGAAAATCTATCGATGTGGTCACTAAGAGTCAACACTGACATGCTGGCACATAACCAATCAACGTATCTCTACAAGGCACTTCCCCAAATTTGACCTTCTGTAGTAATTGTGGAGGAATTGTGGAGAATTGTGGAGGAATTCAGCAGGCCCATCATTCAGCCACTATTATGTCTTATACTTGTTAGTACAGGCTGACATAAATAAAATTGTTATGAAATTAAATTAATATTAGAATATTGGCTCTTAGCCTATTACTAGTCGTCATTCAGAAAATTGATGCAACATTTACCATGGGTGAGCTAATTAATATACTGTATGTCGAGAAATGTCAGAGGTCAGAGACATACACACATTGCAGTGGTGAGACACACAGGGAACAAAATAAACTCTGGGAGGAGAGTTGGGCTGGAGTTCAGCTGCCTTGTTGAAGCAATTTTAATATCAATTCAGTTTATTGCACTCATAGATCAGTACAACCAGAGTGCTATGTGAATATAAAACAACCTAACCAACATTTATCAGTGAAGTCCAGGATGCAGCCTGTATTAAATTAGAGTGTAAATACTAAAGTTGTATTAAATATGATAGCATCTAAAGTTACAACGAAGTGATAATATCTAAAATCTAAATGGATTACAGTTCATTGCATACAATTAAATAGAAAGCATTGCGGAAAATTGCCCCATCATTATCCAACAGATTTTGGATCCAACAGATCCAAATAGGTTTCTGTACAAAACCTATTTATTTGTTTATTAAATTTTTAAGCCACCCATCTCCCCTCTAAGGTGACTCTGACTACAAAACTTTAGCTACATGTGTTATAATAAAGCTAGATTGTCTATGCACAGCATAGAGGCATGAGCTGAATCTGGGTGATCAGGAAATCTACTCATCAGAGGTAGGATGAATCTGATTCAGATGTCTACGTAAAAGGAAAAATGAAGAAGAAATGTTTTGTGGTTTCCATCTTGCAGGAATCATGGGGACAAAACCTTTCAGCCAATGGAACTTTTTTTTATATTTACATCTGATATTGCAGAGGGGAGAGAACAGCATCAGGCAAGACAGAAAATTTTGCGATGGCTGTTCCAAAGGTGCTTTTTCAAAAGGCAATTAGATATTTTTTTTGTTTTTCCTTGAAGAAGTTTTGCTTCTCATCCAAGAAGCTTCTTCAGTTCTGAAGAAGAACTGAACTATAGAAACTTCTTGGATGAGAAGCAAAATATCTTCAAGGAAAAACAAAGAAAGTTCAGTTGTCTTTTGAAAAAGCACCTTTGGGACAACCATGACTTGGATGATTGAGAATCTCCAGGGACATTTCCGATGGCTGGGTGTCTCTAGCTGTGTAATGTAGCTAGGAGCACTGACAATATATTTGTTGTGTATTGGTGACAGGAAGGCTGAGGCCTTCCCTAGATCTGTTTGCTGCTCCGTATGGTTTATCTTTTGCTCTCTTGTTGAAACAGCAATTTTAAAAGTAAGGAAGGCAGCATAGAGATGGAGATCACAGTGGATAGTCAGGAGAAAATCTCATCTCACCCTTTCCAGCTCCACCTCCTTGAGAGAGAGAGAGAGATCAACTGTCTAGACCACAAAACACCGCTATTTGACCCAGTATGAGATGTCCTTTTGAAAGATCCATACTCTACTTTGCATGTCTGAAGAATCCAACTTTGCACTCAGAGCTTAATGTTGATGCTTACATGGATATCTTAACTGTTGCATATTTTTTCTAATTTCCCCAGACACCTAGTTAGGAATAATCAAATTTATGAAAATGGAATTGATTTACATGTGCCTTTCATTAAAAAAAAAAGATTGCTAGTAGAACCGCAAGAAAGGAATAAATATTTTGGCCAAATTTAAATAGATCTTAAGAGAGATGTATGGAGATACGCTTGAAGGAGATATAGGTCAACATAAACTTAACCTTGAAAGACAGGAAGAGGTGAGGAAGGAACTCAAAAGTTCCCTGTTTTGACTCTCTTTGGTTCAAGAGGGAGAGATAAACTTTATCAGGTTCTCAAGATTCTGTTATTGTACCTTATAACAGTAGAATTTTAGTAATTCATATAATGTCTGTTTCCTGATCAGCTTACTTTGAAGAACTGACAATCTTCAACAACTTTGGGGTATGTATGCAGTAACCGATGACCAGGGATGGGTTCTACTTTACTACCAGTGTGCAATGGGGCCGTGCACGCGCTCTTCTGCGCAAGCGCAAAAGCATTTTGATGACATCAGGGTTGGTGGGTGGAGCCTCCTGCCAGTTTTACTACTGGTTCTATAGAACTGGTGCGAACCGAGGGCAACCCACCACTGCCCATGGCACTATGTGAACCAGTGGTGGGTTGTCCCCAGTTCGGACCAGTTCCCAAGAACCGGTAGTAAAACCGGCAGGTGGGTCCACCCACCGACCCGGATGTCATCATTGACGATCTGCACATGCGCAGAAGCATGCATGCTCCCGTTGCGAACCGGTAGTAAAGGTAAGCAGAACGCTGATCTTAAGATACAAATATTGTTTTTAATGTCAAGAGCATATTTTGAAAAAGTGCTCGACATTATTTTCCTACCTGATCTGAAATGGCATCTATTGTGCTGTCATAATGCAATTTCTAGTGTCAGATCTCTCTGATGTATTTTTTTTCTTCCTGATGCACTCTTTTCACATCTCCTGGATTACTTTAAAAACATTCATTATTATATTTCATTTAAAAAAAAAAAGAGTAATGCCAGGCAGGAAAATTACCATCAACTCTGAATGTATTCCATTTGCCAGAAATTAATCCATACTAAATGAATCAGAAATGGTTTCAATTTCTAAGAAAGCACCCACTGATGTATTATATTCAGCACTTCCTACGTTTCGTACTAGCCTTGCATGGCCATCTAAGGCCGATCAATAAAGAAAGCATTGATCTAAGTGGTATCGTGACCTCTTATTGATGGAAAAGTGGATATTATGAAACATACTTCAGTCCTGTGATCACACTTTGTACTATGGTATTGTGTGCAGAGCCAACACTTACTGCTTTTCCCTCATTGAGAACATCTATTTGGGCATCAACACATTTTAAAAATAATCCAGAAAAATATGAAGAGAAGTCTAAGATGATGAGAAATTCAGAATTTTGTCCAGATCCCTAATACCCGTAACATAGTCCTATACCTATCTGGGGTATATAGACTATAGTATAGGACTACTAAAACAAAAAATCCTACTTAATTCTGTTATAAGACAGTAGATAGTGACAGGCATATTTATAACTTACATCTCACCTAATTTATCTACACAGTGTATTTCTTTTTTTTTTCTTTTTTTTTTTTTACAGAACAGAGATTTGTGGTGGGGAGAAGGCAGGCTCTTCAGTATTTTTCCCAGCTTCCTCCTTTTTTAACCAATGTATTCATTTGTGGTTTGCTTGCTCTTTGGATGTCAGATATGATAGCGATTGGGTGATTGATTTCATACTTATATATTGAATACAATATTATCTGTGAACCAGTGGTGGGATTCAAATTTTTTTACTACCGGTTATGTGGGCGTGGCTTGGTGGGTGTGTTGTGGCTTGGTGGGTGTGGCTTGGTGGGTGTGGCAGGGGAAGGATACTGTAAAATCTCCATTCCCACCCCAATCCAGGGAAGGTTACTGCAAAATTCCCATTCCCTTCCCACCCCGCTAACCTGCTTTCCAGCTCCGTTCTCCTGTGCAGGGCAAGAAAAGAAGACCCAGCCGATCAGCTGGGACTCAGGAAGCAGAGAATAGATGGGGGTGGAGCGAGTTAGAGGTGGTATTTACCGGTTCTCTGAACTACTCAAAATTTCCGCTACCGATTCTCCAGAAGTGGTCAGAACCTGCTGAATATCACCTCTGCTGTAAACCATATTTTGAGTCAGTCCAAACCCAGAACTTGTTCCACACTAAACTCCTTCTTTGCTAGTTGTATAGAAGACACTCAATTGGTAAGAAATATTTCAGGACTTAAAATAGTGTAATTCAAATTCTTGCTTTCTATCGGATTGTAATTATATCCTTTTTCACCTAAAGTCTGCTTCAAGACACATTCATAAAATCCTGCTGATTTTATGAACACACTTCCATGTTATTTTCTTGGCAATATAAGAAAGGAATGGGAAACATAAGAAAGGAGAGCCATTTTGGTCTAAAAAGCAAGAAACCAAAGCTGGTTGACTTTGGGCCAATTATTCTCTCTCAGCCCAATCCACCTCACAGAGTTGCTGTTCTGGGCATAATAGGAGGAGGAAGGTATGGTGGGGTATGTTTGTCACCTTGAGTTACTCGTAAAATAATAAATAAATAAATAGTTAAGTTTGCTCTTAAAGCTTTTTTTTTTAAAGTATAACTCTAAACTGAGCAAATGAATGTAAATTTTTAGATGGAAAACCATGTGGATGTAGAAATTCCAAACTCAGGTGTCCCAAATTAGACAATTACATAGAATATAATGGAATATTACATGCCTGAGAAAGAATACACTCCCTGAAGGATTAACTGAATTATGGACATTATTGACATAGTCCCAATATTCCGGAAAGATGGTTCTAAACTTTTATATCCTAACAGAGTTGTATATTAATGCTAGTATGTGCATGTGTAGTTTATAGGTCCTATTTTCTGCTAAATTCGTAAACTGTTCCTAAATTAACTAACTAACTAACTAACTAACTAACTAACTAACTAACTAACTAATTAATTAATTAGCTATTGCTTTCCTTCAGGATGGAGTTGTTTCTTGGTGGTTCTTTTTTTTTTTTTTTTTTTGACTATTCAATCTAGCCAACAATTCTGGATTTTTCCCATCTAAATACTAACTAGGACAATCCTGCTTCAATTTCCAGCTTAGGTAGTTTTAGCAAGGTACTTGAAAACCTAGCTGGGCTTCTTTAAACATAGAAACATATATACTGCATTCTTAATCGCTTGATGCAGCCCCATTATGATAATTCCAATAGTATCAGCGATGGGCAGAAGTACTGTAAATAAATAAGACATTTAAAATTTTTAATATAATACTTAGAGCTCATATAGTAAAAATGGAAATGTTAAGCTGTTGGGGGGACAAGTTTAACAGCTTAAGCTGCTGGGGTAAATAGCTTAATCAGCCCCCTTGCAAAAATGTTAATTAAAGGACAGCCACAGCAGAAAGATGAGAATCATGAAAACATATTTTTGGGGTGGTGATGATTCTTTTTTTATGAAAAGGGAGACTGCTGGAAAAGATATAAACGTGTCCAGAGGGGAATGAGATCATTCATCTCTCAGTGGCTGCTGATCTTGATTTGGCATGCTGCACAGTGTAACACCACGGCCACAGTGGAGGAAACAGGAATGTTGGTGAAGGGGATAGTCTGAAGCGCATCTCCCTGCGGATTCCAACTTGCCAGTTTCTGTATGCATTCTGTGTACTGAATGTGGTGTGAATCCAATCCAGATCCAAGTTAGGGTGACAAAGGCATAATATGCAACACAAGTTAGGAATCTTATTTCTAGGTTGCCAAGGCAACCAGGCAAGGCACCCTGTCCTCCCTCCCTCTCCCCCTCCCTCCCCCCCTCTCTCTCTTGTGATAGTGTGTTATGATAGGAGTGCAATGAAATTGTTTCATAATGCAATAGTAGAATGACAAGGAAAGCCATCCTGTCTCCGTGATAGGGGCTGCATTCTTCCTTGTCTTGAAAGTAAGCAAATCTGATGGTCTGACAGGATGACAATATCCTCTCAACGATGCTTTTCCTTTTTCTCTTATTTAGATTGTTGTCTGATGTAAAGAGAAGTAATACGCAGAAATAGCACTCGGGGAAATAAAATTAAAAAAAGATCACAGAGATCACACCCGCACACCCCTTCACAACATATTGCTATTATTATGGTTGCCATTATTATAAGATTTTTCCAGGGGTCAAAAAAGTTTCCCTTTCAGTCTGAAAATCTCAGTTCGTCTATATTTGATGCAAGAGATGGCTGTTGATGCGGATTGTGTAAGTTCATTCATTCATTCATTCATTCAGTTTGGACAGCTGCCCATTCAGATTCAACTCTGGGCAGTCAGCAACAAATCAGAACCACAACAATGCTAAACGCATAAGTGGTTATGAAGAGGGTCTCCCAATCCAGGAAATAAGCACAGTTGGCACATATGATTGAGTTCTACATAAGCACTCCTGGTCACAAACACAATCTGCTTTTTTTTAGCAAAAGCTAGAGCCTAAGAGGAACCCCAAATTGTACACCAGTTTCATCTGGAAGAGCACTTCTTCATTCAGATAAATTTAGGGTGCTTAAAATTGGGAACCTCACATCATTCAGATAAAATGATGTGAGGTTCCCAATTTTAAGCACCCTAAAACTCACCACCACTCAGTCTTCCCTCTTCTTTCCCATCCAGGCCCCAAAGCCTTCTTGATACTGAGAAAGAATTTTGACACTATCACTTGGTCTGGCCAGGGTAGAGATATATCAATGAGGATCATCACCATACTGTTGATAATTGTTCCTAAGTGAATGGATGACCTCACCCCAGTGGCTTTATGAAGAAACTTAATAGCAATAGCACTTAAACTTATATACCACTTTACTGTGCTTTACAGCCCTCTCTAAGCGGTTTTACAGAGTCAGCATATTGCCCCCAACAATTTGGGTCCCCATTATACCCATCTCGGAAGGATGGAAGGCTGAGTCAACCTTGAGCCTGGTGAGATTTGAACTTGCCAAATTGCAGGCAGCGGGCAGGCAGCATTCTAACCACTGCGCCACCGCGGCTCATAGAAGTGAAGAAAAAGTAGAGCTCCAAAGAAAGGGGCTTAGAACTAGACCTGTCACCACCAATACCAACTAGAACCAATCCCAGAGGAAAGATGAGAGCTACCACAATATCATGATCCCTATGCCTTACCCCATGATCCAATCCAGAAGGATACCATGATGACTGGTACTTAAAGCTACTTCTTGTATATGTTTCATTTGTAGTTTTCCTATAACAACCAACATATTTTGTGGACAGTGTATTGACTGGGTCAATATATATATTTACACAGTGCTAAGAATAATAATAAAATTAAATATACATAATCTTTGTTTTCCAACTTCTAACCTTAATATGCTCATTGTAATTATAATAGATTCTTTATGTATCAATATATATAATATTAGTTTCCCAATTTATACTTATTTTTTTCCCATTTGTTGGGGTTCTTCTATCTTCACATCTTTGCCTTTAAACAATATCTATCAAACCTCAGCTTTGCCTTACCGGGGTGGTGTGGGGAAGGTCCTGGTGGTGGTGGGAAGTTTGTGATGCCGGCGGCTGCAGCCACGTGCCGGAGAAACCCCTTTGAAGCACCAATCAGCTGTGGCAGGGAGGCAGACAGCGCAAACCTCCGTTGGAGTACCAATCAGCTGTGTGCCTGGGAGGCGGCCAGCGCGAAGCAACCGGGATGCCCAATGATCAGCTGTGCAACCAGGATGCCCGACGATCAGCTGTGCAGCCACATGGAACCGGGCAAGTGACTTCCGAGCAAGGCCTGCGCCGGTGGAGGGCGTGGCTTGCCTATATAACCATGCTTTAATTCTGGATTGCATATTTTTTATGACCAGTGCTTTTTGGAGCTCATTTCTGTACCTGAGTCCAGCTTAATAAACCCAGTTATCACCTGCCCACATGCCTGGGTTGTTACTACTGGATTAGGTCTGGAGCTCGGACCTCTTGAGAATACCATTCTTTCTTTATGATTCTTTATCACTTTCTCCATAAATATATTTAAACATTAATAACATTTCTTCATACAATGTATTTATTGACCCCTGCTGAATCACTAATATTTAATATTTTGGATATTACTCAATGTTCCATCATAATTCCAGTATCTCAATTTTCTATAAACACCAATAAAACCAATTATTGATAAAGTTTAATCAGATTCAGACATCATCATCAAACCCTTTGTCTTTTGTCATCCACACACAGTTTTTAACATTTTTAACAACCCATTCTCCTATAGCCTATCACCAATCCTCATTCTGACCAAGTCCCATTGCAAATCAACATTGCAACAGAAAATAGAAACCACACATATCATACTTAGCAATCTGCTATGGTTAAGATTCACAGTAAAATAAAAGTGAAACATACCATTGAATAAAAATTGTACAATATACATACTAGATTGAGAAATTGCAGGGAGATTGATCTATTTTATATTGCTTTTCCTCAATTTTTATTTTTTTTCTCTAATCATGCAACAGATTTTCTGAATTAATGAAGCCATTATTAAATTCTCTGATGGATATGAAGCAAGTAGCTTCATTGAAAAACAAAATTAAACTTGACTACAGTGATTTATCTCTCATTGAATAAAACAGTTGTTTATTCATACCATACCAAAATAGTAGGTAAATATTTCATGAACAGTGTTTGAAAATGTCTTTCAGTTATTTTTCCAAGCCTTCTAAATTGTTTAAAGTTTTGTGAAATATTTTCTAAGACCACTAATGGCAGTTAAGATTCTTGAGTTTACCTCTATAAAGATATCATGGCTTCCAACTTCATTTAAAAGGATGGTTAGATTTAACAGGTAAAACCCTATTTCTTTAATAAAACAATAGGTTTAGAACTTGGGAACAAGAAAAAAAAATAAAGATGGAAGAAGGAAATGAAAGCTAAGCACAGAGAAGATATAATGGTACACTTCTAGAAAATGGGAGATTTTAAAAAATGTTAATTTCAATACCAAAACCAAAACTGTTTCATATCCTACCAAGAACACAAAATATAGATTGTAAGTAGACAAATTAATAGAAGTTGAGTTTTTGGAGCATCCAATGATTCAGTCAGTTCTGGCTAGAGAGAGAGACTCGCTAGGCTATGACTTAATAATGAGTGCAGATCTATGCAAAGGGTTCTAGTGAGCTGAAAGATGGGATTCATAATATATTATATAGGCCATGGAAGAATTCTTTTCCTGCCGTTGGTCTGAAGTTTCAGAATTAGCAGGGAAATTCTCATCCACATTTTTAATGAAAGATTGGATAGAAGTCTGCCCAAAGACAAGCCATATCTCTGACAGAAATTCTCCTCAAGATTGCCACAATGAACAAGATACTGGTACACTTCAGGGGTGGGATTCTACCGGTTTGGACTGGTCCGGGCAAACCGGTAGCTCCGACGATCAGCTGGGAGCAAACCGGTTCATCCCAATGATCAGATGGGCCCACCTGTCCACTCTAGTTTCCTATCTTTAACTTCTCAGCTGATTCACACAGCAAAGCAGATTGCTGTGCCTCAGCTGTGTTTCTCCTCCGAAGAAACGCAGAAGTGAAGATTTCTTCAAACTGTGCATGCAGTTTATAAGGAATGGTATACAACTTGCAGGGCATGAACTGTGCATTACTAATTCAGCAAATTAGTATGATCTCTGTTATACTATTCTGGTATAGTGTAAGTTAGGTACACTGTGGTATAATTGGACTGTACACAAATGAAGTCATTGACTAGTAATATAGTATGAACCACCTTCTACATGGATAAAATCAATGTCATCCATATAATTCTTATCCAAAAGATTCCCTTTCTTATTTTGGTAGCTTAACCTATATACTGGTGCAACTTCTTGAGCATTCTCATTATTTTCCAATGAGTCACCATAGAGGTTTCAGATGAGACAATAAATGTGGAGTCTTCCACATATTTACCAAATTTTTTCATCTAGCTTGTTCTGTCATTTTCTCTTCTATTTCCTTCTCTTGGCTGGGAAAGGAGAATATTCCAAACATCACTGTGAAATGCAACAGAAAGAAGATTAGAACCTATATATTAAAAGGGATTAGAACCTACAGTATAATCTTCATTAACTTATTCATGCAATTCTTGATGAAACAATGATTGTGAGTCAAGAACTTAAAGAGTTCCATGTGATTTGAAGCTACATTAATGGGAGACTCCACAATCTAGCTAGTCACTATGTGACACAGAATGGTGGACCAACTCAATTTCATATTGGCCTTATTATTATTTTGAAAATAGATTTCCTAAAAGCTTTTGAATTGTTAAAAAAAAATCCAATCCTACAATCTTTTGAAGCAGATCGCAGACGTAGGGTGAAGTCAAATACATTTGGACAAAAATATATTTGGACAAAATTGCTGTGTAATTTGATATACAAAATTGCTGTGTAATTTGATATTGGGGAAGGGGGGATTTAAAATTTAAAATCTTTGGAAGTTCTATGCTGGGCCCTCAAAATGAAAAACTCAGAGCTCTTATATTGATACTTTGATCTGAGACTGATATCTCTCCATTTTAAACCTAATAACAATGTAATGGAACATCAGACATGAAGAAAAGTTATTAGGTCTCCCATTTATGCAGAGAAGAAACTTATTATAAGAAACAAAGACTTTATTTAATTATAATAGTGTATGAACAAATAGAGGCTTTTGGTCATTTTCGCTTGCCAAAGAGGTTTTGTTTGCCAATGAGTTTCACCTGCTTATTTTGACTGTCTTGTGACAGTTAGACAGAAACTTTATTTTGGTCATTGACCACTAAAAGTACAATCAATAAAATGAACAACACAACACTACCTCTTAACAACACGAACTATCAACAACCATTTGTGGGCAAAGCTTACATGGACTGTCTGGTATGTTTTACCTGTCCATTTATTTTGATGAAACTCATCACAAGGATATCTTTGAATTCTTTCTACATAATTTATGTAATTTTCATGTAACTGAATTGTTGATTAATAAATGTTGGCAGAATCTGCTTCTGTGAATTTATTTATTTTATTTTTATTTACTTATATCCCTATTTTTATTATTTTTACAAATAACTTAAGGCAGTGAAAATGTCCACACATATGTTCCTCCTGCTATTTCTCCCAAAACAGCAACCCTACAAGGGTGAGTTGGGCTGAAAGAGACTGGTCCAAGGTTCCCCAGTTGGCTTTCATGGTTAAGGAGGAACTTGAACTCATGGTTTCTACTTTTCTAGTCTGATGCCTCAATCACTAGACCAAACTGGCTCTATCTAGAATTTATCTGCTATAAAGCAAAAACTTTTTGGACATATAATTGTATAACTAACAGAGGGCAACGAAGGAAGAAGAATCCAGACAGTATAGGACAGTGTTGGCGAACCTTTTCGGCACTGAGTGCTGAAATGGGAGCATGCGGGTGCACATGGTGGAACATCAGAAACCGGAAGAGCAGCTCTCTGGCGCACACGCGTGGGAGAGTGCCAGAAACCAGAAGAGCGGTTCCCCAGTGTGCATGCGTGCACAAGGAAGCTGAGCTTCCTGTTTCCAGCGTGCACATGCATGCCGGTCACATTGTTTTCCTGTTTCTGGCCCGTATGTGCAAGCGAAGTCTAGCATGCACATGAACGCCTGGGAACTGCTCTTCTGGTTTCTGGCACTCCCACATGAGCGAAGACTATCTAGCCGGCGCGCATGTGCACACTGGAACCCGGAAGAGCAATGGGTGATGGCTGGTATGCCCAGAGAGATGGCTCTGGGTACCACTTCTGGCATGTGTGCCATAGGTTTGCCATCACGGGTAAAGGATATGCTAAGTTGTTTACATCAATGAGATGCCTCTTTAATTACTAAATAAGTATTTAATTTGTCAGAAGAGGTTGCCAGAATCCCATTTTTTTTTAAGACATGCTAGTAATATGTTTTCTTTTCCCATTTTTTAAAAAATTCTGCTTCTCCTCCTAACCTTTTCTTGTCCCTCTCCTTAGCATTCTGGTTCTCTTATGAGGAATTTGTTGGTTAGCCCTTTATTCACATTCTTGCAAAACAGCAAGATATCTCCTGAATGAATCTTAAATCGGTGTTGAAATTGTATTAATCCAGCTCTCTGATGTATCAGTAGTGTTTCTCTGGTGGAATAACTTTACAACTAATTAGTAGCTCAATAGAATTAGTGATTATGATAACAAATGTATATTTTCTTTCTAAAATGAATATTATACATTATTTTATATATTAGTGGAATTATATGAACTTCTAAAGTATATAACCAGGAACATTAGACTGTGAATAAATTGAAAGGTGAAATTTGCTAGCAATTGCATCTTAATCCTACAATGATAAACAAAGAAAACGAAACCCTTGTATAACACTGATAATTTCTTATATATGTATTGATAATTTTCTAGGAAAAGCCTAAAGATGGGCAGAGAAGAACTTTGTCTAAACATCTTATCTGATAATGCCTTGAGGCAATCAATATGTGATCTTCCATCTGCAAGCATTTAGTAATTTGTCCTGTTTTCTCTACATTGCATTGTTCAGTGAAATCTGGGTACAAATCAAAAATATTCAGCACAAGTTTTTGCCCTCATGATCTAGTGTCCCCAAACTTAAAATAGTTTGATTTGCATGAAAAAGACAAAGAGATGAATCAAGACAGGTTTGAACACTGGTGAAATCCCAAGAGAATTCATCTGGCCCTGTCAATCAAATTATCTGCAACAAGGAATAGATGGACCCAGAGGATTATTGTTTAGCCCTGGAAATTGCTTCTGAAATCAGTAGGATGAATATGGTTGCAAATAAAAGAACAGGTCCCGGTGGAACTAGCAAGTTGAATAGAGACGAATGAAACGTCTCTGGCCTACGATTCACTCCTAATTTAGGATCCACCAGAGATAATTGTTATAATTCTCATCACTCATATGGATTAATTAAATGGTGACACTTTAGAAAACATTAATGAAGAAGTCTTATTGTAGGGGGGGAAATCATTATTTCTTTTAAAGAGATCTAGAAATTAAAAACAGTAAAGTGCTTTCACGTAGCGTTGCTGGTATATTAGGCAGCTTATGATCCTTAATTACCAGTTTTAAGAAAAAAATGGATTCTGCTTAACACGTTGCAAGGAAATTTGAAAAAGAAACTCTAGATTTAAAGGATTACATTCAAATCACATGCAAACCCCAAATTTTAAACCGAAAGAAACATGCAGTCCTTCCTCCTTATTGAATATATACGGATTTGTACGTTTGCAAGAAATCATATTGGCTCCTTTGGATGACCTGTATCCTGCCAAAGACATGATGCTGATAAATGGTCCTACCTTATTTACAGCATTCAGGAGATGTTCAGGAGATGCATTGCTGATTCCCTTGGTTTTATTTCATGGCCTCCAATTAAACAGTTCTGGATAACTGAAAAATATTATATTTAACATGGAGTGGAACTGGGAAACTTGGTGGATAGTATACAGGTAGCTAGACAGGTGTGTTTATGTACTGTACTGTCAGGTGCAAGGAACCCAAATAACTCTGTGAATGGGGCAGGGCAGTTTCTTTATTGTTGATTTTACAAGACTCTCGCCAGACTGACTGCATCTCCTTGGGAGCTGACAGATAAAGGCTTCAAAAGTCTGGCCTCTGACATTTCCTCCCTTTGAACTCCTTTTTATTCCCCACTCTCCTTTAGCTCATGATTCCACAAAACCTTATTTATCTTTTTGGCGGGGGGGGGGAGCAAGCATTTCATATAGATAAATTCATAAAGCCCAGCTATTAGCTTATACCAGCCAAAAATTAAGATCCTTTTGGACACACGGCTGTAACACTTTCTGAGAAAAGTACTAAAAGAGTGTTCAAACATCACTCATATGGAACAACAGCTGACAGACATGAGAGAAAGCATCTTCTGTCATTACTACTGTAGGTCAACTGTTTTGAGGCTAATCCAGGTAATGGGGCTTGGGTTCAAATGAATGGGTAAAAGGGAAGGGGAGGTCCAATTTGAAAGTCATGTGTCCTCTTACTGCCCCAAACAAAATAGCTTTGGTGCCAGGAAGGAAGATAGAAGGAATACTATATGTATTATATATGTACACTTATAGGTATACAAATGGGACACAGTGGCTCCCTAGTGCCACGTAATGGGATGAGCTCCTGTTACTTATCCCAGCTTCTGCTAACCTAGCAGTTCGAAAGCACGTAAAAAATGCAAGTAGAAAAATAGGGACCACCTTTGGTGGGAAGGTAACAGCATTCCGTGCGCCTTTGGCGTTTAGTCATGCCAGCCACATGACCATGGAGATATCTTCGGACAACGCTGGCTCTTCGGCTTTGAAACGGAGATGACCACTGCCCCCTAGAGTCGGGAATGACTAGCACATATGTGAGAGGGGAACCTTTACCTTTTTATAGGTATACACCTTCTGGTCCCATGCACAAGGAGTGGGTTCCAGAAGAACCTTTTCTCCGATTCTTCTAGTCCCACCCACTCATGACCCCTGAGGTTAGTTCCCAGCCCACCTTTTCACCCTTTTGAAAGGACTTGAAGACATGGTTGTGCCTATTAGCCTGGGGCCCCAGTGGAGGCGTGGCATTTTGGAGCTGGCTAATGGAACAGATAACATCCCACACACTCCTTGTGTGCACTTTGTTCCCTCTCTATCCATACAGGTCAGTTGTATTTTGACTGAATTTTTATTTTGAGATCCCTACTTATTGTTTTAATATTTTA
This sequence comes from Pantherophis guttatus, assembly GCF_059756535.1. Classification (NCBI taxonomy): domain Eukaryota; kingdom Metazoa; phylum Chordata; class Lepidosauria; order Squamata; family Colubridae; genus Pantherophis; species Pantherophis guttatus. The sequence continues at coordinate 74,804,472 of NC_142064.1, forward strand.
CAGCACATGTTAATTGGATGTCTGTAACTATAAGCTGCCTCCAGTTGCCTCCAGCAAGATGGGCAGTATACAAGTTTAATAAATAATTGCAACGCCAAACAAATGTTAGTTGGGATACATTAGATTACGCCCATGGCAAATGTGTCATAGTTTGTCATCTTTTAAAAGGGGAAAGTCAACCAAAACATAGCTATGGAGAACCTTAAGCTGTTTTCAGTATGGGTTGGAGATGAAATGGAGGCTATGTAATGAGGACGTGACAGGGGATGGTGGTGGATTATGTCCATGCTTTGGTTAGGTACAAGCATGGTAACACTCTTAGACATCCATTTTGGGAGTAAATAAAGAATCAAGATCAAATAATCAAATAATTCAGTGTTAGAAATCCTATATAACTAGTCATCCGTTAAAAATGCAGTTCTACCATGACAATTAATAGGCAATACAACAATACTTAAAACCTTAGTAACTTTGACCCTTAGATTATTTTTAGTCTAGAAAGGTTAAAGTCCAGAAATATGAAGCAAATCAAGAAAAAAAAATTATCCTCGATATTTTTTAAGAAGAGGAAGATGATATCTGGATGAAATGAAAACATAATCAGTGTTCACACACACAAAAAGCATTAAAATCCTGAAACAAGTTAAATGAAATTTATGAAATGCAAATATAAGACAATTCTACTCACTTTTCCTCAAGGGCCTTGGTAGTACAGGGGTTTAAGGCACCCTGTTATTAAGCTGGTTATTAAGACCAGCTGCCTGCAATTACTGCAGGGTTCGAATCTCGCCAGGCTCAAGGTTGACTCAGCCTTCCATCCTTTCTAAGGTAGGTAAATTGAGGACCCAGTTGTGGGGGCAATAAGCTGACTTTGTATAAATATACAAAAAGGATGAAGGCTATTGCTGAGCATATTGTAAGCCGCCCTGAGTCTTCGGAGAAGGGCGGCATATAAATCAAATTTAAAAAAAAAAACATATTACACTTGGTGAAACTTAGTCTCAAGTCAGTCTGCATAGAATTACATAACTAGAACATAAATTAAAATTAAAATAACACAAAAAAGGCACAGTTTTATTATCAGATTTCAGAAACAAAATGTAGGTCATGCTTACCAAGAGAAAAGCTTTTTAACGGAAAGTACCAGAATTAACCTTATCATGTTATTAAATGCTTGTAATAAAACTGCTTATTAAACATATTAAACTTTATAATTACATTGAAATTTTCAACAGTGTTTCACAATCATCACCTACATTTGTCTACAAAACTAACTAGTCTAAATGTATTCATTTCTCAGTATTTCATTGTTCTAAGAACATCCATTTGAAATGTATTTAATTATTTGATGTATCTATTTTTTTTTTTACCCCTGAGAGATTGAAAGTTAAGTATTAGTCAGAATCAACCTCTGTTAAGAGGCTTTATACAAATGGGTGCCAAGCATGTGCATCGTTTCCGAGAAAATATTCATTACCTCTCTTAGTTGGCAATGTGTAATAGTCATTTCAATCTTCACTGCAGAGATGCACAATCAAGGTTTTCAAATTTGTGGAATGAAGCCCATATTCATATATGGATCACTTTTCGGTTTGTCACTTATTCGTTGCTTAGAGCATGTAGCTATTATTTACACTGACATCTTAACAGAAACAGCTGGTTGGATGCAATTTCCTGTGTATTCTCCCCACCATCTCTGTGTGAGTGTTCAATAACTTTGGATTCTAAGCCTTCATTTAGAATAGCCAAGAGTGATGGAATTGCAACTTCCAGAATTCCCAGCCAAGAAGGCCTTTAATCTGTGTTCCACCAATTTTTGGAAGACAATAGGTTGAAAAGGAAAATATTAAAGACATGGCAGGTTAAACACTGGAAGATTTAGATCAGGGGTGTCAAACTCACGTCGTCACAGCATCGTCACGTAATGTATCACAATTTCCCCCCTTCGCTATACCGGGCATGGGTGTGGCCAGCGTGTGTCACATCCAGCGCCTGCAAGCCACGAGTTTGACACCCCTGATTTAGAAGTATCAAAGCATTGTTTTAAATTCCTATGCATCTGCCTGATTTTGGAGAACTGGTGAAGAGGAGAAGGAGGAGGAAAATCTCTTTAAGTTTCTGGCTGGCAGCTTCCTTTCCATTTCCTATTTCTCCATTTCTTTTGGGACCCCTTTTTGCTTGTCTTCTCCTGACATGCAGAAAGCTTTTTTCTATCACCTCCCATATGTTGTGGGTGCTCTGTTTTGCAACAATTGAAATTCCTTTTCAGCATCAAATCCTGAGGGCTGGTTATTTATAGACCAGTCAAATTTAGGACTGTTATCATCACTAACGTTACTGTTTTTCATTTAGGCAATTTACAGAACACAAATTGGCAGTGATTTTTTTTTTAATTATGTTTTTA